>NW_024429191.1:10457353-11139853 GCF_017639785.1 Mesocricetus auratus | reverse complement strand
AGCTTAACAAGCACATCACAGAATCTGGATATGCCAGGAAATGTGTAGGGACCCCATGGGGCCACTGAATATTTAAGGCTCTCAAGGGAACTGTGGGAAGAGGATATGGGACAGCAGAGAACACTGAGGGGACTTTGAGGTCAACCTGCACAGTGAATCCAAGTGACTCAGAACACCAGAAGGGCTGGTGACCTTAATATTGGCATTCAGGCTCTGAGCAGGAGCAAAAGAAGAGGCAGAATGGAGGAACCAGGTAGTTGGGTCTCTCTGGACTTGGGTTCCTGGTACATCCTGAGCTTAAAAGAGATCTAGGTGGGGACTGTCCAGCTGGGTTGACCTCCATCCCTATGGTCTGAGCAGACTCACTGCCCACAGGTCCTTGTCCGGCGACTTGCTGATGGAACAGAACTCCGTGGACGCATTGTGGAGACTGAGGCATATTTGGGGCCAGAAGATGAAGCTGCTCACTCAAGGGGTGGCCGGCAGACTCCCCGCAACCGTGGCATGTTCATGAAACCTGGGACCCTGTATGTGTACATCATCTATGGCATGTACTTCTGCTTGAATGTCTCCAGTCAAGGTTAGTGGTGCTGGGCTTGGGGAAACAGGCAGGCTATCAGCTGGCCAACACTCTGGAAGACTGAGGTAGACAGGCATTTGAGTTGGGAGGTGCCACTGAGGGCTAAATTGGGATTTCAGGGGCTTTGGCTGTTCTTGACACAGCAGAGGCTACAGGGCCAACCAGCATGTAGAGCAGTTCGTTTCTATGACGAGAGTTCAGAATGATGGTTTTGGTTCTGGGTTAGGTTTGGAGTGAACCAGGGGATGGGAACCAGGGAAAGCAAGAAACAGTTTGGGGTAAGCTGGGCTCATACAGGAACCTTGCCAAAGTCCTATTATAGGATCTGGTTCACTCTTATCCAGGAGCATTTCTGCTCCCTCAGGAGACATCAGGCAATGTTTGGTGACATATCTGGTTATCAATACGGGCTAGCATCTGGCAGGTAAAGGCAGGGATGCTGCTAGAAACGTGCAATAACCACATAGGACCTTCTGGCCCCAGACAGCATTTGTGAAGGGATGTCAGTGCAGTGCTCCTGAGAGAAACTGAGTCTCCTCTGGGGTCCAACTCTGTCCTGACACCATGTAGCCTTGTGTTCTCAGTGGTCTGAGCCTGATGAACCGTACCATCCTACCAAAGCCACCACTGGCCCAAAGTGACCAACCAATGTTCTTGGTTTGTTGGACACGTACTTGTGATGCAGGGAATTGTGGCTGCCCACAGCAGAAAGCTGAGGGTGTCCAGTGCAGGGAACTTGGGAACTGGAGGTGAGTGGACCACAAGACTGACTCTGTGCCTACCACAAAGCTCATCCTGAGTGGTGGTATGGATGACTAGGCATCAAAAGATCACAAGAGGCTGGAGAGGTAGCTCAGTGGTTAAGAGCATTGGATGCTCTTGCAGAGGAGCTGGGTTTTCTTTCCAGCCCCCACATGGCAGTTCACAACCATAACTATAACTCCAGTTCCAGGAGATCCAGTGCCCTCTTCTAGCATCTATCAGCACTAGGTGTATAAGTGGTGCAGATATACATACAGGCAAAACAACAGTACACCCTTTTTTCTTTCTTTAAATTAAAAAGAGAGAAAGATGACAAGCCTTCTTGGACAGAACCAACCCTGTTAATATGGCTGAACTAAGGAAATAAAACCAGAGATGGTTAGTGCTGCAGTCTCTGAAGGAGAAAAAAAATGCTGGTTCCTGGGGCATGGTGAGCAAGGCAGACGCAAGGGTGACCTTGTAATTGAATCGCCCCCAAGAACATCCAGGTTGGGGGCAAATTCCCACAAGGGTGCACATGGTCCTGGTGAGGGTCGTCATCCGTGTTGAATAGAGGCTAAGGACATGGGTATCACTGATACTTGTCCAGGTGTGGATGCTGAGGGTTTGGAAGAGGATGAGGGTTTCAGGCCAAGTAGAGCAGAGGTCAGAAGCTAATTTAAAGCAGATGTGTAGCAGAGTTAGGCAAGGACGTGGAGGTCAATGCTGTTTGCATGAAGATGAGAGGGAGCCAGGATAGCGTGGGATGATTAAGTGGCCCTGGGAGCCGAGAGTAGGGATCACATGCCCTGCACTCACAGGGACTGTGTGTCCCGCTTCTCCCTGAAATGGCAGGGAAAGTCCCAGGTGGTGAGCTAGGTACAGCATGGGAGGAGGGATTCAAGGTTTTCTTGACCTATATCATATTTGAATTAGGTTTGAGACTTACCATTTTCTAGTAGAGTGGCATTCTACCCCAGAGGTGCTGGCTCTCTGGGGCTTCCTATGCCATTCTTGTAGCCACTACCAATCAAGACTAGAGGAAGCCAAAGACTCACCCATACTAGTTGATCATATTTCTGGCTTGGAGAGCAGTGGTGAGAGTGTCACTGTCAGTCTTACTTGGTAGAGGCTTCCCAAGGTTCTTAGGGAAGGCTTAGCAGCCTAGTTGATGCTACAGGGAAGAGGGGGCAGAGGGGTCTGGATATCTGAATGCAGTGAATACCAGTTTACATGTGCAGGAAGACAGCAGCACCCCTGCAACACTGGGTATGTGCAGGTCTGAAATTTACTTCCAGGCTGTCTGTCTGTCCCACAGGGGCTGGGGCTTGTGTCCTGTTACGAGCACTAGAGCCCCTGGAGGGCCTGGACACCATGCGGCAGCTTCGCAGCACCCTCCGGAAAAGCACTGTCAGCCGTACCCTCAAGGACCGTGAGCTCTGTAGTGGTCCCTCCAAGCTGTGCCAGGCCCTGGCCATTGATAAGAGCTTTGACCAACGAGACCTGACCCAAGATGAGGCTGTGTGGCTGGAGCATGGCCGCCTTGAGACAGGTAGCCCAGCTGTGGTGGCAGCAGCTCGCATAGGCATTGGTCATGCAGGGGAGTGGACCCAGAAGCCACTGCGCTTCTATGTCCAGGGCAGCCCATGGGTCAGTGTGGTAGACAGAGTGGCTGAACAGATGTATCAGCCTCAGCAAACAACCTGATGGGCTTTTTTATTGTTTAAAAGTACAATAAATATCTTATTTGTGGGGAACTGTCCAAGTCTCAGCCAGAATTTGTGTGCATGCAGTTAATTATTCATTTGGGTCAGAAAACCTGTGTACCCAGTAGGTATGGCACCAAAGGGGAGAATTGTCAGTGTATGGATATATACACCTAGGAGCAGGAATGAGTTAAACAAGTGTTTTGGACACTCCAGGGTAGCTGCATAAGGGGAAGGGCTGGGGAAGGGATCAGAAAGATACAAACTGTGTGTGTAGGACTTGGACTTTAGAGACACATCTTGGAAGGCCTTCTCCAGCTCAGCAGTGAAGATGCTGTGAGGACTGGACTGAAGAGTAAGCCTGGTGGGGCTGCAGAGATGGCAATGGTTAGAAGAGCTTCCTGCTCTTCTTGAGTTCCCTTTCCCAGCGGCTCACAACCTCTGTAACTCTAGCTCCAGGGTATGCTTTCTTCTGACCTCTGAGGGCACCCACACACACAAAACCATTAATAAAAATAAATATACGTATATTTTTTAAAGTAACGTTGGTGGTATATGTCTGTAATCCTAGCACACATGGACAGAGGCAGGAAGATCAGGAGTTCAGAGTCATCCTTGGCTACATAGCAAGTATGAGGTCTGGGCTACATAAGACTGTCTCAAAACAAAAAAGTGCAATGGTTACCTATAGCTGTTTCTGATCAGACAGACAGCTGGAACAAGAACCAGTTCTGCCAGGCTGGGACTGCCTATCCTCCTAAGGTGACTCAGGAGCTCTGGGGCAGGGAGGGGGTAGGCTAGTTCCCATTCACACTTAGCTTGCTGCCTGGGCTCATGTGAGCAGTGCCTGGAAGACAGCAATGACAGGGTCCTCATGGGTGGTCACCACCAGCACACTGCGGAACTTGTCAAAGAGTGTGAGCAGCTGGGAACGCCGTGTGTTCTCATTGTACATGATCTCCTCCAGATGGTGGCGGCCACGGAAATAGTGAAGGAGCCTGGAGGAGAGAGGGTGGCATGAGCCTAGCCCAAGGCCAGTACTACCAAGGACTCCAACAGTCATTGGTGGGTGGATCTGTAAGCTGCCTGCAGGCTTGTGAAGAGCTATGGGCTGGGCCAAGCGTCCCAAACCCAGTGAGTGGTGGTGGTCCTGAAGTGAGTCCACACGGCGACACGGCGGCACGGCTATGCAAACCTAGAGCCACCTCAGCATGCACGCTGATGAAGGGAGGAATGCCATTACAGGCCTCTTTCTGTTCTCCCATGACATTGGGTTCAGTCTGCTCCAGGGAGCTTTCTGCAGTTGAGTGCAGCACAAAGAAAGCCAGGGAACAGGTAAAGCCTGGACCAGTTGCAAATGGTCCTCTAGCAATCTGCAATGTGATTCTTCAAACACTGAACACCAACAACCTGACCCCTCCCACCATACCATGCCCGTACAACACTTAAGTCAGGATGGACATGACAGACATCAAGCAGCTATGACACAGGGTCCTAAGTTTCCCCAGTGCCAAGAATCTGGACACACTCCTGCCAAACCCCCAGTGGGTCAGAACTTGAGAGCAGCTGCCTCTCGAGCAGTGACAAGGAACACTCAGAAGTACTGAGTAAACAGCTCACTAGATCCAGGGGCGTGGCCAGAGCCACACCTGGACAATAGCTCCTGCCCTTCACACAGCAATCCCAGGAGGAGAGCCACCATGAGCTGTGGTAGTAGGTAGCTGTACAAGGATACCAGCACTTCCCTGTACAGTTATCCATGTCCCACTCAGTCACCTGCTCCCTACCTGGCAAACATGCGGAGGTCCTCAGGATTTTGGGCTGCAGGTACACTAAGGATGGCAGCCCGCTCATGCTCTGAGAGGCTGGCAAGCAGGTTCTCTGTCATCCTCTTGTTTAGTGGTGAGTCCCCACTGGGGAGCAGCTCTGCACTGGAGTTGTCCATACTGGGGCTGGTAAGGGTCATGTCATCACTGCTGGCTGTAGGTTGGAACAGTCAAGTGTGAAGCATCAAAGGCCCTGACAGCATCCAGATCCTGAGGTCACTGTCACACTCCCCTCTGGTGTCCAACTGTACCATAAGCCTTCATGCAAGAGTTCACTGCTGCCCCACCTCCAATGGGGCTAACCTGGAACACAGGGAGCTGCCCCATAAGAATAACTTCAAGGGTCCAGAATGCTGCATGCCCACTATATCCTAAGGCAGGCACAGTGTCTTATCCCACCTTAGTCAACATGGGGATAAAGCACATGGACCCTAACAACAGACAGCTGTGTTCCCTGTGATGACAGTATGAGGCCCTGCTCTGAGGACAGGCTGGATTGGGAGACGTCTAACTGTGCTGCAGTGGCTGACTACAGCCAGCCACTCAGACAAAGCCTCCCCTCAGATGCATGGCAGCACAGGAGGACAGGAGGAAGAGGTCTCCACAGGCAGGAACAGAAGCAGGTGAATGTACAGACATGTAAAGACACCTCTTATCCCAACAGTGCCCAGGTTTCCTGGATGCCATCACCAAAGTCTCCCAGCCCCCCATTACCAGACAGGTGTCCTGGATGGGGATCCTACTTGGGGAGCCGAAGCTTAGGGCATTTGGTGTGCTGAGGCTGCGGCCACCGACTCGGGCAGTGAAGGGGACATCATCCTCTCGAAGTCGGGGCTCCTCTTCACTGGGTGAGGCCATTAGGCAAACATAGGTGTGCAGCTGGATGAGGAGCCGGCGCTGCAGCATCCACACCACCATCTGGATGAGCTGGGTCTATAGGTGAGCAGCGTAAGACATTGTAGACTGATACCTGACTGCAGTCTTGATCTTGTTCCTGGCCCTTAGCAACCCCAATACCTAAGCAGGAAGGCCTCCTATTTGGAAGAAGGGATCCTCAACGGCAGGGTAGCTCTGCAAGGTCAGCTCACCCCAGGGAAAGCAATGGGGCCCAAAATTCCCAGGCCACATTTGTACTAGCTTCCATCACACACCTGGGCTTCTTCCCTCCTCTGAACTGACTTTCCCTACAACCAGGTCTGTTCTTGCCTCCCTCACTCCAGCCCACTGAGATCTGCTGCCATTAGACAGTCCACTGCTGGGCAGAGAAGCAACTGCCCTATGAGTCTGCTCCAAGAACAGATGATTCCAGAAGGCAATGGGAAAGGGACCTACTGCTCTAGTGTGGAGCCACTTCCTGGGTAACGCACATTCAGGCCTTGTAAGCACTGGCCAAGTGGTACCCAGCACCAATGGAAAAGCACCTCTCAGGCATAGACACCAAGCAGCAAGGTATGTGTAGACAATACCAATGCCCTCATCTTTGGGAGGCCCAGAAGAGCTGCTGCTCAGGTCACTCAAGGAAGGGGGCTGGGTTACTGGGGAGGAAGATACCCATACCAACCACAGTCAAAACCAAATAAATTTCAATAGGAGTTCAAGCTATTGAAACATAAAACGTAAAAACTAAAACACAAAAGCTTCAGAAGTACTAGACAGTATGTCCCTGGGATGTGGCAAACCAAACAGCTCCATCCCAGCCCCCTGAAAAGGCCTGAAACAGCTGCTCAGACACAGCCTGGAAGATCAGCCGTTATCCAGACAACTGGGAAGTTTCTGCTGGGATGGGAGCGCTGCCAGGCCCTCCCCCAAGAACTGCCTGGGGGAGAGGAAGGAGGGATGCAAAGTGTATCTTTCATCCCCCTGGCTCAGTTCCTGGAAACCAAGGGCTCTGTGAAAGGCAGCTTTAAACTCTGGCACACTCAGCATATAAATGAGTTGAAAACCTAGGATCTTATTCCCATTCACAATTTGAGAAGGGGAAGTATTTGACTTTAAGGACTGATTTTGCCCAGTGTATCTGGCACCTAATAAAACAAATACTTTGCTTTTGAAGATAAAGCATGGAGCCCACCCAGCTTGTCTCAGACACCTGTCCTCTCTCCCTAAATCCCCTCTTGGAGCTCAAAACACTTACTAGAGTGGAGGGAGCAAAGCCTCTCTGCTCCAAGACCATTTCACCCTCTCTTGAGCATGGGCCTGTAAAAAGTGACTGACCCCTGTAGCTTACTGCACCTTCAGAAGCACCCCACCACAACCAGTACCCAACTGCCATCCTCTGCCTTGACCCAGGCCCACAAGGCAAGACACAGTCCTAGCTTGATGTACTGTAGATCTTAAGGAAAGGACTCTGGGCATAGAGGCCCTAAGATTCCATACAAAGATCCCACGGTTCCTAAGCCCCCAGAGGAAGGAGTACAGGAACTAAGCAGTCTTGGAAAGCAAGGCCCCAGGCTTAGTGAAAACAAAGCTGTCTGCAGCCTCTGTCTGTGAGAAGCCCCTGGTCCAGGAGGCAGCACAAGGGGATCCTGTCAGCCTAATAAAAGCCAGTAGTACCCTTCTGGCAAATTTAACCCAGTCCTAGACCTGAGGATACCCATGGACCATAGGAAACCTGAAGTATTCAACCACAATTCCCCCCCGCAAACCAAGGCAAAAATGTCAACAATGCTAAGAACCTTTTAGTCAGGAGCCACCAGAAAGGCAGTTAGACCCAGTCCACCTCATAAGCCACATAGGGGCTCTAGTGACTCACCTCCTGTGCAGGGGGAGCCAGAGGGCTCCTGAACTCCGATAAAGAAACAGGCAAGGAGAACTTGGCCAGGATAGATGGCAGGTCATGGGACGGGAACTGTCGGGAGAACTGCTCAGCCAGTGGGGAGTATCTAGGACAGACAACCATGGTCACAGTGCAGTCATCCAGGCTCACAGCAACCATTTGGGTGAGCATAATGACAACAGAATGACGTATGGTGACCCTTCAGATGGACAGAGTTGCAGGCACTGTCCCTCAAGATGTGGCAGGAGCCACAGAACCTCTGATCTCAGCCAGGAAGAGATAGCCTTAACATGGGCAACACCAAACCAGACTGGGATCTACACCTGAGCATACCATGGGCAGCATCAGGATACAGTTAGAGCTGGCCTCGGGGCTTCAAAGCCTCTGGTGCCTGGCCACTGGGGGTGTCACTAAAGGGTCCTTCTGGGCTCTTTCTAGCTCTAGACTCTATAGATTTTGGCAGCCATGGTACTCACAGACACACACTGGCATTGGGAGATAGGACATAGACGTTGTTCTCACACAATGGGTAGATGATGACGGCTTTGCCCCAGTATACCAGGTGAGCTGCGAGCTGGAAGACCTGGAGACCAAGGGGAGATGGAGAGACTGAACTTAGAAGCCATTGCCTTCCTGCCTAGAGAGATACACTCTGGAACTCCTCCAACCTAAAGCAGCACTGTATCACCCCTCCTCTGGGTCAGTGAGTACCACCAGCACTGTGTTGTGAAAAAATCATTTTGTACACTGTATGTGTCACTCTGATTGCTTTAATAAAAAGCTAAGTAGCCAATAGCTAGGCAGGATTTTCAGGGCAGAAAGGATGCTGGGAAGAAGGGAATCACCAGCCAGAAAGAGCAAGACAACAGGTAAATGCCATGAGTCACATAGCAACACGTAGATGAACAGAAATGGGTTCATTTAAGTTATAAGAGCTAGTGGATCGAGTGGGGATGTAGCTCAGTGGTAGAGCGCATGCTTTGCATGTATGAGGCCCCCGGTTCGATCCCCGGCATCTCCACGTGGCGGTAACTCTTGAGGCAGAGGCAGGTGGATCTCTGTGAGTTCGAGGCCAGCCTGGTATACAGAGTGAGTTCCAGGACAGCCTCCAAAACAATACAGAGAAACCCTGTCTCGAAAGAAAAAAAAGAGCTAGTGGAAAAGCTAAGCTTTAGTTTAAGCTTTTATAATTAATAAGAAGTCTCCATGTGGTTATTTGGGAGCTAGCAGGCAGGACAGAGACAGACTAGCTACAGTACTATTTCTACATTCAGAGTTCCCTGTGTTGCTTGGTACCACTGTTTTTCTAGGCAGTAGGTGCATGAACACAGGGAACTGAAGTGCTGGGGAACCTGATCAGCCTGCCTGAGCTGGATGCTCCAGGAGAAGCACAGTGTTCCCATGTCGACCACAGCTCCAGCACCATTCTCCAAAGTAATGAAATATGGAGGCTCTCATTGTATCCACTCCCGCATACTCAAAGTCCCAACTCATTCCTATGCACCTTCCTTTCCCCAGAGACCATCCTGCTTCCTAGGCTCTCAGATACCAAGAAATACACAAAGATACCAGAAATCCTTTCTAGGGGTGGCCAGACCTGAGAACACAGCACCATAGCCCTTCATGAGGTGTCTCAAGTCATGACATTCTCCCTAGATCACAAAGACCCCTTTCAGCAGATGAGCCCATGGTGGTGAGTGCTCCTGCCTGTAACATTGCTGAGGGCAGGTCATCTGCCAACAACCAGCTCGAACATGGAGGAAACAGCTATCTCACTGTTGCCCCTCTTTGTTCTTATCCCAAGTGCCAGTGACATGAACTCTCAGGCAAAGACATGTCCACTTTCTCTATTTCTGCCAACTCTGTGATTTCCACTCCCTCTACCCCTACATTTCTCCACCAGGCAGCCAGAATACCATTTTAGGAACTAAAATCCAATATTAGCATGATAGGGCTAGAACCAAGGTGCCAGCAAATCTGTGCTCCCTTGGGGGTTCAAACAAAGAATCTGTCCTTGTCTATTCCAGTCACTGGCATTCCTTGGCTTATAGCTTCACCAAGCCAATCTCTACTCTTACATCACCTCCTTCTCTTCTGCAGTGAACCCCCTTCTTTAAAATGTGTGTGTGTGTGTGTGTGTGTGTGTGTGTGTGTGTGTGTGTGTGTTCGTACTAATGTACCTGTAGAAGCCAGAAAAGACTGTCAGATCCTCTGGAGTTGGAGTTACAGGAGACTGTAAACTGCCCAACATGGATGCTAAGAACCAAACTCAAGCAAAGTGCTCTTAAACCTCATGTTGTGTTGACCCCAACCATAAAATGATTTCCTTGCTACTTCCCAACTGTAACTTTGCTACTGTTATGAAGCTCAGCAGTAAAGTGCTTGCCTAAGCGGTCATGAAGCCCTCAGTTCAATCTCTAGTACTGCCGAAAACCATGTGTGTACATACATTAAAAGCCTGAAGAGAACTGAATATTATGTCACACCCAAGAGGTCAGGAGGCTGAGGCAGGAAAATTTCAAGCTTGAAAACAGTCAAGGCAGGCTGAGCAGTGATGTTACACACCTTTAATAACAGCACTCAGGAGACAGAGGCAAGCAGATCTCTGTGTTCTAGGCTAGCCAGAGCTATATAATAAGACACTGACTCAAACAAACAAACAACTAAAATACCGACAGGATATTCAGTGTTTATCTCTGGAATAGGGATTGGGGGACTTCCCAACCTGTATTTATATTATATCTGAGCTTTCAGTTAATACTTTTTCTTTATTTGTATTAATTATTTGTCTATGTGTGTCTATACAGGTGTGTACAGGTGCCCCCAGACATCAGATTCCCCTCAAATTGCAGTTCTGGGCAGGCTGCCTGATCTGGGTGCTGGGAACCCACCTCAGGTCCTCCGAAAGAAGAACACAATGAGCCACCTCCCCAACCCCATTTATTAGTAATTTTATAAAGACAAAACTCCCAAAGTTTATGCTCTCTGGATTGATATGGTATGAGTGCTTTTCTAATTTGTTTTGTCTTGCTTTCTGAAGACAAGGTCTTGCTTTGTAGCTCAGGCTAGCTTTGAACTCAGATCCGTCCACCTCAGCCTCCTGAGGGCTAGGATTACACGTGTGCCACAAGGCCCATCAGCGTGATTATCTTATGTGTGACATTCACACCTGAGGCAGACATTCCCCCAAAGGTCCAGTACCATCCTTGGGCCACAGTACCCACGGGGACATCTACAGGAAACAGCAGTCCCAGAAAATGGTGAGGTGAACCACCAGGGCTAGAACTCACAGGGCTTCACACAAGCACACCAGCAGCAAACTCCTATTTCTATCAGGCTCGGCAGGGAGTTAGTGCGGAAGGAAGCAACACCCTCCTCCCTGATCCCAGACAAGGCCAAGGCAAGGAAATGGAGGAGACATCAAAGGTTTATCAAAGTGACTGTGACAGTGAGGGGTCAGGCACAGTGCTAACAGACTCCATCAAACAGCCTCTTAGTCTTTTCAAACTGTAAGTAGGAAGTGAAAACAAACACCAGCCATGTACATGTAGCTCGATCTCTTTACAAAAGCAGCACCACCCCTCTCTGTGGATGTTCAGGACAATGAATATATTCAAAGTTCTGTGTCTTAGATGCTACAGAGGGAAACCCAGCTTAGGAGGCCAAGTTGAAATACAAAGGCAGGCCAGGCATTGGTGACTCACGCCTTTAATCCCAGGACTCGGGAGGCAGAGGCAGGAGGATCTCTGTGAGTTCGAGACCAGCCTGATCTACAAGAGCTAGTTCCAGGACAGCCTCCAAAGCTACAGAGAAACCCTGTCTTGAAAAATAAAACAAAAGAAGAAGAAGAAATAAAAGGCAGGATCTGCTAAGTGCTCTCACAGGGAGAGCCAGAAACAGAGAGAAGGGACGAACTTATTCTGAGAATAGAAAGGTTTTGGGAAAAGCAGTCCAATAAGGCCCACAAAGCAAAACTATCAGTAATGCCAACCCATTTCTTTGTACACACTGAGCCAGGAGGGATCCAAGAAGGCTCTGTCTCAGAGATGTGGCCACTTCATCCCACAGAGAAGTCTAGCCTTTGAGCGGATGTCCCAGTGTGGGCTTTTGCTGCCCCCTGGTGGCCACATGGTGCACACCACTACCAGATCAGGATATTGGCATTCATTGTCACCTGGATGGCACCCACAACCCTGGCATAGTTAACCTGGTGAGTTACTTCTGTGCTTTTCCTCCACCACACTTTAAGCACAGACACAAACAGGGTTCTACAAGAAGATGGAACCCAGCACTCCAATCTGTCCCTTTCCTGCTACCCTGAGTGAAGAGCACAGGGGTCCCACCTGCCTTGGGGCCTGTCTCTACAGCTGTCAGCCACACCTCCTCCTTGAGAATGGCCTATTTTGATGACCCTGGGGCTGGGTTGGGAACAAAAAAAAGTGATGGGGGGCAATGAAACAAAAGGAACACACGTGAACCAATAACTCACTTAGATACTAGTCCTGCAGACATCAGAGATCGAATTCTTGGTCTTACATGGAAGGCTTTCTCTGAACATTTGATTGGACTTAACAGATCTCTAGATTCAGAATAAGACCGAATCTCTGCGTGTCTCATCATTAAAGACATGTATTTTATTAAAAGAAAGAAGGGATGGAAGGAGGGAGAGAGGGAGGTTGGTTTGGAAATGTGCAAAGGACAGAAGCACACACAGTAGGGCAAGTCAGCAGCTCAGGTCCAAGTTCTCACTCCCACATGCTTGCCGTGTGCCACCAGCGCCCCACCTGTCCTCCAGGCCTTTGCTGGGACACTTCTCTCCTTTCTCTCATGGTCTGTCTCACCTCTGCTCAATAGAGATGAAGTCATTCCAATGCTCACAAAGGCAGATTCAGACACCAGAACCCCAAGCCTCATGTAGTAGCGACTTGTGTGCTAGACAAGGGCCCTGAACATTTAGCACAGCAGGCAGTCTGCTTCTCTCAGAATTTAGCACTTTCCCCCATGGGCTGCCTCCCTCATCTTCCCACTCCTCCAGGTCCCCAGCCCAGCCTACCTGCAGCAAGGCCAGGTCAGCATCCTGGGCTAGCTGCTGCAGGTTCTTCACAGCAGATGTGGTCTTGATGACCCGCACCAGAGCCGGAGAGCAGTCAATGGGAAGCTCACCCAGCAGAGACTTCTCATCACTGAGTAGTAGCAAGGCATGGTAGGGGCTGAAGGACAGAGGTACATGTCAGCAGAACATGAAGGGCCACAGGCCCTGTGCCAGGTAAGTGCCTGGAACACCAAGGCACAGCCAGAGGTCACAGTCACTGCACTGTGGGCAGGAGAGGTTGAGGGAGAAATCAGAGAAAGCAGTCCAGGGCTTTCACAAACTCTGCAAGGATTATTGTTGCCCTGGGAGATGGGAAGGAGGTAGGGATTAGAAGAAAACTAGGAAGAGTCTGAACACCTGACTTTCCATCCCATTTTCCCAGTGCGTGCGTGCGTGTATGTAGAGGCTGTACATGGGGGAACAGTGCATGAGCCTATGCATGTAAGTATGGAGGCCACAGTCAGCATCAGAGGTCTTCATCACTCTCCACCTTTTCTCTTTTACATTTACGTTGTATACGTGTAAGGCACACACATACAGTTCTCTTCTACCATGTGGGTTCCATGGACAGTACTAAGGTCACATCTCGCTAGAAGCGAGTGCCTTTACCTGCTGAACCAGCTCATATCCTCAACCTTGTTTTATTTTATTTCTGAGACAAGCTCTCTCTACTTAGCCCTAGTTGTCCTGGAACTCACTCTGTAGACCAGACTGACCCCAGACTTAGTGATCCTCCTCCTACCTCTGCCTCCCAAGTGCTGGGATCAAGGGCATGCACCATCATGCCCAGCTCTCCACCTTATTTTGCAATAGGACCTGAAGTTTGTCAATTTGGCTAGATATTCTGAGCAAGGTGCTGCATGGCTTCACTCCCAACACCTGGGAGGCAGAAGCAGATAAAATCTTCGGGTTCAAGGCCAGCCTGATCTATATGATAAGTTCCAAGACAATCAGGAAACAGAAATACCCTGTCTCATGAGGGGAGAAGGGAGAAGTGTGTGTGTGTGTGTGTGTGTGTGTTATGTGTGTATGTATGTATATATATATGTGTATGCATGTAGTGGTAAAGTACTTGCCTAGCTTTGCAAAGTCCTAAGTTCAATCAATAACACACAGAAAGAAAGAAAGAAAGAAAGAAAGAAAGAAAGAAAGAAAGAAAGAAAGAAAGAAAGAAAGAAAGAGAGAAAGAGAGAAAGAGAGAAAGAGAGAGAGAAAGGAAGGAAGGAAGGAAGGAAGGAAAGAGGGAGGGAAGGAGGGAGGAAGAGAAGGCCAGGGAGGGAGGGAGGGAGGGAGGGAGGGAGAAAGGAAGAAAGGAAGAAGGGAAGGAGAGGGAGATCTTTCTAAAATAAGAAAATCAAAATATCCAGTAACTATGAATAGAATTATACAAATATGCACGAAAGGCCACTTGACTTGGAGCACAGCTGTGGGAGGGTAGGAGGACTGGGCAATGAGTGTTCTGCTTCTGTCATTTCCAGTGTTGAGGAATGTTGCCCAGGCTTCTTTTCATCTCTTTTTTTCTTTTCTGTAGTGCTGAGAGTGAACCCCATGGCCTAGAAAGCACTACACCACTGAGTTGTATTTCCAGCCCAGCTTTTCCTTGCAGGCAGTCAGTCTAAGAAAGGACTTGAGTTCCCATGATTTCTGACTGAAATGCTGGTAATTACTGAGTGTACAGTTCCATGAAGGCAATCTGCTACAGTCCCAGCTTAGCCCCAGGCTGCCCTGAAGGCTGGGTGAGGCCCTTGGCAGGTTCTACTCACACAGACTAAGCTGGGAAGGATCGGGAAAAACCTAGGATGGCTCATTTCTGGGCAGAATTGGATGTAAAGTCATGTGGTTTTGCTAACAGCAAAGCCCTACCTGCCTACTTCTGTAGTGGGAGGAAGAGAATTTCTAGAACAAAGTAACCAGTAAAGTAGCAGGCAGCAGCTGACAGGAAAGGCATGATGGGGCTGGCTCTCACCGGATGGCTTTCAGGCTCCGCTCAATAGCCTCAGGAGGGATCAGACTTGAAGCTGCATAGTGGATCTTGTGGGGCAAACAGAAGCTCACTTCCAGCCAGCTGTTAATGTGAAGCCGCACCACACCAGATGTGCAGAGGCTGTGAAGAGTGGGCTTGTTAGTCCACTATTAGTTGCTGGCCTCACAAACTGCCCGGCTGGCTAGAGGAAAATGCAGGTGGAGATCTTAGGGATAACAGAGCATCTCCTCAGATCTCAATATACATAAGAACAATATACGCACGCACACACACACACACACACACACACACACACACACACACACACACACACACACACACACACACAGAGTTTCTCTTTCTCCCTCCCTCCCTGGAATAATGTATAATCCAATCAGCCTGCCAGGCTAACGAGGCTTCTTCTGTCTCACCTGGAAATTCAATGTAGCAGACTCACACTCTGTGAGAAGGCCTGTCCTGAACACCTGATAGCTGGGCAGGATAGGACCTATCTCCAAAGAGAAGAGATGGACAGAAGAGGGAAGCTGTCAAGTCCCACAGAACGTTACTGGTAAGTAGAACAAAGCACCTACCTTCACATACCTTGCTGGTGGTATGCGTGCCACAGGTCCATGTGTAGCTGTCAATCAGAGGACATACAAGAGACTATCTGACCTGGCCCCAGCATTCTATCACAGCAAACCTTTTACTCCACATTCTCAGTGACTGACACATAGGTACAGCTTCAACATGTTCAGGTCCAACATGACAGCACTGTCCCCAACTCACTTATTTCATACAGAACTTCAAATCGTCAATAAATCCTATGTGACATTCAAACTCCAGATCTCTTCAGCACCGCCAGGCCAGAGCTGCCCAGACAACCAGTACCCAAGAAGGTACCTTGGTTCACCTTCCTCACAGCTTTTACCTGGGCAGTACCATTCAGGATTTTCCAACATAGAGAACCCTGTGTTCTGTACACACTTCCTGTTCTCATTTCCTGCCCCATCACTCAAGTTTAGCCATTCTCAGGACCCTGGCACCTAAATTTTACCATGGACCGTCTTCCCAAATGCCACATGAATCTCTCATTACTTCAATCTCAACTGTCACATTCTCAATGAGGTATTCCCTGACCCATGACACCTGGTCCCATCTTCACTCTGATTCCTCACCCTGTACCCATGTACTCATGACCACCGGTCTGCTACCTAATGCTGTCCTGACCAACCACACCATGTCCATGCAAGGTCTGCACTGGTATACAAAGCACTCATGAGTAGAGAGAGGAGAACCCAAGGTCAGACAATAGTCTTCAGGTCTATATGCAGTGTGGGCAAGAAGTATGTTATCACATTGCTGCAGTTATACAAATGACACAAAGGAAGAAAAGCAACTGCTTAGGCAAAGCCCCTGTGTCCTTACTCTGCATGAGAAAGCAGTTTCTTGTCATCCGGCCCAACCCAGTCAAGCTCAAAGCACACCAGGCAGGTAGCCTCCTTCATCCAATATAGGAAACATAACCTAAAGCTTCATGGTAACTTCAGTTCTCAAACAAGTGCACAGAACACATCACTTGGTTTCTTTCTTTTTTTAAGATTTATATATACAACATACTGCCTCCATGCCAGAAGAGGGCACCAGATCTCATTATAGATGGCTGTGAGCCACCATGTAGTTGCTGGGAATTGAACTCAGGACCCGTGGAAGAGCAGTCAGTGCTCTTAACCTCTGAATTTCTTTAGCCCTTTCCCCCATCTTGTTTCTTTTGCAGCCTCCTACCTAGAAGATCAGCCAAGAAATATTTTCCCATCACTACCCACCCTGCTGCTATTCTCAGCTCCCAGTATGGGAATGGCCAAGAATAGGGCAGGCCAGCAGCCCTAGAAGGTGTGGCAAGAGTTCTTGCCCAGGACAAAGGTGGAAATGTTTGGGTACTGTGGGAGAGACAAGGTCCTTGCTCCAGGCCAGACAAAACACACTTCTCTCTTCTCCCCACCTCCACTTCTTTTTCTGAGACAGGGTGTCTGTACGCAGCCTGGCTGATTTCAGACTGCTGCCTGTTTTCCAAGAGCTGGAAGTAAAGGTGTGCACTGCCATAGCCATTCCTTATTTTGAGTCAGGGTTTTGCTGTGTAGCCTCCTGCCTCTACTTCCAAAGTGCTGAGATTCTCAGCATGTACAATACAGCTACCGAGGACTATTATAGCTTCTGCCCTGAAGCCTCCAGCAATAAACAAAGAGCCCTATGCTTCTGAATTTCCCCAGAGGGTTGCCAGGAACTCTAGCCAACAGTTTCAAAAGCAAAACCTAGTCTTTTCTTCCTTCAAACAGGGACTGGGCAGTGGGGGAAGGAGACTCCCCAGGATCCCTGCAGCACTGACTGTTCAATACAAAGCACACCATGGCTCCCAAACATCTACATCTGTTTCTCCCAGGACCTCAGCACCACTGAGGATAGGTGTAGGGATGGGCACCATGCTGTGGCTGAGTCTAGAGGGCAACGGTGGTTTATAGGCCCTCGGGGAGGAACAAACTAGATGGTTAATGAGTGTCAAGATGTGGGTCACAGACCCAGGCTCCCTGAGACCGTCAACATTCTTGGCCTCTTCTAGAAATGGGCCCTAACTAAGCATGTCTGAGTGCAGTTTCCGGAGCTGTACCTTCTTTAGGATGGAAAGCTCACAACCAAGCTTGAAAAACCACCTAAGGAAATACTGCATTGTGATAAGCTCTCAGCATCCACACAGATGGGAAGGGCAAGGGGGAGAAGATTACAGTGTTTGCATGGAGTCATTCCCATGCAGACACTAGCCAGGCTCCTCCAATTAGCTTAACTCATGGTCATAAAGGGAAGAAATAATAGGTCCTATTTTTGAGCTCTCTTATTTAGGGTATAGCACAGGGTAGCTGTTGGAACAACATGGAATCAGAATTAAATGCCAAGGCTCCTATCATTTCAAACACAGCTGATTCTGCTCTACCAAGGACCTCAGTGATGCTGTGACAACCATCTGTTAGGTGCAACTCTAAGTACTATTTCAGGTTCCTGGGGTACAGCAAGAAAGGAAACAAAAAAAAAAAAGAAAGAAAAAAGAAAAAAGGAAACAAATTACAACCTTGTACTTGAGAGAATCTTACTCTGGCTGGCACTGAGAAAGATAACCTTTAGCAAATTGTATAAACCCAGAGTTATAGGGAAAGGCACATCAGAGACTTGTGTGACAATATAGGCCAGGCTTAAATGCTAGCTGTGGACATGAGGATAACCCTCACGGCTCAGGTGTCTCTGTCACCCACATCCTCAAGACATCTGACTTTGAATCCCCAGCCTGGGGCTTTCCCTCTGAATACTTTGTACTGAGCTGGAGCCTCTTTACCAACTAGCCAAGCTCTGTGATGTGGAGACACTGAGCGCTGCCAGTAGGAGTCCCCTGAGGACCAGATGGACTTCTGGACAAACCTCTAGAGTACACTGGGAGAACAGAGAACATTAGAAATGTACCTGTCCATTTTTAGTTTCTAGCTCTGGGGAAAGTCAGGTGAATCCTTCACAGTAAGAGGGCAGACAAGGAAACACACTAACGTCTGTTAAGAGGAGGGAAGAAAAGGGACTGTCCCTACTTCTATAATCTGCATCTCAAGACAAAACCCAGGGTCTGCACCCAGAGAGGTTTCCTGCTAAGCTTGTTTCTATTTGCAGGTTTTTAATTATTAATTATTTAGTCTGAAAACAGTCTGCAGACAAACACTGTCCCCAAGCTTATCCAGTCTTCACAGCACAAGAACCCAGCCCTTTCTGCAACAGGAGATAATGCTTCTGCCAGCCCTGCATCTGCACACCATGACTGCGCAGAGCACCAGGATCCTATGGTCCACACCCAGGATGAGCTTATCTCACTCCCTCACTCCTCAGCATGAGAAAGAATGCCACCTCCTACCTTTAGCTAAGAACCAAAAGGTCACTTTATGACCTCACCTCAGCTTATCCTCTTCCTACTCTGAGACTCTGTCATGTGTGCTGTGTAGCCTCTGGCCCACACAGTTATATGTTATGGGATGTTGCACAAACCACGAGACAAGGGTGGGCTTCTAAAGTCCTACCTTGAGACTTCAAACGAAACTTTAATATATATAGGTGCATCTTTTATGAATTGTGGACTGTAACTCTCAGAGTATTCAGAGGCCTCTACAGGCTTGCTCTTGCTCTTGGGCAGTGAGCAGTGCTGCCAGCACTACCTGCCTAGCCAGGCCTAAGACAGAACTGGCAAGAGCTAAGCCTCCCAAACTCTACCATGGTCCCTGTTAACTCAGAGACTCACTCAACAAAACACTTCTTCACACCCCAAGGAATTTACACCATCATTTCTCTTCCCATTACACATTCCTTTAACTATCAGTGGATGAGCTATGCAAACAGCTATATATAGACAGTGAAGGGACAACCTTGGCCTATTGAGGGATGTAACCCAGGGGTCACATGAGATCATGGAGTTCCATAAGGAGACACAGGTACTGGGGACAGTCAGGGTGATATCCTAAGAGATTCTGACTTCCAGTCTATATTCAAAGACACTTAGGGAACAGCTAGTCAACTATACCAGAACCCTATCTTGGGTTAAAATAGTAAATCCAGAACAATTCTGTTGAAAAGATTCTTTCAAAGCTTTATACCAATTAAGCCCACAACTTCCCATCTTTTAGGTCTTCTCTGAGAAGACCTTTCTTAGGACTCTAGCAGGAACCTGCTGTCAGGAGACAGTTATCCAGCCAGTGTACCCTCAGTCACACCTTTGTATTGCTGAGGAACAGGACCTCAAGGCCAACCACAGAACTTGTGGGATGTGGCTGGGGGGAGGGAAATCAGGCCAAGAGGGCTACTGGGCAATTACAGAACTGTGCCAATACTAGATAGGGGTGGGAACAGAGGAGGTTACAACTGTCACCTACTGCTAGAGAAGTGTGGCTCTCAGCCTCCCCAGAGCAGGTTCTAGTACCCAGGACTGGCTGGTATAGGAGTTCACCTGAAGGAGCGAGTTCCTGTGTACTAACAAACAGGGTATCTGGCCAGAGGAAGAATCTTGAATATTGAATATAGCTTTTCTCATCAAAATCTCAAATTCCTGTGCTCCAGATTGGTCCACTAGGTGGCACTGTGGTGCATCAAGTCCTGAACTCTGCTATACAGTCTTACCTTCCTTCCAACTTTCCACCACAATCCCAGTCCATTCTTTTCTCTTTAGAAACCTGAAGTCTCTGTTGGCTTTTTACTTTTTTTTTAATGCCATGTAGCCCAGCCTTGTCTACATAAGTGAGACAGTTCCAGGCCAGTCAGGGCAACATAATGGAACCCTGTCTAAAAAACAAAACAAAGACAGACAGTGTCACATACCTGCAATCCCAGCAGGAGGATCTTAAGTCTCAAGCCAACCTAGACCACTTAGTGAGATGCTATCACACACACACACACACACACACACACACACACACACTCTTTATACTTTAACAGAGTATTCAGCCAACAGAGTATTCAAATCAACATCAGGTTTCCATTGTGTCCACAATACTTGCCCACCCCATATAGTCAGTGTCTTCCAGAGCACAAACTATCACAGTCAACTCCGGTTCTACCCACTGAGCCTTGATTTCCTCATGTTAAGCAGGAGCTGTCAATGAGGCCCACTTCAATAAAGGTGGCAAAGAACTTGGCAGTAAGTTAAGCTCAATAAAATGTTAGTTTTTGTTTTGTTTTGTTTTGTTTTTTTGGTTTTTTTGAGACAGGGTTTCTCTGTAATGTTTTGGAGGCTGTCCTGGAACTCACTCTGTAGACCAGGCTGGTCTCGAACTCACAGAGATCTGCCTGCCTCTGCCTCCCAAGTGTAAAATGTCACTTTTAATGGCTTAATGGTTGAAAAATATTTTCGGGCTTTTGTGTATAGTCTTGGGCCAAGCTTCTGGTTTTTTTTGTTGTTGTTGTTTTAATATTTTTGTGTGTGTGTGCATTGGTGTTTTTCCTGCACATATGTCTGTGTGAGGGGTGCTGGATCCTGGAGTTACAGACAGTTGTGAGCTGCCATGTGGGTGCTGGGAATTGAACCCAGGTCCTCTGGAAGAACAGTCAGTGCTCTTAATCACTGAGCCATATCTCCAGGCCCCAAGCTTGTTTTAAAAGGAGTCTGGAGTGATGAGTCCCTGCTGAGTACACATCACTCAACAAAGGGGCTGCAATTTGAAAAATGGACACCAAGATGGTTTCCTGAAGAATGACCACACAGCTATCCCTTCCCTAACCTTTTTTGTCCCTGTCTCAGCAGAGCTCCAGAACACACACACCAGAGCATTATCCAGCCCATGGCAGCATTGTCTGTAGAATGCTTCAGCTCTGGAAGCTTGGGAAAGATGACCCAGGAGAACAACAAGCATGGCCGTCTTACCTGTCATAAGCTTCTTTGAGGTCTCTAGCCAGCTTGCACTTGGGTAGGATGTGGTGGAACGGAGACTGAGGACCTTCGTTTGCTACAAGAATCACAACAGATAAGGATTTATAGCTTCCAAAGCAAGAAAATACGCACAAGCCAGAACAGGAATTATCTTTAGAACAAATTCAACATTAATAAGTAATGTTAAAGCAATGTTAAACTAACATCAGGAAACTCCTTGTAATCATCATCATCATCATCATCATCAATGTATCCCCAATTCCTGTAAAAGTAGACTCACACTGATTTGTGAAATTATTTCTATATGAAATACCTTTATTTAAACTTGTCACTGGCCCATACAACCTTGTAGTAACAGAAGCAAAGCATTCCACTGCCTCCCACGGAAGGAATGTCTCTTAGATCACTAGATCTCACCTTCTGTTGCAGTGACTGGGTAGTCCCATGCCATATCCACTCCTCTTCCCACACTTGTATGCTAATTATATTTGTTTTTATGACTGAATTGTCTTTTATTAATCTTCATGAATCTCTAACAAACATATACATAATTAAGATGAATGTGGGGTTTTTAATATTTAATTTTTTAGCAGATTGTTGTTGTTTTGGGTTTGTTTCTTTCCTTTTGACAAGGCCTCAGTCTGTAGCCTTGGCTGGACTAGAACTCAGCTCTGTAAACCAGGCTGGCCTCAAACTCACAGAGATTCACCTGCCTCTTCCTCCCAAACCTGAGATTAAAAGTGAGTACCATCAAAGAAGAGGAAATAAAATTTCTGGATTGTTTAATATCATATTTATAACTAAAATAGAAAATATAAGTGTTTGTTTCTTTTTGTTGTCATTTTGTTTTGGGTCCTGGGGCTGGAACCCAGAGCCTCACATGTACTAGGTAACCACTCTATAACCATTTCCAGATCCGCAATACAATTGTTTTGCTTTGGAGACAGGGTCTCTCTATATATCCCTAACTGAACTGGAACTCAGAGATTCACTAGTCTTTGCCTATTAAGTGTCAGTATTACACACCATCTTAGCTGGGCAGTGATGGTATACAACTTTAATCTCAGCACTCAGGCGGCAGAGGCAGACAGATCTCTGTGAGTTCAAGGCCAGCCTGGTCTACAGAGTGAGTTCCAGGACAGCCAGGGCTACATAGTAAACTGTCTCAAAACAACAACAAAAAAGTGTATACTACCATACCCAGCTAATTTTCAAAGAAAAAGGGTAAATTTTTTACTGAAAATATACTAGAATCAGGCAGGACTTTGTTAATTTGTGTTACTTTAATCTAACTTCTGTTCTTCATTCTTTCTTCTATAGCTGCTAACCTAGTTAGTGAAAGGAGGCCGAGATTACCAATTTCTCTCCTATGTTTGGTCCTTTGGGCACACCAAACATTACAGTATCTGTCAGCAAAGATTATTTATTTCTTTTTTTATGTGTGTGTTTTTTTTGTTGTTGTTGCTGTTGTTTTGTTTGTTTGTTTTTGTTTTTCGAGACAGGGTTTCTCTGTGGCTTTGGATGCTGTCCTGGAACTAGCTCTTGTAGAACAGGCTGGTGTCGAACTCAGAGATGCGCCTGTCTCTGCCTTCTGAGTGCTGGGATTAAAGGTGTGCGTATATTATTTCTTATAACTGGTTAGGGGATAGTTAGATTCTTCTTCATTTAAAAGCCAAGTATGGAAATCACTTATTTTACCAGAGCAATGCCAGACAGAGGTACCTGTCCTAGGTGAAAGATGATCATATAGCAAGCAGTGTGTGTGTGTGTATGGGGGGGGAATATTTCCTATAGATATCAATTCAGACCCATCCACATATAAACTCCTAGAAGAGCCTTCCTGTGCCCCTGATCATGACCAACTCAACGTGAAGATCCTATAACGTCTCTGGCCAGTTTCTGCTTACTAGCTGTTGTAAGGACTTCCTCTCCAGTGTCTAGCTCACCAAATGCCAAAGCTTTGGTTAGCTTCTGGCTGTTCTGTTGTGGTATGGAAGAGGCGCTTGGAATCAGAGAGATTCTCTGTACTCTCAGCTCACCCCAAGTCCACAAAGAGAACTGGCATGCGATCAAACCTGCAATCAGGCAGTAAGCCTGCCATTCCTGCATAGAGGATCTCTTTAGTGTCCCTGAAACTAGAGGGCCAATTAGGAGCATTATCTTCAATTGCCTCAAAACAAAGCATAGTGACCAGTGAGTCCTCTGGAAATACTACACCAAGAGAAGTCATCAGCCAGACCAGACCCATGCTCAGTAAGCTGCCTCACTTACCGTCAGCCATGGCTGACACCTCATCCTGAAGTGCTAGGATCAGTTTGGCCTCTCGAGTGAGGTACTGGCAGCGGCGCTCCTCATGCTGCAGGACAGTGGCAATGCGCCGGGACAAGTTATGTAGACAGTTTATCACTGATGGGTCAGCGTTGGCCTGCGTAAGAGAGACCAAACAGTGAATATGTACACAGAGACACACAATTTAGTGAGTTCGAGGCCAGCCTGGTCTACAGAGTGAGTTCCAGGACAGCCTCCAAAACAATACAGAGAAACCCTGTCTTGAAAAACCAAAAAAAAAAAAAAAAAAAAGAGACACACAATTTAAAAGGAGCTAATACATGTGTATAGCAAAAGCATAGACCATGAAAAAGGCCCTCATTGCCAGACGGTGGTGGCACATGCCTTTAATCCAAGCACTCAGGATGTAGAGGCAGGTGGATTTCTGTGAGTTCGAGACCAGTCTGGTCTACAAGAGTTCCAGGACAGGTTCCAAAGCCACAGAGAAACCCTGTCTTGAAAAACCAAAAAAAAAAAAAAAAAGAAAAAGAAAAAGGCCCTTTCCAATTCCTTTCCACTAGGTTCCTCCTCATAGAATTACCTTCCCGAATTCCCTGTGCGTATTTAATTTACAGCCTACCTACATAAATGCTAGCTGACACCCTATCTTCTTGTCTTGGGAACAACTGTCTAGAAGGCTACAGAGATGACTCTATGAGAATCCTCTATGAGGAACACACATTCCCATTATGCTAGGACTGTACAGAAAAGCTAGGGACAGCTAAGGGCACAGATCTCACAGATCCCACCCATCTGTTGTGTGATCTGGGTCACAGATCCTCATCTCAGGAAGGACAACCAACTGAGCAGAGAAAACCAGTCAAACACATACAGTACTCAGAACAGAGGCTGCCCTGAGCAAAACCTTGGAGGTATCTGTAATCATTGCTGTGCACTGACCATTCATGAACATGTCTGGTCTACAGTACAGAGGAATTCATTCAAAACTGGCCACACTGTTACAGAAGCATTGTACTGTTTGCTAAACGTCTGCCAGGGATGAGTTCTTCCTAGCAAAGAAGACATAAGTTGACCAGAGTACCAGCAGGCTCCAGGTCCACGTTCACCACCACCCCTAAAAACCATTATCCATTGTGCACCCACACTGACTAGGTCAAAGCAGCATGCGGAAGCTTCTCAGGTTAGCAGTGTCTCTCATCCCTCTGGAACCTATCAGAGACCACAGTCAACCAGGAGGTGTACACACCCAGAACTAGGGTGGAGCAAGCCACTGTGGGATCTATGGAGATGCTTGAAGGAGCAGATAACTGAGCCAAGCATGACTCAGTGTTCCTTGAGGCCACCAGGACTGCTGAGTAATACTTTGGGGTACAGGGTTAGAAGGGAGAAGGACAAATGGCAGTACTGATTAGGACCTCTGATGCTGTTTTCCCATCCTATGTATTTTCCAGATGACCCTGTGCCTATTACCTTTAAGTCAAAATCATACCCAGACAACACTCTGTTTACCTGGAACTGGAGAGATTTTCTATATTCCCAGTAACTCCCATCTTTACAAAGGGAACTAGCACGTGGGCAGACTTGCAACAAGGCCATCTACCCTGACTCTAGAGGCCTAAGGTATCCCCTGACCATGTCCTAAATGGGCTGGTTAAAGAGTATGTACAAATGCCCCAAAATAAAAATATACATTTAGAAAGAGTCTGAGTAAAAACATTTCCACTAGAAAAGAAGGGAAAAAATATTGGACACAGGTTATTCCTCTGAGGAAGGACTGAAGTCATAGTTGCATCTTACCTTCTGCTGGAGGTGCCACTAGCTGAGGCAAAAAGCATCCTACATCAGCTGTTGGGAACCAACTGTTTTAGTTTCCCATTTGTGCAAAATGGTTCCTACCTTCCCCCCATCCCTATAAGGCTCAATGACATACACTGAAGGGATATCTGGTATCTCCTGTTTACATGAGCTAACACTGAGGAAGCTGCCACCGTGAACATGCCAGACTTTAATGGCAATGCTTACAAAGAGCATACTTGCAACTAGGTGTGACAGCTTATCCCTACAATACCAGCACTTGGGAGGCAGAGGTAGAAGGATCAAGTTCAAGTCTACATATGAAGTCTGAGGCCAGCCCAGTCTATGTGACACCATCTTAAACAAACAAAGTAAACTTCCACAGTACAGAATAGGAAGCAGCACCAAAGTGACTATGTCATCACTCGGGCTTCTTGCCAAAAGCTTGTATTCAAATATAACACCTCCACAGTAACTTCCAGTCTGTAGGACACAGAAAGTCGGGAAGCAGGTATCACAGTCTACCCAATAAGACAAATCTGGATGTGGAAAATGTGATGGTACAATGGGCAGGACAGCTAAGACTAGTAGAGACAGAGATACCACACATAATGAGTAGGGTCTGAATCTTGGCTCACACAGGCCAACTGGAAAACTATGTTCTCAATCAGGAAGTTTTAATGGACTAGGTAGGTATCGATTAATGTCATCTTATCATGGTTAATTCTTGTCAGATTGAAAAATAATAACCATTACTTTATAGATAAGTCTTGTAGTAATGGAATAATGAGTGAACATACAACAGGCATGGGGCACATGCCGATAATCCTACCACATTTGTGAGGTGGAAGCAGAAGGATCAGGAGTTCTAGGTCATCTTCAGATGCATAAGAGTTCATGGCCAGTCTGGGATATGCAAGACCATGTCTAAAAAGGATACAAAAGCCAGGCCGATCTCTGGGTTCGAGGCCAGCCTGATCTACAAAGGGAGTTCCAGGACAACAAGGAATACACAGAGAACCCTGTCTGGGGTTTCTTTTTTGAGGGTAATAGGGCACTAAGATAGGGTTTCATTTACATACGCTGAGCTCAAACTCACTAGGTAGCAGAAACTGCTTATCCTATCTCAGCTCTCCAAGTGCTGGGATTATAGGAATGTACCTGGTCTAGCTGAGTGTTCATCTGTTTTTAAACTAGGATCTCATTCTGTAACATAGGCTGGCCTTAAATTTGTGGCAATTCTCCTGCATGAGCCTTACAAAAACTGGGATTACAGGCGTGTGCCATCGTATGCTTTATTATTTTTTTTTAATTTACTTAATTTTATTTTATGTGCATTGGTGTTTTGTCTGTGTGAGGGTGTTGGATCCCTTGGAATTGGAGTTACAGACAGTTGTGAGCTGCCATGTGTTTGCTGGGAATTGAACTGCGGTCTTCTGGAAGAGTAACCAATGCTCTTAACTGCTGAGCCATCTCTCCAGCCCCCACCACACACTTTAAAATGGGAAACATTCAGGACTAGGGATGCAGCTTAGTAGCAGAGTGCTTGCCCAATGTGCATGAGGCTCTGGGTTCATCACTACTGTTAATAAAGTAAATAGTTATATGTATGAATTTTACAAAAAAAGTTTAAGGAGAAAGAGGAAGAGGGAAAAACAATGAGCTACGCTCCACCTGCACACCATAAGGGTCAGTGTCGTGCCCACAATCTGAGCCCTGGGCCAATGAAACTGGCTCTTCTCCCTCAGACCCTACTTCCTGATCTGAGCACTCATACACTCACTGACTCACCATCAGTGGAAACACTCACCCTCAGTGCAAACACCACATTAAAAAGAATCATGGTGGGTGCTTCCCGCTTTGGAGATGGATCTGTTTTGGAGACCTGTAAAAGAGCATAATTCTAATAAATGAAAAGACACGACATCCTGTCTGTGTGTTTGTGACAGGCTATCACTATGAACTTCAGGGTGACCTAGAACTTACTATGGATCCAAGCTGGTCTTGAACTCACAGTGATCCTATCTCAGGCTCCCAGTACTGGAAATGGAGGGGTGAGATGCCATAGCCAGCAGAGAGTCGTGACTTTCTACAGAAAGTTGTTAGATCATTCTACTTCATGCATGGAGAAAGGCTCTACAGTGTGGTAAAGTGAGAGAAAAACATCCCCAGTCTTTGAGAAGCCATTAATGCTTTTGCTCAGAGAAGAATCAACCACACAAACAGATGAATTGCATGTGTAGAAGAAGCAGGATGGCTGGCTCTGAGTTCCATGATTGAAAGAATCAAGCTGACAATGTCCAAAAGTGACAGGAAAAGAAAGGAATGCAAGTGGATGGAGAGCCCAGAAACCATGCCTCTGCTGCCATGGCAAGGGCTCAGGATATTTAGAAATGGGACAGTGCTTAGCAGCCCTGATGAAAAGGAGTAGCCAGTCTTGCTACAGAGCCAAGTCGCTATCTCTTCCAGTTCTGGAATCCAGGCAGCTCCACTTAGAAACGCCAAAGCATTCAAAGGTACCTCTCTGAAAGCCACCAGTTCTTTGAGCCTAAATACAAGTGTTGCCTAAAGAGGGAGTTAGAACTCTCTCTATAACACCCAGGAAATGTACCCATCCCTACCTGTCACTGCAATTCTACAGGAAGTGACTGTCAACTCTCCCCCTCTCCATCCATAGATAGGAACCCAAGCCCTGTCATTAAAGACTGTTGTAAAAGACCAGTGTAATGCCGATGGTGGTGCACATCTTTAATCCCAGCTCTCGGGAGGCAGAGGCAGGCGATCTCTGTGAGTTCAAAACCAGCCTGATCTACAAGAGCTAGTTTTAGGACAGGCTCCAAAGCCAGAGAAACCCTGCCTCAACCCCCCCCCCCAAAAAGACCATTGTAAGGAGGAAGGGTATTATCAAAGGGGTAGGGTATTTCCAATGACCTCAGAAGCTCCTCACGTGGATGAAGCTTGCAAGTCACAGCTCAGCTCTTTATACAAGTTCTATATGGTACGGCACACCCCTTTTGAATCTAGGTGATGCTGTTTAGATCCTGCCTGTGTGCAAAGTTGACTGGCTCTAGTGGACAAGTGGCTTTGAGTAATAGCACAAACCACCTTGCTAGTACTCCTCAGTACCCAAATACTCATCTACCAGAAACAATATATAAGGTTAGCACAAGGGCCGAGTGTTGGTGGCACATGCCTTTAATCCCAGTACTCGGGATGCAGAGGCAGGCGGATCTCTGTGAGTTCAAGGCTAGCCTGGTCTATAGAGCAAGTTCCAGGACAGGCTCTAAAGCAATACAGAGAAACCCTGTCTTGAAAAAAGCCAAAGGGGGGGGGGAGGGAGGGAAAGTTAGTACAATACATGCTAAAATATGCTGGCTATTAAAATATTTAACAGGAAGTGCTTGCACCATTTAGAAAGTTCAGGAGTTAGAGAATTGCTAGTTAACTTGTTCTATTACCTTCTCTGAAAGCAAACACCTTATATATAAGAGGAAAGGCCACAGTTAGTAGAGACACAGAATGTAGTCAGCAAAGGCCAGTAACAGAGCTAGGGATGTAGCTCAGTGGGTCAACAACTGCATAGCACATGGAAAGCCTTGGGTTCCATCCATCACTAAATAAAAAACAAGCAAGTACCCCCTGTCATCATCTTCTGGATTCCCGGGACCTATAAAGGTACACAATTCAAGGTAAGTACCTGATCATGCCTGCTGTCCCTATGGCACATTCACCAGCATCAATGTTGGCATAGTTCTGACCTTAAGAGCCAGAAGAGGTCATGCCCACCCACCCTAGAGAAGTCCTACCTGCTGAGGAGAGCCATACCTGCCCCAGAGCATGCTGCAGCAGTGTTGGGTGCCCAACAAACCGTACATTATCAATCTTCAGTTCAAATTTTTGGCCGCACATTTCAGACTTGGTTGCCAAAATTGTTGCCAGAATAACATCCGAGAACCTTAGAATTTTAAAAAGGCAGGATGGAAATACATTAACAAAAATCATAGCACCCTGTCCAAGTACCCACAAGTGGGGAGTGGCTCAGGAAACAACAGTTCTGTGGAGCTACTTTGTCCCCAGTGGGTGGCATTTCTATCAGTGGCTCTCTTGTAGCAATCCCAAGGATAGGGATGTGAAATCACCAGAATTACAGGTAGAAGGCAGGAGAAGCACAGGCTGAAGGCACATGCTGTCATTTATTGCATGCTGAATGAAATTAGAAGAGGAACAGCTGCGATTTGCATTTAAAAGGAGGATCAGCTGGGGCTGGCACTGCCCTTAGGAGCCACTCATGGAGGCTCACAGGCAGAAGGGCCTCTCCTTACTGTACTTTGGTTTGTGGAACTGTACCTCTGTACCTCTGAACCTCCATGACTCCAGGCCCTCCACAACAGGGCCACAAAAAGGACAGAGGACAGAGCTCAAGATGCATGCAGTATGCTAACTACATCCCTCTCAGCATAGCTGCCCAGCCCTTCCCTTATCCTGAACATGTAAAACTTCTCAGTTCTTAATGAGGGAATTTTGTACAAGGCATGCAGTTGCAGTGTGTTACAGGAACATGGGATGCATAGAAACAAAATGTCATAAGTAAGTGGGAATGGCTGAGTGTGAGAACTCACCCCTCCCAATAGGCATCTGTACATCTGTGCCCCTACTGGTAAACCTAGTCCTCCCTGTCTGGGGGATATGGATAAGTGAGTTGCCTGCAGGGTGGAGAGCACTGGGGCCTGGTATTGCCTCTTATCTCAGAGACCAGCAACTGAGGGCCTCCACTGTAGACACACAGGCACTGTTTCTAATCTGGCCCTGGAGGGACAGAGCACCTATGCTCACCTATCTACTAAGGAAAGCTTTCTAATATCTAGGGAGGGTGGTTTGGAGAAGACAGCTCCATCACTACCAGAAATATAGTCTGCCCTGGGCAAGAAGACCCTTACAGTCCTGAAAGAGACTATTTGGGGCAGACATTCCATTGAGGGATGGAAAACAAACTGACATCATAATTCCTCCATTACAAGATGGAAAAGGAAGGTCAGCTTCAAACAGCTGGTGTGGCTCAACTCCAAAGCAGCAAATGACACTGGGATAAAAAGTATCTAGGATGGGGCATTCATTCCAGGCCACCCTACACAAAGCAGGGCCGTAAGAAGAGTGACCTGGAGGTAGCAGGAACAGAAGCCTGGCTATAGTCAACATGTAAGACAAGCAGCTGTGCAATTCTCCCACTTCTGACCAGGCCAGTAAGAAAGCTCCAGGCTACTACGACCTGAGGGGCACTGGCTCCCTGTAGAACAAGCAGGATCCTCCAGCTGCCATGGGGCTCCTGGGCCCCCAATAAACCAGACACAGAGAGTTGGTCAGAAAGGGCTTCCTTGCCCTTTGCAATGAGGGTCTGCTCAAACCTTTTAGCACCAGTTTTATCACTGACATTCTGGGACCTGCAGGACCCATAGCCAAGTCTTCAGTTCCTGCTTTCCTAGAACATTAATGTCTGGAGTGATTAAGCAGATATGAAAGACTCCAGCATCTCAGACCAGGGCATTATAAGTTTTCTTCAAAGTCTACACATCTCTCTCTGTCCTATTCCACCTGTTTGAAAGACACATCAGGATATTAAAACCCTATCAAACACTTGAGCTCTGATCCAGCCATCATTTCACATCACATCTAAACAAGCAACAACTGACATTCCACCATCCAAAAGCAGCAGATGGGAGAATGACCTTAACCATTCTGCAACAATTCTTCCTTGATAGTCAAAAAACTCCACTAAAAATCTTCGCTGTCATGAAGAGCCACAGACATGCCTCAGCTCTGGCCATGGGACTCCCAGAGGCATGCAGTGGTATCTCAGTTTCCATTCATCCATACTAAAAGCTAAACATGCCCTTGAAGGAACAAAATCAAATCTTTCCCCTGGTGAAGTTAAATCACAATGCCTTAAGTGGCTGTCCTGGAAGTCCCTGCATAATTTACCATCGTATGCATCTGAGGTCTGAGCTGCATGTGACCTCTTAACATAACACATTCATGATGAAAAACACTTGCTTGGCTATGAACTTCACATAGTGTTTGATGATATAATGTGCACAAAGATAAAGTCATCTTGAGACATAGCCAATTACAAAGGACAAGGTTTATTGCTTCCTAAATTTACAAAAACCTTTTTGATGGTAAAAACATGGTAAATATAAGATAACAAAACGTGGGGTTACAAAAACTAAAAATTTCTAACTTGAACAGCTAAGAAAAGCTTACTTAGGAAGAGGTAATAGTCCAGTTAAAAAGCAGGCCAAAATTCTATTTTTAATCATTTTGGAGTAGAGCTACCCAAAAACAGAGAAGGAGAAAGATTGGAAAGGACTCAACTCTACATCCTCAACCTGCCCCCCTTTTTAAATGTGGATGTATGTGCACAGGTGTGGACCTGAGGCTTTTGGAGGACAGAAGAGGGTACTGGATTCCCTGAAACTGAAACTGAAGTTACAGACAGTTGTGAACTGCCACATGGGTGCTGGGAATTGAACCCTGGTCCTCTTAAGAGAAAGTGTTCTTAACCACTAAGCCTCTCTCCAGCCTCTCAGCCTGCCTATTGATGGAAAGTCACACATACTGTATGTATATCCACAGCCTACACAGGATGCCCTATTAGGGAGGCAAGACAGTGCAGCCTGTAAAAGCTCCATATCACCTTCATGGGGGCACTTCTGTTACTTCTTGGTATATTCAGTTAAATCTAAACCTGAGTATCTAACTACACACTAAAATACTCAAATACTGTTAATAGTGTCTGTCTATCTTTCTCTCTCTATCCCTCTCCCTCTCAAAACTAAAGGCAAGGAACAATCATCACAGGCCCCTGATATGGCAGTAAAACAGGAGATAAGAAACTCACACATGTTGGCCCAACATCACAGGACTATTTGAGGAGGTTTGCACAGCACACCTGGTCCAGAAGTCTCTCTGGTACCAGCCGACCATGCTTTAGGTTGGGGGGGAAGGGGGGTGTAAAATAGCTAAATAATTCTGGATGGGAAAAGGGAAGAGGCTGTGGGAAAATTTGGGCTTTTGAGAGGCAGGGAGGGTTCCAAGCTAGGGCCTATGCACCTCGTTAGTCATTCTTCAACATTGAGAGAAATTAGGCAGTAAGCACAATTACAAGAAGAGAAGGCAGCCGGAATCAAGACAGAAAAAAGGTGGAGGGATCTTGGTCTTACCCTGCAACCAATTGCTCATCGGTTGGAGGACATGGCTTGCTGAAATGGGAACAGGACTATCAAGACCAAACAAAACATTGTTTCTTAAAAACCACAAAAAGTTTTAAGGTTGTCTTATAAACACAGTACTAAAATCTAGCAGAAGCACCATTATGAAGTATTAGCCAAATAAATCGACTTACCAGATGAGAAAGAAGACATACATACCCCAGATGAACACTTACAAGGGATTTTTCTTACTAAAGCTCAAATTCTCACAAACAAATACAGGCCAGGAGAGAGTGAGAGTCACTGTTCAAAATTAAGGACATTGGAAGGCTAGACCCTAGTGCCACAAGACTTAGCTGGACAGCTGGGTACAAATGCATTATCTTTCCAAGAGATCAAATAAGATGCCCAGACAGAAAAGCCTTCTGAACTGTGGGATCATATGAGTATCTTCCAGCCCCAGTTATTGAAACACTGGACCACCTGCATACTGACCTCCCTGAGCCTCTACCCGAGGGTAAGGAGGTCACAGTAGAACAAGCATGCTTTTGCCAGAAAACTGGAGTTTCTGTACTATCTGACTTAGATTTTTAGGAACTTAATAGTTTATGTTCCTATGAAGAGCGATTTGTTCTAGAACATGCTGCTGCTTTCCAAGCAACCATGGGAAGCTACATGAGGGCACTATCTGGACCACCCACAGCGACTCCCTGTCCAGTTTGCTCTCATCAACAAACAAGATGGCCAAAGACTGTTGTAAGAGAAATACATACTAAAGGAGCCATTTCCTAGCAGCTCCAAACTTAAGCTCATCAGATTACACAGCACTGAAGTTTAATAGACTTCACCCAGCATCCCAGCAGCTCAAGTTTCACCAGCTTTATCCCCTACAACTAGTCAAGTCACAATGGGCTCTCCGACAGAACTTTTTACAGTGGTGGATACATTCCAAGTGGCATCTATAATTCAGTAGCCAGTGAGCACCTGAAGTGGCAGGGTGGTGACGACACTTGGAATGGGGGACTAAGTTGCTAGATTTCTTTTTCTTAATTTCAGAGACATTTATTTATTGACTGATTGGTTTTTTTGTTTGTTTGTTTGTTTGTTTGAGACAGGGTCTCCCATATCCCAAGTTAACCTCAAATCAATTACAAAGCTCAGGATGGCCTTGACCTTATGATCCACATGTCTCCACCTCTTAAATTCTGGGATTACAGGAATTCACCATCATGCCCAGTTTATGAAGTGCTAGGAATCCAAGTCTTTCTGTGTAAACAGCCACTGGCCAGAGCCCATGATCCTGACTGAACAGCATAGCTCTGGTCCTTGATTACAAAGGGCTGACAACCCCGCCTAGCTGACAAGCAGGAATATCCTGCAGGTTCCCGAAAGGAAAGCACCTTTGGGAGCAGCCGAGGATGACAGAGAATGAGTGGGCTTTGCAGCAGCACTGCTTCAGAGAAGTTTGAGCTGGGGAGCTAAGAGGGGCCCAAAGGAAGTTAATCTGCATCCTGTAATCATGGGGCAAGGGTCAGCAGATGCTACAGAGTATTACCAAGTGAAACAATTCTCAAATTCAGTTGAAGAACTCAGACAACAATACTCTCCTCCCACTGTCCTCTCTTTTTCTCATGCTAAATACTGAGATGGGTCCCTAGAAAACATCTTTGTAAATCCCTGAGTTCAACTGCAGGAATTAGACGCTGCCGCTGCCGTCATCCCTAGGAAATGTCTCTGCCAAAGACTGTTCAAAGCCAGGCACAGCAGCATGGTGTCCTTTGATGCCATTATTCTGGAGGCAGAGGCAGAGGCAGATGGATCTCTGTGAGTCTGTAGCCAGCCTGGTCTACAAAGTTCCAAGACAGTCAAGACTACACAGAGAAACCCTGTCTTAAAAAAGCCTGGAAAAAAAGAAAAAAAGGAAAAAAAAGATGACTGTTGAAACTTCCTTTCCAGTGAACTCGGGTTGTGGGGAGTGATCGTGAGGGCAGTCCTGCTCCAAGGTGGTCTGTGGCATGTGTGGAAAACAGTACGCAGGGGCAAAACAGTTTTGTTGTTTTGAGACAGTCTCATGTAGCTCAGGCTGGCCTCAAAACTTGCTAAGGATCTGAGTCTGGCTTTAAATTCTTGATCCTCCTTGCATTCACCTCTAAGTGCTATTATTAGAGGCAAGTGCCACCACAGCCAGCTGAGGCAAAAGCTATCCGTGTGCCTGTGACACATTTATTTCAAACTACCATCCTTAAAGGGGAAAAAGACAAACAAAGAAAAAACTCTCAGGCCTCTACATCAAGAACCTCCTCTAAAAGGGGATCAGCAATTTTCTACCCTCAGCTACCCCAAACCGCCCCTACCCCCACACTCTACCATGCTCATAGGAGAGGATACAAACCACACTTTGGGAGCTGAGGATGTGGCTTACAGATCAAGATGGTAGACTGTGTTGTTCATGCTTAGCATGCATGCATGAAGCCCTGGGTTGGATCTCCTGAACCACATAAAACTGGATATAGTGGCACATGCCTGTCATCCCAGCATTCAAGAGGTAGAGGCAGGAGGACCAGAAGGTCAAAGTCATCCTCAGTTGCACAGAGGCCAGCCTGAAACCTTGCCACAAAAACTAAAAGTGAAATAAAATAAAACAAAACCAAAGCAAAACAAAAACAAAAAAAACTGGCATACTTTTGGTGCTGTAAATCACAGTGGTAGATTTGGTGCCTCCTCAAAGAACTGACAGGAAACATCACTGACTCACTACATAGCAAAGACCCAGTGTGGGAGTCTCAGCTCTTTCCTTGGGACAGTGGAGGTGCTATCCTTTACCCCACGCAGACCTTGTCTATGTTTCAGGGGGTCCAGGACCAGTAAATCACAATCTTCTCTCCATTTCCTACACTTACGCTGTCTCTCACTAACCTTCAAAATGCACATAAGAAGGCAGGAGGGGGCTTATGAATGTAGTTGCGAGACCTCCTAGACACAGAAGAGGAGTAAACATGGGGAGAAGGACTTGCCTTTCACCCAGGCCTGAAGGAGTGTCAGGCATGGCAGCCCCTGCTGCCACCGTCACCTGAGAAAGGATGTGCCCTGGCTGCACTGTACCTGAGCACCTGCACCTGACTGGGCATGTGCTAAGGAATCAGGTCTGAGCCTCTCATTGGAGAGAAATGTATCACGTGGACATGCCTCATTCATCCTCTGGCTCCTTTATGAACCAACTAGCCATAGCTGGTGCATGGGCCGAATCTCTGAGCAAGTCAGGGTCTGGCAGTGCAACCCTAGCTCTGTACTACCTAAAAGCACCCATTACTTGGAGGAGAAGGGCACCAGGTTTCTCAGAGGGACAAACATCTGGGACAGCAGGAGGCTAGAGCTCTGGCCAGGCCTAGGAAGAGAACCAAGCATCCTGTCCAGAATGACTGGTGAGTCCTTACCTGGAGTCACCATCCTGGTCATCAACATGTTCAGCCGTGTTGCTGACAGCATATCTGCTTCGTGGTTTATCTGCGTGAGGGCAAAAGAAGACTGGCTAAGAAAGCAGAACCTCTCCACATACAGGATTGTAGGGCCATTAAAGCCCATGGCTTCCATTGTCTACACAATTAATAGTCAGTTACAAAGAGGAGCAAACTCACACATCCTGAAAATATTAGGCTGAATGAAATAAGTCTGATATACAATGTCAATTACTACTTATATGAAAACTCTATAATAAGCAAATTCATAGGGATAAAAGTCAACTGGACATTGGCAAGGGCTGGGAACAAATGAATTATTTATCATTACAGAACTTCACTTCTGATGATGAAAGTTTTGGAAATACATAATGGTGATGGTTTCACAATGGAAAGAATGCAGCTGACAGTTAAAATGGCAAGTCTCGTGTTACAATAAATGATCAGGGGTTAAGGATACATGGAGCTCAGTGGTAGTACTCAGCTTGTGAGACCAGGTCCTTTCGGGAGCAAGAAGTTATGACAATGTGGGGAAATGGTTTTTTGCTACTCTTTGGAGGAGGGGACTGAAATAGGATCTTACTATATAGCCAGGGTCAGTCTCAATCTCTGTATAGCTGAGGCTGGACTTGAACTCCTAATCTATCTCCTAAATGTTGGAGATTATAATGTTGGGATTATAGATGTGAGCCACAAGGCCAGCTATGGCTCTTAATCTTCTTACATAAAAATTTACGCATACATAATTATATGTGTGTGGAATATGTATATAAACACTCTCAATGTGAAATGGTGATCAGATAGGAAAGAGAAAAGAATTTTTAAATGTACATACTATAGCCTTCATACACATGAACACTTCTTTACTAGAATACTATGGTTTAAAAACCTGTTTAAAATCCATATGATAAACTGGGGGTGACAGCCCATGTCTTTAATCCCAGCATTGGGGAGGCAGAGGCAGGCGAATCTCTGTGATCTCTCTGAGATCAGGCTGGCCTCAAACTCACTGAGATCTACTTGCCTCTGCCTTCCAAGTGCTGAGATTAAAGGTGTGCACCAACATAGTCCATCAAGTGTGCCTTTCTTTAATCTCAATTTTTAGGAGGCAGAGGTAGACAGATCTATGTGAGTTTGAAGCCAATCTGATCTACACAGTGAGTTATAGGCCAACCAAAACATCATGAGACACTGTCTCAAAAAATAAGAATAATAAAAACAGGGCCGGGTGTTGGTGGCACATGCCTTTAATCCCAGCACAGGGAGGCAGAGGCAGGCGGATCTCTGTGAGTTCAAGGCCAGCCCTCTACAGAGAAACTCTGTTTCAAAAAAACAAAACAAAATAATAATAATAATAATAAAAACAAAAAAAGGGGCTGAAGTGAAGAGATGGCTTAGCTGTTAAGAGCACTGGCTGCTCTTGCAGAGGACTTAGGTTAGAGTCCCAGCCCCTATATAATGACTCACAACTGTCTGTAACTCCAGTTCTAGATAATCCGATGAAGTCTTCTGGTCTCCATGAGCACTGCATACATGGGGTACACATATACACATGCAAGCAAAAATCCCAGACACATTAATAAAAATAAATATATTTATATAAAAATAAAAATAAATAAATAGAGCAAAGCAGTGGCAGTGAGCATCTTTAATCCCAGAACTCAGGAGGCAGAGGCAGTCGGATTTCTGAGCCCAAACACAGCCTGGTCTACAGAATGAGTAGCCAGGGCTACACAGAGAAATCCTGTCTCAAAACAAAACAAAAACAAAAAGTAAGTAAGTAAATAAATAAATAGAAAGGGACTCTAAAGAGAATACAAAATGATCACCAAGGAAAAAACAAAATACTAGTAAGGGAGAAGAGAATGAACAGAATAGTTAGGATGCAGGTCAATGTTGAGGCACTTACAAGGCCCTGGGTTTCATGTTCACCACTTAAAAACAGGGTGAAAGAATACAAAATATACTATTTTCTTGAATGGGAATATTTAACAGAAAGATCTGGTTTTTTCCCCTATTAATCAGAACATTTCGAAAAGCTATTTCTGCCCTCTGGTCTCAGTGGCAGAAGCAAAATGATGAAAGAAACATCATTATTTGCAAAGGGTCTCAGTAAGCACACATACTGTGTTCCCTTCTGAGGCTTACCACCTCAAGAAGTTAGCCTGTGGTAAAAACGCCTGCCTACCCTACCAAACACAAGAGAAACTCTAACTAGAGTGCCAACATTAAGACACAAAATACAGCCAGGACAGGGCAAATGACACACCTAAAAACGACATTTTGCAGCAGGCATGTGGCCTATGCCTTCATCCCAGCACTTGGAAGGCAGAGGCAGGTGGATGTCTGTGAATATGAGCCCAGCCTGATGTACAGAGATGCTTCCAGGCCAGGTGCTTCCCTGTTTCAAAAAAAGAAAAGATATCTATTGCAGCAGATTCAGGAATGAACTTTGCGAAGGGGCAACACCTGAACCCAAGAAGGAAGCTGCTGCGGCATCCAGTTCACACTGAGAATTCCAACAGTCAAATAATAAATGTTCCAGTTTTAAAAACGAGGGGAAAGAAAGCCACCTCTACCTCCACCTCCAACAAAACACCAACAGTTTGAGAGTACAGCCTAACACACTGATACGAAAATTTCTGGTGAAAAATAGTCAAAATTTCCCAGGATAATACAAAGTAGGAAAAGGCAGTAAGTGATGAATCCTACCTGTAGTAAACATAACACAAGATGATGTGAGACCCACATGTAAAGAGGCCATTAAAAGAGAAAAGGAAGGTAGCTGGGAGTGTAGTTCATTTGGTACAGCACTTGCTTAGCATGTATGAAACCCTGCTTGGTTCAATCCCTAGGACCACATAAAAGCATGTTACTGTACATGTCTGTAACCCCAGCACTCTGGAGGTGAAAGCTGGAGATCATTCTTGGATGCATGGAGAGTTAGAGGTCATCCTCAGCTACATGAGACTTTGTACCAAAGAATAAAACAAACCAAAAAAGCAAAACAAACCAAAAAACACTAGAATTTAGTGTATGGTTGAGGTGAGGTAAATTACTCAATAAGATCATACAGCCATATGGAAAATTGAATTATGTTGGCTTTTGAGAGTCAACATCAAAGGAAATTCAACAACCATATGGCCACATCCTAGCCTGTCACAGCTTCCCTTCCACAGGACTCTAAGAGGCAAGCAAGCAGCACACACTTAACTCTCAGCAAGTACCCAGACTGTACCAGCTCTTATATCAAGATAAATAAAATTTAAGGCCAAGAGTGGTGGTTCAGACCTTTAATTCCAACATTCAGGAGGCAGAGTGGGAGGATCTCTGTGAGTTCAAGACCAGTATGGTTTAACTCCAGGAAGCCAGGGACCCTGTCTTAAGTAAGTAAATTAATTTTAAAACAAGACAATAAATGTTCTAAAGAAAAACTCAGGAGAGTTTTCTCTTGTCAATAATCCATGCTCACTTGCAAACCTAACACTCCAGAACCAGAGAGGAAAGATGTCACCAGTTTAAGACTAGTCCAGTCTACACAGTAAATTCCAAGGCAGCCTGGAATACAGAGTCACACCCTGCCTCAAAACAAACTGACATCATCATCTAGTAGAACAGAAGGCCTTAGAGATAGCAAAACTCAGAAACCACAAGAAACTAGATTGAAAACCTAACTCCATAAAAATCAAATCAGAAAAAGCAAACTGGCTACCTACTGTGATTAAAAAAAACTTTTTGTTTTTTTGAGACAAGATCTTACCATGTAGTTCTGATTAATCAGGACCTCACTATATAGACCAGGCTGGCCTGGGACTCAAAGATATGTGCCCACCTCTGGCGCTAGAGTGCTGGGATTAAAGGCGTACCCACCACTCCTGATCCAAAATTCTTACTTTTTTGTTTTGCTTTTGTTTTTCAAGACAGGGTTTCTCTGTGTAACCTTGGCTCTCCTGAAACTCACTCTGTAGACCAGGCTGTCCTGGAACTCGCAAAGATCCACCTGCCTCTGCCTCCCCAGTGCCAGGATTAAAGGCGTGTGCCATCACTGCTCAGCAAAATTCTTAATTTTTAACTCAAATATATAAATAATTCTTTAAAGTCTATAAGGAAAAATTAAGTATTCAAGAGGAAATAAGGCACAAGATAAGAACCTTCTGAAAAGGAAATTCATATGGTTGGGAAGACATGCTTGTTCTCAGTAAGACAAATCCACAGTAAAACTATCAGATACAGCAAGGTGGTGATGGCACACACCTTTATCCCAGCACTCAGGAGGCAGAGGCTGAGTGAACTCTGAGTTCGAGGCCAGCTTGGTCTACAGAGTGAGTTCCAGGGCAGCCAAGGTTATATAGAGAAACCCTGTCTAGAAAAAACGAAAGCCAAACCAAACACTATCAGATGCAGTTTCTTGTCATCAGACTAATAAAGACTGAAAATTAATCTGTTTAGAACATGACCATTAGTCCTCAGACTCAACCGCATGACTCCAGATTTGTTAGTACAGATATTCTACAAAAGAAAAATATCACCGGGCGTTGGTGGCGCACGCCTTTAATCCCAGCACTCGGGAGGCAAAGGCAGGCGGATCTCTGTGAGTTTGAGGCCAGCCTGGTCTACAGAGCGAGTTCCAGGACAGCCTCCAAAGCCACAGAGAAACCCTGTCTTGAAAAACCAAAAAAAAAAAAAAAAAAAAAAAAAAAGTAAGAAAAATATCCAGAAAGGACATGTGGGGTTTTTGTTGATGGCAGTGGCGGTGTTGGGGCATGGGTGTGTGGCCTATGAGCTCTGTCGAGGCCAGAGCAAGACGTGAAGTGTCTTCCTTTACACACATCTTAATGCCTTGAGACAGGGACTCTCACTCAACTAGAACATTCATTACCCGTCAGGCCAGGCTGGCTGGCCAGGGAGCTCTCAGGATGACGTCATGCCAGCACATTGGTGCTGAGGGTCCAAAGTGAGGGCCTCATGTTTGAGAGCAAGTGCTCTTACCCACTCAACCTGCCGGGCCCCAAAAAGACTGAAAAACTGTAACAGAGGACTAGATGAGCAATTCTTAATATGCTCATCTCATGGAACTTGCTGCAGCCATTAAATGAACAAGCCTCTACAAAGGTTGATCCTGTATCCGAGATACAGGCACAAGTTCAAACAACAATGGGCAAACTGTATTTCCACTTCCACTTAACAGGGATGTGTGCTTATGCTTGTGTTTACACGAAAGGTTCTGGTAGCCTCTATAGGGGATATGGAAGGCGGTCCTGAGAGCATGACACCAACTTTGTTTTTGTAGCTTAGAAGCCTTTGTACCATTAGTGCCAAGCTTTAAGAATAATATTCACCCACAGAGGAAGGCTATGTTCTCACACAGCCGAGCGCTACAATTAGGAGAGGGTGTGGTCTGTGGTGAAGAGACTTCACATTAAAACGTCCTGAGGTTCATGGGGGTGTGGGGGGCAACACAGTACTTTATTTTTCGGTGGACACACTTTTGGAGTTATGTACTGGAGGGGTGATTATCAAAATGACAGTGGGCCAAGGAGTAAGAGTTCAAGTGCAACTTCATACTTTCTAAAAGAATTAATAAATTTGTGTCTATGCGTAAAACCTGATGTCTTTTTCTTTATGTCTGGAGAAAAGGCTGGCCCTGAACTCATGGCAATACTCCCGCCTCGGCCTCTTGAGAGCTGGGATTACACATGTGCACCACTGCAAGCGCTTGCAATCCTGACGTATTTTTAAACTGCTTCATAGGAGCCGTGCCGTGGCCCTCCTCCTCCTCCTCCTCCTCCTCCTCCTCCTCCTCCTCCTCCTCCTCCTCCTCCTCCTCCTCCTCCTCCTCCTCCTCCTCTTCGGCACTGTGGCCTGCGCGGCAGGGCGGGTGGCCGCCAGGCGCCACTTACTTGTCTGGGACGCGGGGTGCTCCTGGCTCCTCTGGAAGGGGTACCTGAAGAGCAGCTTATTGCCCCTGCTGCCCGAGCTCACCAAGATCACGCTGATGGGGCTGGTGTTGTCCCCCATCCTGAGGGGGCCGGGGCGGGGGCCTGAGGGGAACTCGTGTGGGGACCGCGGAGACTTAAGAGTAGGAGCCAGAACCAGGGGCCGGGCCCGCGGGGACACGGAGGAAGCCGGCGCCACGGCCCGGACACACACGCGCGCGTGTGCGCCCTCACTCTCGCGAGACTTCACCAGTGCCGGGGGTGAAGAGCCGGGGAGCGCCACCATTCAGGACCTCTGCGCAGGCGCGGACGGCCGGAGGCGCCGGCGCCGACACCTGTTCTGAGCTGTAGGGGGCTCTTCACAGGTGTGTGTCTGTAGTTTAAAGTCATACACTTGATTTGACCAGAGAGTACAAACCTAAAAATATGAGAAGGAACTGGCCTATGCAGAGTATGCAGAGAAACTTTGTCTCGGAAAATAAAAAGAGGTCGGGTTCATACCAGTCTGGGCATCACATAACAATAAAGAAGCATTCATTTATTTGTGTCCCAAAATTTATAAAGACAAAAATAGTCTTATTGCATTTTTTTAACTATTACTCAAAGAGAAGGTATCTTTTGAGTATTTGCCAGTGTCTGAGCATTGCGCTTACGCTGCCCTTTGATAGTTTGAGTGTGCTGTGTGAAAGGGATGGTATCCTCCTACTCATTTTGCAAGTCTCCCATGTTTCCCAGCAGGGGTCCCTAGAAAGGAGTGAGGAATAGTGAGGGAAAGTGAGGCTGGGAGGGAAGCAGATGGAGATATGGACTGGGGGCCTGGGGATGGCTAAGAGAAGTCGTGGGACCTTCCCACAGAGACGGTGCCCAGGCCCTTGAGCCAGGAAGGACTGTGGTCCAGGCTTTCCTCCATTAGCCAGGACCTTGGAACTCCAATGGTCATTTCTGGGATAGCAAGGGCCTAAATCTTAGGACCCACTTTTCACCAGCAACCTTCACAGGAGCAATCACAGTTTTCTTTCCTATGTAATAGTGGCAGACAGGCTTGGCGGTGGAGACCTGTATTTCCAGCTACTAAGGAGACCAAGATGGGGGGAATGTTAAAGCCAGCCTGGGCAACTCAGTGAGAAGGAAAGAGAAGGCTGCAGACGATGTTTAGTTGTGAGCACGGAGAGCCGTAATGCTCAAAGCCCTGGGCGCAATCTTTTCTACCACCGCTAACTCTAAAATAGCCGTGGAAATGATGTTCCGTGCACGGCAAGTACCAGATCCCATTCTACAGCGGCCTGGTGTACTTCCCTCCCAGATTGCCTCACCCTGTACTGACAGCACGGATACAGAGCCCAAGACCTCTATCTCAGCCCCATCTCAGCATCACTGCTAAGAAACACCATCAGCTATTACAAAAATCAGAACTTAGGGTCACACTGTGGCCTATGGATCAGTGAACGCCACTGTGGACCCCGGTTTTCTCACCAGAAGTAGGATTTGAAACTGCTCTGTGAAGCACCAAGGCCAGACTAGCTCTGCAGGGCATATCTTCAGACTCTGCTGTGTTAAAGTTCCATAGAAGTGAGCCCTCATTCTTTTTATGTGCATTGGCGTCTGGCCTGCATGTCTGTGTGACATTGTCAGAACCAATGGTACTTGAATTACAGATAGTTGTGAGCTGCTTTGTGGGGTGCTGGGAATTGAACTTGGGTCCTCTGGAAGAGCAGCCAGTGCTCCCAACTAGTGAGCCATCCCTCCAGCCCCCAAGAGTCCTCATTTAAAATTTAAATAACATGGTTTCATAACCTCCTTTATAGAAGAAATAAACTTTTGGACACTGGAACTTTGGACCCTTACTCCCCATCCCCCAGGGTCTCCTTTGTGTAGGAAGAGGAGACCATACAAAGTCAGGCCTTATCAATCCTGTCACTTGGTCAGTCAGAGGACTGGGTGGGGCTCACAGACACTATCTGGGAGCCACCTTCTCCACTGGATGTTCCTGTATCTCCAAAAAAGAGCCACTTGCCCTGAATAGCAAAAGGAGAGTTTTAAATGCCATGTCCTGAATGCCTATGGCTAGAGGTGACCCTTCATTCATAACACCGAAGTGAAGTGGAAGCTAAGTCATCCTAGAGGTTTAAATGGTGACACTAAACTCAGAAGGAGAATTTGCCCTGCCACAGTCACCTTTCTTGGGGGAGGGGGCTCTACAGATCCCCAGACTGGTCTTCTACTTGACTGACCACACAGACATCTCAGCCCATGTGCCTGGAGCTCGCAATCCTGACTGCAGAGGAGCAGCGTCAACATTCTAGACTCTGCTCGGGTCTGGACTCTTTGTGTCCCCAGGTGGAGAAGTCAAGACTGGCCTCTACCGAGTCAGCATTCCAGCCCACATTAAACCATGCAGCTGGTTCCCTCCTCCATTGGAACCAGGGCACATTTACAATCTCCCTGAGCTTCTCTTCCTTATCTTAAAAAAAAAAAACAGTGATGATAAAACTGCCCTTGCAGAGTGGCTTTGAGGGTTGAGGACTCAACACAAAGTGAGTTTTGTACCGTGTGAATGAAAGAGGTAAACAAAATAAACAAAATAAAGGGACCAGACCCTCACTCAGCCCCTGCTTTAGCAGCCAGGACAGGCTACAGAAAAGACCTCTGTAGGCCTCTGACACAAGGAAACTCCAGATTCCCCTGGCCTCCTGGAGTCTAGGGCCAAAACTGAACACAAAGAAACTCCGGACACCCCCTCCCCAGCCTCCTAGATGCTGGGTTCCTGGGAACTGTTTGGCCACAAAAGAAACTCCAGGGGGGACCAAAACCTTCCCTTTAGTCTTCAGTATATAGTTGTGAAAACTATTGGTATCTGTATACAACAGGCCACCTGCAAATAACAAGACAATGCCATAGAAACCACAGAATGTTCCCTCACAGCACTGACCAGTGAAAATAATTGATACACAGATATTTCATGCCAAAACATGACTTTGAGAAATTCTCCTGATTGTTCCCAAATGTCAACCAATCAGAAACTAACCAGTACCTACTGATGTAATCCTGTAACTTTTGGCTTTAAAACTTAGCATTAGACGGGAACTTCACTGCCTCTGGAGGCTGCTGCATCAGCTTGCTAGATGGGGTCCATGTTATGGTTCGATGAACAATCATTAAACCTTGCTTTTACAGTTTGGTGGGTCTTCCTGGTGGTCTCTGGGGACTTTGCAACTTGGGCACAACAGTGAGGAACTTGTAAAGCAGTTGATAAATGTCACTGATCTTATGTCATACAAAAGCAATCCAGTATAAACCTGTTGCCAAACAGACACCATGGCTTTGCAAAGCCTTTAAACGTGTGCTTAGAATCTCTCTTAATGCTGACATTTGGACGTGCCTTATCCTTGTTTGATTGTTTTGTTTTGAAACAGAGTCTGTCTACACAGTTCTGGCTGTCCCGGAACTCACAATGTAGATCATGCTAGCCATTTGAACTCACAGATGTGTGCATCCCAAATGCTGGGACTAAAGGTGTGTGCCACCACACCCAGAAACTAGTTATTTAACTTTATATATCTTATATTCTGACTTGATCTGAGTCGAGAGAATCAGAAGTTCAAGAGTTTGAGTTTGATGAGTTCTATGGCTCTATGGTGAGTTTGAGGCCAGTTCTAAACACACAAAACCCTGCCTGCCCAAAAATAAAAATAAAAGTGAATTAAAAAAAAACATAGGCATCAAGGCATGGTGGCAAACATCAGCAACCCCAGCATCCCAGCGGTCCAAGCAGGAAGTAGTAATTTTCAGCCCCTTGCTTCATAGCTTGTTCTGAGCTGGGCTGGGCTACACAGTAAGGGTCTGTCTCGAAAAAAATACAAAAAGTTGACAGGTGTGGTAGTATATGCCTGTAACACTCAGGAGCCAAAGACAGGAGGATTGCTGCAAGTTCAACACTATTGTGGGTTGCATAGCAAGTTCCTGGGGAGTTAGGTTTATATAGCAAGACCTCAACTCAAAAGTCAGGACACACACACACACACACACACACACACACACACACAGAAACAGGGCCAGTGAGATGGCTTAGTGGGTTAAGGAATCGCCACCAAGTCTGACAACCTGAGCTCAAACCCAGGGACCAACATGGTGGAAAGAGCCAATTCCCACAAGTTATACTCTGATCTCCAGACATTGCCCTGGTGTGCAGCAAGCTCCCCCAAAATAGTATATAAGACAAAATTTATTCTTTAAATACAAAAATAATAATAGCATTTTTAAAGGTAAACACTCAGTAGCATTTTGTACAATCATGATAGTGTACAACTCTCACCCCTTTCTAGTCCTAGAACACTGTCATCACCCCAAAAGGAATCTTCCTATAAGCACCCATTCCCTCTCCCCTCTCTCCCCAGGGTAACTGTAATCCACTCTCTATGAGTCTGCCTGTTCTGGACAGCTGTTGTACATGAAATCACAATGGATAACTTTGTGAATCTGTTTCTCTCACTTTATACCATGTTTTCAAGGTTAATCCATGCTGTGGTATATATCATCACTTCACTTTTATGATTGAACAGTGTCCCATTGCACAGAAATATCATAATTATAATTTGTCTGCCACACAGTGATGGGTATCTAAGGTGTTTCCAACCTCAGGTATTTCAGACAGAAAGATGTGACATTTTTCAACAGGTCAACAAATCCGCAAATTGACTGCATTAAAATTACAAACTTACTTCCAGGCTGTGGTGTCACACACATTTTTTTTAAAGATTTATTTATTTTGAAAGGGCTTCACTTTTAATAATTTAGAAATAAAGCCGGGCGTTGGTGGCGCATGCCTTTAATCCCAGCACTCAGGAGGCAGAGGCAGACAGATCTCTGTAAGTTCGAGACCAGCCTGGACTACCAAGCAAGTTCCAGGACAGCCTCCAAAGCCACAGAGAAACCCTGTCTCGAAAAAAAACCAAAAAATTAAAAAAAAATAATTTAGAAATAAAGGGATCAGACCCTCACTCAGCCCCCTGCTTTAGCAGCCATGACAGAAAAGACACTACAGAAAAGACACATAGGCCTCTGACACAAGGAAACTCCAGATTCTCTGGCCTCCCGGAGCCTAGGGCCAAAACTGAACACAAAGGACACCACCCCCCAGCCTCCTAGATGCTGGGTTCCTGGGAACTGTTTGGCCACAAAAGAAACTCCAGGGGAGACCAAAACGTCCCCTGTAGTCTCCAGTATATAGTTCTGAAAACGACTGGTATCTATGTACAACAGACCACCTGCAAGTAACAAGACAATGCCATAGAAACCACAGAATGTTCCCTCTCAGCACTGACCAATGAAAATAACTGGTACACAGGTTTGAGAAATTCTCCTAATTGTTCCCAAATATCAACCAATCAGAAACCAACCGGTACCTACTGACGTAATCCTGTAACTTTTGTCTATAAAACCTAACAGTAGACAGGGTACTTCACTCCCTCTGGAGGCTGCTTCATCAGCTTGCTAGACAGGGGTCCCTGTCATGGTTGGATAAACAATCATTAAACCTTGCTTTTGCAATTTGGTGGGTCCTCTTGGTGGTTTCTAGGGACTTTGCAACTTGGGCACAACAATTTATCATGTATACGGTGTTCTGCTGCATATCAGAAGAAGGCACCAGATCTCATTATAGATGGTTGTGAGCTACCATGTGGTTGCTGGGAATTGAATTTAGGAGCTCTGGAAGAGCAGTCAGTGCTCTTAACCTCTGAGCCATTTCACCAGCCCCAGGTAGCACACACCTTTAATCCCAGCACTTAGGAGGAAGAGGCAGGAGGATCTCTGTGAGTTCAAGACCAGCCTTGTCTACAAATCGAGTTCCAGGACACCCAGGGCTGTTGTTACACAGAAAAACCCTATCTCGAAAAACAAAAACGAAAAATTACAAACTTTTTTTTTGTTGCTTCTTTGAGACTATAAAGCTTTGACACTATAAAGCTTGGCCCGACTTCAAACTCACAGCAATCCTCCTGCTTCAGCCTTCACAGTGCTTGGTATTACAACTGTGTGCCACCACTCATAGTTTAAGATTAGAAGCTTGTCCCCATTACTCATAAAAATGAGCAGGGCTGGGATGCATCTCAATGTAAAACATCTACCTAACATGGGCAATGCCTGAGGTTTGATTGGCAGCCCTGAGAAGCGCTACAAAATACAGAGTTTGAGGGAAATAAAATGCATGTAAAACTGACAAAGAAATTATATCTAGAATATGTTTCGAATTCTGACATTTCAGTGAGACTAGCACAACAGAAAAATGAACATCACATAGGTACTTCAGGAAGAAGAAATCTAGCAACCAGTAAAGTTGTGAAAAAGGGCATAGCCTCCCTCACCACCGGGAAACCAGAGAAGAAATCTCGGCACTCCTGATCAGAAAGTCTAAATTAAAGGAGACTAGACCAACAGTACCAGATGTAGGATAAACAATCATTAAACCTTGCTTTTGCATTCTGGTGGGTCTTCCTGGTGGTTTCTAGGGATTTTGCAACTTGGGCACAACAATTTATCATGTATACAGTGTTCTGCCTGCATATCAGAAGAAGGCACCAGATCTCATTATTGGGAAACTCACACCACCAGAGGAAATATAAATTGACCAGCTATTTGGAAAAGTCCAGTGTTCTTTCTAACTTTGAAAGTACATGTGCCAGGGGTGGGCTTGTAGCTCAGTTGATAGAGTGCTTGCCTTGCATGCATGAAGCCCCGTGCATGTAGAGAGACCAGGCCTAAAGATAAATAAATAAATGAATAAAAGTTAAAGGTAGTGTTACCAGATGGTCTTGCTATTCCATTACTGCATATACACTCAAGAGAAATAAAGCACGTGTCTAAAATAACAATGAGGGTATTCATAGCAATATCATTCCTTTTCATTTTTGTGAATTGTGGGTTGTTATTTCTTTCAAATGTGATAGAAATCTCTTCTGATAGGGTTTTTTGTTTTTGTTTTTGTTGTTGTTTTGAGACAGGGTTTCTCTGTGTAGCCCTACCTGTCCTACAACTAGCTCTGTGACCAGGCTGGCCTGGAACTCACAGAGACCCGCCTGCCCCTGCCTCCTAAGCTGGGATTCAGCATCTTTTGAGTTTAAAACAAAACCAATACCAAAAAAAAAAAAAAAAAAAAAAAAAAAAAAAGGCCAGGCGTTGGTGGTGCACACCTTTAATCCCAGCACTCGGGAAGCAGAGGCAGGCAGATCTCTGTGAATTCGAGGCCAGCCTGGTCTACAGAGGGAGTTCCAGGACAGCCTCCAAAACAATACAGAGAAACCCTGTCTCGAGGGGAAAAAAAACCAGCCAATAACACACAGAAAGATAGTTCTTTATCTGCCCCCCCCTTTTGGTTTTTCAAGACAAGATTTCTCTGTGTAACATATGTAACAGCCCTAGCTGTCCTGGAACTAGCTCTATAGACCAGGCTGGCCTCAGACTCATAGAGATCTGTTTCTCCTTCTTCAGTGCTGGGTTTAAAGATGTGTGCCACTACCACCTGGCTAGGCCTCACTTGAAGCCAGCAGCTGTAGTATAATCGTATAATCAACTGCTGGTCTGCAGTCAGGGCCATCATAGCAATATTATTAATCATAATCTGAGGTGGAAACAACCCAAATGTCCCTTTTCTCCCTCCCTTATTTCTCCACTTACAACTCTGACAGGATCTTATGTATCCAGGCTAGCCTCAAGTGTCCTAGGTAGCCATGAATGAGCTCCAAATTTTTTGATCCTTCTATCTCTACCTCATGAGTGTTGGGATTATAGGCAAGTGCCACCACTGTCCAGCTTAAATTGGTTTTTTTAAATATCTATCTGTCTATCTATCTATCTGCCTATGTTTTCTGAAGCAGAGTTTCTCTGTGTAGCCCTGAATGTCCTGGAACTTGCTGTGTAGACCAGGCTGATCTAGAACTCCTCAGAGATCTGCCTGCCTCTGCCTCCTGGGTGCTGGGACTAAAGTCCTGTACCACCACCCTGACTTTAATTTATCATTCTAATTATGGTCATCCTATTAACTATGAAGTGGTATATGTGCAGTGTTTGTTTTTTTTCTGTAGTTCATGTTAGCTTGAGGAACTCATTACGTATCCCAGCCTCAAATGTGTGACAAGTTACATGCCTTAGCCTCCCAAATGCTGGGATCATAGGCAATCATCTTTATGCCTAGTTCTGTGCACCTTCTTTGGAGAAGCAGTCAAAAACCCATTAGTGATGAAAAGATAAACTGTTGTGCATTCACATCAAAAAATTAAACAGAGCCGGGCGGTGGTGGCACACGCCTTTAATCCGAGCACTCGGGAGGCAGAGGCAGGCGGATCTCTGTGAGTTCGAGGCCGGGCTGGACCGACAGCCTCCAAAACAACACAGAGAAACCCTGTCTCATAAAACCAAAAAAAAAAAAAAGAAAAAAAAAAGAAATTAAACAGAAATAAAAGCCCATGCCCTTAGTCCCAGCACTCAGTAGGCAGAGAGAGGCAGGCAGATCTCAGCTAGTTCCAGGATAGCCAGGGCCACACAGAGAAACCCTGTCTCAAAAAAAAGAAACGTGCAAAAAGAGAGAGGGAGAGAGAGAAAGGAAGGAAGGAAGGAAGGAAGGAAGGAAGGAAGGAAGGAAGGAAGGAAGGAGGGAGGGAAGGAAGGAAGGAAGAAAAGAGAGGAACTGAAGAGGTTGCTCAGTGGTTAAGAGCACTTGCTACTCTTCAAAAAGCTCCAATTGAGTGTCCCAGTACTGTGTTAGGTGGCTTGCCTGTAAGTCTGAATTCCAAGGGATCTGGTGTTGTCAGGCCTCTGCAGCCACCCAACACAGGCATACAGCCACACAGGTATATACATACAAATAAATAAAAATAATAAATATAAATAAAAAAGGAAGAAAAAGGAACCTACTGACAGCAGTAGGTGAATCTATAGGGTGCTATGCCAAGTAAAATAAGTCAGGTTTTAAAAGTTACACTACTGCTGATTAAATTTTTATTTATTTGTGTATTTATTTTAGTTTTCTCAAAACAGGGTTTCTCTATTTAGCTTTGGAGCCTATCCTGGCCCTTTCTCTGTAGACCAGGCTGGCCTTGAACTCTTAGAGACCCGCCTGCCTCTGCCTCCCAAGTGCTGTGATTAAAGGCATATGCCACCACTCCTGGGCTTAAATTTTTCCCCCTTTTAAAATTACTTGTCTCTTTCTGTTCAAGTTACAATTTAAAATATATATTTTGGAAAGCTTTTACCAGGCAGTGGTGGCATACCTCCACTTAGGAGGCAGAGGCAGGCAAATCACTGAATATTATTAGGTCAGCATGGTCTACAGAGTGAGTTCCTGTGAGCCAGGACTACACAAAGAAACCCTGTCTTGAAAGACCAAAAAATAAAAATTAAATTAAAAATTGAAAATCAATTTGTAAATAAAAATTATTTTTCTCAATCTGTGGGATATTACCCAACTTTAAGACTTACTATAAAGCTATAGTAATCAAGGCAGTGTCATTGTAGCTAAATATAGACATGCAAATCAATGGAACAGAATAGTGTCCAGAAACTGTTTTATAAAAATGTGGCTAATATGGACCAGCAAGATGGCTCAGTGGGTAAAGGCACTTGCTGACAAGCCTGATGATCCAAGTTGCATCCCTAGGATTCCCAAGGTAGAAGACAAGAACTGACTCTCAAAGCTGTGGCACAATAAACGTAATGAAAATATGACTAATTAATGTTTACTCTCATCTTGGCCAAGACACAGAGAAGTGATAGCTAATTAGCATGGTGTGGGGGAATGAAAGCCTGAGAATTGAATCCAGGGCCTCATACAAGCTATGCAAGCACATATCCCCAGCCTAGCCACTTAGGTTTTTACTGATCAGTGTGAGAAGTGAGTTTAATAGAGAACCTAGAGTCCTTGCCACAGTTAACTCTGGAACAAATGTCCATGGCCAAAAACAAAACACAACATAGGCCTAACCCTATGTTAACAAAAATTATTTAAAAATGAATCATCTAAACAAACATAAAACAAACTATGAAACTTTTAGAAGAAAACATAGATAAAAACCTTTGCATTTTGTGGTTACGCAGTGAATTCTTAAGAATTCTTTCTTAAGCTGAGCATGGTAGCCCACACCTTTGATCCCAGCACTAGAGAAGTAGAGGCAGGTGGGTCTCTATGAGCCAGCCTGGTATACACAGCAAGTTCCCAGACAGCCAAGGTTATAATTCTTTCTCCCACTTAATTCATTTTAATTTTGCGATAGAGTTTCACTGTGTAGCCCTGGTTGATGTGGAACTCACTATTTAGACTAGGTTATCCTGAGGCTCACTAAGATGCACTTGCCTCTGCCTCTTGAGTGTTGAGATTAAACGCATGCACCACTAAACCCAGCCCAAACGAAACCTGGTAAATTAAAACTTTTTTAAAGATGAACTGAGAGGTGGGTGAGATGTCTCACTAAATGGCTAAAGGGTTAGCACCAAGCTTAGCAATGTGAGTTAGCGGCTCCCTGACTTCTGTATGTGTTGTGGCACATGCATGCCTCTACACACAAGATAAACAAATGATAAATGGAAAAATTAAAAGATGAAATGAAAAAGTAAAAAAAACTAATAGAAGGCATTTGTGAACAGAATATCTGACAAAAAGAAATGCATCCAAGTTATACACAGAATGATCATAAACCACCAGTAAGAAAATATCTCAGTTCAAAAGTGGACAAAGTACTTGGACAAAGAGAACACATGGGTGGCAAACAGTCACATGGAGAGATCTTCCACATCACCGGCCATAGGAGGAACACAATTCTCAGCCACAATGTTACACCACTATTTACCTATCAAAACAGCTAAGATTCAAAAACTCTGGCAATGATGCACTGAAGACAGTTTGGCATTCCTTATAAGGCTAAATATGCATCTTGCATATGCCAGCAGTTTTACTCCTAGCTATAGCTATATGTACAGACACGGAGATAGAGACATAGAAACCTATGCTCATGCACAGACTTCCCTATGAATATTCAAAGCATCTTTATTTGTAATAACTTCACACTAGAAACAGCCCTTCAGTGAATGAAAGGATAAACTGCTGCCAATATTCATACCGTAAAATAAAGAGCAGCCAACTGCTGATACTGCAGATGAATATACAGAATAGTAGCAAGACGAAAGAAGCCAGTCTTCAAGGATCCACTACTGTATGATTCCAGTTATACACATTTTTTAAAAACACGGATTGGCATGGCTTAGGTTGGGAGCAAGAGGAAGGTGAGGCAGCAAACGGGTTGCTGTGGGGGTTTATGGGATGGCAGGGCTATTCTTTATCCTGATTGTGACTTAGTTACATAAATCTATATATGTGTCAATTCAGAAGACGATGAACAAATCAACTTCACTGCATATTAAGATAAACTAAAGGAATCATGTGTTTAACCAGATACTTGTTGCTATGGAGGGCTACCGTACAAATTGCTGATTTTCTTTTGTTAACCTGTCACCTTCTGGTGGGAGCAGGGTTCCATACTCTTGCCTCGGAGCTGAGTGACAGGGACTACTACTTTCTTGGAGGGAACCCAAGAGTCACAGGAACTAGGGGACAGGACGGGCCCTTATCTCTCCTGGATTCTGTGCAGCACTATGACCAACACCTCCCTTCGATGGAGGGGAGTGGGCAGGAGTGATAGCGCTCGACCTCGAAGTCCCTCCAGGCCCTGATTCCCATTGTGGGTCACTGTGTCTGATAACAGGCCCCACCCTGCAAGCCCCCTCCCCTTTCTCAACCAGTGGCCACAGCCTGGCAGGGCCCCTGACTTTGTGTATATAAGGGGACGCTGGGGACAAGCACCATCAGGCCAACCCTGAGTGCATTTAGCTCCAGCACAGCCTCCAACCCTCACCACCACCATCATGTCTCTGTTGAAGAACGAGAGAGCTATCATCATGTCCATGTGGGACAAGATGGCTTCCCAGGCTGAGGCCATTGGCACCGAGACTCTGGAGAGGTAAGTCCAGGCACAGAGGCTGGAGTCGGAAGCCGCGGATCAGTAAGAAGGTGGTGACAAGGAGAAGTTAGTGGGGAGAAGTCACTGAGAAGGGGCCGTGAGGAGAGGGTGGGCCAGTAAGGACGGAGGCAGTGAAGAAAGCGCGGTGATGAAGAGTGGCTGGCCTGGAGAGGACTGTGGGAGCAGGGGCGGTGGGGGGGGTGCGTCCAGGTGAACGGATGAGCAGCTAGAGGAGGCGGGCGGACGGACATCCACGGCTCCCACCGAAGCCCTCCACATGACTGCGCAAGTCTTTGTTGAATGAATAGGAATGAATGGATGAACTGACGAGTGATAGTGAGTAGATGCAGTGCCTTGCCATGTGCGAGCCTGGTGCAACAGAAAATGGTAGCATCATCTTTGGTTGTTTTTTTTTTTAAGATTTTTTTTTATTTGTATGTGTGTGCATGCCTGTGTCTGTGAGCACAGGTGCCAATGGAAGGTAGTGGCATCAGATCCCTTACACCCTAGGTACAGGAGGTTGTAAAGTCTCTTCAAGGGCAGTCAGTACTCTTAATCACTGAACCATCTCTCCAGCCCCTAATTTTATTTCTTTAAACACTGCGTGAAATACTATTTTGTTTTATTTTTTTCTGTCTGGTAGGTCTTTGTGTAGCCCTTAAAATCTGAGCCCAAGGCAAGAGTCAGGGCCCTAGCCTACCGCCTAATGAAACCCCCACAAAAAAACTAACGCTTTCTCCCGACCCCCAGGCTCTTCAGCAGCTACCCCCAGACAAAGACCTACTTCCCGCACTTCGACCTGCACCACGGGTCGCAGCAGTTGCGTGCCCACGGCTCCAAGATCTTGGCTGCTGTAGGCGACGCGGTTAAGAACATCGACAACCTCGCGAGTGCTATGACCAAGCTGAGTGAGCTGCATGCCTACATCCTCCGTGTGGATCCCGTCAACTTTAAGGTGGGTTTGTGAGAATGGAAGGGGAGATCAGCGGAGAAGGACACAGAGGAGGAAAGCGGGTGGGGTCTCCGCGGCACTGTGCACTGAGTCTCCCCCTCTCTCCTCCGCAGCTCCTGTCCCACTGTCTGCTGGTCACCCTGGCCGCACGCTTCCCGGCTGAATTCACGCCTGAAGTCCACGAAGCCTGGGACAAGTTCTTGTCTATCCTGTCTTCCGTTCTGACTGAGAAGTACCGCTAAGCACCACCGCCGCGACCCCCGAGACGGGCTACGCTCTCTCTCCTCCCCTTCACTGAACCCTCCCTCGGGTCTTTTTCGTAGCCCCCAATAAATGGTTGAAGATGGAAATGACTGGTCCTGTGTTCTCAGTCTTGGACGGAAACCCGGATGGGGACGCTACGGGATGGACAGGGGCTTCGCAGAAACATTGTAGGTCCTAGTGTCACACACTGCCAGAAAGACATTCCTAGGGTGGTTGGGGGAGGGTCTTGTCTTTGAGAACCCCAGAGTCACAGCAAGCAAGAAGCAGAGCATCCCAGGGCCAGCTGGGCTTTCTCCTCGCCTTTCTAAATCTCTTCGCACAGATTGGTGGGTGGTCAGGAATTCGCCAAAGTCTGACATCACAGCTCCCGCCTCCCTAGCAGCTGGGGGAGGAGGTGTCCCTGTCCTTAAAAGAACAGAGGACTTTCCGGCCTCTTGTTGGCTCCCTCCTGACAGAGCCTTCATAGGAGTAATTACACGTTCTGAGAGTTCGAAGCAAAGACATCCATACACAGGAGCAAGCCGAGCCCGTGCCAGAAGCCCCATCCGCAGTTCTCGCTCTGGGCACAGGTGGAGGGGCTCTGCGTTCCTGTTGAGCTCAGCGGATCAAGGCGAGCTGGGTAGAGGGGCTCTGATGAGGAGGCGGGGCGCGTGGCCCCCTGAGCACCCCACGCCTGTGCCAAACACAGCACCCGGGAGTGCGTCCACATTGCACCTGACCACCCGCCTGGGCCACCAGGCACACTGAGGGGTGTAGCTGTTACTCAAGTGGAAATGGCGGGGTCTCTAGGGCCTTTAGGAAGCATCCCAGGACCAGCCTACACACGTCTTGGATCAGATCTTAGTCCTCTGCCTTACCATGTCAGGGATGTGGGGTACAGGGCTCACCTGAGGTTTCTCTGGGTCGTTGAACAGTGTTAGGGTTAGTGGGAGCCACATGGCTGCTCTGCCTGCTCCCTAACCGGCTGAGGCAGGCTATTCACACTGAACCCCAACACCAAGATTTCCTGCAACTAAATAAATGTCTGTCAGAGAGGAGCTAAGCCTCTGGCTGTGCGTACTTGCGCCATGTACTTGGTTGTGCAGCATCTGACTCTCTCTAGTGCTTCGGGTGGGCCCTACCAACTTTCCTGTGAGCTTATCCAGCCTACACAAGGGTCCAGAGCACAGCTGGGTGAGTTCAACAGGTGTTACTGTGGCTGAACAGCTGACCCATTCCTCTTCCTAAAACTGCTACTCCAGTGTTTCAGGGTGGTACTGGCCTTCTTCCATCTGTAGGATGAGTTCGCTGAGGAGGTGCAAGCAGAGGGGATCGAAAAGTACTGCTAATGCTCTGAGCTCAATCTGTGCACATCCATTAACAGAGGCTTCTAAATGATGTGTGACATTTTGGAAAACTAGACAGGTTACATCTCTATTGCAGGACAAAGAAGTTCAGTATCCCTCAGAGAGTCCCCTAGAATTCTTAAACGTCCATTTAGTTTGGTCCTCCTGTGCCCCTGGAGTGCCCACGGGGCAGAAAGAGAGCTTGGATGGTAGCAGGAGAGGGTATTCTTTTCCAAGTCAAATCTGCCACCACGGCGTGCCATACCATTCCCAGAGCAGACATGCATTTGTTCTCCCTTCATCTCCCTTGTTGGGACTTCCATCAGCCAGCCCCCTGGACTTTGGCAAACAAATATGGAACCGAGCCCATGGGATCAAGTGTATAGCCTGAAGCCTGATAAAGTTGGGCAGCCCAGGTTTCACTCCTGTTCCTCCCTAGCATACTCTCTCTGCAACAACCCCTGACCTCCTCATAGCATGGGGAGAGTTAGGGTTGGTGACCCCAATGTGGCAGAGAGATCACATTGACAAGTTAGTTAATCCTGTGCATGTCTGAGCTACGAGGCAGATAACTATGAACTCACTAGGCTTTTGAAATTATTGTGATATCATAGTGCATGGTGAATATTGGACAGTAGCTCCTCACCCTATCCTGGATACTTAAACTTCGGGGTAGTTTTCAACCAGATGTCCTCATCTAAGTCCTGTTCTCCCAGGCTGACAGAGGGGCAAAAATCACAGAGCTCCTGTAGTTGTTGGCAAAGAACAAAAGCTAAAGAGAGCAAGATCCTGAAGTTTTGTAAACAGAGACTACATGTGGTCTCCAGAATGACACCCCATAATGTAGAGAGCACTAGACTCAGTCTGGCACAATACCAGATCTGAAAAGGGATGCTCTATTCATTGCTCCCTAAACTACTCCAGTAGCTGGTGCTGAGGACCTGTTACCTTGAATTGCCTGAGCACTAGCTGATCATAGAGAGGAGGGGAAATTAGCATCCCCCTCAATTGCTATATGGACACGAAACAGCCTTAGTCCTTGGGAAAGTATGATATAAAATGGTATATAAGATTGCCTGGCTGATGAATGGATCATCCAATAAAGGCACTTTCCATGAAGCCTGAGGACCTAAGTTACATCCCCAAGACTAACATAAACATCTGGAGAGAAGGACTCTGAACCATTCCCATAGCGTGGGAAAACGCAGCCTTCCCAGAGGGATTGTCTCAGGGTACTGAGGAGGAAAGTTCTGAGATGTGCTGCCTCCTTGAAAATGTTATTGACCCAACACCAGCTAAACATACAACACAGATCACAGCAAATATGACTTCATGGTAGTGGTCCCAGCTACTGTGGAGACTGAGGCAGAGGAAGAACTAATTCAAGGAGAGGCTCAGCTTGAAAATAACTAAGTAAGTTTGTTTGTTTGTTTGTTTTTTCAAGACAGGGTTTCTCTGTGTAGCCCTAGCTGTCTCGGAACTCCCTCTGTACATCAGGCTGGCCTCAATCACAGAGATCAGACTGCTTCTGCCTATTGAGTGCTGGGACTACAGGAATGCCCCACCATTGTCCAGATAAGTTAGGTGTTTTAGTGCAATCTGTAATCTCACAATTTAAGAGGTGGAAGAAGGAAGGTCATAAGTTCAAAATCACTAACAGCACAGAAAGAAAAAAAAGTGTTTGTCAACCCTCTCCACAAGCCAAAGACTGTGGAACTGAGCCCAGGAGTTTCATTGACCAATGCCTCATGCTCTGTTTATTCTTGCAGTGCTGGAACTGAATCCAGAACCTTCCTCATTCTGGGTAAACATTCTGCCATCCAGTTACACCCCCAGCTTCTTTGCTACTATTTGCTATTATAAAGAAGGGTCTCAAGCAATCCTCCTGCCTCAGTCGGCCAGACCCCGAGGTTCCCCATGTGTGACACCAAGCCAGCACTCAGCTCTCTGCTTTTCATCCATGGGAGCCCTGGGCAGCTGGATGCAAGTCAGAGTCTGGCGATCCGCTCCTGCACTTAGAAGGCCGAGTCAGGAGGATCATTCGAGTCAAAGGAACCAGGCCAGCCTGGACTGAACAGAGCAAAACCTGTCCACACAAAAGAGGAAAACGGGAGAGGGAAAGAAAAGAAAGGAGGAGCCAGGAGAGGAGAGAGTAGAAAAAGGGAAGAGAGGAGAAGACACAGAGAGGGGAAAGACAGGGAAAGGGTTTCTGTGGGTCCCTAGCATCTTACCCTTCTTGTTCCCAGAAGAAGAGTGTGGAGCCATGCAGGGCATGTGGGGGGCAGGGGCGGTTAGGAAGCAGAGCTGAGAAGCTGGGACCCAGTGCAAGGTAGAGGGGGATGGGCACTGCTCAGGCTGATCAGAGCGACTTCCTTCTCTGCGAAAGGCACTGGGACCCTCATTTCTCCCAAACACCCATCACTGGGGACAAATGAAGGGGCGAGAAGCACTCCAGCAGGTGATAAGGGTTTCCTGCACACGGTGGAGACCCATGGCCTCCTCGCCAACCGCGGGCGCCCCCTGCCTGCCTTGGTCTGCAGCGCACCGCCCTGGCCAGCCAATGAGGGCAGTCCCGAGGGCGTGTCCCAGGCGCCGCAGGTATATAAGTGCAGCTTGCTGCTGGTTCAACACACTTCTGACCCTGACAGACTCAGGAAGGAATCACCATGGTGCTCTCTGCGAAGGACAAGACCAACATCTCCGAGGCCTGGGGCAAGATTGGTGGCCACGCCGGTGAATATGGCGCGGAGGCCCTAGAGAGGTGTGGCCGGGTCTCTGCTCTGGAAGGGTCGTGGGATCCAAAGCAGTTCTGGTGCTCAGCCTGCAGCCCCTAACTGAGCTTTCCTGTGGCCTCAACTCCTCCCGCCTTCTTCCCACAGGATGTTCTTTGTCTACCCCACCACCAAGACCTACTTCCCTCACTTTGATGTGAGCCACGGCTCTGCCCAGGTCAAGGGCCACGGCAAGAAGGTCGCAGACGCCCTGACCAATGCCGTTGGCCACCTCGATGACCTGCCCGGTGCCCTGTCCGCTCTGAGCGACCTGCACGCCCACAAGCTGCGTGTGGACCCTGTCAACTTCAAGGTGTGTGCTCGGGTCTGAAGGCGGCTTGGGCGTGGGTGGGGTGGGATGGTGTAACAGGGTCTGGGACCCGCAGGGAGGGCGTGGGGGTCCCTCGTGCCCAGGGCAGGGAACACAGTGGTTCCACAAAGGGGCCCAGGCGACTGACTAGGTGGGTGTTTACTGCCAAGGACTGACCCTTCCTGTCTCCGCAGCTCCTGAGCCACTGCCTGCTGGTGACCCTGGCCAACCACCACCCCGCCGACTTCACCCCCGCTGTGCACGCCTCTCTGGACAAATTCTTTGCGTCCGTGAGCACCGTGCTGACCTCCAAGTACCGTTAAACTGGCGCCCCGGGGCTGCGTCCTGCGGGCTTGCCTTCTGGCCAGGCCCTCCTCCCTCCCTCGCACCTGTACCTCTTGGTCTTTGAATAAAGCCTAAGTAGGAAGAAGCCTGTGTGACTGGGTTGTCTGCATCTGCAAAGGTGTCCCGACTGGTGAGGGGAAGCCTGGGGGGACACATCCTTAGACTGGGACTGAGGTCCCCTGTGCTGAAGCAGAAAGCCAGTCAAAAGCAGGGAGGAAAGAAGGGGAAGTAGAGGGAAGAGAAGAGGGGCCAAGCAGAGTCCTCTGCCCAGGGTTTCTGGACAATGTCCTGTCCTGCAGTATCTGGCTGGGTTTACTCCTACACCGGGTTTCCCACCAGGCTGGACATAAGTTTGCTGGAATAATTTTCCTTCCCTACTGCTACCCTTCATTACACACACACACACACACACACACACACACACACACACACACACACCACAAAAACAACCAAAATTTCCAGGACTCCCCAGTGGGTGGCTGGTCCAGTCCTTCCTTTTCCAGAGTGATACTGATTCGTCCTTTACCCTCCCGTAGACACCCTTAGAACCCCAGAAGCACAATATGAATGAAACTGGGGGTGCACGGTGCAACTGCAAACACCAAACAAGTCTATGCAGGTGCCACACCTCAGGCACACTCTTTGGACACTGATATCTGAGCACCATGCAGAGAGGAACACCCAGTCTTTGGGGCAAGCTTGGCACGCATTTATCTGCCTTGCAATGACGTCCCTCTCCACAGTAAAGACGGGGTTCAGGGCACAGAGGCATAGTGGGATACCTCCACACACACACATGCCTTCTCTCTGTAGAGCAGGCTCGGGGTCTGGAGCAGTAGCAGACTTGGCAGCAGTCCACTCCAAGCCCTCCACTGACAGTGTTATGTCTTTTCTCCCTGAACCAAATAATCATGTTCTGGGACTCCCTCTCACAGACCCTCTCAGGAAGTGATGGCCTTAACATTGCTTGTACTCCAGTATAGACTCTACTAGAGAAACAGCTAAAAATGGAGAGACATCATATGAGCATGTAGGAACGCAACAGGTAGCATAATCCAAAAGTGTCTACTCTCTCTCTCTGTCTCTCTCTCTGTCTCTCTCTCTGTCTCTCTCTCTGTCTCTCTCTCTGTCTCTCTCTCTGTCTCTCTCTCTCTCTCTCTCTCTCTCTCTCTCTCTCTCTCTCTCTCTCTCTATTTATTTATTTCTCATAGATCTTCATTTGGCCCAGGCTGGGCTCAAATGCTTTATGTAGCCAAGGATGAACTTGAGCTCCTGATCCCTTTCCTTCTAACTCCTGAGTGTGGAGATTTCAGTTATGTACCTCCATGTTCAGTTTGTGCAATGCTTGGGAATTGAACTCAGGGCTGGATATGTACAACCATATGTACATACATACATATGCACATATCAGACAAACATTCTACTTACATTCTAACTGAGCTATATCTGTACCTCACAGTAGAATATTCTTCAGTCATTGACACAAAAGAGTAAATATTTTATACTATGTAGCTGAGCCCTAAAAAATATGTTGAGTGGAAGAAGCCATTAAAGCAAAGACCACAGAGTGCATGATTTCATGTTTGTGAAATATCAAAAATGAGCAAATCTATAGGGACAGCAAGCAGCCTCCTAGTTAGCAGGGGCTTTAGGAGAGGGTTGAAGAGTTATGGCTAGTGGGCTGGAGGTTCTAGTTAGGTGAGGAAAAAGGTCTGGAAATGGATAGCAGTGATGATCTGCATAACACTGGGAATGAACACTGACTCATACACATCACAGACAACTAAAATTCACAGCGCTTTGTGGCTGGCACATGCCTCTAATCCCAGAACTTGGGAGGTGGAGCACACATCACACACACACACACACACAGACACACACACACACAGACACACACACACACCACACTCACACACGCACACACACACACACACAGACACACACGCACACACACAGACACCACAGATGCACACACACGCACATACACAGATGCACACACACAGACACACACACAGACACACACCACACACACAGACACACACACACCACACAGGCACACAGACACACACACACACACCACACAGAGAGGCGTAAAAATAAGGTCATTAGTGCACTATGCCACGTAGCACCGAATGAGTGTATCGATGTTCTTGCTGTCATCACTGAGACACATTACAGATACCCATAAAGACTATTGTCCCCAAGGAACGTGTCCTGGGATCGGGGCATATAATATTTCTCATCCAGTTAATTACCACAACGCTAAGAAAGACATATTTTTGAAGCTGAGTTGGAATTTATTAAAAGGAATTTTGGGGGTGGGGCAGCATAGAGTCAGGGACTCATTATGTAGTTCTGGAAAGCCTGGAATTTCCTATTTAGAATGGGATGGTCTTGAACTCACAGAGATCCCTTTGCCTCTGACTCCTGGGTGCTGGGATTCACCTGTGCCTGTGCCACCATGTCCAGATTAAAGGGATTTTTAAAGTAGATTAACTTTTTTAAATTTTATTTTACACATATGGGTGTTTTGACAGCATGAATGTCTGTACGCCACTTGCATGACTGTGGAGGACAGAAGAAGGGTTTGGATACACTGGACCTGAAGATATGGACAGTTGTGACCTGCCGTGTGAGTGCTGGGAATCACACCCAGGTCCTCTGGAACAACGGTGTTCTTCACTGCTGAGCCCTCTCCAGCCCCTTTAAATGTAGATTGAACTATGTGGGATTTAGTGAAAACAGACATGCTCCAGGAAAAATTAAGGTAGACCTAAGTATGGTTATGGGCTCCTCGGGGGAGAGTTATTCCAAGAAGAAGCAATTCTTTACACTCAATAGTGAGTGAGAAAAGACTGCCTATGAATAAATATCCTAGGGACTCAGGAGGCAAGATAAATCGGCAGTGCCAAAATACACACTAAAATCCATTGCAATACGTATTACATATTGGATACCATTGTCCATACAGTAAATACTTTTAAAAGGTGAGGCTTTGGGGCTGGGGAGGACAAAGGGCTGCAAGTCAACATTGAACCAGATTCTGGGAACACCTCGGCGACCTGCATCGCTGAAGCGCCCCCTGGCGGCACGCTGGGTTTCCAGGCATCTTTGCTCGCAGCTGGGGAGCAGAGCACAGCGCGAGGCCACAGCTCAGTGAAGATGGCTTTGACCCAGACCGACCGTGCACTGGTTCTCGCGCTGTGGAAGAAGATGAGCACCAACGTCGGAGTCTACACGACTGAGGCCTTGGAGAGGTACGGACCCAGTCAGCCGTCCTCGGGCTCACCTTCCAAGGGACGGCAGGACAAAGGTGGGCTCTTTACACCTCCCGGTCTGCATGCACCCAACTCAATCTTCCCCACAGGACCTTCGTGGCTTTCCCCTCCACCAAAGCCTACTTCCCACACTTGGACCTGAGCCCCGGCTCTAGCCAGGTTAAAGTCCATGGCCAAAAGGTGGCAGAAGCACTGACTCTTGCTGCCCACCACCTGGACGACCTGCCTGGTTCTCTGTCTGCTCTCAGCGATCTCCATGCTCACAAGCTCGGCGTGGACCCTGCTAACTTCCAGGTGAGTCCTGGGGTTGAGCTGCACTTGCAGGTGCTGCAGGTGCCGGTTCCTTCGGGTCTGGGTGTCTGGGTGTGGGAGGGAGATAAATGCAAGGCGGGTCGGTTTTCTCTCTTTCTTCAGTTCTTTAGCCACTGCCTGCTGGTGACTCTTGCCCGGCATTATCCTGGAGACTTCAGCCCAAAGATGCACGCCTCCCTGGACAGGTTTCTGGGTCTTGTGACTTCGGCACTGGTCTCCAAGTATCGCTGAGGATGTATCCTAGTATCGCAAAGCAAAGCTCCAAGAGGCTGGTATTACAGCTACGCTGAAGTCTCAGAGCTCCTATGAATGTGGGCAGGTCCTTGTATTTTGTTTTGTTTTCAGATAGGTTTCATAGTATAATATAACCCAACCTGGCCTCTCAAATCCATAATATAGACGAGGTTGGTCTTGATCCTTCTGTTTCCATTCCCATCTCCACCCACCTCCCATCCCTCACATCCACCTACCAATACACAGACTACAAGGCATGCAAGCTCCACCGTACCTGGCTCCACAGAGACTCTTATTATTTGTATTTAACCCTTTGCTTCTGTGCTGCAGGTGGGGAGAGGGCCTCCTGCATGCTCAAGTGCTCTAAGCTATAGAAAGTGTAGAGGGAAAGAAAGTATGGGCACATAGTGAATGAATCCAGTCTTTAGATTAGCGTAGGAAGAAAGGTTCTGTAGAATACACTGCAAAGTGCAAACGGCAGGGTGGTAACAAGAGTATCACCTGCCACTGGAGCACCTGTTCTAGTACCTCCACATGTCCCCAGGGCCCAGGCATCACAGAAGCCTCAGGCCATCTTCACTGTGGAGCCTCTATGGCAATGAGTTACAAATGCATGCCTTTAGCCTTGGCCACATCAGTTGCAGAAAGCTAGCTTTTGTCTCTCAGAAGAGGGAGAGGTACAAAGGTCACAGGTCAGCATAAGTGGCAATGCTCAAACAACCTTGTGCCCCAGTCACCACCCTCTCCTGGGCTTCTGGTCTTTCTCTATACTCTGCTCAGATCCAGATGGGTTGAGCCTGGTCCTATTGCAAAGCAGTCACCTGCCTGGAACCACATAGAGAGTTCACAGCTATAGGTGCTGCTCAATGAAGGTGTCCCTAGGACTGGGATGGTACTAAGAGACTCTCCAAATGATTGACACACATCCAGTTTACTGAATAAAATGCAGTTAACTGAGATTCCTAACAAGCAGTAGGGGATTACTAAGGCATCACATTCATCCAAAGTCACCAAGTGTCTGAACTCACCTACAGACAGATACAGTCCTATGTCTGTAGCACAAACTTGGACTTATTTAATCAAGAAGAGTCAAAATAACAGAAGAGGGGCCTGGCATTGGTGGCACACACCTTTAACCCCAGCACTCGGGAGGCAGAGGCAGACGGATCTCTGTGAGGTTGAGGCCAGCCTGGTCTACAGAGCGAGTTCCAGGACAACCTCCAAAACAATACAGAGAAACCCTGTCTCCAAAACAAAACAAAACTAAACTAAACAAGCCGGGCGGTGGTGGCACACGCCTTTAATCCCATCCCTCGGGAGGCAGAGGCAGAAGGATATGAGTTTGACGCCAGCCTTGTCCACAGAATAAATTCCTGGATATTCAGGGCTACACAAGAAACTCCGTCTTGAAAAAAAAAATGAAAGAAAAGAAAAAATACTTTTAAAATGTTTTAATTTTTTATGTGTATGTATGTTTTGCCTGTATGTATTTGTACACCATATTTTTGCCTGGTAACCATGGAGGTCAGAAGAGGGTGTCAGATGTCTTGGAACTGGAGTTACAGATGGTTATGAGCCACAATGGTGGTGCTAGAAATTGGACCCAGGTCCTTCCCAGGAGCAAAAAATTGCTCTAAACAGCTGAACCATCTATCCAGACTCATAAATGGGTATAGGATTTTTCTCTGGCTGTCCTGGAACTCAATTTATACACTGGCCTAGCCTTGAACTCACTGAGATCTGCTTGCCTTTGCATTCCACTTGCTGGGACTTAATCGTTGTACCACGATTCCCAGTAATTTTGTTAGGGTTTCTATTGCTGTGTAGAGGCACCATGACCACAACAGCAGCTCTCCTAAAGAAAACATTTGTTTGGGGTGGCTCATTTACAGTTTAGAGAGAGGTTCAGCCCCTTATGGCAGGCAGCAGGAAGGCAGTGTGCAGGCAGATATGGTGCTTGGCTATATCTTAGTCAGACAACAATAGGAAGTGGACTGAGACACTGGGAAGTATCCTGAGCATAGGAAAACTCAAAGCTTGCCCCACAGTGACACAACCCTTGCAACATGGCCATGGCCAGGCCAACAAAGCCGCCCTCCTAACAGTGCCACTCCCTATGGGATGATGGGGGCAATTACATTCAAATTACCACACCCAGCTATATATTTTTTAATTAAATAAATCTCTAAACAATAGTAAAGGGTATTACAAGAACAAGTAGCACAACACAAAAATCTTATCAAAAGTGAATATGGCCGGGCGTTGGTGGCACATGCCTTTAATCCCAGCACACCGGAGGCAGAGGCAGGCAGATCTCTGTGAGTTCGAGACTCCCCCTCGTCTACAGAGCAGGTTCCAGGACAGGCTCCAAAACAACACAGAGAAACCCTGTCTCGAAAAACCAAAAAAAAAAAAAAAAAAGTGAATAGGGGTGTGGGGTCACGTGTTTTTAATCAGCGCACCCCAGAGGCAGAAGCAGAGAGATATCTGTCAGTTCAAGGCCAGTCCGGTGTGCAGAGCAAGTTCCGGGTCAGAGAGACCCTATCTTATGGGAACAAACATGAACACTGAGTATGTTTGCACACTTCACCCTTACTGCCTGTGCAAACACAGACTGGGAGGAGGATGGCTTGTGTAGCTGCAGTCTACACTGCAGAAAGGACAGTTAAGCAGGCAGATGCAGTTGCTCAAAAGGGAGTCTGAGAACTGGTCTCACTACAGAAGTCTCCCTTGAGGGATTTCCCTCTGCTACCCTGGCTGTTAGCAGCAGCCAGAGACTCTCCTGCCCCTGGTCTGAGACCACGGGCTCCAGGCTGGCATTGTCAGGAGCTAAGCAGGAGACTATGCTCTGGAACTTGATCAAGGTTTCCAGGCCTTTTCCTGAAGGAGCCAGTGTATGTTGCACTGGATACAGCTTTCCAAAGGGTAGTGAGTACCACATTCCATGGTTTCTGGGCAAGGAATGCTCTTGAATACCTGGGCAGTTTTCTTCCTCTCCCCTGTGGTCTGCTTTCACTCGTTTTAATGTTTTTCACATAATTTATTTGACCCATTCTATATGGAGAGATACCTTGTTCAACGTAGACACAGGGGTGTGTGTTTGGGGTGGGGGGGGTGGAGAGGTGCCTTGGTCCTGCCTCAGTGAGATGATGGGACAGACTTAGTTATTTCCTAGGGAGACCTTACACTCTCTGAGGAGCAGATGGGGCAGGGAGGAGCAGGAAGAGAGGAGGGAGGGAGGGAGGGAGAACTGGGATTGGAATGTAAAAAGCAAATTAATTAAAAAAAAGAAAAAATACTATTTGGGGCTGGAGAGATGACTCAGAGGTTAAGAGCTGTGGCTGCTCTTCCAGAGGTCCTGAGTTCAATTCCCAGTAACCACTTGATGGTTCACAACCATCCATAATGAGATCCAGTGCTCTCTTCTGGCATGTAGGCATACATGCATACAGAACAAAGAAATAAGTCTTTAAATTTTTAAAAATTTATTTGTATTTTATGTCCGTTGGTGTTTTGCTTGCATGTATGTCTGTGTGAGGGTGTAAGGTCCCCTGGAACTGTAATTAACAGACAGTTGTGAGTTGCCTTGTTGGTGCTGAGAATTACACCTGGGTCCTCTGGGAGAGTAGTCACTGCTCTTTACCGCTGAGTCATCTCCTCAGCTCTCATCTCGAGTTTAAATTGTGTGCCTGCATGTTTGCATATATGCCATGTGTGGAGGTACCTACAGAATTCAGAAAAGGGTGACGAACCCCCAGAAGCTGGAACTGAAGTTACAGGAGGTTGAGATCCACCTCACATGGGTGCTGGTAACCAAACTCAGGTCCTCTGCAAGGCCGGCAAGCACTCTCCTCTGCTGAGCTGTCTCTGCAACCACCTCATTTTTATTTATGTGTAGGAAAACACCTAAGAAATAATCTAAAGTCCACCCCCCACGCCTTCACACCCTGTTGTGTTATCAATGGGAGAGAGTGGCTGTCCTATCTCTCCACCCAGAGAAAGGCTGAAGTAAATAAAGTTCAGAACCGAGGCCAATGTCTTCATTAGGTCTAAACAAAGACACATCTGGAGGGAAGCAGGGATGAAGAAAGGGAAGAGGAGAGAAGGGAGAAAACGAAAGGAGAGAAGGATGAGGAGACGAGAGGAGAGGAGAGGAATTTGGCTGGTTTTTTTTTTTCTTCCTGAGACTAAGACTAACACTTTAAAGACCTCAGGGAGGAGAAACTAAACAGTATGTAGACCGGGGTGGGCCCCAGGCAGGGGCTAGTTTCCCTGATGCCTCCCTGGCATCTTACTTTTCTTGTCCTCAGAGCCAGGATGAAGCTGCCGTTGGACTGGGGCAGAAGCAAGAAAAGGGTGCAGGTAGAAAAGTGTAGGAGGCTGGCTACAGGCCAGTTCTGCCAAAGGCTGAACCTCTGTGCCCCAGGCAATGGGTCACCTGTCTGGGAGCAGGGAGCAGGAGAGAGGAGGAAACATCTGAACCTGAGGCTGGGGTCCTCCAGCCCCACGGACAAGCTGCTGTGAGTACAGTGCTGGCCTCAGACACTGTAACAGCAGACTTGCAGCACAGCCCTCATCCTCCTGAACTGTCAGAAACCTGCACCTCTTGGTCTGAATAAAATGTGTGTATACTTGAGTTGTCTTTGTCCCTGACATGTCAACAGAGAACATGGTCCTACTGTCTTGGTTGGCCCAGGGATCTTTCTGCAGCTGCAGTGGGGAAGTTGTAGAGATGTCACTGATCACTGCCTTTGTCCTGGGGAGCACTAGCCTTCAAGAAGTCCTCTCAGGAGACAAGAAAGAAAGTCCTAATAATGTATGCCACATTTTTGGAAATATCGTTTGATCCATACATAAAACAAATATCACAGCAGAATAATTGTAGACACACTCACAAGCACAAACACACACGGAAAAAGAAATGAATGCAGGATATGGGGGGAAGAGAGAGAAATCAGAAAAAAATGAGAGAAAAAGGAGAAAGAGAAGAAATGGATAGCCATATAGAGTTCACAGATACTTTTTGTGTTATTCCAGCAGAGAAGTTAGTCCCTCGGCCCTGTCGCCCTGGCCCCAAGCCAAAGACTTTGGAACTGAGCCCAGGAGTTTCATTGACCAATGCCTCATGCTCTGTTTATTCTTGCAGTGCTGGAACTGAATCCAGAACCTTCCTCATTCTGGGTAAACATTCTGCCATCCAGTTACACCCCCAGCTTCTTTGCTACTATTTGCTATTATAAAGAAGGGTCTCAAGCAATCCTCCTGCCTCAGTCGGCCAGACCCCGAGGTTCCCCATGTGTGACACCAAGCCAGCACTCAGCTCTCTGCTTTTCATCCATGGGAGCCCTGGGCAGCTGGATGCAAGTCAGAGTCTGGCGATCCGCTCCTGCACTTAGAAGGCCGAGTCAGGAGGATCATTCGAGTCAAAGGAACCAGGCCAGCCTGGACTGAACAGAGCAAAACCTGTCCACACAAAAGAGGAAAACGGGAGAGGGAAAGAAAAGAAAGGAGGAGCCAGGAGAGGAGAGAGTAGAAAAAGGGAAGAGAGGAGAAGACACAGAGAGGGGAAAGACAGGGAAAGGGTTTCTGTGGGTCCCTAGCATCTTACCCTTCTTGTTCCCAGAAGAAGAGTGTGGAGCCATGCAGGGCATGTGGGGGGCAGGGGCGGTTAGGAAGCAGAGCTGAGAAGCTGGGACCCAGTGCAAGGTAGAGGGGGATGGGCACTGCTCAGGCTGATCAGAGCGACTTCCTTCTCTGCGAAAGGCACTGGGACCCTCATTTCTCCCAAACACCCATCACTGGGGACAAATGAAGGGGCGAGAAGCACTCCAGCAGGTGATAAGGGTTTCCTGCACACGGTGGAGACCCATGGCCTCCTCGCCAACCGCGGGCGCCCCCTGCCTGCCTTGGTCTGCAGCGCACCGCCCTGGCCAGCCAATGAGGGCAGTCCCGAGGGCGTGTCCCAGGCGCCGCAGGTATATAAGTGCAGCTTGCTGCTGGTTCAACACACTTCTGACCCTGACAGACTCTGGAAGGAATCACCATGGTGCTCTCTGCGAAGGACAAGACCAACATCTCCGAGGCCTGGGGCAAGATTGGTGGCCACGCCGGTGAATATGGCGCGGAGGCCCTAGAGAGGTGTGGCCGGGTCTCTGCTCTGGAAGGGTCGTGGGATCCAAAGCAGTTCTGGTGCTCAGCCGGCAGCCCCTAACTGAGCTTTCCTGTGGCCTCAACTCCTCCCGCCTTCTTCCCACAGGATGTTCTTTGTCTACCCCACCACCAAGACCTACTTCCCTCACTTTGATGTGAGCCACGGCTCTGCCCAGGTCAAGGGCCACGGCAAGAAGGTCGCAGACGCCCTGACCAATGCCGTTGGCCACCTCGATGACCTGCCCGGTGCCCTGTCCGCTCTGAGCGACCTGCACGCCCACAAGCTGCGTGTGGACCCTGTCAACTTCAAGGTGTGTGCTCGGGTCTGAAGGCGGCTTGGGCGTGGGTGGGGTGGGATGGTGTAACAGGGTCTGGGACCCGCAGGGAGGGCGTGGGGGTCCCTCGTGCCCAGGGCAGGGAACACAGTGGTTCCACAAAAGGGGCCCAGGCGACTGACTAGGTGGGTGTTTACTGCCAAGGACTGACCCTTCCTGTCTCCGCAGCTCCTGAGCCACTGCCTGCTGGTGACCCTGGCCAACCACCACCCCGCCGACTTCACCCCCGCTGTGCACGCCTCTCTGGACAAATTCTTTGCGTCCGTGAGCACCGTGCTGACCTCCAAGTACCGTTAAACTGGCGCCCCGGGGCTGCGTCCTGCGGGCTTGCCTTCTGGCCAGGCCCTCCTCCCTCCCTCGCACCTGTACCTCTTGGTCTTTGAATAAAGCCTAAGTAGGAAGAAGCCTGTGTGACTGGGTTGTCTGCATCTGCAAAGGTGTCCCGACTGGTGAGGGGAAGCCTGGGGGGACACATCCTTAGACTGGGACTGAGGTCCCCTGTGCTGAAGCAGAAAGCCAGTCAAAAGCAGGGAGGAAAGAAGGGGAAGTAGAGGGAAGAGAAGAGGGGCCAAGCAGAGTCCTCTGCCCAGGGTTTCTGGACAATGTCCTGTCCTGCAGTATCTGGCTGGGTTTACTCATACACCGGGTTTCCCACCAGGCTGGACATAAGTTTGCTGGAATAATTTTCCTTCCCTACTGCTACCCTTCATTACACACACACACACACACACACACACACACCACAAAAACAACCAAAATTTCCAGGACTCCCCAGTGGGTGGCTGGTCCAGTCCTTCCTTTTCCAGAGTGATACTGATTCGTCCTTTACCCTCCCGTAGACACCCTTAGAACCCCAGAAGCACAATATGAATGAAACTGGGGGTGCACGGTGCAACTGCAAACACCAAACAAGTCTATGCAGGTGCCACACCTCAGGCACACTCTTTGGACACTGATATCTGAGCACCATGCAGAGAGGAACACCCAGTCTTTGGGGCAAGCTTGGCACGCATTTATCTGCCTTGCAATGACGTCCCTCTCCACAGTAAAGACGGGGTTCAGGGCACAGAGGCATAGCGGGATACCTCCACACACACACATGCCTTCTCTCTGTAGAGCAGGCTCGGGGTCTGGAGCAGTAGCAGACTTGGCAGCAGTCCACTCCAAGCCCTCCACTGACAGTGTTATGTCTTTTCTCCCTGAACCAAATAATCATGTTCTGGGACTCCCTCTCACAGACCCTCCCAGGAAGTGATGGCCCTAACATTGCTTGTACTCCAGTATAGACTCTACTAGAGAAACAGCTAAAAATGGAGAGACATCATATGAGCATGTAGGAACGCAACAGGTAGCATAATCCAAAAGTGTCTACTGTCTCTCTCTCTCTGTCTCTCTCTCTCTGTCTCTCTCTCTCTCTCTCTCTCTCTATTTATTTATTTCTCATAGATCTTCATTTGGCCCAGGCTGGGCTCAAATGCTTTATGTAGCCAAGGATGAACTTGAGCTCCTGATCCCTTTCCTTCTAACTCCTGAGTGTGGAGATTTCAGTTATGTACCTCCATGTTCAGTTTGTGCAATGCTTGGGAATTGAACTCAGGGCTGGATATGTACAACCATATGTACATACATACATACATACATACATACATACATACATATGCACATATCAGACAAACATTCTACTTACATTCTAACTGAGCTATATCTGTACCTCACAGTAGAATGTTCTTCAGTCATTGACACAAAAGAGTAAATATTTTATACTATGTAGCTGAGCCCTAAAAAATATGTTGAGTGGAAGAAGCCATTAAAGCAAAGACCACAGAGTGCATGATTTCATGTTTGTGAAATATCAAAAATGAGCAAATCTATAGGGACAGCAAGCAGCCTCCTAGTTAGCAGGGGCTTTAGGAGAGGGTTGAAGAGTTATGGCTAGTGGGCTGGAGGTTCTAGTTAGGTGAGGAAAAAGGTCTGGAAATGGATAGCAGTGATGATCTGCATAACACTGGGAATGAACACTGACTCATACACATCACAGACAACTAAAATTCACAGCGCTTTGTGGCTGGCACATGCCTCTAATCCCAGAACTTGGGAGGTGGAGCACACATCACACACACACAGACACACACAGACACACACACACACACAGACACACACACACAGACACACACACACACACCACACACACACAGACACACAGACACATACACCACACACACACACCACACACACACACACCACACTCACACACGCACACACACACACACACAGACACACACACACCACACACACGCGCACACACACAGACACGCACACAGATGCACACACACACACCACACACACAGACACACACACCACACACACAGACACACACACCACACACGCACACACCACCCCCCCCCACACACAGACACACACACACACACCACACACACACACACCACAAAAACAACCAAAATTTCCAGGACTCCCCAGTGGGTGGCTGGTCCAGTCCTTCCTTTTCCAGAGTGATACTGATTCGTCCTTTACCCTCCCGTAGACACCCTTAGAACCCCAGAAGCACAATATGAATGAAACTGGGGGTGCACGGTGCAACTGCAAACACCAAACAAGTCTATGCAGGTGCCACACCTCAGGCACACTCTTTGGACACTGATATCTGAGCACCATGCAGAGAGGAACACCCAGTCTTTGGGGCAAGCTTGGCACGCATTTATCTGCCTTGCAATGACGTCCCTCTCCACAGTAAAGACGGGGTTCAGGGCACAGAGGCATAGCGGGATACCTCCACACACACACATGCCTTCTCTCTGTAGAGCAGGCTCGGGGTCTGGAGCAGTAGCAGACTTGGCAGCAGTCCACTCCAAGCCCTCCACTGACAGTGTTATGTCTTTTCTCCCTGAACCAAATAATCATGTTCTGGGACTCCCTCTCACAGACCCTCCCAGGAAGTGATGGCCCTAACATTGCTTGTACTCCAGTATAGACTCTACTAGAGAAACAGCTAAAAATGGAGAGACATCATATGAGCATGTAGGAACGCAACAGGTAGCATAATCCAAAAGTGTCTACTGTCTCTCTCTCTCTGTCTCTCTCTCTCTCTCTCTCTCTCTCTCTCTATTTATTTATTTCTCATAGATCTTCATTTGGCCCAGGCTGGGCTCAAATGCTTTATGTAGCCAAGGATGAACTTGAGCTCCTGATCCCTTTCCTTCTAACTCCTGAGTGTGGAGATTTCAGTTATGTACCTCCATGTTCAGTTTGTGCAATGCTTGGGAATTGAACTCAGGGCTGGATATGTACAACCATATGTACATACATACATACATACATACATATGCACATATCAGACAAACATTCTACTTACATTCTAACTGAGCTATATCTGTACCTCACAGTAGAATATTCTTCAGTCATTGACACAAAAGAGTAAATATTTTATACTATGTAGCTGAGCCCTAAAAAATATGTTGAGTGGAAGAAGCCATTAAAGCAAAGACCACAGAGTGCATGATTTCATGTTTGTGAAATATCAAAAATGAGCAAATCTATAGGGACAGCAAGCAGCCTCCTAGTTAGCAGGGGCTTTAGGAGAGGGTTGAAGAGTTATGGCTAGTGGGCTGGAGGTTCTAGTTAGGTGAGGAAAAAGGTCTGGAAATGGATAGCAGTGATGATCTGCATAACACTGGGAATGAACACTGACTCATACACATCACAGACAGCTAAAATTCACAGCGCTTTGTGGCTGGCACATGCCTCTAATCCCAGAACTTGGGAGGTGGAGCACACATCACACACACACACACACACAGACATACACACACACAGACACACAGACACATACACCACACACACACACACAGACACATACACCACACACACACACACACCACACACACACACACACCACACACACAGATGCACACACACAGACACACACACAGACACAAACACACAGACACACACACCACGCACACGCGCACACACACAGACGCACACACAGATGCACACACACACACCACACACACAGACACACACACACCACACGCACACTCCACACACACCACACACGCACACTCCACACACACACACACACACACAGACACACACACACACACCACACAGAGAGGCGTAAAAATAAGGTCATTAGTGCACTATGCCACGTAGCACCGAATGAGTGTATCGATGTTCTTGCTGTCATCACTGAGACACATTACAGATACCCATAAAGACTATTGTCCCCAAGGAACGTGTCCTGGGATCGGGGCATATAATATTTCTCATCCAGTTAATTACCACAACGCTAAGAAAGACATATTTTTGAAGCTGAGTTGGAATTTATTAAAAGGAATTTTGGGGGTGGGGCAGCATAGAGTCAGGGACTCATTATGTAGTTCTGGAAAGCCTGGAATTTCCTATTTAGAATGGGATGATCTTGAACTCACAGAGATCCCTTTGCCTCTGACTCCTGGGTGCTGGGATTCACCTGTGCCTGTGCCACCATGTCCAGATTAAAGGGATTTTTAAAGTAGATTAACTTTTTTAAATTTTATTTTACACATATGGGTGTTTTGACAGCATGAATGTCTGTACGCCACTTGCATGACTGTGGAGGACAGAAGAAGGGTTTGGATACACTGGACCTGAAGATATGGACTGTCCCGCGCTACCGTCTCGCCAGCAAGAATGACGCAGAACACTCGGATCCTTCTGCAGTAAAGCTTTAATGCATCTTGAGAGATAGATGATCAGCTTCTTAGAGGGAGACCCCAAGCTAAGAAACCCAGCCCCTTATATAAGCCTAGGAGCTCCGAGTGAGACGTGTAGAGCCGGGATTGGTGGTTTGCACATCACCCTAGATGACGCCACGGGAGAGGCACAGCTTAAACGGTTAACTCCAACTGACAGCAGATGTCAGCGCCATCTTCTAACGGTTAACTCCAACTGACAGCAGATGTCAGCGCCATCTTCTAACGGCAATAGCGATAGCGAGGGCGGCTCCTCACATCTCCCCCTATTCATTTATTTTTGAAGCAATAGGACACCCACAACTTTGGAGTGGAGATAGAGGTCAAATCCCCATGTGCAAATTGGGAACATGTACAAAGCTCCTCTCCAGGGTCTTATCCCCAGAGAGAGCCCTGACCAGTCCGATGTCGTTTTTCTGGGGGAAGGAGATCATGACATAGAACCTTCATGCAAGATGACTTATCTCCCAGGAGAAAGTCGTTATACCGCAGACCTCTCCTGTGCAGTGCTTAGCCTTGCAACTCCTTGGGCTGCTGAAGCCTACCCACTCTATCCCGTGCAATGAGACTAGCCTCGTGGGGTGCAAGAGCTGGGAGGCCAGCGACCTATTGCTTTAACATGGTTAACCAAATGTCAGGGGAGGCTCCGTGTTCTAAGGCAGCAAGTGCTTGTGCCACCACCACTTTGTCTCTTTTGTTTGGGCTCTGAGCTTACACACCATCCAAAGCATCAACACTATTCCACAGCAGAGAACTAGGCTAAATGATCCTACCCCCACCCATTCCTTAAAATAAGAAAATGCAGATGAAATCCAGGAGGAGAGGCCTTCCATCAGAGAAAGATCCAGATGCGTCGAATTCACTTGCAGGATCGCCATTCTCAACTCACGGAGTGTCTGCTCAAACTCAAAAGTCCAATTCTGTAATAAATGTTGAGACAGAGCTTGTGACAGGTTAGCTGCTCTTGTAAAATTCTCATATTGTACTGAAGTGACACAAAGGCCAGGCAACTTTTGTTCACATCCCAATTGGGCCATCTGCCACAATATATCCAATTGTTCCTGAACCAAATTAATCTGTTGGTTTACCAACATCAGGCCTCCTTGTATCTGAGAATTGGCAGTGGCCTGTTTATCTAGGACCATGGTCACAGTGGCCTATAGTTCATTAATGGTTTGAGTTGTCTGCACAGTGGCAGAAAGTGCAAGGGCCGAGGCGGTAACCGAAGCAGTAACCGCGGCGGTGGCTATCAGGCCCACAATAATAGCAGAGATCCCAAAAATCTCGCTTTTCCCTAAACAAACTCAAATTACTTGGCGTCTCAACAGGAACTGGAACAAATCGAGGCATGCGCATTACCAAAGCAAAAGGGTGCTTAATAGCATCCCAGCATAATGCATAAAAACAATTCTAAGCAGAGCAATTTATTTCTTTCTGATTCTTACCTAAGGTATCATTACTCACAACCCAAATAAAGGGCAGCTGAATAATTAGTTCTCTTAAAAGGGGTATACTTAACATTGGAGGAGGACCAATCAGATGATCCAGAGCTCTGTCCCTCACTCAGACTGTTGCCTAATGCCCCTTTCCAATCAAAAGTAATCTGTCCCTTCTCACTATCATAGGAGAAAGATCAGTACAGCTTCCATTAATTCAAAAGGATTAGCATTAGATCTTTCTGGATCCATATGAATAAAATTATCCTTTAATGAAGAAATCACAGTAAAGCACAAGCTTCCTACTAATGACAAGGTTCTCTCATCCTGAAAACTCTGTATCTGAGGATCTAAAGGCAAAAAGGCAAGCCCCAACTCTCTATTAGTTGTGAAAAATCTAGGGAACACCTGGGCATTCTGCATCACTGGCATCGGTAGGGGAAGGTAGACATGATGGCCCACCGTAACTCTCCCATCATACTAGGAACCATCATCCCGAGTAGGAGAGTCTTCATCACCCACTTGGCCTCCATCCTTCTTATTCTGGAGTTGTGAAGGAGCTCTTCGAGTGAGTCTTTCAGGGATCCACAGGGGGTTTTCTTCCTCCTGTGGAAAAACACACACAGCTCCCCTGGATCTTATAAGAATAGGATCCGGGCCTTTCCAGAGATCAGTCAAGACATCTTTCCATTTTACCATTTCTTTTGGCCTATCAGGCTCTAAACTGTGGCGATCGGCCGCAGTGTGGCCTTGGGCATCAGAGTTCAAGAAATTAAGGGTAAAAAGTGCCATGGATACAGCAACTCTTGGTACCGAGGGTAGAACATCCTCAATACTCCCCTTTTGTTTAATCAGATATGATTTGAGTGTACGATGGGCACGTTCCACAATGCCCTGTCCTTGAGGGTTATAAGGTAGGCCAGTTAGATGGGTAACATCCATTTGCCGACAAAACTGTCGGAATTTTTGAGAGGTATATGCTGGTCCATTGTCTGTTTTTAAAATTCTGGGTTTTCCCCAAGCACTCCAGGCCTCAAGGCAATGTTGAATCACATATGAGGCCTTTTCCCCTGTTAGGGGTGTGGCGAACATTACGCCAGAACAGGTGTCAACAGAAACATGAACATATTGAAGCCTTCCAAAAGAGGGAATATGAGTAACATCCATCTGCCACATCTGCAATGGTCTAATGCCACGTGGGTTTATTCCCATGTGGGGAGTAGGTAAGAATTCGCAGCAATTCTGGCATTGAGTAACAATTTCCCTAGCCTCTTTCCTGGATAGAGCAAAACGACGGCGCAAGGTCTCAGCCGTCACATGAAAGCGCTTATGGAATTCTTTTGCTGCTTGTGCATGGGTAGACAAGGCAGCGGCCACCAGCTTTGTAGCCTTGTCCGCTAAGTCATTCCCTAAGGACATGGGACCTGGGAGTCCAGAATGTGCTCGGACATGGGTAATGAAAACAGGAAATCTCCTATTTAACAAGGCAGCTTGTATCTTTTGAAAGATGTTAGCAACTCTGCTGGAGGATCTTATTATTCCAGCTATCTCAAGGAGATTAACTGCATTAACCACATAAGAGGAATCTGATACAATATTGAGGGGTCCTGGAAAAGCCTCAAGAACCTCCAGTACTATCAGACATTCTACAACTTGAGGTGAAGTTTCATTATATTGTTTAGATATAACCCTATCCTTGACCACATAAGCTCCCATACCAGTTTTTGATCCATCAGTGTACACCACAGTCCCATCTGGGAGTGGGTCTTTAGCTGTCACTTGTGGAAACACTATAGCCTGGTTTAGGGCAAACTGTAAAATTGGATGCTTTGGAAAATGATTATCAATTTGTCCTGAAAAGGAAGTAACTAAAACTGCCCAATCACTAGATGTGGCTGCCAAGGTCTGAACTTGTGCAGCAGTATAAGGCACAATCAAGGAATCAGGATCCCTGCCAAAATGTGTAACAGCTGCTTTTATTCCGCGAGCGCGAGCTGTGCAACAGCATCAGGGTACCAGTCAATAATCTTAGCAGGGGAAGCATTTGGATGAATCCAAAGTAATGGTCCATGTTGCCACAGGACTGCAGTTGGCAATTGAGCTGTCTTAAAAACACACAGATTAAAAGGTAGTGACTCCTCAATACGTTGTAATTGTGCTTCCTGTAAGGCCTCTTCCACCATCTGTAAGGCTCGGTGGGCGGCAGGGGTAAATTTTCTGGGTGAGGAGATATGAGGCTCACCCTCCAGGAGATCGAAGAGGGGTTTTAGATCAGCAGATGGAATTTTTAAAAAGGGCCTCAACCAATTTATATCTCCCAGAAGTTTCTGAAAATCATTTAATGTTTGTAAGTGGTCTTTGCGAATTTCTATTTTCTGAGGAACTATATTTTTGGGAGTAATCATTGAGCCCAAAAAGAGGCCTGTATCTGCAATTTGAACCTTTTCTGAGGCAATCTCTAATCCCCACTGTTTTAATTCAGCCACCAGCATGGGGAAAGCCTTTTGTAAAACATCTAACTCTTTGTGACAAATAAGAATATCGTCCATATAATGGATAACGATTAAAGATGTAAATTGCTTCCTAATTGGCTCCAAAGCCTCCTGCACATACAGCTGACATATTGTTGGGCTATTGGCCATGCCTTGCGGCAGTACCTTCCACTGAAATCTCTTGTCTGGTTCCATATGATTAAGAGAAGGGATAGTGAAGGCAAACCTTGGTCTATCCCGTGGGTAAAGTGGAATAGAGAAGAAACAATCCTTAATATCTATAATAATAAGCTTCCAATCTTGAGGAAGTGCAGAAAGCAAAGGAAGGCCTCTTTGAACAGGGCCAAAAAGATGCATCTGATTGTTAATGGCCCGCAGGTCATGGAGTAATCTCCACTTCCCAGATTTCTTCTTAATAACAAAAATTGGTGTATTCCATGGGGAGGTAGAAGGCTCTAGATGCCCCAGCCGTTCCTGTTCTTGCACTAATCTTGTGACAGCCTCTAATTTTTCAGAGGATAGAGGCCATTGAGAGACCCATAACGGCTCCTCTGTTTTCCATGGTATGGGTCGTGAAGCCTCAACGGCCCCTAAATAAAACCCAGTCCTTTTCTACCCCGATTTCCGTGTTGCGTAATGGGTTTTATTCTGCCTTGTTCTTGCCTACCCAAGCCTCTACCCTTTGTATACCCCATCTTTGCCATAATGGCTGATGCCTGGGGGAGTATTCATTAGTTAGGGTCATGCCCATGGCTTGTAACACATCCCGTCCCCATAAATTTACAGGGAGTGGCAACACATAGGGGTAAAACATCCCTGTTTGCCCTCAGCATTCCGCCAGGTTAAGGCTGAGGCACTGATGGCAGGAGAGGACTGGTATCCAAGACCTTGTAGAGAATGAGATGAAACAACAGTGGGCCAAGACTTCGGCCACCAATGGAGTGAAATAATGCTTTTGTCTGCTCCCGTATCCATTATCCCTTCAAATTCTTTTCCATTAATTAACAATTTTATTGTAGGTCTCTCATTTAGGGGTATAGCCAGATAGGCTGAATCACTTCCAGAAGATCCCATAGCCCTTTTTTGTAAAGTGTAGGTTTCTCCATCCCCGAGGGAGGGCAGCAACACCAGTTGTGCAATTCTATCTCCCTGCTTTATAGAAAATACACCCCGAGGGCTAGAACAGAGAACTTGAATCTCCTCTTTATGATACGGGTCAACAATTCCAGGATATATAATGAGTCCCTGTAAAGTTAAGGAGCCACGGCCCAGAATAAGCCCAATGGTGGCAGGGGGCAAAGGTCCAGGGGAATGGACTGGGACCGGTTGAACATTCATTTGGGGCATGAGTAAGAAGTCGGAGGCGGCACGCAAGTCCATTCCGGGGGTTCCTCGGAAGCCTCTACTTCCTCTTGATTGCTTTTCTGAAATCGGTTCCCATATTTCTGAGGGCCCTGGGACCATGGGCCCCGTGACCCGTTTTTTGATTGGGGTACCTTGGGTTCTTCAATAGGGGGCAGAAGCCTCCCTTTTACATCCCGGACTGACCTGCATTCGCTAGCCCTATGATAACCTTTACCACAACGATGGCAAAGCTTCGATTCTCTTGTTCTTTCAGGGGCTTGACAATCTTTCTTAAGGTGCCCCATTCTCCCACAATTAAAACAAGCTTTTCGACTAGATAAATCTCTATACCTGTGCGTTTGTAAAATGGCGGCAGCTAGTCCTGCATTGGTTAGGGGTCCCCCAGCTCCCTGCACACTCTGAGCCAATCTTGTAAACCTTTGCTTTTGCGAGGGCGATAGCCGCTCGACATTCCTGGGTTGCTTGTTCATAGACAAGTTGCTCAATCAGGGGCATAGCTTGTTCTGAATCACCAAAGATGCGACTGGCGGCCTCTGTCATTCTGGCCACAAAGTCTGAAAATGGCTCTTGGGGTCCTTGGACAATCTTTGTAAGGTGTCCACTGGACTCTCCCCTTTTTGTGAGGGCCTTCCATGCTTTAATAGCGGCGGCCGACACCTGACCATAGACACCCCAGATGTAGTTGGTTTGATTAAGGGCATGTTGACCCTGACCTGTCAGCATTTCAAATGTCCACTGCCTCTGATTCTCATCTTCAGCCGTGGCATTAACTCTAGCTTGTGCCTGGGCTGCATCATACCAGAGAGCCTTCCATTCCATGTATTGTCCCATGTTGGGAAGCACTGCTTTCACTGTCGTCTGCCAGTCAGTGGGAGTCATGGCAAAATTAGCAAGCCTTTCCACCTGTAATGTGGTAAAGTTAGCATTGACCCCATAATTACGAACGGATTCGGCCAATTCTTTGATTTGATTGTAATCTACAGGGGTATGTACTCTTCCGCCTTCCGCATTCTCGAATACTGGAAAAGCTACTTGTATTTTTCTCCGTTCCTCTAAAGGTAAAAAGGAGTCAGTACCAGTATTCAGCCGAAGCTCATACTGCGGAGGCGCTGAGGGCGTGAGCCCGCCGGATTTATAGGCGGTGGCCTCACATTCATTTTTGTTTTCAGTGGCCGGTGTCTATCAGGGTGATATCTTTCTTCCTCATACCGTGCCACCTCCTCCTCTAGACCACCTTCTTCGCTAGAATACAGAGTGTCAGAATCAGAATTATCTAGCTCCAAGGCTTCTAGCTCTACTGTAGGGTATAGACTAGATTCTGGCTTTTTCTTTTTCTTAGATTTGTTAGGGGGTGAATGATCACTCCCTTCTTTCTCTCCCCTTTCTTAACTTCTTGGGGAGGGCCTTTTTCTTAGACATGTCTTTCCTTTTGCGAGCTCCCATTCTCTCACTCCGTTCAGTTTCTGACATGCTATCCTGAACTTCCTCTAAGGTTCCCTGACTTTCTATTATAGCAGGGTGACAGGCCTCATCCTCCAAGCAGTTTTTAACTAGCTTCCAAATGGCTTTGGTACCTAAGTGGAGATCTCCTTCTGCATGCTTCCTGTCTAGTTCTTTACCTAGCTTGTTCCATGAGGCCACAGTGAGGGACCCGGAACAAGCATACCATGGTGCCACTCTATCTACCTCCTTCACAAAATTTTGAAGTGTTCGTGGTGCAATTTTAAGATCTCTTTGTTTTAGCACAGTCTGTAGGGCAGTAACCACTGACTGTGACAACCCCATCGCGCTAGCGGCTTATCTAAAAAACGGCGCTCAACTCCGTTACCAGACTGACAGCACCAGACTGACAGCACCAGACTGACAGCACCAGACTGACAGCACCAGACTGACAGCACCAGACTGACAGCACCAGACTGACAGCACCGTTCTGTCAGCACCAGCCACGATGAAGGAGAAGGACAAACAGGACTAGCACCAAAGCCTCCACTGACCCGTCCCACGGTGATGACAAACTAAGGCCAAAGTCGAGAAAGGGGTGTTCAGGATAAAGCATACCTCTCTGAACTTACGTCCCTGCAGTTCTGAATCCGCCCCGTCTTCCGAGGGGTCTCCCGCGGCGCCGGCGATGTTGAAGAGTTCCCGGGTTTCGGCACCAGATGTCCCGCGCTACCGTCTCGCCAGCAAGAACGACGCAGAACACTCGGATCCTTCTGCAGTAAAGCTTTAATGCATCTTGAGAGATAGATGATCAGCTTCTTAGAGGGAGACCCCAAGCTAAGAAACCCAGCCCCTTATATAAGCCTAGGAGCTCCGAGTGAGACGTGTAGAGCCGGGATTGGTAGTTTGCACATCACCCCAGATGACGCCACGGGAGAGGCACAGCTTAAACGGTTAACTCCAACTGACAGCAGATGTCAGCGCCATCTTCTAACGGTTAACTCCAACTGACAGCAGATGTCAGCGCCATCTTCTAACGGCAATAGCGATAGCGAGGGCGGCTCCTCACAATGGACAGTTGTGACCTGCCGTGTGAGTGCTGGGAATCACACCCAGGTCCTCTGGAACAACGGTGTTCTTCACTGCTGAGCCCTCTCCAGCCCCTTTAAATGTAGATTGAACTATGTGGGATTTAGTGAAAACAGACATGCTCCAGGAAAAATTAAGGTAGACCTAAGTATGGTTATGGGCTCCTCGGGGGAGAGTTATTCCAAGAAGAAGCAATTCTTTACACTCAATAGTGAGTGAGAAAAGACTGCCTATGAATAAATATCCTAGGGACTCAGGAGGCAAGATAAATCGGCAGTGCCAAAATACACACTAAAATCCATTGCAATACGTATTACATATTGGATACCATTGTCCATACAGTAAATACTTTTAAAAGGTGAGGCTTTGGGGCTGGGGAGGACAAAGGGCTGCAAGTCAACATTGAACCAGATTCTGGGAACACCTCGGCGACCTGCATCGCTGAAGCGCCCCCTGGCGGCACGCTGGGTTTCCAGGCATCTTTGCTCGCAGCTGGGGAGCAGAGCACAGCGCGAGGCCACAGCTCAGTGAAGATGGCTTTGACCCAGACCGACCGTGCACTGGTTCTCGCGCTGTGGAAGAAGATGAGCACCAACGTCGGAGTCTACACGACTGAGGCCTTGGAGAGGTACGGACCCAGTCAGCCGTCCTCGGGCTCACCTTCCAAGGGACGGCAGGACAAAGGTGGGCTCTTTACACCTCCCGGTCTGCATGCACCCAACTCAATCTTCCCCACAGGACCTTCGTGGCTTTCCCCTCCACCAAAGCCTACTTCCCACACTTGGACCTGAGCCCCGGCTCTAGCCAGGTTAAAGTCCATGGCCAAAAGGTGGCAGAAGCACTGACTCTTGCTGCCCACCACCTGGACGACCTGCCTGGTTCTCTGTCTGCTCTCAGCGATCTCCATGCTCACAAGCTCGGCGTGGACCCTGCTAACTTCCAGGTGAGTCCTGGGGTTGAGCTGCACTTGCAGGTGCTGCAGGTGCCGGTTCCTTCGGGTCTGGGTGTCTGGGTGTGGGAGGGAGATAAATGCAAGGCGGGTCGGTTTTCTCTCTTTCTTCAGTTCTTTAGCCACTGCCTGCTGGTGACTCTTGCCCGGCATTATCCTGGAGACTTCAGCCCAAAGATGCACGCCTCCCTGGACAGGTTTCTGGGTCTTGTGACTTCGGCACTGGTCTCCAAGTATCGCTGAGGATGTATCCTAGTATCGCAAAGCAAAGCTCCAAGAGGCTGGTATTACAGCTACGCTGAAGTCTCAGAGCTCCTATGAATGTGGGCAGGTCCTTGTATTTTGTTTTGTTTTCAGATAGGTTTCATAGTCTAATATAACCCAGCCTGGCCTCTCAAATCCATAATATAGACGAGACGAGGTTGGTCTTGATCCTTCTGTTTCCATCCCCATCTCCACCCACCTCCCATCCCTCACATCCACCTACCAATACACAGACTACAAGGCAAGCAAGCTCCACCGTACCTGGCTCCACAGAGACTCTTATTATTTGTATTTAACCCTTTGCTTCTGTGCTGCAGGTGGGGAGAGGGCCTCCTGCATGCTCAAGTGCTCTAAGCTATAGAAAGTGTAGAGGGAAAGAAAGTATGGGCACATAGTGAATGAATCCAGTCTTTAGATTAGCGTAGGAAGAAAGGTTCTGTAGAATACACTGCAAAGTGCAAACGGCAGGGTGGTAACAAGAGTATCACCTGCCACTGGAGCACCTGTTCTAGTACCTCCACATGTCCCCAGGGCCCAGGCATCACAGAAGCCTCAGGCCATCTTCACTGTGGAGCCTCTATGGCAATGAGTTACAAATGCATGCCTTTAGCCTTGGCCACATCAGTTGCAGAAAGCTAGCTTTTGTCTCTCAGAAGAGGGAGAGGTACAAAGGTCACAGGTCAGCATAAGTGGCAATGCTCAAACAACCTTGTGCCCCAGTCACCACCCTCTCCTGGGCTTCTGGTCTTTCTCTATACTCTGCTCAGATCCAGATGGGTTGAGCCTGGTCCTATTGCAAAGCAGTCACCTGCCTGGAACCACATAGAGAGTTCACAGCTATAGGTGCTGCTCAATGAAGGTGTCCCTAGGACTGGGATGGTACTAAGAGACTCCCCAAATGATTGACACACATCCAGTTTACTGAATAAAATGCAGTTAACTGAGATTCCTAACAAGCAGTAGGGGATTACTAAGGCATCACATTCATCCAAAGTCACCAAGTGTCTGAACTCACCTACAGACAGATACAGTCCTATGTCTGTAGCGCAAACTTGGACTTATTTAATCAAGAAGAGTCAAAATAACAGAAGAGGGGCCTGGCATTGGTGGCACACACCTTTAACCCCAGCACTCGGGAGGCAGAGGCAGACGGATCTCTGTGAGGTTGAGGCCAGCCTGGTCTACAGAGCGAGTTCCAGGACAACCTCCAAAACAATACAGAGAAACCCTGTCTCCAAAACAAAACTAAACTAAACTAAACAAGCCGGGCGGTGGTGGCACACGCCTTTAATCCCATCCCTCGGGAGGCACAGGCAGGCAGATCTCTGTGAGTTCGAGGCCAGGCTGGACCGAAAGCCTCCAAAACAATACAGAGAAACCCTGTCTCGTAAAACGAAAAAAAAAAAAAAAACTAAACAAAGCAAAATAGCAGAAGAGGGGGTTGGAGAGATGATTTAAGAGGGAAGAGCATGTACAGCTGTTGCAGACGACCTGGGTTCAGTTCCCAGAATTGAACATCAGCTGGCCAATAACCATAATTCCAGCTTCAAAGAGATTGGTCCCATGCTCCCTTCTGGACTCCATAGACAACTGCATTTACACATCCACGGATGAACACTTAGACTGATACATACTTCTTATAATTAGCTCTGGCTGACCTGAAACTCATCATACAGACCAGGTAGGCTTCAAACCCATAGAGACCCTCCTGTGTCTGCCTCCCCAGTGCTAGAATTTAGAGGTGTGTGCCTCTATTCCCAGTGACATCTATCTGTCTGTCTGCCTGTCTATCTGTCTGTCTATCTGTCTATCTATCCACCCATCCATCTATCATGAAGAGCATGTACAGCTATAGATAGGTAGACATAGAGATAGAAAGACAGGCAGACAGATATATTATTTTTATTGGTATGGATTTTTGTATATCTACTGTATATCATGTACATGCATTGTCCTCAGAGGCCAGAAGAGGGTGTTGGATTTCCTGGAACTGGAGATACAGATGGTTGTGAATTGCTACAAGAATTCTGGAAATCAAATCCAGGTCCTGTGGAAAAGTAGTCAATAGTCCTAACTGCTGAGCCATCTGTGGAGCTCTGGCTATCACAAATTTTAAAACAAAAACAACAACAAATCCACAGGGTGATGTGTCATGGAATATGTCTTTTAACTTCAGCACCCTGGAGTCAGAGGCCGGTGGATCACAGGACCAGCATATTCTACACAAGCCAGTGAAGGCTCATGTCCTTGCCTCAAAGTTAAAAATAAAGGAATAAACAAATAAGGCTGGAATGATGGGTTAGAAACTCTGAGCATGCTCTGCTCCTACCCAGGCCCCACAGAGATTCTCAGCATCTACATCAGGCAGCTCTCAAGAGCCCAAAAGTCCAGTTGTAGTGAGATCAGAGGCCTCTGGCTTCCATGGACACGTCACACAGGCACAAAGAAATATATACATAAATAAAAATAATAAAATACCTTAAATGCCAGGCGATGATATAGCACACCATTAATCCCAGGACTCAGGAGGCAGAGGCAGAAGGATCTGAGTTTGAGGCCAGCCTGGTCCACAGAATAAATTCCTGGACATTCAGGGCTGCACACAGAAACTCCGTCTTGAAAAAAAAAAGAAAGAAAAGAAAGAATACTTTTAAAATGTTTTAATTTTTTATGTGTATGTATGTTTTGCCTGTATGTATTTGTACACCATATTTTTGCCTGGTAACCATGGAGGTCAGAAGAGGGTGTCAGATGTCTTGGAACTGGAGTTACAGATGGTTATGAGCCACAATGGTGGTGCTAGAAATTGGACCCAGGTCCTTCCCAGGAGCAAAAAATTGCTCTAAACAGCTGAACCATCTATCCAGACTCATAAATGGGTATAGGATTTTTCTCTGGCTGTCCTGGAACTCAATTTATACACTGGCCTAGCCTTGAACTCACTGAGATCTGCTTGCCTTTGCATTCCACTTGCTGGGACTTAATCGTTGTACCACGATTCCCAGTAATTTTGTTAGGGTTTCTATTGCTGTGTAGAGGCACCATGACCACAACAGCAGCTCTCCTAAAGAAAACATTTGTTTGGGGTGGCTCATTTACAGTTTAGAGAGAGGTTCAGCCCCTTATGGCAGGCAGCAGGAAGGCAGTGTGCAGGCAGATATGGTGCTTGGCTATATCTTAGTCAGACAACAATAGGAAGTGGACTGAGACACTGGGAAGTATCCTGAGCATAGGAAAACTCAAAGCTTGCCCCACAGTGACACAACCCTTGCAACATGGCCATGGCCAGGCCAACAAAGCCGCCCTCCTAACAGTGCCACTCCCTATGGGATGATGGGGGCAATTACATTCAAATTACCACACCCAGCTATATATTTTTTAATTAAATAAATCTCTAAACAATAGTAAAGGGTATTACAAGAACAAGTAGCACAACACAAAAATCTTATCAAAAGTGAATATGGCCGGGCGTTGGTGGCACATGCCTTTAATCCCAGCACACCGGGAGGCAGAGGCAGGCAGATCTCTGTGAGTTCGAGACTCCCTCGTCTACAGAGCAGGTTCCAGGACAGGCTCCAAAACAACACAGAGAAACCCTGTCTCGAAAAACCAAAAAAAAAAAAAAAAAAAAAGTGAATAGGGGTGTGGGGTCACGTGTTTTTAATCAGCGCACCCCAGAGGCAGAAGCAGAGAGATATCTGTCAGTTCAAGGCCAGTCCGGTGTGCAGAGCAAGTTCCGGGTCAGAGAGACCCTATCTTATGGGAACAAACATGAACACTGAGTATGTTTGCACACTTCACCCTTACTGCCTGTGCAAACACAGACTGGGAGGAGGATGGCTTGTGTAGCTGCAGTCTACACTGCAGAAAGGACAGTTAAGCAGGCAGATGCAGTTGCTCAAAAGGGAGTCTGAGAACTGGTCTCACTACAGAAGTCTCCCTTGAGGGATTTCCCTCTGCTACCCTGGCTGTTAGCAGCAGCCAGAGACTCTCCTGCCCCTGGTCTGAGACCACGGGCTCCAGGCTGGCATTGTCAGGAGCTAAGCAGGAGACTATGCTCTGGAACTTGATCAAGGTTTCCAGGCCTTTTCCTGAAGGAGCCAGTGTATGTTGCACTGGATACAGCTTTCCAAAGGGTAGTGAGTACCACATTCCATGGTTTCTGGGCAAGGAATGCTCTTGAATACCTGGGCAGTTTTCTTCCTCTCCCCTGTGGTCTGCTTTCACTCGTTTTAATGTTTTTCACATAATTTATTTGACCCATTCTATATGGAGAGATACCTTGTTCAACGTAGACACAGGGGTGTGTGTTTGGGGTGGGGGGGGTGGAGAGGTGCCTTGGTCCTGCCTCAGTGAGATGATGGGACAGACTTAGTTATTTCCTAGGGGAGACCTTACACTCTCTGAGGAGCAGATGGGGCAGGGAGGAGCAGGAAGAGAGGAGGGAGGGAGGGAGGGAGAACTGGGATTGGAATGTAAAAAGCAAATTAATTAAAAAAAAGAAAAAATACTATTTGGGGCTGGAGAGATGACTCAGAGGTTAAGAGCTGTGGCTGCTCTTCCAGAGGTCCTGAGTTCAATTCCCAGTAACCACTTGATGGTTCACAACCATCCATAATGAGATCCAGTGCTCTCTTCTGGCATGTAGGCATACATGCATACAGAACAAAGAAATAAGTCTTTAAATTTTTAAAAATTTATTTGTATTTTATGTCCGTTGGTGTTTTGCTTGCATGTATGTCTGTGTGAGGGTGTAAGGTCCCCTGGAACTGTAATTAACAGACAGTTGTGAGTTGCCTTGTTGGTGCTGGGAATTACACCTGGGTCCTCTGGGAGAGTAGTCACTGCTCTTTACCGCTGAGTCATCTCCTCAGCTCTCATCTCGAGTTTAAATTGTGTGCCTGCATGTTTGCATATATGCCATGTGTGGAGGTACCTACAGAATTCAGAAAAGGGTGACGAACCCCAGAAGCTGGAACTGAAGTTACAGGAGGTTGAGATCCACCTCACATGGGTGCTGGTAACCAAACTCAGGTCCTCTGCAAGGCCGGCAAGCACTCTCCTCTGCTGAGCTGTCTCTGCAACCACCTCATTTTTATTTATGTGTAGGAAAACACCTAAGAAATAATCTAAAGTCCACCCCCCACGCCTTCACACCCTGTTGTGTTATCAATGGGAGAGAGTGGCTGTCCTATCTCTCCACCCAGAGAAAGGCTGAAGTAAATAAAGTTCAGAACCGAGGCCAATGTCTTCATTAGGTCTAAACAAAGACACATCTGGAGGGAAGCAGGGATGAAGAAAGGGAAGAGGAGAGAAGGGAGAAAAGGAAAGGAGAGAAGGATGAGGAGACGAGAGGAGAGGAGAGGAATTTGGCTGGTTTTTTTTTTTTCTTCCTGAGACTAAGACTAACACTTTAAAGACCTCAGGGAGGAGAAACTAAACAGTATGTAGACCGGGGTGGGCCCCAGGCAGGGGCTAGTTTCCTGATGCCTCCCTGGCATCTTACTTTTCTTGTCCTCAGAGCCAGGATGAAGCTGCCGTTGGACTGGGGCAGAAGCAAGAAAAGGGTGCAGGTAGAAAAGTGTAGGAGGCTGGCTACAGGCCAGTTCTGCCAAAGGCTGAACCTCTGTGCCCCAGGCAATGGGTCACCTGTCTGGGAGCGGGGAGCAGGAGAGAGGAGGAAACATCTGAATCTGAGGCTGGGGTCCTCCAGCCCCACGGACAAGCTGCTGTGAGTACAGTGCTGGCCTCAGACACTGTAACAGCAGACTTGCAGCACAGCCCTCATCCTCCTGAACTGTCAGAAACCTGCACCTCTTGGTCTGAATAAAATGTGTGTATACTTGAGTTGTCTTTGTCCCTGACATGTCAACAGAGAACATGGTCCTACTGTCTTGGTTGGCCCAGGGATCTTTCTGCAGCTGCAGTGGGGAAGTTGTAGAGATGTCACTGATCACTGCCTTTGTCCTGGGGAGCACTAGCCTTCAAGAAGTCCTCTCAGGAGACAAGAAAGAAAGTCCTAATAATGTATGCCACATTTTTGGAAATATCATTTGATCCATACAAAAACAAATATCACAGCAGAATAATTGTAGACACACTCACAAGCACAAACACACACGGAAAAAGAAATGAATGCAGGATATGGGGGGAAGAGAGAGAAATCAGAAAAAAATGAGAGAAAAAGTAGAAAGAGAAGAATTGGATAGCCATTTAGAGTTCACAGATACTTTTTGTGTTATTCCAGCAGAGAAGTTAGTCCCTCGGCCCTGTCGCCCTGGCCCCAAGCCAAAGACTTTGGAACTGAGCCCAGGAGTTTCATTGACCAATGCCTCATGCTCTGTTTATTCTTGCAGTGCTGGAACTGAATCCAGAACCTTCCTCATTCTGGGTAAACATTCTGCCATCCAGTTACACCCCCAGCTTCTTTGCTACTATTTGCTATTATAAAGAAGGGTCTCAAGCAATCCTCCTGCCTCAGTCGGCCAGACCCCGAGGTTCCCCATGTGTGACACCAAGCCAGCACTCAGCTCTCTGCTTTTCATCCATGGGAGCCCTGGGCAGCTGGATGCAAGTCAGAGTCTGGCGATCCGCTCCTGCACTTAGAAGGCCGAGTCAGGAGGATCATTCGAGTCAAAGGAACCAGGCCAGCCTGGACTGAACAGAGCAAAACCTGTCCACACAAAAGAGGAAAACGGGAGAGGGAAAGAAAAGAAAGGAGGAGCCAGGAGAGGAGAGAGTAGAAAAAGGGAAGAGAGGAGAAGACACAGAGAGGGGAAAGACAGGGAAAGGGTTTCTGTGGGTCCCTAGCATCTTACCCTTCTTGTTCCCAGAAGAAGAGTGTGGAGCCATGCAGGGCATGTGGGGGGCAGGGGCGGTTAGGAAGCAGAGCTGAGAAGCTGGGACCCAGTGCAAGGTAGAGGGGGATGGGCACTGCTCAGGCTGATCAGAGCGACTTCCTTCTCTGCGAAAGGCACTGGGACCCTCATTTCTCCCAAACACCCATCACTGGAGACAAATGAAGGGGCGAGAAGCACTCCAGCAGGTGATAAGGGTTTCCTGCACACGGTGGAGGCCCATGGCCTCCTCGCCAACCGCGGGCGCCCCCTGCCAGCCTTGGTCTGCAGCGCACCGCCCTGGCCAGCCAATGAGGGCAGTTTGATGGCGTGTCCCAGGCGCCGCAGGTATATAAGTGCAGCTTGCTGCTGGTTCAACACACTTCTGACCCTGACAGACTCAGGAAGTAGTCACAATGGTGTTCTCTGAGGACGACAAGAGGAGCATCAAGGGTATCTGGAACAAGGTTGGCGGCCACCTCAGAGAATATGGCGCGGAGGCCCTAGAGAGGTGTGGCCGGGTCTCTGCTCTGGAAGGGTCGTGGGATCCAAAGCAGTTCTGGTGCTCAGCCGGCAGCCCCTAACTGAGCTTTCCTGTGGCCTCAACTCTTCCCGCCTTCTTCCCACAGGATGTTCTTTGTCTACCCCACCACCAAGACCTACTTCCCTCACTTTGATTTGAGCCACGGCTCTGCCCAGGTCAAGGGCCACGGCAAGAAGGTCGCAGACGCCCTGACCAATGCCGTTGGCCACCTCGATGACCTGCCCGGTGCCCTGTCCGCTCTGAGCGACCTGCACGCCCACAAGCTGCGTGTGGACCCTGTCAACTTCAAGGTGTGTGCTCGGGTCTGAAGGCGGCTTGGGCGTGGGTGGGGTGGGATGGTGTAACAGGGTCTGGGACCCGCAGGGAGGGCGTGGGGGTCCCTCGTGCCCAGAGCAGGGAACACAGTGGTTCCACAAAAGGGGCCCAGGCGACTGACTAGGTGGGTGTTTACTGCCAAGGACTGACCCTTCCTGTCTCCGCAGCTCCTGAGCCACTGCCTGCTGGTGACCCTGGCCAACCACCACCCCGCCGACTTCACCCCCGCTGTGCACGCCTCTCTGGACAAATTCTTTGCGTCCGTGAGCACCGTGCTGACCTCCAAGTACCGTTAAACTGGAGCCCCGGGGCTGCGTCCTGCGGGCTTGCCTTCTGGCCAGGCCCTCCTCCCTCCCTCGCACCCGTACCTCTTGGTCTTTGAATAAAGCTTAAGCAGGACTAAGTAGGAATAAAGCCTGTGTGACTAGGTTGTGTGCATCTGCAAAGGTGCCCAAAATTGTGTGGGTAAGCCTACAAGAAGCAGTGTTTCTCCACCTTCCTAATGCTGTGATCCTTAATACAGCTCATGTTTTGGTGACATAAAATTATTTCGTTGCTATTTCCTATCTATAATTTTGCTACTGTTGTGAATTCTAACGTACTTACCTATGATCTGCAAAGAGGTCACAACCTAGGGTCTAGTTGCAGGCTCCTTTGCTGAGCCAGAAGGCCAGACCAGAGCAGGGAGGAAAGAGAAGGGGAAGTAGAGGGAAGATTAGAGGGGTCAAGCAGTCCTCTGCCCACGGTTTCCAGACAACCTCTTGTTCTGCAGTGCCTGGTTGGGTTCAATGCTACCCCTGGGTTTCCCACCAGATCCAACATGGATTTGCTGGAATACATCTTCCTTGCTATCTTGCATTCTATGCAGATGCATATTAACAAAAAATTGGCCCAGCTCAGCACTCAGTTTGGTATAAGTACGTCAGATAGAGCTGGAAGGCATAACCTAATGCTCTCCTAGATATACATCCACCTTACATAGCAGAACCTGGGTTTGATGTATCAGGCTTGGCATCAATACATCCCCATCCCTCGTAAAACCCTGGGTTAAGACAGACATACCTGATTTCAAGGGCTGTATTTCTCAAAAGAAAAAGACAAACCTGGGTAGGAATGAACCCAGGCAAGAACCACAAAGTCAGGGGTTGTTAGGAATTCTGGGCCCAAGAGCCATCTGTGGAAAAGTTATAGTCCTAGAGCCATCCACAGCACACTGTAAGCATTAGTAGGTGAGTGGATGCTAGATCCACTTCTTCTCATTCTTGTGACAAAATACCAGACAAGAGCAACTGAGGGAAGGAGTTTTATTTTGGTTCACAGTATAAGGGTACAGTCCTTGTGGTGGGGAAGTCACGGTTGCAGGATCTTAAGGCAGCTGGTTTCACTGCATCTGCAGTCAGGAAGCAGAGATGATAGCTGGTGCTCAGCTCTTTTCCTCCTTTTTATTCAGTCTAGGACCCAGGATTATAGGATGGTGCAGCCTACAATAGGTGGGTCTTCTCACTGAAACCTCTGGAAACACCTTCACAGACACACTTAGGGGTGTGTTTCATGATGATTCTAAAACCCATTGAGTTGATCAGATTAACCATTGGAGTGAGCAAATAACAAGCAGCTCACACTCAAGACTAAAAATAATCAGATTACATCATGCCGCTGAGTTTTGCAGACACCTTGAGTAGAAGCCAACACACCAAAGGCCATACAGCGCGCAAGAGTCTGTGTTTGTGAAATATCCAAATGAGCAAACTCTAGGGATAGGAAACATGTTCCTGGTTGCCAGGGGCTTCAGGAAGGAGCTGGGCAATTCTGGCTAGTGGGCTGGTGTTTCTGTCTGAATGAAAATATCCTGCAACTTGCTAACAGCGATGACTGCACAACTGTGGCTACACAAACATCACTGACTTATACACATCAGAAATGGCTGTAATGGGTTTGTTATATGACGATTTGCTGCATTTGCTATCATCACTGGAATACATCACAAGCATTCCATAAATATCACTGCTCTGAAAGGAACTTGTGCTAGGAGTCAGACACCTAACAGCTGTCCATTTAATTATCTGAGAAGTAATTACTTTCATTTTAGCAGTAAGCTAACTCAGGAGGCAGAAGATACTGACAAAGATAAAACACACACTAAAATTCAGTGTATTCTAATAATTCATGCCAGGTAGGAAAAAAATCTAAGGTTTGGGAGCCCATGGAAACTAACGGTTCCCAGGTCACAGCTAACTCTGGAAACCAGAGCTCATACATCACAGGACCAGACTGCAGATGAAAGCCCAAAGTCAGGTGGCTCTCAGATTGACCATGCTGTTGCCAGAGGGGCCCTCATTATAGTAAGCAACCCATCCCAGAACTCCCTGGACCATTGTCAAGACTGCCTGGCCCTACTCTGACTACTTCTGACCCACCAAGCAGGCCTTGACAATGACACATGAGTGAGCCACAATACTTAGGTACTGATTTCCAAGCATTGCTGAGCTGGAGATGGGTCCTCCAAGGGGCACATCCTACATCTCTCATGACTTCTGAGTACTAAAGGCCTACCCTCTCACTGCATGGGTTAAGGTCCAAGAGTCAAAGATTCCCAAGTTAATATGATGAAAGTCCAGACTTTTGCCTGTTAAAATGATCATGAAACATTAAGAGATTCAAGAGGCCTATAAACTGGCAGGCCTAGGGTTATCAGTCACAAATATTGAGGCTGAAATTGGCCAATCTGGGCAAATAACTGCATCTTTTACTCCTCAGAAAATAACAGTAAGCCCTCTAACTGCAGGAGTAATCTTGGTCAAACACTCTCTAAGGATGCTTCATGTTCATCCTCCTTACTTTTTTCAGATCCATTATGGGCTGGGCCTAATACACTGATAGGCTACCCTTCCCTGTAGCAAGATGGGGTACAGGGCTGTGGGTGTTGGTGGATAGCTTAGGTGCCCAGAACATCTAAAACAGTCTCCAAAACTAATACAGTGCCATCTATTGGCACAAGTGTGACCTACAAGAAACAAGACAAAAATCACTTCTAATTTATCAGGAAGGCTTGTGGTAAAAGCCTAATGTTGCCAGATTCTAGACCTAGGATAGGAATTAGGTCCCCAGGCCTAGAGCTGATCATGTAGACAAGGGGACCAGGGGCTACCAAATCCTGTTTTCATCTGATTTAAAAGAGAAGGTAATGCTTTCTCATTGGTCACTGCAGAAACCTGATTTTAACCTGCTTCCCAATTACTATGCCCCAGACAGAGGAGTATGTCCTGCATATCCATAGTCCTTCAGCTCTTATTCAATGTAAGGCAAACTCATTCTGGATGAGCAAGCAGAAGAGCCTGTAGTCATCTCCCAGAGCACATGCATGACACACACTATATGACACAGGGAAAACACAGCATGGATTTGGGAAGTATTAGAATCACCAGTCAGAGTTAGGACTGCCCTGCCCAATGTACTGGTGTCACCTATGCACCAAGGGCCCAGAAAGAACAGGGTCTAGGAAGGGCATATCTGCTCTTCCTGAGCTGGACGTCCACCGGCTCCTGGGCCCTGGCCTGTGGGTGGTACTGGTTATTTCACCTCACAAAAGGCCCAGGATGAAAACTACTGGCTCTCCCAATTCTTGGGACTGGAACCTAAGAAGTAGCTGTCGTGGGCCCACAGGTTGCAGATGGTAGATCCCATAACTTCTTGCATAATAGCCTGAGCCACTCCCTACAGATACAACAAATCTCTGGATATCTGTTCTTCTAGCTCCCTTTCTCCATGAAAACCCAAATTAAGAAAACAGAGGTAAGCAGATCTCTGAGTTCGAGGCCAACTCTATAGAGTGAGTTCCAGGTCATCCAGGGTTACACATAGAAAACCTGTCTAGAAAAACCAAAAAGACAATAAAACAAAGCATCCAGATGTGTTGCCACAATCATTAGTGCCAGCTACTTGGGGAGAACATCCTTCACAAAAGACTGAGGCAAGTGGCCTTTCTGCAACTCTAGGGATCCTGACCACCCAAAGGACGATACCTAAACAAAGGGTCTGCCTACTGTAGCCCTATAGCTACAGTATGCCACATGTGTCCAAGAATTATCCTCCGAGGGTACTACAGGCCACAGCACAGAAATATTTCCAGTAACTTTACACCATGATAAAACAAAACAGCTGTTTCTCCATAGAAATTTATATCTAGATAGAAAATGATACAAACCAGACACGCTGATGCTGGCTCTGAGGACTGTCCAGTTATGTCCCCAAAGAGTCCAGGAAGCAAAATGTTCCTAGTATGAGTACACAGCTAGTCAAAATGTTCTCCTGGGACCAGGTACAGGCTTTTATTTCAGGAAGACAGCAGAGCAGAGCTAAATTGAATCTCAACTGGAGGCCAAGGGGCTAGAGATGAAACCTACACATGGCACCCGGGCACAAGCACGTAATCCCAGTGGTCCTTCAGGGATATTCCACCCTAACCCTTTCATACGGATACAGCTGGCTATGGAAAGCCTATTTCACACACCAGCACAGCAGGTACCCAAACACATCTTCTGTAAAAAGGAGCCTAGGGCAGCACCAGGACCCACACTACAAGACCTCAAGATCCTATGTGTGACCATCAAACTAACAGCTCAAGACAGCACCTAAACTTTTATAGGCATGGCACACAGAAGGGGGCTTTTATTATTTAACACAATCAATTAAAGTTCCCTCTGAAAAAAACTCTAAACCCCTCAGGTAAGTGAAGAAGCTCCTATTCTATTATCCTTTCTAATTGGGCTTCATTTTGGTCTTAAGGCATTAGTCCTCTGTGAGCATCAACATATAAGCCTGCCCCGAGTGTAAACCACCCAAGAGATCTGACCTAAGCTGTGAGCTTTTCCCAAGGACCTCCTGATTGGCAGGTAGGGGCCATGTATGTCTTTATTCCACCTAAGTAACAAAGTGGAACTGCAATGTAGCTCACCTGAGCTAAGGTTTCAATAATATAGCTCTCCCTAAGGAAATGAGTGTGTAATATGGCTGTCCCCTCCCACTCAGCCTGCTCTATGGTCTGCATTGAAATGCAGAGTGTGAGCAAGGCAGAGAAATCTGGCTTAGGTAAGTGTGTTGGGAGTATCCCGGCACACAGGATGCCAAAAGTTTAAGTGGTCAGACATTTGGTCAGTTTCCTAAGATAATGGCAGCACCAGCCTTTATTTCCACAGGTGCAGGGTCCTAGTGAAGTGCCTCTAGAGTAGAGGCCAGCAGACACCCCAACACAGCTGTCAGGAGGCAGCCGCCAAATTTATTTGTTCCTATATAACATAACCCCAAACACAGGAGCAGCTCTGAACAACTCTAGAAACTCACAGCTAGGGCCAAACAACAGAAGTTTTAACTACAAAAGATGAGTTGTATCCGGCAAATACAAAGGGTGATTTAGGCTGTGCTGAACATTTGTCAGACTATTTACAATGCCAGAGTCAGGGTCAGATCTCGCCAGCCTCCTTCTCCTCCGACCTTCTCGATGCAGTCTTGCCATTGGAGCTCTCCAGCCTCCAGTCAGTGGGCCCTCGCTCACTCCGCCCGTACTCCCAGGATTCCTCTCTCAATGAGCGCTCCCTGGAGAACCTGGGAAAGTGGAACCAGAGGCTCAGCAGAGGCTGCCATCTCCTACTGGCTGCTGCACAGGAACCAGTAAGGTAGACTCTCAATCCTGGACTAGGGAAGGCCATGATTCCCTACACACACTCAAGTGCCTTTTTTGGGGGATAGGGTGAGACCCAGACAGGGCTTCTCTATGTAGTCTTGGCTGTCCTGGAATTCACTCTGTAGACCAGGCTTTATAGAGATCCTCATGCCTTGCTTCCTAAATACTGGATTAAAGGTGTGTACCACCACGGCTGCCTGGCCTCAGGTGTCTCTTAGCATATCAGAAGGTAGCCAAGTCTGGTGCCTAACTGATCACACAGCTATCATTAAAAAGGGGGGAGGAGGCAATGCTTTGAACTGGGGATGGTAGCTTATACCTGTAATCTTTACACTTAGAAGGTTGAGACAGGAGTGATTAATTTTGAGGTCAGCCTAGACTAAGGAGAGAGATTTAGTACCAAAAGTAACTGATAAAAAGTAACATCTGAAAGGTTTAAGGGGCTGGAGAGAGAGGTCAGGATATGATGCTCTTGTGGAAGACTGAGCTCATTTCCCACCACCCATGTCAGGTGTTAGAATCACCAACTCCAGCTCCAGAGGATCCAAGACTTTTTGTCCACCAACACTACACACACACACACACACACACACACACACACACACACACACAAACATTTGTAACATAACACACTAGCACATAATAAAAATAAATCTTTAAAAATAAATTAACAAAAAGAAAAGATTTTTAATAAGGAAAGTTTTCAAAACAGAAACAAAGCAAATGGGAATACAACAAAGTTATGCATGTGGAATATGACCCAGTTGGTAAAGACAATGGAAAAGAGCAGAATGGAAAACCACGTAAGTCAAGCATGGTGGTATACACTTTGCATTTCAGCACTCGGGAGGCTGAAGGAGGAGGATCTTGAGTTCAAGCCAACCTAGATTACAAAGTGAGGGCCTGTCTCAAAACAAAATCAAAGTTACAAGCAGGATCTGTTCAAGACAAAACCTCAGCTGCTCTTTACCAAGTTAAAGTACATAAAGGTCAGCCAAGTGCAGTGCTACACAGAGGGCCAGTGAGAGCTCAACAGTCTTACACTATTCCAAGCACTGGGTGCCACTCTCCATTAACCAGGGCACCAACACAGGGTTCTAATCATCCACAGCCCAACCTTGTCCCTACTGTATGTAGTAGCTAAAAGGCCAGCATGACAGACCCCAGCAGACTTGGGAACACAAGAGAAAGGACTTGCTCCTGGCTGTAGCTACTGAGGAAGTCTGAGTAGTTACTTGTATTTTGCACTCCGGTCCCTGGAAGCCCGGCGGTGACCCCGGCTATGGCTCCGAGAACGACTGCGATGTCGCCGGTGTCTATCTCGGGACCTGGAACGGGAAAACTTTCGACGCTCTCGGGAGGTAGATCTAGATCGCCTCCGTCGACGATCCCGGGATCGTGACCTGTAAAACCCAAATGATTTTGAGAGGAAGACATTACTAGGGTCAACATTTCAAAGGTCTACCCCCACTCCTCTCCTCTTAGCATCTTTTGGCCTTCAGCCTTCGTAGGAGTTCTCTCTTTCCTCCCACTAATGTACAATTTGGGACTAAAGACTCCCTTGAGTCAGGCACTGGTGGCGCACGCCTTTAATCCCAGCACTCGGGAGGCAGAGGCAGGTGGATTTTGTGAGTTCGAGGCCAGCCTGGTCTACAGAGTGAGTTCCAGGACAGCCTCCAAAACAATACAGAGAAACCCTGTCTCAAAAAAAAAACAAAAACAAAAACAAAAAAACAAACAAACAAAAAAAGACTCCCTTGAATTAATCTGATGGCCAAACCTTTTCCCTGTGCTTGCTTTCCTGTGAAAGCATAGGACTAGGTCAAGCCTGGTGGCACATGCCTTTAATCCCAGAACCCAGGAGGCAGAGGCAGGTTGACAGGTGCCTAAAATTTAGGCCAGCCTGGTCTACAAAGTCAACTGAAGGACAGCTAGGGCCACACAGAGAAAAACCTGCCTCAAAAAAACAAAACATGACTTGGGCACTCCTAGTGGGTCTGCAGGCCTAATCAGACGCTCCAGAAGGTCTTCCCCTTTCCCTAATGGCAGCATGTGTCTGCATGTGTAGGACTTGAGGGGGGGGCTCTGCTGTGCTAAGCCTTAACCAATTCCTATGTTCTTCACAAGCCAGTGTTGCCTACCAAAGCTTGTGAAGCTGTAAACATAATTATTAAATGTTTCTGCATTAAAAAAAAAAAAACATTCAACCTGAGGATCCTGAGATGGATCTGGAAACCTACCTCCTGCGATCTCGGGTTCTTGATCCAGACCTAAACAGGAAAATAAAAAACACTTTAATCCCATCACCTAGGAGGCAGATGGATCCCTGTGAGTCTGAAGCCAGCCTGGTCTATACAAGAGTTCTAAACCAGCCAAAGAAACATAGTGAAAGCTCAAGAAAACAAAAAAAGTATCCTTCCAGAGAACATGTTACTTCTGGGTCTGATATCTTCTTTGAACTCAAACTAGATCCAACACATCTACCTGAGCATTTCTCAGGCATCTCACTGATTATAGCCAAATTCTACCCCTATATCTGGTTCCATCCTACCTGTCCTAGTTAAGGGGCAATTCCAGACTAGAAACCAAGAAACCAGCTGGACATGGTCTCAGCACAGTGAGGTAGAGACAGGCAGATTCCTGAGTGAATGACAGCCATGGATATATAGGAAAAACAAAACAAAGAAACCTGCCTCTCCCCCCCCCCCAAAAAACCACGAGGCTGGCTTGTCCTCAAACAAGCAAGTCCAGTCAATTCTACACCAGACCCATACCTGCATCCAAAATCCCATTAGCACCTCACGTGTGGGGGCTTTATGCTCAACACTTTACACTCTGCTTCTCAATGGGCAGGAACATATTACAATTTCACGTCTAATGGGAAAGTCTGTCCAGTGGCCCCTGTGACTCTGTGGCCCCTTCAGTCCAAAGCTAATTATTCCCCTACAGCAACACACAACCATGAGACTGCAGCTTAGCTACCATCAGCAGACACACTTTTGTCTTCCCTACTTGCTCAAGATTCCATGCCTTGCTGGGCGGTGGTGGCGCTTGCCTTTCATCCCAGCACTCGGGAGGCAGAGGCAGGTGGATCTCTGTGAGTTTGAGGCCAGCCTGATCTACAGAGCGAGTTCCAGAACAGTATCCAAAGCCACAGAGAAACCCTGTCTCGAAAAACAAAAACAAACAAAAATGAATCCATGCCTTTAGTTCCAGTACCAAGAACACAGAGACATGGGGATCTCTGTGAGTTTGAGACCAGTCTGGTGGTCTATGGAGCTAGTTCCAGAATATTGAAGTCAACACAAAGAAACCCTGTTTTGAAAACAACAACAAACAACAAACAAACAAACAAAAACAGAAAGATAAACCTCTCCAGTTTATCCCTTGCTTAAAGCAGTCAACGTCGTAGACAGTATATGTTACAGATTTAATTATTATTCTTTTTAAAGGCCACCCCAGAGCCCTGTGTGGTGGCACATATCCTAATCTCAACTACTAGGAGGCAGAGGCAGGCGCACCTCAGCAATTCTAGGTCAGCCTGGATTACATAGTGAGACCCTATGTGGTGTCCCCAAAGGGAGTGGCACTATTACAAGTATGGCCTTGTTGAAGTAGGTGTGGCTTTGTTGGAGGAAATGTGTCACTATGGGGTGGGCTTTTGAGGTCTCCTATGCTCAAGATACTGCCCAGTGTCTCAGACTTATTGCTTGCAGGTCAAGATCTAACAACCCTCAGATCCTTCTCCAGTATCATGTTTGCCTGCATGTTGCCTTCAAACCATGACTATGGACTGAACCTCTGAACTCTAAGCAAGCCACCACACGTTTTTCTTTATAAGAGTTGCCTTGGTCATGGTGTCTCTTTACAGCAATAGACACACCAACTAAGACACCCTGTCACAAAACAAAAAAACAAACAAACAGCCAGTTCAGTATGTGGCAAACATGAGTACTCCAGGTCATAGGACAGCAAACATCAGGTTCCTCAGGCTGGTCTACACTTACCTCCTGCTCAGCCGTTCCTCTCGCTCTCTCTCCTCTCTTCTCCTCAAGCGATCCTGATTTCTCTTCTCCTGCTTTTCAGCCACAGTTTTCTAAATAAATGACAATTGGAAAAATGAAGGAAAAGTACCAACTTTTAGAAAACAATATTCATTTTTTTGCTTTTGTTATTCGAGACAGGGTTTCTCTGTATTGCTTTGGAGGCTGTCCTGGAACTCGATCCGTAAACCAGGATGGCCCTGAACTCACAGAGATCCGCCTGCCTCTGCCTCCCTGAGTGGTGGGATTAAAGGCATGTATCACCAATGCCCAACAACCATATTCATTTTTAAAACACAACAAATGATCCTCAATGCAACAAACAGCAAAAGGCTCTGATACACTTTACTATCAAATTAGTATCAGCTTGAGCTAGCTGAAAAATATTAAGGACCTTTATGACCCACCACTAATGCTAACAAAAACCCTGTAATACAACATCTGGGCAGAGTGAATGAAATGAAGTCCTGAATGTGGGAATGAGTCACACCTCTTTATACAAAACTCACCACTCTTCCCTGCTTAGAGCAGGGATAGCATGAAAAATCATCATGCCTATCGAGTAAAGCAAGTACCTTCTAGATGAGAGAACACAGCAAGGCCCAGGTAAGCTGTCACATCCAGCACCTCAAACTCTACACCACCAGATAGGCTCATCCTTCATCTGAGCTAGGCACACAGGATAGTTAGCTCCAAAATTCCTTTTCCCATCTTCCTCCAGCAGCTTTGGCTGAGAACAGACTCCTGGGTGGGGCTTCACTTCCTTTCCCACTCCTGTCATTCACATATGACCAACAAAGTAAACACATGCCACAAAGATATAATGTAGGACATTAAAATGCTATTAGCAAGACAGAAACAAATGTTCTTGTTAAGACAAGGACTCAACAGATGGACCTTAACTGTCCATGTAGCTGAAGTTGATCTTAAAATTCTGATCTTGGCCATTAATCCCAGCACTTGGGAGGCAGGTGGATTTCTGTGAGTTCGAGGCCAGCCTGGTCTATAGATCGAGTTCCATGACAGCCTCCAAAATACAGAGAAGTCCCGTCTCAAAAAACAAACAAACAAACTTCTGATCTTCCACTGGGTGGTGGTAGTGCACGTCTTTAATTCCAAGACTTAGGAAGCAGAGGCAGGGCAACTTGGTCTACAGAGCGAGTTCTAGGATAGGCAGGGCCACAAAGAGAAACCCTGTCTCAAAAACAAAAAGAGACTGGGGGGGGGGAACGGGGACACATGACCCAGAAACATGTTTAAATCTAACTTAAAAAAGTACAGGTGAAGCCGGGCGTTGGTGGCGCACGCCTTGAATCCCAGCACTCGGGAGGCAGAGGCAGGCGAATCTCTGTGAGTTATATGTAATAAACATACAAACATCTGTAATAAGATCTGGTGTCCTCTTCTGGCCTGCAGGCACAGCATTATACATTTAAAAAAAAAAATAGATGATTGCCTGGTGCTAGTGGTTTGTGCCTTTAATCCCAGCACTTGGGAAGCAGAGGTAGGTGGATCACTGGGGGTTGAAAGCCAGCCTGGTCTGCAAAGTGAGTTCCAGGACAGCCAGAGCTGTTACACAGAGAAACCCTGTCTTTAAAAAACCACAAGGAAAAAGAAAGGCTAATGGTGACAAGACACAAGACTCCAAAGACTTCTCCAGAAAGAATGTATTAACATACCCTCAACTGATCAAGCTTCTCTCGGATCTGAATGAACCCCAAGTGTAACTTGCCCCCGAAGTGATCTGCAAGACGACGATCATTGTCATGGAGACCAAGGTAAGCTGAACAAACCTCACAGACTCGGAGCTTCTGCTGTTGAAAACTGGATGCAGGCATGGAATTTCTATATTCCTCCTATGGAGGGAAGGGATAAAGCTGAGGCATTTCAGAACTGTCACAATGTAGACCCCACAAAATGGAAAAACCTGAAATATAGGTAACATTTCACTACATGTTGAAAACTGGATTGTTCAGCTTCAATTTCATTGTTTATTTTAAAAGAACATTTAGAGGCAGGCAGTTTTCTGAGTTCCAGGGCAGCCAGAGCTACACAGAGAAATCCTGTCTTGAAAAACAAAAACAAAAACAAAAAAAAAAACCCAAAACATAACATTTACGTATGTCTTATCAAAAGCAACAAGGAACATTCAAAACATGGAGATAAGAACGACTGTTCTGAGATCAGCAGGGGAAGAGAAGACTTCAAAAAGTAAATAAATAAAAACTGGGGTTGGAGTGAGATGATTCAGCAGTTAAGAGCACCTGTTGCTCTTTCAGACCTGGGTTTGGTTCCCAGCATCCACACTGGAAATAACAATCATCTATGATTATAGTATGTCTTCTGGCTTCTGTGAGCACTAAACACATTGAACACATGCAGTGCATACATACAGGCTAAACATCCAAATACATAAAATGAAATTTTTTTCTTTTGGTCTTTCGAGACAGGATTTCTCTGTGGCTTTGGAGGCTATCCTGGAACTAGCTCTTGTAGACCAGGCTGGCTGTAAACTCAGAGATCCACCTGCCTCTGCCTCCCAAGTGGTGGATTAAAGGCATGTATCACCACTGCCTGGTCCACAAAATAATTTTCTTTTCTTTTTTTTTTTTTGGTTTTTCGAGACAGGGTTTCTCTGTGGCTTTGGAGGCTGTCCTAAAACTAGCTCTTGTAGACCAGGCTGGCCTCGAACTCACAGAGATCCGCCTGCCTCTGCCTCCCGAGTGCTGGGATTAAAGGCGTGCGCCACCAACGCCCGGCTCAAAATAATTTTCTTAACTAAAAAAGAAAAGGGTAGGGCCAGACAGATGTCTCTTAAGAACGTATACTTTGCGCCACTCATTGATGGCCCACGCCTTTAACCCCAGCACTAGGGAGGCAGAGGCAGGCGGATCTCTGTGAGTTCGAGGCCAGCCTGGTCTACAGAGCGAGTTCCAGGACAGCCTCCAAACAATACAGAGAAACCTTGTCTCAAAAACACAAAAAACAAAAAAACAACAAAAAAAGAATGTATACTTTGCATTGGGTGGTGGTGGCACACGCCTTTAATCCCAGCCCTCAGGAGGCAGAGGCAGGAGGATCTCTATGAATTTGAGGCAAGCCTGGTCTACAGAGTAAGTTCCAGGACAGCCTCCAAAGCTACACAGAAAAACCCTGTTTTGGAAAAAAAACAAAACAAAAAAACAAAACTGTGTGAGTAGTATAATTCCCAGCACCATGTCAGGAGGCAGTTCACAACCTAACTCAAGGAAATCCAGTGCCTCTAGCCCACCTCAGCCATTTACATTCACATGCATAAATCCACACACACACATAATTTAAGATACATTTTTTTTGTTTGTTTTCTGAGACAGGGTTTCTCTGTGGCTTTGGAGGCTGTCCTGGAACCAGCTCTTGTAGACCAGACCTGCCTCTGCCTCCCAAGTACAGGGATTACAGGCTTTTGCCATCACCTGTCCAGCCTAAAATACAAATTTTTAAAAAGTAAATAAAAGCTAGCACAGTCCCAGCAATTATACCCTGATATCCAGGAAGTATTTAATGCAGATCTGAAAGATACTTTGAAAGGCCAAATCATTGACACTTTACTTGAAGAAAAAAGTAGCCAACACATAATATACATCCTTCAGGAACACTAAAATGTTTCTTTAAAAAAAATCCTCTCAGCCGGGCGTTGGTGGCGCACGCCTTTAATCCCAGCACTCAGGAGGCAGAGGCAGGCTGATCTCTGTGAGTTCGAGACCAGCCTGGACTACCAAGCCGAGTTCCAGGACAGCCTCCAAAGCCACAGAGAAACCCTGTCTGGGGGGGGGGGGGGGACCCTCTCATTCTGCTCAAAGCAAAATATACTTCAAACAAAAAGAAAGAGACCAGGCACCCTGCTACTGGTATTTGTTCTCTAATTAGAACACAGATGCAAAATCCATACTGAAGAAAATCATTCCTTTGTCCTACTTCTTTTAAAGACTGATCATACTTATACATACTTATATAGCCCTTACCTGGAACTCACTCAGATGTGATTGTGTCAACCTCCTGAGTGCTGGACTTAGAGGTGTGTGCCACTACTGCCTTCTTTGATCATTTTGAAAAGGAAGGCTTGACTGTAAATGTAACTGTTTTCATTAATTTATACATTTAAAATATTCCCTAAGAAATGCAAGTTAAGCCGGGTGGTGGTGGTGCACGCCTTTAACCCCAGCATTCGGGAGGCAGAGGCAGGCGGATCTCTGTGAGTTCGAGGCCAGGCTGGTCTGACAGCCTTCAAAACAAACAGAGAAACCCTGTCTCATAAAACAAAACAAAACAAAAAAAACAAAAAAAGAAAGAAAGAAAGAAATGCAAGTTAAAATACTCTTATACATTGCTGGTTATGACAACCTTAACATAATTTTGATTTATGTTAAAATAGGGCATTTAGCTGAGTGTGGTGGCCTAGTCTTTTAATCATAGCACTTAGGATGTAGAGGCAGATCTCTATGAGAGCAAAGTCAGCCTGGTCTACATTGTGAGTTCCAGGCCAGCAAGAGCTACAAAGTAAGACCCTGTATAAAAACTAAAAAAGCCAACCAAACAACAAAAACCCCAACCAAAGAGAAAGATCATGTATGTATGCACCACTAGGCAGGAATTCTTTCAGGTACTTGTGTCCCCGTGCCACCATATATTAAGAACAAGGTTACCAGCCAGGCTGTGGCGGTATACATCTTTAATCCCAGCACTCCAGAGGCAGAGAGGCAGGCGGATCTCTGTGAGTTAGAAGACAGCCTGGTGTAGAGCTGGAGAGACCGCTCAGCCGTTAAAGGCTAGGCTCATAACCAAGAAGACGGCAGGGTCTAAAAGCGAGTTCCAGAATAGCCAGAGCAACCCTATCTGTAAAAATGAAAAACAAACTAAAAAAGGTCACTACTATAGAACAATTTAATGTGAAAACCCATCAAGAACTGAGAAACTAACGATAAAATGTTCTGTGTAGATAAAACAGAAGCCTATAGCAATAAACTGAGTAAGATCTTGTCTTAGATACTATTACTATTAGTGTTACTACCTATTTTTTGAATTCATTTTATACTCTAACCACAATTCTCCCTCCCCTTCCCCCCAGGCCACTCTCTTTGTCTTTTAAGCTAAGCAATTAAACAAAGGTAGATGACATCATCACCAAGTTGAGGTGGGGAAGTGTCCACTGAGGGTATGAGGCATACCTGTTCTGCCTGATTTTTACTTTTAGAGAACCACAGAAAAGCACAATCCTGATGGTCCCAACCTTCCATTCCTGTTGCTGGGTTCAGAGAGCATTTCTCTAGCACCCAACAAAACCCTGGCACTATGGCACTATGCAGGTAAGCTATAAATAAGAACTATGTGCCAGGTATGACACAAGAAGCACAATGACACCAACCATGCATATACACACTATTTTCTCATTTATTCCCCACCCCTGCACTTCCTGCTTTAATAATCTTGCTTTGTCAAAGGTCTAAGTTATGGCTTTCCTGAGTTCCCCCAACTTACCCACAGACCATCCCAAAGTCATCTCCCTCCAATTTCATCTCTTATGGAATTCATCACAATCAATGGGAAGAGGAGGGTTTAGAAAGAAGGTTCAGCAGTTAAAGCACTTACTTGCTGCTTTTCCAGAAGAGCCAGATTTGATTCCCAGCACCCACCTGATACCTCACAATTGTCTGCAATTTCTGTTCTAGGGGATCTGACACCCTCTTCTAGCCTCCATGGACAATGTCCACAAGTAAAAAATGTTTACAGTTTCCACAAGTTCTGTAATGTGCAGGCACACACACCCCCACCCCAATAGGTAAATCAAAAAGGAGTTTGAGAAACAAATGTCTATGTGAGCTATATAAAAGATGGATACAGGTCCTTTTAACTTGAATATATAATACTAAAAGTAATATAAGCTGTGAGCAATGATATCTGAACTTAGGTATACTAATGGTAACAAACATACAACTCTGGTGGGTGGATGACGATAATAGAAGAACTGTAGAGGATAATTTGGAAATCTCTGTCCCTATTTTTGACTACAGTCAGCCACAAAAGATTATTATTGGAATGAAAGAACATAGACATGGCTTAACATTTGTCCAAAGTGTAGGAAGAGAATTAGGACTCCGCCATTAGCCATATGGCCCACTAGAGGCGCATAAGGATGTGGTAATGATAGGGTGGTTCACCGCGTCGCTAACCACACCCACTTTGGGAGTAACTAGAGACACATATGGATGTGATAATGAAAGGGCGGTGAACTACATCACTAGCCAGGCCTACTTTTGGGCGTGGCTAGGTGTGCATGGAGGTTCTTATAAAAGACTGCGGCAGAGCTACTCTCTTTTCAGCTTCTGGTCCGGTAGCGAAGGCTACTTGATTCATCTGGGTTGCCCGTTTTCTCTTGTAATGAAAGACCCCTACCCAGGACCCCCTAGGAAAAGAAAAGCAAGGCCAGGCCATTGCCTAATGAAAAAACCCAGACCAGGTACCTCGCCCAGCTGGCAGGATGTCAAACAGGATCTGTGGTCACCAGAGCAGTCATGGGACCTGGATAATAATTGCTGAAGCGTGCCAGGGTCTTTTATGTGGCAATACCAGGACACCTAGTCCTTGGCAACTACCCTTGCCCCCAGTTGTGTCTATGATCACCATAGTAGTCATGGGACCTGGATAATAATTGCTGAAGCGTGCCGGGGTCTTTCATGAGGTAATACCATGAAATTTAGTCCGTGGGAACTACCCCTGGCCCCAAGATGAGCCAATAAAATGCTCTTGCTATGCTGATACTTACGTAACCATTAAAACTCTATAAATATTGTACTCCCTACAAGCCCGGTATGCTCTGCACCCGAGTTGCAGTAGCATCCGCAGGCGCCTGTGTACTCAATAAATCACCTCTTGCATTTGCAGCCAGTGGTCTGGCCCCGGTTCTTGGGCAGAGGGTTTGGTTCTGTGCCCGGCGCTTTGATGCCGAGGTCTTTCAGTAAGTAATTTCTACAATAAACAGTTACCTATACCCTCACCAAGTATGCCATTTATTGTTACAGCTACACAAATGGCCAACATTACATTTCCCTATCAACACTTTTCTTGTAGTCCAGACTAGCCTCAAACTCTGCTCATACCTATAACTGGGAGGCTAAGGTAGAGGGATGATTCTTTTTTTTTTTTTTTTTAAGATTTATTTATTTATTTATTTATTACATATACACCAGATTGAATTGTAGATGGTTGTCAGCCACCATGTGGTTGCTGGGAATTGAACTCAAGACCTCTGGAAGAGCAGTCAGTGCTCTTAACCTCTGAGCCATCTATCCAGCCCTAGAGGGATGATTCTAAATTTCAGGCTAACTTTGGTTGTGTTCCAGGTCAACCAGGACTGTAAAGTCAGACAATGTTTCAAAACAAAACAAGTCAGGTGGTAGTTGTGCACACCTTTAATCCTAGCACTCAGGAGCAGAGGCAGGAGGATCTGAGTCAGAGGCTAGTCTGGTCTACAGAATGAGTTCCAGGACAGCCAGGGTTGTTATGTACACAGAGAAACCCTGTTTTGGGGTAGTGGAAGGAAGAGGAGGAGGAAGAGAAAGAAAGAAAAAAGAAAGATTGATTGATTGCTACTAATCCAAAGAACCCAAGTTTGGTTCCTAGCACTCAAATGGCAGCTCACAAAAATGGGTAATTCCAGTTCCAGAGGAATCAATCCCCTCTTTTGATCTCCTAGGGGTATCAGACACAATGTACATACATAGTGCACACACACGTTAAGCAAAACATAGATACACATGAAAAATTAAAATGTAGAGGGAAGGGGAGGGGAGGGCAGGAGAGACAGGTGGTGCATGCCTTTAATCCCAGTACCTGGGAGAAGCAAGAAAATCTTTGTTGAGTTTAAGGACAGCTATGTCTGCATATTAAGTTCCAGGACAACAGGATTATATAAAGAAACAATGTCTCAAAACCAACCAACAACCAACCTCTGCTTCTTTTTTCTTTGCACGAACTTTCTCCACTTCCATAAGGATCTTCTGGGACTCATCCACATTTCCTTCAGCTCCTAGCTGCTCTGCTTTAGCAAGAAGTTTTCCTATTTCTTCATTCAACTCATGTACCTTTTCTGCCTAAGGACAGAGAATCAGATAAAAACATCAAACTCAATACTTGGAGTTCCAAATAAAGTAAGTATTTCTCGCCGGGCGTTGGTGGCGCACGCCTTTAATCCCAGCACTCAGGAGGCAGAGGCAGGCGGATCTCTGTGAGTTCGAGGCCAGCCTGGTCTACAGAGCGAGTTCCAGGACAGCCTCCAAAGCCACAGAGAAACCCTGTCTCGAAAAACCAAAAAAAAAAAAAAAAAAAAAAAAGAAGTGATATGTTGGTCACATTCTGTATCTCTTTATGTCTTTTGGGCAGGGGTAGTAAAATGGCAAGGTTTACCACACAAATTTAGGCTACAAGCAAAATATTTAATTACTAGGACTCTCTAGTACACTAGCATCTTCTTTTAATTAGTAACTGCATATAGCCAAAGAAATGCTTCTGTCCTGAGCCTGGTTGTGCATGCCTTTAATCCCAGCATTCAAGAAGCAGGAAAATCTTATGAGTTCAAGGTTGGCCCAGGCTGCTTATTAAGACTCTGTCTGAAAAAGGAAGAAGGCAGGCAGGCTCCTGTGACATACAAATTATTGCTCACAGACCCTTTCCACTGGGTAGAAAGCACCATCTACCCCAAATTTCCAACTAGTTTGAAGGTAAGACAAAAGTGATTATAGCAGTCACTTAATATACCTTTGCAGAAACTTCTGCACTGATCTCCTCCTGTGTTTCTGCCAGCCGCTTCTTGGCAAGTTCAGTTCTCCGATCACACTCTGCAATGAAGGACTCTAAGTGATCCATCGCCTAGTTTGGGAAAAACAGAGAGCTATGACCAATGCTGCATTTTTTTTTTCTGGCCATTTTTATGACTTTCATTTGGGAATAGGAATGCTAGAGATTAAACCCAAGACCACAAGTATGCTAGGAAGGCACTCTCAATTACATCTACAGACCAATTTCCCCAAGCTGGCCCAAAATTTGCTATGAACTCCAGACTGGCTTTGAATTCAAAATCTTCTTGCCTTAGCCTCTGAAGTGCTGGATGACAGGTATGCACACTACACTCTGCCAATACTTTATAGTCTTGGCATATATGTATGTATGTAATAAGAACACAAATCTACGTTTATTTCTTTGTTTTGCTGTTCTGTTTTGAGAAAGGGTCATACTATATAGTCTCATGGGCCTGAAATACTTCCTATGTATGTTAGCCAGACACACTCGCTTAATCCCACCACTCAGGAGGAAGAGATAGGCAAGTCTGTGAGTTCCAGGCCAACGAAGGTTTCATATGAAACTTGGTCTCAAAAAAAAAAAAAAAAGCAAAACATTTTTTAAAGCTGGGGGGGGAAGCACACCTTTAATCCCAATACTTGGGAGGCTGAAGCAGATGGATCTCTGTGTGTAAGAGGTTGTTACACAGAGAAAACCTGTCTCGAAACCCCTTCCCCCCAATATTTTTTTAAATTGCAATTCCTATCTCTGCTATTGACATTTATAGTGACAGAATGAGCTGATACTCTACTTACAAATAATGATAGTTAATATAATTATAATCATCTTAAACCAAATGGCTATATGATTTACTTATTTCCAAAATTTGTAAAAGGATCTCCAACTCTCTGCAACATTACCAAGAAAATACATTGAGGGAATTGCAAACATAAGGACTTGAGCTCAGTCCCTCAAAAGTCTACACATGACACTGATCCTTTATAATCCAAGCACTGGGGAAGTGGAGATAATGAACTCAATGTTTAAAAATCTAAAACACGTAATGGTAACACACAACAAAACAAGCAACCCAAATCATGGAGTGTCTTCTACGAGGTATGCTCTTTTAAAAAGCAATTCTGGAGGCTGGAGAGATGGCTCAGTGGTTAAGAACACTAGCAGGTTTTCCTGAGTTCAATTCCCAGCAATCACATGGCTCACAACCATCTGAAATGAGGTCTGGTGCCCTCTTCTGGCCTGAAGGGACAGCAAGTCTCTTTGCAGTCCCTTTCTCTCTTTTAAACGTTTTTCAAGTGTAGATTAGTTAAACAAGGACAAATTTAAACGATAGAAGATGAGCCCAAAACTCAGATTCTTTTTTTTTTTTTTGAGGGGTGTTTTCAAGATAGGGTTTCTCTATACAGCCAGCCCTGGAATTGGAGATCTGCCTGCCTCTGCCTCCCAAATGTTGAGATTTATTATGTATACAGGGTTCTGCAGGCATACATGCCTGCAGAAGAGGGCATCAGATCTCATTACAGATGGTTCTGAGCCACCATGTGGTTGCTGGGAATTGAACTCAGGACCTCTGGAAGAGCAGCTAGTATTCCTTGTTTCTCTGTGGCTTTGGAGGCTGTCCTGGAACTAGCTCTTGTAGACCAGGCTGGCCTCAAACTCAGAGATCCGCCTGCCTCTGCCTCCCGAGTGCTGGAATTAAAGGCATGAGCCACCAAAGCCTGGCGAGCAGCTAGTATTCTTAACCACTAAGTCATCAGAGTCATCAATTCAGCCCAATGAAACTAATTTCTAAAACCACGCAGGCATATTCAATCCTGCATAATATCCAAATAAATATGTTTTGTTTTGAGGGAGGAGAACAGACAACAGTTACACTATATATCCTGGCTAGCTCTGAACTTTACTATGCCAGCCTTTTTTGTTTTGTTTTGTTTTTATGTTTTTACGTTTTTACGAAACAGGGTTTCTCTGTATTGTTTTCGAGGCTGTCGATCCAGCCTAGTCTCGAACTCACAGAGATCCGCCTGCCTCTGCCTCCCCAGTGCTGGGATTAAAGGCGTGCCAGCCTTAAACAACAAACTTTCTACTTCAGCCTCCTGAGTGCTAGGATTACAGGTGAATATTCTCAGTTTTAGTATTCTTGTAGAAAAGTATCAACTTTAGGCAAATGTCTAATTACAGCACTTGGGAGAGAGAGTCAAATCCATAGCTACACACACACACAAAAGTGGCTTTAAACTTTTAAGGGTGACATATTCCTTAAATTCCAGTGCTCAGGGGATAGACAAGTGCAGCTCTCCTGTGAGTTTGAGGCCAGCCTGGTCTACCTAGTGAGATTCAAGACAACCAGTACTACATTGCAGACCTTGTATCAAATAACAACCAAAAACAGGAAAAAGAAAAGAATTTATAATAAGAACTTATATGCAATGTTTGAATCTACCCATGACATCATTCTAGAAGTTTTCTATGAATACAACACGCATGTTGGTTTCATGTTTGTTTGTTGCCAGTATAGAGTTTCATAATGACATTGCTCCTGGGGACTGCTCTGAAATATGGCTAAAGGAAATCAACCAAGGAATGTTTGCAGAAGTAATAGTAACCTGATTCTTGGGCTGTCTCCAGAGAACAAGCAAGGCATGATCGATAAACAGAACCAAAAAGTGCTTTGTGGAACTGGAGCGATGGCTCAGTGGTTTAAAATTCAGCCGGGAGTTGGTGGCGCACGCCTTTAATCCCAGCACTCGGGAGGCAGAGGCAGGCGGATCTCTGTGAGTTCGAGACCAGCCTGGTCTACCGAGTAAGTTCCAGGACAGCCTCCAAAAGCCACAGAGAAACCCTGTCTCGAAAAACCAAAAAAAAAAAAAAATTAAAGCTACTCCTGAGTAAGACCCAAGTTTGTCAGGTGACTCACAACTGCATGTAATTCCAACTCCAAGGGAATCTGATCTGGTCTCCACAGGCACCTGAACACACATAACACACATACCCACATATGGATATAATTAAAATAAATATTTTTTAAAGGTGCTTGTGTTTGTATTGCTCATGTTGCTCTAAGCATTTTGGGGTAGGAGTTGGGCTGGAGGGCCAACACATGAGAACAGACTCCATTACCCTCAACTCATACCATATCCAAATTCTATGCTCTTCTGCTAAACAGTAGTAAACAAATATTTTTAAATTTTTAATTTTATACATATTTTCATGTCTGTATGTGGCTGTGTAAATGAGTACAGGTATCCATGGAGTCCAGAAGAGGGCAATGGATCTCTTGGCACTGGAGTTACAGGCAGTTGTGAGTCACCCAACATGAATGATAGAAACCAAGCTCCAGTCTTTTGTAAGAGAAATGTGTGCTCTAACCTCTGAAACATCTCTCCAGCCCCATGAAACTGTTCTTAACACCAATGTCCTTAATCCCTCCTATGAATAGATGTTTTTGCTACTTCTTCACTAATTGCAAATGACCCAGTAAACAGTTCACTTGTCACACATACACACAAGTATTTCTTTTGAGCAAATTCCTTTCCTCCCTCTCACCTTCCCTTCCCCTTCACTTTTCTTTTGAAGGTGCTAGAGATCAAACCCAAGACCTTCCACAAGCTATGCAAATGGTCTATCACTAAGCATGCTCTACCTTTAGAACAGGCTGAACAATTTTTAACAATTCTTTAGAAGTAACCCATTATATCCTATAATCCTATTACCGAAGCAAGAAGATTTTGAGTTTGATGCAAAACTGAACTACTTGGTAAAATTCATTAAAATACCAACTCAAGAGGTTGGGGAGATGGCATGTGCCATCCAAGCATGGGAACCTGAGTTCAATCCCCAGCACTCACTTTAAAAAGCTTGGTGTTGGGCTAGAGTGATGGCTCAGAGGTTAGGAGCACTGACTGCTCTTTCAGAGGTCCTGAGTTCAATTCCCAGCAACCACATGGTGGCTCACAACCACCTGTAATGAGATCTGGTGCCCTCTTCTGGTATGCGCATACATACATGGAGGCAGGATGTTGTATTCATAATAAATAAATAAATCTTTAAAAAAAAAAAAAGCTTGGTGGCATCAAGAGTGGTGGTACATGTCTTTAATTCCAGCACACAGAAGGAAGAGGCAGGTGGGTCTCTTGTGACTTTTGAGGACAGCCTAGTCTACACAGTGAGTTCCAGGAGAGCCAGTAAAGGAACCCTGTCTCCCAAAGGAGGGGGGCTTGATATAACAGCACATACTTATAGTCCCTAGCTCAAGACTAAGTTAAAATTTTTTATAAATATTCTGCTTGCATGTATGTCTACATATCCCATGTGTACAGTGCTGCCAAGGCCAAAAAGCAGTGTCAAATTCCCTGGAATTGGAGTTATACACAGCTATGAGCCATCCCTCAGGTGATGGGAAACAAAGCCAGGTACTTTAGAATAACCAGTAATCTCAAATACTTAGCCATCTCTCTAGTGCCAAAAATAAGTACATTTCAAAACCAATAAAACTGCTGAGCCTGGTGTAACACACCTTTAATCCTAGCAGAGACAGGAGGATCTGAATTTAAGGTCAGAAAGGGCTACAGTGAGGTTGTCTCAAAATAAATACGTGAAATATTTAAAAACTGTTCAATACCAATTGGGGATATAACCCAGTAGGTAAAATGGTTGCCTACTAGGTATAAAGTCTTAACTTTGATCCCAACCATGACATAATCTGACTTGGTGGGAAGCAGAGGGAGAGGAGAACTTAACTATATACCAAAATTGAGGCCAGCATGAGCTACATGAAATACTATCTCAAAAGAGGACTTTTATATATAAAGGAAATTAGACCATCCCTGTACATATTTGAAATAACTTGTCTTAGTTTACAGGATTATTTTATACATTACTTCTTACATATATGGTGTTCTGCCTGCACACCAGAAGAGGACAACAGATCTCATTACAGCTGGGAATTGAACTCTTAACCTCTGAATCATGCGCTCTAGCCCTAGTTTCCAAGGGCTGGGGAGGAGAGTTCTAACATGGTAAGTGTCAGGAACACAACCAATTTTTTCATTTTTCTCTTATAAGAGATATAGCCAGTTGTGTTCACATCTTTAAATCCAGCACACAAGAAACAAAGGTAGGTTAACTCTGAACTCAAGACCTATCGGAATCTATATGAGTTCCAGGCCAAACAGAGCTACACAGTAAAAGCCTGGCTAAAAATAAAATAAACCAAAAAGTAAGACTAGCCGGGCGTTGGTGACGCACACCTTTAATCCCAGCACTCAGGAGGCAGAGGCAGGTGGATCTCTGTGAGTTCGAGGCCAGCCTGGTCTACAAAGCGAGTTCCAGGACAGCTTCTAAGACAATACAGAGAAACCCTGTCTCGAAAAGCCAAAAAAAAAAAAAAAAGACTAAATATTTTTGGAAGATACAACCTGTTTCTTTTCTAACTGCTTAATCCATAGTGTAAACAAACCACAAACTCCACAATGGTTGAATATGCTCTTCATATATACTAATCACATCATGTATGCTTCAGTTTCTTGCTAAGAGCTCAACTTCTGTATCATTAATGAGGTCATTTCAAAAAGGCATTGAACTGGGCAGTGGTAGTGCATGCCTTTAGTTCCAGTACTTAGGAGACAAAGGCAGGCAGATCTGAGTTCAAGGCCAGCCTGTTCAACTGAGTTCCAGGACCACCAGAGCTACAGATAGAAAATCCTATCTTGAAAAACCAACCTGTTGCTCACGACCCCCTCCAAACCTCCCAACCCCCCCCAAAAAAAGAAGGCATGGAAGGCAGCATAGTGGCTCATGCAATATAATCCTAGAATTCAGGGAGATAAAGCAAGAGGATCAATCATTAAAAGATCAAGCTGGGCCGGGCGTTGGTGGCGCACACCTTAAACCCCAGCACTCGGGAGGCAGAGACAGGTGGATCTCTGCCTGGTCTACAAAGAGAGTTCCAGGACAGCCTCCAAGAGACAATACAGAGAAACCCTGTCTTGAAAAACCAAAAAAAAAAAAAACAAAAAACAAAAAAGATCAAGCTGGGAAACAGTGAGTTCCAGCCACCCGAGCTGGCAATGTGAGACGCTCTTTAAAGAAAAAAAAAAGGGGGGGGGGGGGTAGAGAAATAGATCAGTGGTTAAGAGCTATTGTTCTCCAGGTTCACAATACCCATAAGATATTGGGTAGCTCACAACTGTCTGTTTAACTCCAGTTCTGGGAATTCAATGCCATTTTTTAGCCTCCATAGACTTCAGTTATACACAAAGTACACAACATATATAGAGACAAAACATCCATACGCACAAAATAAAAATGACCCTAATAAATAAAAACTAGAGCTGGGGAGATGGCTCAGAGGTTAAGAGCACTGGGCTGCTCTTCCAGAGGTCCTAAGTTTAATTCCCAGCAAACACATGGTGGCTCACAACCATCTATAATGAGATCTGGTGATCTCTTCTGGTGTGCAGGCAAATATGCAGACAGAACACTGTATATGTAATAAAAATAAGTAAATAAAATAAAAAACAAAAAAATAGCTAAATAAAAACTAAGAGGCTGGAGAGACAATTCAAGGTTAAGAACACTGGATACTCTTCCAGAGGACCAGATTCTATCCCCTAGCACCTACATGCTACCTCATTAACCATCCCTAACATGCCAGGGAATCCTTTTGACCTCTAATGATATGAGACACACAGATAGTACAGACATACAAGCAGACAAAATGCCCATATTAAGTATAAATATGTAAGCTGTGCGTTGGTGGCGCACGCCTTTAATCCCAGCACTCGGGAGGCAGAGGCAGGCAGATCTCTGTGAGTTCGAGGCCAGCCTGGTCTACAGAGCGAGTTCCAGGACAGCCTCCAAAGCCACAGAGAAACCCTGTCTCGAAAAACCAGAAAAATAAATAAAAATATATAAATATGTGTGTGTGCGCACACGTGTGCACATTGACATTTTGCTTTAATACATGCAAAAAGATATATTTCTTAAAGTGAGATTTTAATCTATCCTATCACTTTTTGAAACTTGACATCTTTTTGTTGTTTTGTTTTTCAAGACAGGGTTTCTCTGTGTAGCCTTGGCTGTTCCTGAACTAGTTCTGTGTCTGCAGGCCAGGCTGGCCTAAATAAAACCTGCCTGCCTCTCTCTCTTGAGTGCTGGGATTAAAGGCATGCACCACCACCATCTGTGGACAGCTGTATCTTACGGTAACAGTCATTTTGCTAAAAATTTCCAGGGACTGGAAATAACTGGTAGAATGCTTGCCTAACATGCATGAGGCTCTGAGTTCAATTGTTAACACTACATAAATTATCATGATGGCACATGGCTCTGTAACCCTAGCTCAGGAGTTCAAGATCATCCTTGGCTACATAGCATATGCTACCAGCATGGGCTATATATAAGACACATGAAGAAAAAAAAAAAATCAAACAATGAAATAAAATTCAATATAGTAATAAGTAGAGAGTCACATAAATACAAGGTAGTATCTGCTATGGGATACAACTTAAGATTTTTTAAAATATTTATTTATTGTGCATACAGCCTTTTGTCTGCAGGTCAGCAAAGGGTACCAGATCTCATTCAAGGTGGTTGTGAGCCACCATGTGGTTGCTGGGAATTAAACTCAGGACCTCTGAAAGAACAGTCAGTGTTCTTAACCGCTCAGCCATCTCTCCAGCCCACAACTTAAGATTTTTAACAAGTGCTTATTTAATTATTTTGTTTTTTAGCTTACAAACATTACAATACTTTCAATAGTGATTGATACTTTGTAGCATGAATAAACATCCGAAAAATCTTACATCTAATTCAAAAAACAGGTCTCTTTCTTTACTTGCAATTTCATAATCTGCTCGGAGGGCCAAGTCGTGGATTTTGGTACATTCTCCTAAATCCATGCGCTGTGGGAAATAAAAAATTAAAACAACTTATTCATTCTAGAAAGCATGTAATCAATATAATTTAGCATTTCAACTTTCACTGAAATAGTTTTGTAGATAACAAACTAAGCGCACACCTTTAATCCTAGCACTCGGGAGGCAGAGGCAGGCAGATCTCTGTGATTTGGAGACCAGCCAGCCTGGTCTACAGGAGCTAGTTCCAGGGGAGTCTCCAAAACAATAGAGAAACCCTGTCTGAAAAATCAAAATTAAATAATTAATTTTAAAAAAAAGAGGGCTGGATTGCCGGCCGTTGGTGGTGCACACCTTTAATCCCACCAACACCCGGCTTTCTAGCATATTTTCATTCATACAAACACATACACACACTTAATTTTTATTTATATATAGGCCTGAGTACATGTCTACAGAGGGCAGAAGAATGCCTTGGATCCTCTGGAACTGAAATTATAGGTGGTTATGAATCTTCCTGATATTGGTGCCAGGAACTGAACCCAGGTCCTCTGAAAGAACAGCAAATGCTCTTAGTTGTGGAATCATGTTTTCTTTTTTCTTTTTTTAAAGATTTATTTATTTGCCAGGCATTGGTGGCGCACACCTTTAATCCCAGCACTCAGGAGGCAGAGGCAGGCGGATCTCTGTGAGTTCGAGGCCAGCCTGGTCTACAGAGCGAGTTCCAGGACAGCCTCCAAAGCCAGAGAAACCCTGTCTCGAAAAACCAAAAAAAAAAAAAAAAAAGATTTATTTATTTTATGTATATAAGTGCCCTATCTGCACATATGCCTTTATGCCAGAAGAGGGTATCAGATCCCACTGTAGATGGTTGTGAGCCACCATGTGATTGCTGGAAACTGAATTAAGAACCTCTGGAGCCGGGCGGTGGTGACGCAGGCCTTTAGTCCCAGCACTCGGGTAGCAGAGGCAGGCGGATCTCTGTGAGTTTGAGGAAAAAACCAAAAAACAAAAACCCTCTGGAAGAGCAGCGAGTGCTCTTAACCACTGAGCCCAGAGTCATGTTTTCAGTCCAGTCCCTGTTTGTTTTCCGTTTAAAATGTGTATTTGTTTGTGTCTGTCTTTTTATGTAGGTGCCAAAGTGTCCATATAGAAGTCAGGACAGTTTGGAGGAGTGGTTCTTTCTGGGGATTGAACTCAGATTGTCAAGTGACTTTTTCTGCTGAGTCATCTTTTCAGCCCCGAATATAAAAGTCAAGCAGATAAGCAGATATCACATTGATTGCATATTTTTGTAATTCAAGAAATCTATACTATGCACTTTTTTTTTTTTTGGTTTTTCGAGACAGGGTTTCTCTGTATTGCTTTGGAGTCTGTCCTGGAACTTGCTCTGTAGACAAGGCTGGTCTGGAACTCACAGAGATCTGCCTGCCTCTGCCTCCCGAGTGCTGGGATTAAAGGCATGTGCCACCAACTCCCGGCAATCTATACTATGAAATTTTTAAAAAGAAAATATTACTCTTTGATGAAACAAAAACATCACATCTACTGTTCCACCCCTTCTGAGTGACCCATAAGCCTCTGGAATGCACCTACCGTCCCAGCCAGGATGTCATGGGGGCAGCAATCCAGAAGGTGACTCTTGCAGACTCGGTCATCTGTAAACTTGACCCTCTGTCTGGTTTCATCTCCTGAAATTCATTTGTGCTTTTAAATAACGTATTATCTCATTAACTACACAAGGTTATCTGGCACAACAACACACCTGGATGATTGGCAGACTAGCATTTCTGTATTCTCCCCACCATATACACTAAGAAACTGACCTAAAGATATTTACAATAGAAAATGGAATACATTTTTAAGCTAAGATGCACACTTAATCACATCTAACTCCATCATTATGTCAAGGAGTCAGAAGTAAGAGTGAGTACCAAAAGGTATCTGCCCAAATATACATGTGGGCAATGAGACACTAAGACCCATGTAATCAGAGTGCCATGAATCTATCACGTAGGACTTTGAGCTGGTAATTTCCACCAACCGAAGCTATTTATTCTTTTTATTGTAGTCAAATTAATAGGCAGTGTTTTGCCAAAAACTACAAGAGGAAGAAGAAAGCTTTCAAGCTCTATCATTGACTGTTAAATCTCTGTAGACGTTTTCTTCTTATTCCCCTTTCATTCCCACCCTTAAAAGGAAAGTTGGCACCTGGGAGTCACTTTTAACAAGACAATACCAAAGAAAGCAAAAAGGAATCAGGTTAGTCAATACACACTGTGAACGCCAACACATACTGTACCCATCTGCATTCTTGAGGAACTCAGCTGCAGAATTTTATGCCCGCTGTTGAAAAGTTTTAAAGGAAAAGTTTTCTTGCCCACACCTGCAGTAAGGAAGTCAGGGGGAATGATACATAAAAGTAAAGGCAAAGTGGTATGTGACAAATTTTAAGGCTAATCTGTGTATAGGACACAGTGAGGTGTAATAGTCAAGGAGGAATATATTTCAGGATCTGCAAGCATCCAGGATTAATGTAGTGTCTTTTTACTGAAAATGTTTTCTTTCTAAACTACACTTTAAAAGTTACTTGTGGAAAAAAAGCAAACACTTTTTTGTTATAACAGCTTAGAAATTGGTTGTGACTCACGGCTCGATGAACATGAGGCTTTTCTGCAACTCCCTTGCAGATTGATGTAGGCAGGCAAAGATACACTGAACCTTTATAAATAAAATAGAGGGGCCACAATTGTTCAGTTTGTATGAAATAAAAATATGGGAAGCAATTCAAAAGCAACTCAACATACAAAGAAAGCTAAAAGCACTTATTGACCTATGAAATAAGGTGCAAAGAATCTGCACAGCCCTGCGAAATGTGCCAGTGTGAAATTACAACTTCATTACTTTAGTAAAAGTGAAAACACAAACCACAGCAGGGATCTAGCTTTGCTAGGATGCAACTGCTTTCTCCTGAGACGCCACCATGATTTTGTACTCCTCCCTATAGAACCACCTACCTAACGAATGCCAAGAGCTGACCAAACCAAGGCTAGTCTGTGAGGCTGGGGAATGAGGGGTGGGAAGACTAGGAAAGTACACGGAGGAACCCACGTTAGAAGTGCTCATTTACGGCTCCCCTTGTAACCGTACGGAGCAAGAAGGCCCGGGGTTTTCGAAACCCCTCCAGCTCCTCGGGGGTCGCCTGTCCTCCGAGGAGTATCAGAGGAATTCTGCCACTCGGCAGCCAGTGCCCCGGAGCCCGCGCTGGTTCCAGCCCTTCGCCGACGCTCCAGTACGCCGGGGCGCCGAGCCACGATGCCGACCAAGAGGAATTCGCATGACGGAAAATGGGAGGGGGACAAAGCCCCACCGTCAGATCGGACTCTCAAGGAGGTGGCAGCCCGGACGAGAAGGACACGGCGGCCGCAGCAGCCTCGCAAGCCAAGCGGATCAGACAAAGGCCCAGCGCCTGGGGTCGGCGAGCCGGGGAAAGCAATGGCGCCCCGCGCAGGCGCACACTGTCACGGCCCTCGCTTCAGGCTGCCAAGCGGCCTCGCCTTACTCCCGCCCCCGCCCAGCGCCTGGACGGCTGCTCAGACTCACCGTCCCGAGCCGTGCCCATGAGCTGGTCCAGCAGGGCCCGCATCTGCGCCTGGGCGGACATGGTGGCCAGTAGGAACTGCCGCTAAGCTCCTCACAACTCTACGGCAGCAGCGGCAACAGCGGCAGAGAAAGATGGTGCTGTCGGCCTGGAGCCCGCTCGGCGCTTTCCCGCCGCGGGGAATGCTGGGAGGAAGTTCGTCGACGTTGATGCGGGTCCTGCCGGGAAATGTAGTTTGGGACAATTAGCGTCGCTCCAACCTGATTTCACCGTGGTCCCTAAAATAGCAGATTCTATTTTCTAATAAGAGTTTAGTGGAAACAAACAAAATATACTAAACTGGGCGGGGTTATTCATGCCTATAATCTCAGGAGGTAGGGGTTGTAGCCATTAAGTTCAAACCAAGGGATTTATTTGAAACACGGATGAAAAGACCACCCTAGGATGGTAGACAGATTTGTGACAATGCTGCTTACCCTATACAGACCAGTTTGAGACTGGACCTTTTTGAGTTCTAGCCCATATGTTTATTAAAGACTTCTCTGTTAGCCAGGCGTTGGTGGCGCACGCCTTTAATCCCAGCACTAAGGAGGCAGATGCAGTCAGATCTCTGTGAGTTCGAGACCAGCCTGGACTACCAAGCGAGTTACAGGACAGCCTCCAAAGCCACAGAGAAACCCTGTCTCGAAAAACCAAAAAAAAAAAAAAAAAAGACTTCTCTGTTGGTTGGAGTTTCCACAACACAGACTCATAATAATACAATATTCCCTTGGAACTGGAGTTATAAATGTACTCTTAACCTCTGAGCCATTTCTCCAACCTAAAACTCCCCTGTTAATGACTTCCCTTGGCTCTGCTCACTTGCTTTTGAAAGGGCTGACACAAAGGCTCTACTCGGATGTTGATGTTTCCTCTCTTGTATCTCACTCAGTGAACTTTATTTTTCTCCCAAGGGAAGGCTGATTAATCATTCTGTGCTCTGGCCCGTCAATGAGGATGTTCCAGTCTGATCTTATATTAGGAGATGATAGATGATATGAATTGAAGTTTCCAGAAAAAGCCCACGCCCATGCTAAGGATTCTATGAGGCTGTATGAAGGGGAAAAGGGAGAGACTAAGGATGTGGTTCAGTTGATAGAGTGCTTGCCTAGTGTACCCTAGGTTCCTTCCCCAGCACAGCATCAAACCAGGCATAGTGGTCACACGTTATTACAATAATTGGGAAGTAGAGGCAGGAAGATCAAACGTTCAACTTCATCTTCAACTACAGTGAGCTCAAGACCAGCCTGGACTACACGAACCCTTGTCTAGAAAGAAAAAAAAGGGGGAGGGAAGGAGGGAGGGAGGAAGAAAAGAGTTCCCTGAATATGGAAAAGAGTTCCCTAAATATGGAGTGTTAAAAAGTTACTGATCCTGAGTCAAATTATGATGAGTGATCCTTAGTCCTCTTATTATTATTCATTGCCTACATCTGAGTTTGAACTATAGGTGAGTCTCTGTGAGTTAGAAATCAGTCTGGCTTACATAGGGAGGTCCAGGCTAGCCAGGGCCACAGGCCAACCAAGGTTACATAGTGAACCATTTATACCTCAATTTATGGCTTAATATTTTTTCTGTAAACTATAAAAATTTCATGAGGCAGGCTTGGCATCACATGCCTTTAATCCCAGCACTCAGTGGGCAGAGGCAGGCAGATCTCTGTATGTTGCAGCATATTTGTTTAAATATGTAAAGAAGTGTTGCATTTGTTTAACTATGTAAAGATGTGTTGCTGTTTTACCTTGCTTGTCTAAGGCACCTGATTGGTCTAATAAAAAACTGACCTGCCAATAGTAAAGGAGGAGGTTTAGGTGGGACTTCCAGGAAAGGAGAGTAAGTAGGAAGAAGAATTTAGGCTAGAAAAAAAGAAAGAAAAAGAGGCCAGAGAGATGCCAGCAGCCAGACAGACAGACATGGAGGAAGCAGGGAAGTAGGACACACAGAATGAAAGAAAGGTAAAAGCCCCAAGGCAAAATGTAGATGAATAGAATTGGGTTAAATTAAGCTAAAAGAGCTAGTGGGACAAGGGTAAGCTAAGGCCAAACATTCATAATAATATATCTCTGTGTCTTTATTTGGGTGCTGGTTGGTAGCTCAAAGAAAATTCCAACTGCATCTATGAATTCAAGACCAGCCTGGTCTACAGAATGAGTTCCAGTACAGCCAGAGTTATATAAAGGAACCCTGTCCAAAAAGAAAAATAAATATGAACGGTCAAACCAGAGCCATCCTAGAGAAAAAGGGCCCAAACCAGCACTGTGTGAGAACCTGACCCCATGACCTGTACAAATGGCTTATACCATTCACCTGCTGACAGGCAGGAAGGTGAGATAACTACAATGTCCCACCCCCCCCAACAGGCAGGAAGGGAAGACAAATGGCCCTGACCCTATGGGTGTGGAAATCAGGATTCTTGGCCCAGTAAGATGGAGTATGTTAGGAGAACAAAACTTACACAGGAAATACATAGCTATCACAGGCTCCCACTCCAAGGATGCAGACCCTGCCACAAGGATGCTCTCTGTGATCCAAAGGGCCTCTGATCCCCAATCCTATTCCTTTTAGCCAGTCATGTCCAAACTTGTGACCATGCTTGGGTGTGGTCAGTGCTACAGGTGGAGGTGGGGGTGGTGACCCCAGGGCAACCAACACAAAAAGTTGAAAAACAACTTTTTTCTTTTTTTTTTTTGGTTTTTCAAGACAGGGTTTCTCTGTATTGTTTTGGAGGCTGTCCTGGAACTCACTTTGTAGACCAGGCTGGCCTCGAACTCACAGAGATCCGCCTGCCTCTGCCTCCCAAGTGCTGGGATTAAAGGCGTGCGCCACCAACGCCCAGCTGAGAAACAACTTTTACGGGAACAAATGGTACAAGAGATAAACCCCTAGAAAGTTCCTGAATCCCCCTGAACTCTGGGGCCAATCAGCTTCGAACCCGTACCCCTAACCCTGTTCTGTGATCTTTGCCTTTATAAACTCCTTGATTCTGAGGCTCGAGGCCTTCTCCTGCAGCTGCTGCTTCAGTCTGTGGGACACGGTTCCTGCCTAGGTTTGAATTCAATAAAGAAACCTTGTGCACTTGCAGTCTGTGAGTCAGCTCCTTGGTGGTCTCTGGGGGTCTTGTGGAACGGGCATAAAAGATAAAAATTAAAACTTCATAAAATCTTTCTCAAGTTGGGACATGGTATTCATCAAGAATGTTTGGACACGCCGGGCGTTGGTGGCGCACGCCTTTAATCCCAGCACTTGGGAGGCAGAGGCAGGCAGATCTCTGCGAGTTTGAGGCCAGCCTGGTCTACAAAAGCTAGTTCCAGGACAGCCTCCAAAGCCACAGAGAAACCCTGTCTCGAAAAACCAAAAAAAAAAAAAAAAAAAAAAAAAAAAAAGAATGTTTGGACACGGTGGTTTGAAAGAAAATGGTTTCCATAGGCACACAGGGAGTGGTACTATTAGCATCCAGGCACACCTTCGGGAACATGGCAAGCAGTACCCTGCTCTGTATGCATGTGCAAAGGTTCCCTTCCAAGTAAGCTCTATGTGCTCCAGTCTCTCTCTCTCCATTTGCTTTCTCTATCAATCATCACAGCTCTCCCTTCCACCCCCCTCCCTAATAAACTCCCACATGGGTTTGTTGTACTCCATGACTCATTTCAAACAACACTATTAAGGGGTGTGACCTTGTTGTAATAGGTGAGGCATTGTTGGAAGAAGTGTGTCACTAGGGGTAGACTTTGAGGTCTCAGATGCTCAAGCCAGGACAGTGTCTTTTTTTTTTTTTTTTTTTTGGTTTTTCGAGACAGGGTTTCTCTGTGGCTTTGGAGGCTGTCCTGGAACTCGCTCGGTAGTCCAGGCTGGTCTCGAACTCACAGAGATCCGCCTGCCTCTGCCTCCCGAGTGCTGGGATTAAAGGCGTGCGCCACCAACGCCCGGCCCAGGACAGTGTCTTACTTGCTCTTCCTGCTGCCTGCTGATCCAGATGTAGAAGACTCAGCTACCTCTGTAGCATCATGTCTACCTGCACAATGCCATGCTCCCCACCATGACAAAAATGAACTAAACCTCTGAACTGTAAGCTAGCTATTAATCCCACTAGTTAAGAATAAGTCCACTAATACAATTTAAAGCCAAATTTGAAGCAAGCTTTAATTAAATACTGACCAAGTGGATGGGCTCTGGTCAGGTTCAACTGTGGGTTTCCAGAAGATGGCCCTGAATCAAGTTTTGCAGAAGTTTATGTATTTCCCTGAGGTACCTCCAGTGTACATCTAACCAAGGGCAAGCATACATCCTGCCTGTGAACCTCCTGGCCACATGTGATCAAGCCCATCTAGTGGGGAGGGGTCAAACGACAGAAGTGAAAACTTGTGGCTTGGTGTTGGAGAGATGGCTCAGAGGTTAACAGCACAGGCTGCTCTTCCAAAAGTACTAATTTCAATTCCCAGCAACCACATGCTGGCTCACCAACTATCTATAATCAAATGTGGTGCCCTCTTCTGGCATCCAGGCATACATGCAGGCAGAACACTGCACACAAAATAAATAAAAAAGGAAAACATTTGGCTTGTGATCATCCATGAACAATGGCCTCTAGCATTTCAGAAACTATCCTTGGGCAAGGACCTTCCAGATCAGAGACATTCTTTTGTTTGTTTCATTGATCTCTAAAGCATACTAATTAAAACTTAAAATGTAACATTGGCTCTCACACAGCCCCATTAAATGTTTTCCTTTAGAAGCGCTGCTCTGTTCATAGGTCTCTTCACAGCACTAACACCCTAAGACAAAGAGCAACCTGATTCTATGTTCTTGGGCCATGCTCACCTTTATGTTTTACACAAGAATAAACAATCAGCCGGGCGGTGGGGGCACACGCCTTTAATCCCAGCACTCGGGAGGCAGGGGCAGGCGGATCTCTGTGAGTTCGAGGCCAGCCTGGTCTACAAGAGCTAGTTCCAAGACAGCCTCCAAAGCCACAGAGAAACCCTGTTTTGAAAAACCAAAAAAAAAAAAGAATAAACAATCTCCTGTCTCCTTCCAGGAAAGAACTATGTCTTTGTGTTGGCAAATTACCAGTCAGTTTCAAAACCAAACAAGAGGCTGAAGACATAGCTCAATGGTAACTGCTCTGGTGGAGGACCAGAGTTTGGTTCCCGACACCAAAGTCTAGCAGCCCACAACTTCCTGTAACTCTACATCCAGGGAATTTGAGACCCTCATCTAGGCTCAGAGGCACCTGCAGTCACATATATATACCCTCCCCTAGCATATACATAGCTAAAAATAAGATACTTTAAAATAAAAATAAAGTCAGGCAGTGGTGGTGCATGCCTTTCACCTCAGCACTTGGGAAGCAGGTGGATCTATGTGAATTAAAGGTCAGCCTGGCCTACAAAGTGAGTGCCAGGACAGGCTCCAAAGCTACACAGAGAAACCCTATCTCAAGAAACCAAAAATAAAAATAAAAAGCAAACAACTAAACAAATATTTTGACAAGCCGGGCGTTGGTGGCGCACACCTTTAATCCCAGCACTTGGGAGACAGAGGCAGGCGGATCTCTGTGAGTTCAAGGCCAGCCTGGTCTACCAAGGGAGTTCCAGGACAGCCTCCAAGACAATACAGAGAAACCCTGTCTCGAAAAACCAAAAAAAAAATATTTTGACAAATATGAGCAACACTATATTTAGGAACAGTGGCACTTAGGGACATACTGGTAAGAAGCCTATATCAGCTGTTTGTATTAAAATGTTTTGACTCCCGAGCCGGGCGTTGGTGGCGTACGCCTTTAATCCCAGCACTCGGGAGGCAGAGGCAGGCGGATCTCTGTGAGTTCGAGGCCAGCCTGGTCTACAGAGCGAGTTCCAGGACAGCCTCCAAAGCCACAGAGAAACCCTGTCTCGAAAAACAAACAACAAAAAAAAAATGTTTTGACTCCCACTTAGGCCCACAGGGTAAATAAAACTAGGATAAGAGCCTAGTATTTCTGCCTTCATTTTGTGTCTGTCTCCTTTATTTTAACCAAAGGCACATATTGGCCATTATCCTAAACTTTTCTACCTGAACCAATCCTAGAAGGAATAAAATCTGGCAGGACAGCTCTCCCCCATCCAAACAATTATCTATAGGAATGAGACCTCACCATCAGCAATAAGCAATTAACAATTTAAATGTATTCAGGGCTGGGGATATAGTTCAGTGATAGAATGTTAGCCCAACATGGGTTCAGCTCCCAGTACCACCCCCTGCAAAACACTAACTGTGGTGTTGCTAGCCTGTAATCACAGCAAATGAAAGATAGAGGCAGGAAAACCAGGTGGTCAAGGCTAGCCTTAGATACATATAAAAAATGCAGGACCAGCCGGGCAGTGGTGACACACACCTTTAGTTCCAACATTTGGGGAGGCAGAGTTAGGCAGGTCTCTGAGTTAGAGATCAGCTTGGTCTATGAAGTGAGTTCCAGGACAGTCAGGGTTACACAGTGAAACTTTGTCTCAAAAAACAAAAATGCAATTCCAACCTGGGTAAATGTGAACTACATCTTCAGAAGAAAAAAAAAAAGAAAGAAAGAAAAAGAAAAAAGAAACAAACAGAAAAAAAAGTGAGGGTTGTATCAGAATTAGTAGAGTGCATACCTACCAAGCACAAAGCCCTGGGTTAAATTAACAGCACTGGCCGGGCGGTGGTGGCACACGCCTTTAATCCCAGCACTAGGGAGGCAGAGGCAGGCAGATCTCTGTGAGTTCAAGGCCAGGCTGGACCGACAGCCTCCAAAACAATACAGAGAAACCCTGTCTCGTAAAACCAACAAACAACAACAACAACAAAAAACCCAAAAATCAAAAAAAAACAAAGCAAAACAAAAATTAACATAAAGGTGGGAGAACCAACTCTGCAAAGTTGTCCTCTGACCTTCACTCCGTATCTGTGTGTGCACTATAGGGAAGAAAATACCGTGGACAGTAAGTGCACGGAATGATATGCAGTCCAGAAAAAAAGAACCCTCAGAGAGGCTCTCCTGCTGGCCAGGTGACCGACATCTCCCTTCACTTTTCTGCGGTCATTATTGCAACAGGAAGCCCAAGCTATCACAGTATAACCAAGCCAAAACGCTCAGTTCTATCACAAATCCGCTCTACGATGGATAGGAGTAACACCAGACAAAGCGCTCGCGTTGCTAAGCAACTAACTCTGCCTGCTGGACCCGGTCGCTCTGGTACGCCCCTTCCGCCGACAGGAAATGACGCACAGTACTGGCGGGGCGGGGCTAAGCCTCTTTGGGGGCGGGTGCTGCTGCAGGGCAGGTCTAGGGCGGGTCCTGTGGAGGCGTGGCACGCTGCCCTCCAGGCCGGGGCGGGCCCGGGCGGGCCCGGGCGGGCTGGGGAGGGGCGCTGCTGTCCGACTCAGTCTGTGCTGCTCCTGCTCTTTCGCTCTCTCTCCCCGGCACCTTGGGCATGAGGATCCCTGACTCCAAGAACTGCAGTTGAGCCAGCCTCGGTAGTCCTGGACCACTTACTGAGTGAGGAGCAGGATCTCGTGGACGCGTCCGAAACCAACTAGCCGCGTCCGAGCAGGTCAGGAGCCAGCTAGATAACTCTCACGCGCGACCTCGCTCGGGCGGAATCCGGCTGCGTTCGATCGCCTGGAGCAAGTGGGGATCTGGAGTAGGTCCGGCCACCCGGAGAGTGGCGCACATCTTGAGTCGGCCCTGCCTGAGCTCCCAGAGTAGCAGGGTCATTTATGGGGCCTGGCACCCTCGGGCGCGCGGAACTGGTCAAAACAAATCTGTGCTCTGTTCCTTGGATCGCGCAGTGCTGACCCAGAGCACTAGGGGTCGTGGGTTCAGGTGGACATCTACAAATCTTGTGCAGTTCCTTAAATTCTGTCGTTCTCACCAGGGCTCTTTGGGCCTCGCGAATGAAGTGAGAATCAGTTCATATTCTTTAATTTCAGGGCCGAGGCAGTGATGGGGATGTCTTTTTTTTGTTTGTTTGTTTGTTTGTTTTTCGAGACAGGGTTTCTCTGTATTGTTTTGGAGGCTGTCTTGGAACTCGCTCTGTAGACCAGGCTGGCCTCGAACTCACAGAGATCCGCCTGCCTCTGCCTCCCGAGTGCTGGGATTAAAGGCATGTGCCACCACCGCCCGGCGATGGGGATGTCTTAGTCCTCCACTCTCACAGCTCTTCTCTCTGCTGTTTGTGCTTTAAATGCGATCACCGCCTCCTCCTGATGCCTTGAACTGGAAGCAATCTTCCTGCCTCAGCCTTTCAAGTGCTAGACTGTTGTTTCTTCTGCACTGGCATTTTTCTCACTCTTCCTTCTATTGCCTCCTTGTGTTGCTTATCTGTTGCTTTGTAACAAAGAAACAGAAAATTTAATGAATTAAAGCAATCTTTATGCTAGATCTGGTGGTGCATACCTATAATCCAGAAGTTGAGACTGAGACATAAGAATTCTTTTTTTTTTTTTTTTTTTGGTTTTTCGAGACAAGGTTTCTCTGTATTGTTTTGGAGGCTGTCCTGGAACTCACTCGGTAGACCAGGCTGGCCTCGAACTCACAGAGATCCGTCTGCCTCTGAGACATAAGAATTCTAAGTTTGAGGTCAGCTACAACATGAGGTCTTCTCCAAATAAATGCACAAAAAAACAAAACAAAACAAAACCCTTATGATTCAGCACTTTCTGTGGGTTGGGAATTAAATGTCTTCTCTCCAACTAGGTGATGACGGCTTGTTTTCTGTTGGTGGCTGACTTCCCTCAGAAGGAGCTTTCTGTAAGGGAAGTGGGGTGATAGAAGCCACTGTATTTTTTATGACCTGGTTTTAGAAGTCTAACACCCCCTCCACATTCTTTTTGTATTACTAAGTGCAAAGGGAGTTGGCACAGCAAAGCGTTTGTGAAATTGTCTGTGTGTGTGTGTGTGTGTGTGTGTGTGTGTGTGTGTGTGCAAGTGTAAGTGCAGGTGTACATGTATCAGAGGAGATAACTTGTAGGAGTAGGGTCTCTCCCTCCACCACGTGGATTCCAGGGGGAGTCCTCTTGTCTCCAGTCCTCCAGTGCAGGAGTTGTGTGTGTCACCATTCCAGACCCTACTAATGAGCTACTACCCCAGCTCCCCAACTCTTTTTTTTTGGGGGGGGGAGAATGGAGTTTTTTTTCTTTCCTCAATATATGTTTTATTTAACTTAGAAACATGCACACTTCACATGTCAATCCCAGCTCCCAACCCCTCCTCCCTTGTCCCTCCACCAGCGCCCCCCAGCCCCCTACCCAATTCTCCCATCATTCCCCAGGGAGGGTGAGGCCCTCCTTGGGGGGATCTGGTAATGGAGTTTTTTTAGACAAGTTTTGCTTTGTATTCCTAGCTGGCCTGGAACTCATGATGTAAGCCATGTTGGCTTCAAACTTGGGGTAAGACTCTTTGCTCTTTTAAATACTGGGATTTCAGAAATGTGCTACCATGTCCAGCTTGTGAATATATATTTTTTATAATTAATTTTTTAAAAGATTTATTTATTTATTACAGATACAGTTTGTCTACATGCCAGAAGAGGGCATGCACCAGATTGAATTGTAGATGGTTGCAAGCCACCATGTGGTTGCTGGGAATTGAACTCAGGACCTCTGGAAGAGCAGTCAGTGCTCTTAACCTCTGAGCCATCTCTCCAGCCCCTAGAAATAATTTTATAGTTTTGTCTGCATGTTCTGCATGTACATTGGTGCACCATGAGCATGCTTAGTGCCTGTGGATTGTCCAGAAGAGGAGTTACAGGTGTTTGTATCCCACCATGTGGATTCTGGGGATCAAACCTGGGTCCTCTGCAAGAGCAGCAAATGCTCATAACCTCTGAGCCAAGTCTCAAGCCCCTTGTGATTGTATTTTAAAACCATGCTGGTAACCACACCTGTAGGAAAAGTGTCTACTAATTCCTCTAACTGCAGCCAGCATTCACATGAACATCAGTGTCCATGAGAATGACCAGTCAGTTGGTGGAATGAGGATTTTCCGAGGGAAGGGAAGTGTTCAGCCCCCAGAATGATGTTGAGCACTTGGGAAAGCAAATTCCCTGTAGAAGATTGAAGTGGTCTTACTAGAGAAAAGCACAGTCATAGTAGTAGGAAGAAGGTACAGGTGTTGTCACATCTGATTGACATCCCGTGTTTAGTGGTGGCATTTAAAGTCATCTGATCCTACAAGCTATAGATTTCTTTCTTTAAAAAAAAAATGGAGCCGGGCGTTGGTGGCGCACACCTTTAGTCCCAGCACTCGGGAGGCAGAGGCAGGCGGATCTCTGTGAGTTCGAGGCCAGCCTGGTCTACAAGAGCTAGTTCCAGGACAGTCTCCAAAGCCATAGAGAAACCCTGTCTCGAAAAACCAAAAAAAAAAAAATGGTTAATGAACACACATGTTAGTAAATGACTCTCCCAAGAGAGGCTAGTGATCATATTAAGGACTAGACCTTTATTTAGACATGTTCATGCTTATGTCTGTTTTCTGCCAGCGACCACTCCACCTTGTCCTTGGGTGGAGTGGGGGGAAGAAGTAACAGTGTGTGTCAAGCATCATGCAGAGTGTCCCGGTGGATTGTTGGCACACCTGGGTTTTATAGCTGCAGTAGGAGCAAGCAAAGGAAGAAGGACAGACGGAGGGGCAAGCGCTCGACAGCAGGGGGGGGGGGGCAAAGAGTGCATGGGAGACCGGGGAGACGAGCAGGCCGACGGGGGCCAGAGAGATGGAAAGACCCGGGCTTAACCAAGGTGTTGGCTTTGTCCTGAAGTGGTGATGAGTCATTCTGCAATTGTAACATGACCTGGAGATGTTTTTGGAGCATTTTGAGAGGGCTCCAGTAATCACTGTGAGAAGTTTTAAAATACAAAAGTGGTCGCGATGAAGAAGACCTAGGGCTGTTGAGATGGCAAAGACACCTACCACCAAGCCTAATGATCTGAGTTTGATTCCCTAGGTTTCATGTGGCATGAGGAGAGAACCAACTCATACAAGTTGCCCTCTGATTCCCACATATGGCATGCGTGTGCCCTTACACATATACACACACATAAAATGAAATAAGAATTTAAAAAGGAAGGGCTAGATTGACAACATAGATGAGCTAGAATCTACAGGATTTACTAAGTGTTCCAAAATTTACCATGTATCTCACTCAAAATTGATCTCGAAATCCACACACTTGGTGTCATGTGTTCCCAGTCTCACTTGTAAACTCCTTGGTGGAACTTAGGTTGTTAGGCTATAGCATACACAAAAAATGCTGACTCCTGGGTGGCAGGGGAGGAGGAGAGGGAGGATTGACATGTGAAAGAAGCTTGTTTCTAATTTAAATAAAAAAGGGAAAAATGCTGACTCCTAACTGAATAACCAAAAGTAGATGGCTGATCATGTGATTTATCACTGAAGTGAAGTAAATTTTAGAGTAATCATAGGTTGAATATGCAGGAGTTCATAGGTGAAAATTGCTGGCTATCTTTGACCTTACCCAGTCTTGCCAGTTGATTCACAGAGCTGGTGTTATCTACTTTTGTGAATGTATAGATAATATGCATTATGAAAGCTTAAAATCTAATGTGGCAGTCAGGCATGGGTTACAAGCCTACAATCTTGCCGGGCGTTGGTGGTGCACGCTTTTAATCCCAGCACTCGGGAGGCAGAGGCAGGCAGATCTCTGTGAGTTCGAGGCCAGCCTGGTCTACAAAGTGAGTTCCAGAACAGCATCCAAAGCCACAGAGAAACCCTGTCTCGAAAAACCAAAAAAAAAAAAAAAAAAAAAAAAAACAAGCCTACAATCTTAGCATTTGGGAGGTACAGGCACAACAATCAGAAGTTCCGGGCCAGTCTCAGTTACCTAGCAAGTTGAAGGCCAGCCTGGGTAATGAGACCTTGTGTAAAAAACAAACCAACAAAGAAGTAATTAGAAGTAAATTTATACAAAGCTTCAAGTAAATTATTGCAAAATTAGAGTTATAATTTATCATAATAATCCCCCTACTAAAAAGGAATACCACCAATTTATAGAGGAATTGCAGGAAATAAATTTAACCTAGACTTCAGGGAAGTTTATTCCTTGGGCTAATCTATAAGACTTATCTGGGAGGGTTTTTCTTCCCAGATCAATATGGTCTGTGTGTGCTGTGATACTTTGTCTTAGTCAGGGAGCCATGACCTTAAAATTTGTTCTCCTCTGAGAAATTATTATGGCTCTGTTCTTTGTGTTAAGATTGTGCTTTGTGGAGAGAGCCAATAGTTGTTCCCTGTAAACAACTGAACACTATAACTATCTTTGTCTCACTTCTGCTTGGCTCAGCTAGAAAACCCGGTGATGCCTGGTTGGTTGTTGTGGGCGTCTGTCTCCAACGTCTCATATTTGAATGCATTTGGAATATAGGAACCAGTTTTGGAGGTGGTGCAGGCCATGCAGGGTAAAAGACATTCTTTTGTTATTTTTTTTTCCGGAAGTGGGGGTGGTTTTCGAAACAGGTTTTCTCTGAGTAGCCTTTGTTGTTCTAGAACTGTCTTGAGTTTGAGGCCATCCTTGAAGAATTCAGAGATCCACCTGTCTCTGTCTCCCGAGTGCTGGAGTTAACGGCTTGTGCCACCAATGCCCACCTTGTTCTTGTTTTTTAAGACAGGATCTTGCTATATAGCCCAGGCTGAATTTCAGTTCGCTGTGATCTCCCTGCCTGAACCTCCTGAGTCCTTTAGTTACTGGTGTGTATGGTCCTGCCCGGGTATAAATATATTTTTAAATTATTGCCGGGCGGTAATTTAACATTTAGATTTTTACTCAGGTGCTGGATGCGTGCGTGAGTGAGTGTGTGTAGCTAGATAATGTGCATATGTATACATAACCCTTTACTTTTAAACATCAGTGGAATTGCCATTGTTGCTTATTTGCTCTGTCTGTCCTGGGGATTTCAAACCTCCCATAAATATGAAGCAAACAGAATCAGGTTCACTTTTATTTTCAGTTGTCCCTGATTCAGAAACTCAGAGCCCTTGGGGAAATGGGAAGCATATTTTATTTCCTTTCTGCATTCGCTGTGTTTATGAGCTATATAAGTTGTTGCACAATTTTATTGTTTTTCTCCACAATCAGCATTTAACTCAAGTCATAATGATCAGTGTACTCCTGGATGACAGGTGTGGCAGCCCCATGGACCTGATAGGAACAGTGACTGAGTGTCTAGTTTCCTGGTAGCCTGTGGTGCCAGGGAATAATCTGCTTGAAAAAAACCTTCGTAGGAATTATCTACTTCAAGCTATCATGTTTTGTTCCCCTCTTAAATGATATACATCTTGGGCCAAGCTCCGGGAGTATAATTGTAGTGAGGGAGGAACGATAATATGAACAAAGGAGTCAAGACCATGATGGGGAAACCCACAGAATCAGCTGACTGGAACTAGTGAGAGATCACTGACTGGGGTCTGACAAATAGGGAACCTATATAAGACCGAACTAAACTCCCTTAATATAGATGACAATATATATTGAAAAAATGAGCCGGGCGTTGGTGGTGCATGCCTTTAATCCCAGCACTCGGGAGGCAGAGGCAGGCGGATCTCTGTGAGTTCAAGGCCAGCCTGGTCTACAAGAGCTAGTTCCAGGACAGCCTCCAAAGCCACAGAGAAACCCTGTCTCGAAAAAAAAAAGAAAGAAAGAAAAAATGATATATATCATAGGGTTGGGATGTAGCCTATTAGATGCTTGCTTGTCTGACATGCATAAAGCCCTAGTTTCTACCCTTAGTCCCTAGTACTGCAAAAAACATGTGTGTGTATATGTGTGTGTGTGTGTGTGTGCGTGCGCGCGCGTGTGTGTGCGTGTGTGGTGTGTGTGTATATGTGTGTGTGTGGTGTGTGTGTATATGTGTGTGTGTGGTGTGTGTGTGTATGTGCGTGTGTGGTGTGTGTGTATATGTGTGTGTGTGGTGTGTGTGTATTTGTATTTGTGCATGTTCACTAGTATGCATCTTTCTCAGTTATCCACCTTTTTTTTTTTTTTTTTTTTTTTTTTTTTGGTTTTTTGAGACAGGGTTTCTCTGTGGCTTTGGAGGCTGTCCTGGAACTAGCTCTTGTAGACCAGGCTGGCCTCGAACTCACAGAGATCCGCCTTCCTCTGCCTCCCGAGTGCTGGGATTAAAGGCGTGCGCCACCAACGCCCGGCATCCACCTTATTTTTTAGATTTATTTATTTTCTGTGTGTGAGGGTTTTTTCTGTGCATATGTCTGTGCACCACATGAGTTCCTAGTGCTCGTGGAGGTTAGGAGTGAGTGTTGGATCCCTTGGAGCTGGAGTTACAGATTTGTGAGCTGTCATGTGGATGCTGGGAATATAACCTGGGTCCTCCGGAATAGCAGCAAGTGATCTTAACTGTTGAGCCACCTCTCCATTCCTGACAATAAATTACTAAGAAGTTTATTTTAAGCTGGGCGGTAGTGAAATATGAACTGCCAGGCTTTGGTCTGTTGCTCTTGGGGCCTTTAATAACTACCTTTATTTGTTGATGTCTGAGGAGAGTCCCCAGAATGTCCTTCCTAGGGATTCTGTGGGTGCTGTGAAGGAATTTCTCAAAGGTCCTTTTAATTTTTCAAAGACCTTCCTTTCCAACTTAAGCCTGTGTTAAACCCTGTGTGGAGGGTGCTTAGCAATGAAAAGATGGACCATCTGTCCCTTTGTCGTTTAGGCTGTCACCATGATCTGACCTAAGTGATCCCTGGTGAACTGTGACCCTTGCTCTCTGCTCTGAGCATTTGGAGATCTCATTATTGATGAGTTAGGCTGGATGATTTTTATCCGCTCTGAAAAGGGAAGTGATTGCAGAGGGTGGCTTTCAAGAAGCTAGTGATTACTCTGACACAGAGTTGCGGCAGGCCAGTGGCTAGGCTGTTCTTGGAGTATGTCCCGGCATTACTGAAAAACTCCTCCAATAATGATACTCTTCCATCCACAAGCAAAGCAAAACAAAAGGTTGCTGTCTTTGGAGCAAAACAGCTTCATAGGACTGGGGGCTTGGAGGCAATGGCCAAGGCGCCCGGGGAGCTGGCTCTTCCTCCTGAACTTGTATGAACCTCGGACTCCACCTCCTTTTGTTAAGGGGTTTCTTTACTTTTTTTATTTTGTGTTTTATTTGGAACTGATGATACATTCAAAAGATATTGTAAAAATAGTGTAGTGTTGCCTTGACTCCTCTATGCTTGGATGGTGATGTCTCACTAGACTGGACATTTTATCTTACACAGGAAGTTGTTGTTGCGCAGTGTGTGCTAGTCGGGGGCCAAGTTTGTTTCGTTATTCTGCCAGCATTTACATGCCCTCTTCTTTGTGCATGTCTCACTGCATAAACCGCCACTCTAGGCAATACTGATGTGCTCAGCCTGGCAAATCAGGACACCAGTTTGGACCTCAGAAGACAGATACTCCCTGCCCTACTATACCCACCCGTTATCCCAGACTGAAAAGGAAGAATTGTCATTGACCATTCCTCTGTAGGAGCAGATGACTCAGCGCAGGTTGTGATTCCTGGGGAAATGAATGCAGGGTGTAGAACATTGTCTTTTACTGAAGGAAATGGAAGCTGTCATCTTTCTCTCTGTCTGGCTCAGGTGCATTTTAAGTATAAATGATATTGTTTTATTTGATTTGGGCCTACAGTCTTCCCCAATGTTTGGTTCTTCAGTGCCATGGCTCATACATGGAGGTCAGAAAACAAGTTTTTTTTGTTTTTTGGTTTTTTGAGACATGGTTTCTCTGTGGCTTTGGAGGCTGTCCTGGAACTTGCTTGGTGGTCTAGGCTGGTCTTGAACTCACAGAGATCCGCCTGCCTCTGCCTCCTGAGTGCTGGGATTAAAGGCATGTGCCACCATCACCCGGTATCCCAGGTAAAATGTAATATCTCCTTTCTGTGAATCATTTGTTATAGACAATATATAAAAACAGCCCTGTGAAACTAGCCTTTGTCTGAGATGAAGACTGTAAGCATGGCTAAGGTGAGGTATCAGGAGGCCTCTGACCACGTGACTAGTTCTTCAGAAACCCAGGGTTGACATGTTTATGTACACTGTGACTTCATTTGGAATAGCTTAAAGTAGACACAACTCATTTCTCCTACTTGTACATGTCTGAGCAAAGCACAGTATCCACACCATGGACTGCTCAGCACTAAGAGGGAAGAGGCTGCTAATACCTGTGACAACTTGGGTGGGCCTCATTATACTGAGTGGAAAAAAACAACTTTAAAGTTCACACACTGTGATCCACTTAAGACCTTCTCCAAAGACAGTATTTAGAAATAGAAAGTTCAGCTGGTCATAGTGGGTATGCCTTTAATCACAGTTCTTAGGAGGATTAGGAATTTAAGGTCACCCTTGACTATATAGGCAATTCTAGACTAGTCTAAGTTACAGAAATGCCTTTATTTTATTTTATTTTTGCCTGTATTTTATTTATTCATTTTTATTTATTTACTTTTTTTGAGACAGGGTTTCTTTGGGTATCTTTGGCTGTCCTAGAACTTGATCTGTAGGCCAGGCTGGCCTCAAATTCCGAGAGTGCTGGGGTTAAAGGTGTGCCCCACCACTACCCTGCCACAGGAGCATCTTTATTAAAAAAAGAGAAAAAGAAAAAAAAAAGAGCCGAGGGGGGTTGGCGCACGCCTTTAATCCCAGCACTCGCAGGCAGAGGCAGGTGGGAGCTCTGGTCTACAAGAGCTAGTTCCAGGACAGCCTCCAAAGCCACAGAGAAACCCTGTCTCGAAAAACAAACAAACAAACAAGAAGAAAGAAAGAAAGAAAGAAAGAAAGAGAAAAAAGAAAAACCAAGGGGGGAAAAGGAAGAATGAACCATTCCTACACAACTTCCCACAGCCATTTTATCCCATAATCCTGGCTACAGCGACTCTCTAATCCTCTTTCTTCCTGTTGAATCAGGGTTTATTGGGAAAGCTGCTTATCATATTTTCAGCAGCCTTGCTGATGCTTCCATGCCAGACGCCTTGCACAGCGCTTAGATAACTGGTGATGAAGTACCTAGGAAATTTTCTTGGGTTTTGTTTACAAGGCTGTTCACAAATAGTTTTCATGTCTGCAAGTATTCCAAAGTCTTGACCACTCCAGCAGGACGTTCACGTTTCTGTGACTGCTCACAGTCACTTCAGCCTCCAGATGGAAGCTAAGTACCAGAATCATCACTCTTTCTTTTTGGAGGTCACAGCAGGATTAATACTGGCGCTTGCTTGATTACGTTGTCTTATCTGCATTGCTTGGCTTCTAGCCATGGAGGCTGACTTTTTGAATCACTGGTCTGATATCATTCTTCCCTGTGCATAACAGCACAAGCCAGGGACTGGAGAGATAGCTCAGAAGGTAGAGGTGCCTACTGGCTTAATGACCCGTGTTTCGTCCCTTTGACCTACAAGATACGAGGCGAGAACTGGCTCCTGTAGATGGCTCCCCGACCTCCACATGTGCTCTGAGGACGGATGCCCCGACTAGCCTGGTCGTCAGGAACGTTCAGAGTGTCCACTTGCTACTTCTAAGTCTTTATGCAGCGGTGGATTTTTTAATTTTTCTTTCATTGGGCTCCAAATCAGAAGACAGATAACTTGCCAGTAGAGTAATGCACACCTGATATCCTGGTGCTTGGGAGGTAGAGTCGGGAAGATCACAAGCTTCAATCCAGCCCAGGCTGTATAGTGAGATTGTGTCATGATATGGCATCTTACATTGCCAGTAAATTTGGGATGATGGCCACACCCTAGGGGCGTGGCTTCAGGAGTGCAGACATCACCCCTTATAAGGTAGAGGAGGGGTTGGCTCACTCTCTTGGGTTGCGGTGGAAAGGCACAGAGTGCATCTTCTGGAGCAGGAAGACCACGCAGGTTATTTACTATTATTTGTGTAAGTGCTTCCCTAACAAATACCTAATTATCACTTATTTATCTTGAGTCTGGTGGACTCATCTCAATCCCACCCTCAATGATATGCAGTTCAGAGGGTCAGGGTGGATCCAGGCGGCTGAGAGACAAATAGGTCCTACAGGCAGAACTTTCTGGGAAGTTTTTTTTTTTTAATTAAAACTAGTGACCTGGGACTATTTCTGGCCATGACATTTAAGCATTTTAGCCTTCCTTTTATTTTTAACTGGGAAGTTTTATTGGGGGAAGGGAAGGGAGAGAGGGGAGAAAAGAGAGAGATAGACACCTGCCGGCCTCTTCACTTTTTTTTTTTTTTTCGAGACAGGGTTTCTCTGTGGCTTTGGATGCTGTCCTGGAACTAACTCTTGTAGACCAGGCTGGCCTCAAACTCACAGAGATCCGCCTGGCTCTGCCTCCCAAGTGCTGGCGCTTGTCTCTCTCTTTTGGTTTTTTAACATTTATTTTTTTATTATGTATACAGCATATGTCTGCAGGCCAGAAGAGGGCACCAAATCTCATTACAGATGGTTGTGAGCCACCATGTGGTTGCTGGGAATTGAACTCAGGACCTCTGGAAGAACAGGCAGTGTTCTTATCCTCTGAGCCATCTCTCCAGCCCCTGGCGCTTGTCTCTTTTTTTTTTTTTTGGTTTTTTGAGACAGGGTTTCTCTGTATTGTTTTGGAGGCTGTCCTGGAACTCGCTCTGTAGACCAGGCTGGCCTCGAACTCACAGAGATTCGCCTGCCTCTGCTTTCCGAGTGCTGGGATTAAAGTCGTGCGCCACCAACGCCCGGCCTGGCGCTTGTCTCTTAAAGGGACCTTTTGCACTTGCTTACAGAGACAGGGTACTGCCTGCCATGTGCTCAGGGGTGACTCACTCTCCCAGGTTCCCAAGGTGTGGGGCCAGCGTGTGCCTGGATGCTAACACCTATCTCAATCCGAACCCAAGCAAGCAACACAAAATGCCCAGACAAGTGGTGTACACCTGTACTCCCAGTTGATAAGTTCTGAATCCCCAGTTATTGGAAATCTGCCGCTGCTGATGTAATAAGCCAATCAAGCCAAAATATTAAATCCAGGGTTAATGAACAGAGCATAGCAACTCCTGGGTGACCCTCAGGAGGGCAGGAGAAGAATCACTTGGCAAATATGGCTACCAGGTCTTCGTGTGGTCTTCAGTGCTCATGGGAGGAGCTGCTGCTTGACAGGCTTTTTTGAGGGGGTGGGGTTTGGAATGGGAGAGGTGAGACCTGAGCGTGGAATGGGGACCCTAGCTGGAGACCAATACCCCAACCTCGTTGGGTATATATGGACACTACCTAACATAGGGCTTCTGCCTAAGCATCCCAGACTCCTTGTGTATAGGGGAGCCGGTTTAAGTTTGGCTACTTCTTGAGGGCATGAGGCAATACGGGGAAGGGAAATCTGGAGTTGGCCGAGTCAGGCTCCACAGGAGGTGTGAGTGAAGAAGCGTTAGATTAACTGTCATTCTGGAGGTCTCAGGCATCTGTTTCTTGTTTGTTTTTTGGTATTTTGAGACAGGGTTTCTCTGTGGCTTTGGAGCCTGTCCTGGAACTTGCTCTATAGACAAGGCTGGTCTCAAACTCAGAGATTCGCCTGCCTCTGCCTCCCGAGTGCTGTGATTAAAGGCACATGCCACCACTGCCCGGCTTGCATCTGTTTCTCGAGGAGACAGAGAAGGCAGGTTACTAAAAGAAGAAACAGATTGTTAACACCTGCCTTATGAATGGGGTTAGCCATGGGAAAAAGAATGAAGTGAAGATGTGCCCTGGTTGTACAGAGGAGGCAAGGGTGAGTAAGTGAGACACTAGAGCAGACATATCCTTTATTGGGACATCTTGGAAAACCAGGTTCCAGTTCCTGGGTAGGTATCTGCTTTAGCCTATAGAGGTGGTACCAGTGGTGAAGTCCCAGGACCTGGTGCAGGTGCTGGCGTTATCTGGAAGATCATCTGTGGGTTGGCTTGGCCCAGGCAGGAGGAGTGAACCTGCAAGATATGCTCAGAAACGGGTGGGGTAAAAGTGGGCTCTGGAGGGGTTGGAGAAATGGCTCAGAGGTTAAGAGCACTGGCTGCTCTTCCAGAGGTCCTGAGTTCAATTCCCAGCAACCACATGGTGGCTCACAGCCATCCATAATGAGATCTGGTGTCCTCTTCTGGCTTGCAGACAGACATGGAGGCAGGATGTTGTATTCATAATAAACAAATTTGTATTCATAAGAAACAAATAAAAAATAAATCTTTAAAAAAATGGGCTTTGGAGACTGATATTAGCTTCCATCAGGCAGATTTCTTGACACAATAGCAGAGCTCTTTTCCCAGGAACCTGCATGTGCTGTAAACAACTGGAACATATTTACATCTTGGTGTCATAGCAAAAGGCTCTGGGTTAAAACACATGAACATTTTTAGAAGACAACCAGAGGAAATTTAAAACTCTGAACCTCTGGAGTTACATCTGAAACCTGTTAATTTTGGATTATGAAGCCTGTGAAAGAAGCACACCTATCTGTACTTTTAGCAGGAAACCTAACTAATGAACTGATGAGCTACCAGTACCCTAGTCAGCATATGCCATCAGATAGATCTGAGAGGGATCAGTAAATGAACAGAAGTGAGACAGCTTTTCCAGCTACCTAGGCAATTCCAAGTCTCTCTGTGGTCTTTGGGAGACAAAAGTCTCAGAAGCAATACTTGCCTTTAGCTACCAGCTTTTCTGTGGAGCAGGAATTTGGGGAGCTCAGCTTACTTGTCTTGGCTGGATGGGACAGTTGATCCCTTCCCCCCATGTCCTGTTGTCCAGTCCAAGCAGGGTCTAGGCAGCTGAGGTGAAAGGCCATCATCTTCTTGGAGGAGATACAGGATGCTGCAGGAGCTGGCTTCTCTCTATCATAAGAAGCTTTTTTTTTTTTTTAATTAAATGCCATACTCTGAGATCTATAAAGGTGCCTGTGGATCAGGGTACCATTACCTGTTAGGTATATCTAAATTATGCAAATTTAGAGGCTTAATTTTGAGAGCATGTAAGTTAGATTTGGACACACAGTTTACCCAGTCAGTTACAGCTTACCAATATTAGTAAAGGCAAGAAGAATAGAAGGAATTCTTCAGTCTCTAGAGTTCAAGGCAATCTTTGGTCACTTGGTGAGTTTGAGGCCATCCTGGGCTACATGTCTCAAAACAGCAGCAAAGCCAGTCACAGAAAATGGTAGTGCTCCATTCCTGCCACAGATGTCCCATTTGGTATGATAAATCGTGACGTGTATTAACTGTTTGTCATTCCCAGGGTGCTGAAATGACGGTGGGGAAAGGCTATCCCTTCTCAGCTAGTTGACCTGGGTTCAATCCTGCTGGTAACCAGTATGGTGGGAGGAGAACCAGCTCCTGCAAATTGTCCTTTGAACTCACACACAGGCACATGCAATGAATGCATGAATGAATAACTACGAGTAGTAATAAGGAGTTTACCATTCCTTTAATTATGAGAGATCGCCTTTATTGTTTACCTGCTGTATTCACTTTTACATTTACTTGTGCTGCCAGGCTAGCTTCTGTTTTCCTAGCTACACTTATAGAGCACCCTTTCTGGAGAGATGCTTGCACAGGCTGTTTCTGAAAGGACAGTAAGAAACTGATAACATGCCTCTGCTCCTAAGATTTGCCCCTTTTTGTCTTCCAAAGATTGTATTATATGTGTTTATTACTGTTTTTGTTTGGGGGAAAGGGATAGGGCCTGGCCTCAAATCTCTAGCATGTAGCTGAAAGTGACCTTGAGTTCTGACCTTCTTTCCTCCCCCTCCAAAGTGCTAGGTTACAGGAGTGTGCCGCCAAGTCCACATATTAGTGACTTTTGTAAAGATTTATTTCTGTACTTGTGTCTGTCTGTGTGCATGTATCTATGAATGTGTCAACGTGTGTGTGTGTGTGTGTGTGTGTGTGTGTGTGTGTGTGTGTGTGTGTGTTGGGTGCTCAGATCCTAACTCAGTCCACACCATTGAATAGCAGCACTTTTAAGTGCTGAGCCAATTATGCCAATCTCAAAAATTCAAATAAATAGATAATAAATAGAAAGCCAAACTACACTGTTAGTTTTGCATGGTCCTTTGTTCTCAGTTTGATGTGTCTACGTGGTTTAGGAATGCAAGCATGATTAAGAAAAGGACAGGTGCTGGAGAGATGGCTCAGAGGTTAAGAACACTGACTACTCTTCCGGAGGTTCTGAGTTCAATTCCCAGCAACCACATGGTAGCTCACAACCATCTGTAATGAGATCTGGTGCCCTCTTCTGGTGTGTAGGTATACATGCAGACAGAACACTATGCATAATAAAATCTTTTAAAAAAAAGAAAAGGAGAGGAGGGAGCCCGGGATGTAACTCAGATGATAGAGAACACACCTAGGTGCTGTGGGATAATTCTCTTGTACACTGTAAAGATTTGTCACTCAAATGTGTTTAATAAAATGCTGATTGGCCAGTAGCCAAGCAGGAAGTATAGAAAACTATGGATAATGGGAAGGAGAAGGTAAAGTCAGGAGTTGCCAGCAATCACAGAGGGAACAGGAAATGAATGTGCCATGCTATAAAGGTACCGCCACGTGGCAGCGCATAAGTTAGGAATATGGGTTAACAAAATGTAAGAGTTAGTTTGTAATAAGCCTGAGCTATTGCCTGAGCATTTATGATTTATATAAGCCTCTATGTGGTAATACTTGGAAAGTGACTTTGGGACCAGGCGGACAGTACAGAAACTTCTACTTACACCTAGTAAACACGAATTTGGGCTGGATCTCTAACTGCGTAGACTGGGCATGGTAGCCCACTTCTCTGTTTCCAGTACAAAAGGGAAAGAGTGGTGATGTTGTAGCTCAGTGTTTGAGTGCTACGGCTAGTGTATGCAAGGTCTTGGGGTCCAGTCCCTAGAAACACACACACACACACACACACACGCACGCACGCACGCACGCACGGGAGCAATATACTTTAGTAGCTTGGGGTTTGCACTTAGATCAACTAAATTTCCTGAGAATTGCCAAACCCGTGTATACCTTTAGTGAGCTGATTCAAGGGCGGCCTTGTACTCTTTCTCCTCTTTGCGCTTCTGGTTGGCGGTAAGCTGAGTCTCCACTTTAGAGTGAGAACTGTAGCCATCCTGTGATTGGATGAACTGTGGTGGCTAACGGGATGGACAAACAAAGGCAGGCTCTCCACAGACCTGCACATGCTTCTGGGAGTCTCCAGAACATTAATCATCCTGACTCAGACCCCGCCCCCCAGCCTGAGGGGCCATTATTAGATAGCATGGGGTATGGGACCAGGATGGCCTGAGTACCCTGGTGGCTCTAGTGTGGATAGCTGTGACGGGACCGGAGCAGACACTGTTACCTGAAACGCATTTACTGAAGGCTTTACAACCCCTTAGGTCTGCCTGGGCTTATGGAGACGAAGACCCTTCAAGACCAATGATCACATGCGCCAGAAGCTGACCAGGAGCTTCTATTGAACAGGACCTCAGGTGCCCCCACCACTAGGTAGGTCTGGGAAATGTGGACCCTGAGGGCAGATGGGCCATGTTTTCAAACTCCTAGGACCCTGGCTGATACCCAGTGTGTGAAGGCTTTTGTTGTTGTTTTTGAGACAGGGTCTTGTTCTGTAGCTCCTACCAGAACAGTCCTCCTACCTCAGCCTCCCAGATGCCAGCATTACAGGTGTGAGCCACCATGCCTAACCTGAAACATGAAGCGTAGGGTGCTTGCCTACCTGCGTAGCACCTGATGATGACTGCCTGGAGTGTAAGACTTCCAGAACTTTAAAGACAGACTCCAAAGCCGGGCGTTGGTGGCGCACACCTTTAATCCCAGCACTCGGGAGGCAGAGGCAGGCGGATCTCTGTGAGTTCGAGGCCAGCCTGGTCTACAAGAGCTAGTTCCAGGACAGCCTCCAAAGCCACAGAGAAACCCTGTCTGGAAAAAAAAAACAAAACAGACTCCAAAACATTAGCTATTTATGGTTTAGTAAAGTTTGCCTGAGGATTCAGAATGCAAAGCCAGCCAGAAGATATAGAGGTCATGTGGTTGTGGTACACACCTTTAATCCCAGGAATCAGGAGTAAGAGGTAGTTAGTTAGTTCAAGGCCACATTGACTACATGAGATTGACCCACTCCTAAAAGAAACAGCTCACAAAAAGGTGATATCAGCACCTGGGATGATACGGCTTTAATCCTAGCACTAGGGAGGTGGAGACAGGTGATATGGCTGGGCAGAGAAAAGAATAAGAGGCAGGAGGAAACCAGGTGCACGCCTCCCAGCACTCAGGAGGCGGAGGCAGGTGGATCTCTGTGAGTTCGAGGCCAGCCTGGTCTACAAGAGCTAGTTCCAGAACAGGTTCCAAAGCCACAGAGAAGCCCTGTCTGGGAGGTGGGGGAGAGGCACAAGGAGACAGGAACTAAGAGCTTTTGCCTCTAAGGATCAGTGGAGACAGGATTGTCATTTCCTGGGTAGAGATAAAATATACTGGTTTGGCTGCTTTACTTCTCTGATCTTCAGTTTGAACCTTGAACCCTAATATCTGTGTCTGAGTCTTTTACTTTTCGAGCTACACAGGGTGTGCTGCACAGGTGACTTCTCATTTGGTTCTCTTTGCTTTGCCACAGACAATGTGCTTTAAACATTTCAAATGTCCCTTCCTGTGTGTGTGGCCCTGGACTTGCTGAAGCTTTGCCTTCCTCCAGGACCTGACCTCACCCTGGTCCTTGCCGTTCACCCCCTGCCAGGTGCATTGGCTGACTTTTACCCTGGTTATCTTTTCCATACAGCCCTGCTGGACCGCCCCGCCCACCTCAGGTGCTTGGGCTTAATGAGGTGCCTGGCATGACTCAGTGTTTGATTTTCCTTGTGTCCAACTCATTACCTGTGATAGGAATGCCTCATCTGACCTTCAAGAAGTGAGAACTCATGGCTCAATACTCCTTGTGGTAAAAGATATAACATGAGAGCATATGACTGTAACCCCGAGCTGAGGAGATTGTGAGCCTGAGGCCAGCCTGGATTGTATGGTTAGACCCTGACTCAAAAAAACAAACAGACAAACAAACCAACAACAATAAAAGCATGGGCTGGAGAGGGCTCAGTTAAGAGCATGGGCTGTTCTTCCGGGGGAGCCAGGTTCAATTCCCAGCACCCACGTGGCAGCTCCTCATCATATGTAACCCCAGTTCCAGAGGATCCTGTGCCCTCTTCTGGTCTCCTTGGACTCTCGGTTGATACATGTGGCACAGACACACATGCAGGCAAAATACCCACACACATAAAAAATAAAGTAAAAATTTTAAATCTTTCACATTAGAAGATTTAGTAGTATAAAATATTTAGTAGTATAGCTATTTTATATTATTTAGTATTATTTATATTATTTGGTAGTAGTAGCAGTAAGCTAGTGTGCCAGGTTCTGTGGCATGCACTTCATATGCATGATAATTTAGCCTTCAGTCTTCTAAGATACATATCTGACACATATCTGTTATTCTAGCACTGGCAGGTAGATGAAGCAGGATCAGGGGATCGAGGCTAGCCTTGACTATTTAACAAGTTTGAGGCCAACCAAGACTATGTAAGATGCTGTTTCAGAACAAATAAATAAAAATTGTATTATCTTCGAAAGTAGGTGTGCCTCTTTTACCAGTAAAGAAACTGACCAAGTCCTTGTCCAAGGTCACACATATTTAGCAGCAAGGCCCGGGCCTCCAGAACCTACCTTCACTTAAGATTTTGTTTGTTTGTTCGAGGCAGTTTCTCTGTGTAGCCCTGGCTGTCCTTTAACTAGCTCTGTAGACCAGGCTGGACCTGAACTCAGAGATCCACCTGCCTCTGTCTCCTGGGCCCTGGGATTAAAAGCATGCACCAACACCCCTGGCTCATTTAAGATTATTTTAAATTGGCACAGGGGGGTGGGGGGCACAAGCAGATCTCTATGAGTTCTGGGTAAACCTAGCCTCCCATATTGAGTTTCCAGCCAGTCAGTGCATGTAAGAACTTGTCTCAAAAAAAAAAAAAAAAAAAAGAAAGAAAGTTTCTTTGAAATTGTAGTCTAGATCTTAAATGGCAGACTTTTCCTGGTGAGATGTCTACTTATCCCAGAATGGGAACCCATGACAGAACAAAGTCCAATGGATGAATTTTTATTGTCGTTACTAACAAGAACAGGGTGAGGGGTCACTTACAGGAACAGAGACCACCCAAAAGCCTCTGAAAGCATCCTAATGGGGTGACTACTCATAGAAGCTCTGACCCAGGGCTCTGTCTGCACTGCTGGCAGGCAGCCCTCCAGGTCTGACTTCTCCTGAGCTGGTCACAGTCTCCCTCCCAGGAGCCGTTTCCTCTGTCTCTAACGCTGGGAAGGGCCCCTCCACACTCTTTCAGATTCCCACTTTGCCGTCCACTCCCTCCTGGAAAGAATGTTTCAGTGCAGAGAAAACTGCTTTCCCACAGATCCCTTGGGAGTCTGTTTGTGAGAATGTTGGCGGCATCAGGCTGTCACACATCCCCTTTCCCATCTGTGTGCTCAACATATGAGCAGGTGTGGCTTGGTTAATGAATAGTAGTGTGTGGACTTGTTGTCATCGGTTCTGGTCACCATGTGCCCTGGTGAAAACGCTGGTGTGTTGAGGAAGAATGTACCGGCTGCTGATTTTGTACAACCAACTTGCCTTTCCCTGTTGCTTAGAAGTCTTCTTCCTCTTCTTTTTTGTAGATTTATTTCTTTATTATGTATATAGTGTTCTGCCAGCATATGAGATCTCATTGTAGCTGGTTGTGAGCCACCACGTGGTTGCTGGGAATTGAACTCAGGACCTCTAGAAGAGGAGCAGTGCTCTTATTCTCTGAGCCATCTCTCCAGCCCTGCTTAGAAGTCTTCTTAAGTAGCATGGGTTGGTGGACACTCCCAAAATTCATGTTTTATTTCTTAGACTGGTGGTCCACAGTGACAACTGTAACCAAGTGCTTAAGAATCAGAATACAAACAGGTGAATGCCTGTAGTCCCAGCATTTGGCAGGCGGAGGCAGGCAGCATCCCTCCATGGCCTGTGCATCAGCTCCTGCATCCAGGTGCTTGATTGTGTTTTGTTTTTGTTTTTTGTTGGTTTTTTGAGATGGTTTCTCTGTATTGTTTTGGAGGCTGTCCTCGAACTCACAGAGATCTGCCTGCCTCTGCCTCCCGAGTGCTGGGATTAAAGGCGTGTGCCACCACTGTCCAGCTGACTTCTTTCAATGATGGACTACAGTGTGGAAGTGTAAACCGAATAAATCCTTTTCTCCCTAAGCAGTTTTGGTCATGGTGTTTCCTCACAGCAATAGAAACCCCAAGAAAGAGGCCTTATCTCAGAACAAATACAAAACAAAGCTCAGAGCCTGACAACCTAAGTTGATCTCCTGAACTCACATTAAGGTAAAGAGGGGAGCTGACTCCATGGTTGTTCTCTGACCCCACATGTGCTGTGTGCATTCAGACACGTACAATAAGAGCTAATAAAGAATTTGTTTTATATTATCCAAAAGAAAGAAAGGCTGGGGCTGGAGAGATGGCTCAGAGGTTAAGAGCACTGACTGCTCTTCCAGAGGTCATGAGTTCAATTCCCAGCAACCACATGGTGGCTCACAACCATCTGTAACAAGATATGGTGCCCTCTTCTAAAAAAAAAAAAAAGAAAGAAAGAAAGAAAGAAAGGCTGGGCAGCAGTGGTGAATGCTTTTAGTCCCAGCACTTGAAAGGCAGAGCCAGGCGGTCTCTGTGAGTTCAAGACTAGCCTGGTCTACAGAGCCAGTCCAGGACAGGCTCCAAAAGCTACACAGAGAAACCCTGTCTGGAAAAACAAAAACAAAACAAAACAAAAAAAAAAAACAACAAAAAAGAAAGAAAGAAAGAAAGAAAAGGAAACAGTGGGATTTGCCATGTGCAGCAGCTCACTGCTGACCGTACCCAATTCTTACTGTATGCAGTGACCACATACCCTGGAATGTGCTCAGAATGACGGATAGCAAGGATTTAGAAGCTGAGATCCACCCCTTGAAGAATGAGGACAGAAAATCACAGGAAAACCTGGGAACCCAATTGAAAAATGAAGAGAACTTGAAGAGCAAGCCTCTGCAGTCCCGACTATCCCGATGCCGCACAGTGGCGTTTTTCCTTTCCTTGTTTATCTGTCTCTTTGTGGTGTTTGTCGTCTCTTTCATCATCCCGTGTCCAGACCGACCTTCGTCTCAGGGAATGTGGAGGCTTGACTACAATGCTGCAGGTGAGCTTGCCAGGGGCCTCTTTCTCTCAGCAGGGCTCCAGACCCCTCTGGAGCAGCACTGTGACATGTGGGAGTCTGGTGGTATTTGACAGTCAGCTCTGAGTGGCTGCTGGGTTTACTTCTGAACTTGGAGATGTTAGGAGCCTTTATTGGAACTGGAAGCGCTACCCTATTCAGGTAAGTAAGCAAAGGCAGACTTAGTAGGCTACTTAATGGAAACGGCTCAGTGAAACACAACAGCTGGCTGAGAGGTAAGAGAAGCTCATCAACTGAGGAGAACTGCGTGACAGATGCATAGGCCTCCCGAGGGGCTCTCTCCCATGCAGTTTGCCTTTATGGACAGCAACTGAAAAGCCTTTCCATTTTTAGTTTTATTTATTTATTTAGAGACAAGTTCTCACTTAACTCAGGATGGCTTCAGACATACTGTGTAGCTGGGTTGGTCTTGAACCCCTGCCTCACATCTCAGCTGTTAGGATTACAGGAGTCTGCCACCACACCTGTCTTCATGTGGTACAGGAGACTGAACCCAGGGCCTCATGAGTGCTAGGAAATCACTCTACCACCTGAGCTACACCCCAGTTCCCAAAGTCTTGTTTTTTTTTTAAGGTTTATTTATTTATGCATACGAGTGCTCTGTCTTCCATTAAGTCTGCACTACAGAAGATAGCACCAGATCCCATTATCGATGGTTGTGAGCCACCATGTGGTTGCTGTGAATTGAACCACTGAGCCATCTCTCCGGCTCATATGTCTTGTTCTTTTAATAAAATTTATTTATTTTTCTTTTTCTTTTTTGAGACAGCATTTCTCTATGAGCTTGTTCTATAGACCAGGCTGGCCTCAAACTCACAGAACTCCACCTACCTCTACCTCCTGAGTGCTGCAATTAAAGGTGTGTGCCACTACACCAGGCCTGTATTTCACAGTTTTATTCTGTCTAGGAGTCCGATGCATTTTGAATTTTTGAGTATGATAAATGTCCAGCTTCATCCTTTCATGGTTTGGTTTTAAGTGTAGAGCTTCTCATTTGAGCACTTGATGGACGGAGATACTGGGCCTTATAAGGATGGAGTATGACTGAATCCCATGCTGGTCTTGGAGGAGTGTCTTTTGAACAGATGCTCAGATTTATTTTACTTTATCTGTCTATTTGCTTGTTTGTTGAGACAAGGTCTTTCTTTGGAGCTCTGGCTGTCTTGGAACTCTATGTAGATCAGGCTGGCCTCTATCTCACAGAGATCCACCTGTCTCTGAAGAAACTGTGTCCTAGTGAGGAAGAACTGCTCTTATTGGGGGGCACATCACAGTGACAAGTTATACAGAAGGAGCACCAAGCCTCTCAGAGCATTCAACTTGATCTCCCCAAGGACAGGCATGGCCTGTGGAGCATAGTCTGTGACTTTCTTTTTCAGTCCCATATGAGTTTCTGGCTATGGGAGACGTAAACAGGGACAAGATCCAGGACGTTCTCTTTCTTTATAAAAACACCAATAGCAGTAACAATTTCACCAGATCCTGTGCGGATGAAGGTAAGTCCTGTTCTGTCTAACAAAGTGGCCCCCATGGGGAGAGGGCTCATTGCAGGCTCACTTTCTCATTTGGGACATGAATGGAGGGGATTCAGGGAACCAGTCCCTCATTTTCCCCTCCTAATAGAATAGACTAGGCAATGCTCTCAGTTCCCTCCCTCCACCTGGGGCCAACCCCTACCAGTGCTGCATGAGACTTGGGGCTCAGTATTGTGGCTGAGGCACAGAACCAGGGAGACAGGAGGTGGCAAGCACTGTCTGAGACTGACCAAGGGGCTGCCTGCCACCTCTTCCCTCCAGGCTTTTCCACTCCCTGTGCCTTTGTGGCCGCTGTGTCAGGGGCCAATGGCAGCGTGCTCTGGGAGAGGCCTGTGGCCCAAGATGTTGCCCTTGTAAAGTGTGCCATGCCACAACCGTCGGACAGTGAGGTGTCTTCTGCCTGTATCCTTGTGGGAAGACTAGGTTCTTTCATCGCAGTCAACTTATTCACAGGTCAGCCATCTGATAACTGTTGATGGTTCTTGCTGGGCGGGTCTGCCCTGGGGTTGCTGATTGGGTAGGAACCTTCCGGAAGAGGGTGTGACCACTTAGAAGCCAATGGTCTCAACTCTTTCAGCTGCTTTGCCATATTGCAGTTGTGTCTTTGCAACCTCAGTTTGCATCTTGCTATGGATACTAACAGACGACTAGTGTCGTGTCTCCTCCTGTGAGGTAATGGTGATCAGCCGTGGCTCCTAGTAGCTTGGAGGGCCAGACTGAGCCCAACGATGCTCCTCTACTCCTAGAACAAGTCTCTGAGCCATAATGTAACAGGCCACGGGAAGAAAGGACGCCCACCCAACCTTTAAGTGTGTTTCTGGGCATCTGAACCCTGCCCTTCACCCTGTGTGGCAAATGCTTTGACCACTGAGCCAGCTCCCTGCTCTCACTGATGCTTTAGTTTTTTGAAAAGTCATACTATGCAGCCCAGAATGACCTGGAACCTAGGTACCCCAGGCTGGCTTTCTACTTATAGCAAGCCTCCTGTGTCAGTTTCCAAATGCTAAGATTACAGGCAGGAGCCATTGTACCCAGCTGTTTTTTCAAGAGGCTGCCTAGTGTCTTCTCATTTGGGTGTGTTGTACTTGTTCTCCAACATTTCAGGCCATTTGTACACACTCTTGTATCTAAGGTGGCCTCGGGGTCCCAAGGATGGGTGCCTCAGGGGAATCTACCATTCATCTGTCAAGAAGGGGATTTGGAGCCACTGTGTGTTTGGTTTTAGGGGAAACCCTGTGGAGCCACTCCAGCAGTTTGGGTGGGAATGCTTCCATCTTGAGCCCCCTGCTCCAGGTGCCTGACGTGGATGGTGATGGTGCCCCAGAACTACTGATCCTCGACCGGGAGGGGCAGGAGGTGATCAGCATCGTTCTCAAGTCCCCCAGGCCCACTTACCTCATAGCCCCTCTTCTCTCCTTCCTCATCCACTTCTCTCTAGAGAGAATTTGTGTGATCACCCAGCAGGGGGTTCTCCCAGGGCTCTATATCCTGAGGTCCACACATACATCCTCTGAGCCCCGTATCTACAGGCACTTGCTGGTCTTTGCCATGAATGGCAGGATGCACATGGCTTTTGTTTGGGTTGGCGTGTGCCTGCAAATACCATGGCCAACAGCTTCCATGCCTCCCATGCAGGCTGTGCCACACAGTCACACATGCTCCCTATTGGTCACTCTCCTCAAAGTACTTTTCCCCAGCCCCAAAGAGTGCTGAGCACCTTCTCCTCTGCAGCTCCCTACAGCTCCCTTGCCCTCCCATGGAGCTGGTTCCCCCTTCCCTACTGCCCTTTGTTACTACAGGTCAGCGGGGCTATCTATTCAGGCAGCACCGGGGACCAGATTGGCCACAGAGGCAGTCTGGGTGTGGATGCAAACGGTGGTGCTCTCCTCCATGTGACCAGAACGGGTGCTCACTATATTCTCCTGCCCTGTGGTATGTTGGATGCCACATTCTTGGGATGGCTTCTCTCCTGAAGTGATGCTGGGCAGAATGCTGGGTTCTGGGCTAGAGAAAGAAACATGCAAATTGGTGACTGGCCACCTTGGGGCCCCTCCTGTCCATGAGCTGACACTTAATCAGAAAGCCCGAGGGCTAGTCTAGGTGTGGCCCTGCATGGTTCCAGCAGTGGGACTGGTGGATTCACCTGATCCCCATGGTGACTGTGTCCTTCTGTGTTTTGAACAGCAAGTGCACTCTGTGGCTTCTCTGTGAAGGGTCTCTACGAGAGAGTTACTGGGAGAGATGGCCAGTTTAAGGAAGACTCCTACTGGGAGAACATGCTAAATAGCTCTGCCCACCGGAGACTTCTGCACAGGTTTGTCTGACACACAGGCCTCAGTTAGGGACAACCTTGTATGGAACACAGGACTGCCAGACTAGGACCCTCATGTCTTTGGAAATGAGAAATAGGCAAGCAGAAGCAGAGTGAGAATTGAGAAGACTGGAGGTGACTCAGTGACAGAGTGGATGGCCAGCGTGTGTGAGTCCCAGGCTTTCATCCCCCAGTCCTAGAGAAATACATCATGTGGGGAGATTATCCTTGTCCTACAAATAGCATCTCATTTATTCAAGCTAGGGAACTGAGAAACATGGGGATATACCTTGGTGGTCTGAGGGAAGCAGCCCCAGCAGGCCTGTCTTGGTGAGGGACTCATCTCAAAGACCCATATTCTCTCCCACCACTCTCCTTGTCTAGCTCCGGAACAGTTCGCTACTTGATGAGTGTCCCAGGGAAATCTGGCCAGGACGTGCTTCTTGTGAGCTCTGAGGCTTGTATGTTGCTGGATGGACAAGATCTGATGCCCAGGTGGACCCTTGGTGCAACTCAGGTTCTGAGGTATGTGCAGTTGCTGCTGAGTTTGAGTGGGGATCCATGCCTGCTCAGGACCTCAGCCTGTCCGGCTGGCTGGCAAGGAGGATGGACAATGGACTGGAAGGCCTGTGAGCTTCTGCTGGAGGCCTCCTGTCTATCCTTGGATCTGTCCTTTGTCCCTGGAGGGGCTGCTGAAGCTGCTGGTCACAGGTACCAGCTCCTCATCCTGGGTCCAGATGTGGGTAGCCCCATCCAACCCAGGAGCATGGGGCCATGTAAACTTCATCTCAGATCTTTGTACCAAGACCTTCTGTGAGGTCTTTCTTAATCCTTCCAGAAAACCTGTCCTTGGCCACTACAAACCAGACACCTTGGCTGTGGTCATTGAAAATGGAACCAGCATTGATAGACAGGTAGGCTGAGCTTCCTGTGTGAATTGAGAGTCTACCTTGTTTGTAACTGATGACAAACTGTGAAAGCAGTCAGTGCTGAGCTCGACACTACTGCTCTCGGATGGGGAGATGGTTCAGAGAGCAGCCTTTCTGGCATGGTTGAGCCACACATTCCTGTGCAAGCTGAGGCTGTCTGCCGGTATTGTCCCCTCCCCCCAGATCCTACTTCTGGACCTCAGTACCGGGTCTATGCTGTGGAGTCAGCCCCTCCCAAGCCTGCCTGGGGGCCCACCATCCACAAGCCTGATGACTGCAGACCACCGCTCTGCTTTCTTCTTCTGGGGCCTCCATGAACTTGTTGGCACCAATGAGATGGTATGAAGTCATATGTTCAGGGAGTACCCCTTGTTGGGATCTGGGGCCAGAACCAGGTCCCCCTGGAAACTGGCAGGGAATGGACCACCAGAAATCCATTCAGTGGAGTGCAGCCAGGGACAGGCCAAAGGGGAAGCATCCCGAAGGGATAAGAGAAGGATCTTAGAGGTGGAAGCAGACATATAATAAGGAGGGCAGGTGCTAATGAACACCAGGAAGGACTATGTCCAGGTGGGGTTGGCAGGGCCAGCGGATATTTGTTCATGGAACAGGAACTAGCTTTCTAGGGGACCCTGGTAGGCATAGTTCTAAACAAGATACCTGGGTAACAACAGCTGAGGGCTGCCCAGGAAGGTACCAGGAGTTCCAGGGCCCGCTGAGATGTGGTTGTGGCCCCAGTGCAGTGGGTGAACGAGGCCCATCGCTGTTCTCCCCTCAGGATCCCCGAGACATGCAGCACAGCCTGTACATGTTCCACCCCACCCTGCCTGGCATCCTGCTGGAGCTAGCCAACGTGTCTGCCAACATCGTGGCTTTCGATGGTGAGCATGGGCTCAGGCACTGGGTCCAGGTCTTCCCCAGCCTAGTTTGCTCTGGCTAGTCCTGAGCAGCACTGACTGTCCCCACAGCGATCCTGTTTGAGCCAAGCCGCCATGCTGCCTATGTGCTCCTGACGGGCCCAGCAAGCGCAGACATGCCTGGCCTAGTCTCTGTGACCAAACACAAAGTGCAAGATCTTGTCCCGGCCAGTAGAGTGGTTCACCTGGGTGAAGGCAGCTCAGACAGCGACCAGGCCATCCGGGACCGGTTCTCCCGACTACGGTACCGGAGTGAGGTTTAGGTGGTGGTGGCCGGAGCACATGGAGAGACTCTAACTGTGAAAACAGCCTCCTGGAAAGTTGGCCTACCCTCAGCCTCCATGCTGACCTCACTACTTGCCCTGGTGATTCTGGCCCTCTGGGATCTATGGCCTTACCAGCTATACCCAAGGATGTTGGGGGGCCTCCAGTCCTGCCTGTGTTCTCTCAAAGGTCTCACTGTGCAGTCCATGTGCTCTGGTCAGGGCCAATAGACCTCCCTGTGGTCTCCCTGGGCAGTATGGGCAGAGCCAGGCCTTCAGGAAGCCCCCCACTTAGTGCCTCCATACCCTTTCACTCTCCACCAGAAAAACTACTGCTGTGTGGTGTGCTGCTCCCTAGGCCCTGCCTGTGATGTCTGTCCCTCTCCTTCCAGCCTGGCTCTTCCCTTAAGTGCACTGGCTCTCGGGAGTCATGGAGCTTAGAGGGTAGTGGGTCCTGGGCAGCTTCAGGGCTGCAGTTGGGACCTGAAGCTCTGAACCTGCTTTCCCAAAGCAGAAGGGACCATGTCTCCTGGAAAGTGAGCAAGAGTTTCACCAGTAGAAGGGGGCCTGTACTGGAGCCTATGGGTGCATTTGAGGGACCTATAGAATACACACTGAGTTTGTCTCTTCCATCAGTACACTGGACCTGCTGTCTGCACAGAAGTCCCTACACCCCTGAGCACAGCAGGCATGTCCCTTTTCCTTCCTACTCTCTGGTGCTTACCCGATGCAGGTCTCACCTTGTGCCTTGTTGCTCCTGAGGCCCAAGGGCAACAGAGTAGCTCTGCCCAGACCAGATCCCTAGCTCTGTAGCCAAAGCAGTCCCATGACCCTAACCACCATGGAAAATAACATAATAAATGATTTGCACTGATTGGAAAAAAACCCAGGAGCCCAGTGTGAGCCTGCAATCTGTCTCAATGTCTCTATGCTTGCAGTAAATGGAGCGGGGTTTTACTAAGTCATTACCAGGAATTGGTCAGGCCTCAAGCCAAGGTAAAGAGGGCAGTTGAGGAGATGAGAGCTCTACACAGACCTGCCTGACAGAACAAGCCTGTAGTCTTCACACAGCCTCTGGGATGGTCACCAGGACAGAGGCTCCTGCTGTTGTTGTTATGCAATGCAATGAAATGACAGTCAGGTGAGCTCTAGCTGTCACTGTATAGGAGAACCTGGAGGGGCTTCAGGACCTGGCCCGAGAATATCAGTTCTTCTGAGAACCCTTTGGAGTTTGCTCAACATAATCTTGTTCTCATGGACAAAACTCTCCGAGTGTGGCCGGCCAGTGGTGGTGCACACCTTTAATCCCAGCACTCGGGAGGCAGGCGGATCTCTGTGAGTTCCAGGCTAGGCTGGACCGACAGCCTCCAAAGCAATACAGAGAAACCCTGTCTCGTAAAAAAAAAAAAAAAAAAAAAAACACCTGGAGTGTGCACAACATTTCAAGGCGGGAAGTGGGTCCCTCAACCCTGGGGAGCAAAGGTAACTCAGCACACACATCACCTTGAGAAGAAAGGGCGATGTGGGGAAGGGTATACCTCCAGATTTCAGGAGCCTGGCTCTCCACTGCACAGATTAAGGTGCAGGGTCCAAGGGTCTGAGGGCCAAACTGGGTGGTGCTCCCACCCTGCTCCCCAGAGGCCACCTAGTGGCTGCTGAGGACAGTGACCTGTTTATGGTCATTAAGAGACCAGGCAATTTCCCCTTTAGCATGCCCAAGGTTTCTTAGGGTTCCAGGACTTTCTTTGGGTCATACATCCTGCAGCTGGGCACATCTACTCCAGGGAACATGGGACAGATAGCAGCAGCCTGTCTGCTCACAGCTTCTTTAACAAGTTTCTGGCTCTCTGTACCCATTTTCCTCCAAAGACCAAGGGCCTCAGGTCGGCAGACTGAGACCACTGAAGCCTGAGAGGACTGGGCCACTTTAAGTAGCCACTTAAAAAATACATTTATAGCTGGGTGTTGGTGGCGCATGCCTTTAATCCCAGCACTCGGGAGGCAGAGTCAGGTGGATCTCTGAGTTTGTCCGGCCTGGTCTACATCGAGAGTTCCAGGACAGCCTCCAAAATAAGACAGAGAAATCCTGTCTCGAAAAACAAAAACAAAAAATATATATATTTTTGGGGGAGAGTAGAGATATGTATGGAAGTCAGAAGACCAAAATGGACCCACAGGAGAATGGACTAAGCAAGGCTCTGAATCTTTTATTTCTGTAGAAATGAGGTGTGAGGGGAGACCGGAGAACAGCCCTGCTGGGAGCTGTATGGCAGAAGGAGGTGGTATCTTTCTTTCTACCTCTGGGGCAGGGGTGGCAAAGCTAGCAGCACAGAGGACAGCCTGGATAGGGAGACTATTCTTTGCCAAAGACCTGCCCTATGGGATCTGGGAGTACCAGTCAGGACAACGGCATGGAGTTGACTTTCTACAGATCTGGTAAGACAGGCAGAAGAGATGCCATGTATAGTGGTGAGTATGGTACCTACAGATACAGTCTTCCAAGAAGCCACTGGGTTTAGCTTCAGCAGAACAAGGAGACTATACAATGGCGGAGCTCTCCTGATTAGTATGGCATGGCCAGAGACCAGTGTCTCCATGTGTCACTGACAACATTCTAGAAATGAGATGGCCACCTAGTCCTGAACTTAAGACTACAGAATACCAGGAACTCTGAGGATCTTAATTTTACCTTCTAGGAACAAGTCTTGACCAATGAGATCTCTTTGCTAGGAATCAATGTCAGGGGAGGACTTCCTTAGTGGAGGGTCAGGGGCCTCACAGCAAGGCTGGGCTTTCTACACAGGGAGATACCAGTGCTGGGGGCCCAGTATCCAGGAAAGCATGACCCCACAGGTATGGGGCAGGTGATGGTAAGGTGAGGTGACAGGCAAGATCCATCTACTCCTCCCCATTGCCACCTGCAGGGGCGCTGGTTGCTACAGGCTCCCCAGGAGTAGGTTGAAGAGCTGGGCTGGGGCTTGATTGCAGAGGCTTCCGCAAGAATGGAAATGCCCTGGGGACAAGAAAGTGCTGAGGGCCTTGGTCTTCTCTTGCAGGGTCTCCCCTGCTCAGTGGGTATGGGGCGCTGGCGTGGCTCACCGGCGCTTGGTCTCCAGTGGGATCACAGCTTCCTCCAACAGACCTTTGTATATGTCAGACTTCAGGAACCTTGGGTAGGAGTCCTGCAGGAGACAGTGTCCAGTCTGACTCTTCCATTTTCTAGCCAGCTCCAGGCAGGCATTGCTGGGGCCACCTTCTGCTCATAGGCCATGCAGAGCAGGGTACTGAGGTGGGGGGAACTATCCAGCACTAGACTAACCCAAACCAAGACTTAGAGAGACCTGGCGCCCATTTGGTGGGGGCCACCAGATTGCAAAACATGGGCAAGAGGTGCCATGTTCACACATAGAGGGATGAACCAAGCACTTCCAACCTGGGAAGAGGAGCCAGAATGCCTCTACCTCTATAGAGGCAGGCAAGGATGGTTCACACCTGTAATCCCAGCACTCAGGAGGCACAGACAGGTGGATCTCTATGAGTTCAAGGCCAGCCTGGTCTACATAGTAAATTCCAGGATAGTCTTTTAAAAAAAAAGCATACACACACACACACACACACCCTAACACCAGAAAGCAGGAGGCCAACAAGGGCTGGGAGTCATGTAATGTGACTAGGCCATGCCAGGTGGTGGTGGCGCATGCCTTTAATCCCAGCACTTGGGAGGCAGAGGCAGGTGGATCTCTGTGAGTTCGAGACCAAGCCTGGTCTACCGATTGAGTTCTAGGACAGGCTCCAAAATAATACAGAGAAGCCCTGTCTCGAAAAACCAAAAAAAAAAAAAAAAAAAAGATGACTAGGCCAGGAGTGTAAGCTTGAGTTCAAGTGAGGGAACTCACAGGTCTGCACAGGTCAGGGTTAAGGAACATATGGAAACATTTTTTTTTAATGCCCTACAGGTTTATTTGCAGCCTGATTTTTATGGAGGCATTTTTTAAAAAAGACTTATTATGTATAGTGTTCTGCCTCCAAGCATGCCCCCAGGCTGGAAGAGGGCACCATATCTCATTATAGATGGTTGGGAGCCACCTATAATTCGGGGAATTGAACTCAGGACCTCTGGAAGACCAAGCAGTGCTCTTAACCACTAAGCCATCTCTCCAGCGTGGAGACCCTTTTTTTTTTTTTTTTTTTTTTTTTTTTTGGTTTTTCGAGACAGGGTTTCTCTGTGGCTTTGGAGGCTGTCCTGGAACTCGCTCTGTAGACCAGGCTGGCCTCGAACTCACAGAGATCCGCCTGCCTCTGCCTCCCGAGTGCTGGGATTAAAGGCGTGCGCCACCAACGCCCGGCGAGACCCATTTTTTAAAAACAACACTTTGTTGTTGTTGTTGTTTAGCTGGTTTGAGACAGGGTTTCTCTGTGTAGCCTGGCTATCCTGGAACTCACTCTGTAAGCCAGAACTCACTATGCTCTGCCTGACTCCCCCACTCTACCCCACCCCCACCCCGCCAAGTGCTGGGATTAAAGGTTTATGCCACTATATCTGGCTTTTTTTGTTGTTGTTTGTTTTTAGTTTTGTTTGCTTGTTTTTTTTTGAGAAAGCAGGTTTTTTGTTTGTTTGTTTGTTTGTTTTAATGGTGTGATGATGCATGTCTGAAATCCTAACACTCTTGGGGTGGAAACAGAAGGATCAGGAGTTCAGTCTTCCATGGCAACTACTGGAGACTGTCTCTAATGACAACGATGATGATGGTCAATTGTTGTGGGTTGAACTTATTAAATATGTTGAAATCTATATTTGTTTGGTTTTTGTTTGTTTGTTTTGAAACAGGATCTCAATATGTAGACCAGGCTGGCCTTGAACTCCCAGAGATTCTCCTGCCTCTGACTACCCAGTGCCAGGATTAAAGGTTTGCAACACCATGCCCTAAGAAATCTATGAATTTATTATGGTATTAACATCCGGAGGCTAAGACAGGAGGATCACCTACAAGTCAAAGGCCAGCCTGGGCATTTATACTACTTAGAGACAGTGACTCAGACAAACTAGAAAACCTCACCAACTGCTCTGAACAAATGCCAAGGGTCCAGCTAATTAAAACTGATCCGTAGTGTAAAGAATGAAGCTTTGACTCCATCTACACCACTAGATGACCAGAGCGCACACTCACGGGTGGGGTGGGGAACGGACAGCCCAGTCAAGAGACAGTAGGCAATGCTAGGGTCTGAACACCACTACACTGGTTTACTGAAACCAGGCTTTGCTCACTCCTTGTGAAGCCAACACAAAAAACAACTGAAAGCAGAGTAGGAAGGGCTGTGATGGCGGGGACACCAGATGTGCCCACCTTCTTCATGAGCATGTAGATATGCAGTTGTGCCGCATCCAGGACATAGCGGTGTGGCTGGCGCAACCCCTCCAGGGTCCACTCCATTGTCCGACTGTCAATGTTGATCCAGCGAGCAGCTCCAGGGGCCAGGAACTGTCTGGGATACAGACGGTACAGAGTAGGCCCATGCTGGGCCTGAGCGATGGCCAACTGGTTTCCACTTCCACACACTTACTGATAGACGGTATCCACCAGGGTGGGAACCTGGGCCTGCCCACCAAAGCGCAGCTCCTCACATGCCTCCCAGAAGCTGAGGTTTTCCGCTGAGGACAGGGCAGCAATCGGGGTTAGGGATTCTCACTGAGCAGGCTTGAGACCGCCTGGGGCAGGGTCCCTGGTTGCAACACTCCCTCCCTTGGGAGTGCCTATAGCAGTACCGTAGGCTTCTCACCGCTGAACTCTTTCTGGAGAAAATCCATGAAGTGGCCACGCCCCATGGGGTCATCGAGGAGCTCCCGGAAGCTGAAGCTCCATCTCTCAACGCGGAGCTTTGTGGGGGCTGTCACCCTGGGATGGGAGTGGTGAGGGAGAGAGAGGAGGCTGCCGATCCTGCTACCAGTCCGGGAGCATTTGACAGAGCCACCATAACACCCAGGGCTTACATGGGTGCATTCATGGTCCAGTAGGTGACATCGTCTGTGATCCAAGGGTTGCTGGGCAGGCATCCTGACATGATGGGATCGTGCGGGCCATGCTGGCTGCTGAACTTCAGGTACCTGGGGGTTCCAGGGGCGGGTGCAGGGTAGCCTTAGGGACAAAAGGTTCTGGGTTGGGAAGGGTCTCTTGCTGCCCTTTACTCACGCCTCGAGGCAGACAGAGGACTTCACCCGGTTCCTGCCCAATGCCTTCTTGAAGCACTCGATCTAGGACATCAGAACTGAGTCAGGACCTATGGGGGCTGGGGGGTGGGGGATGGGGCATGGGCATTCCTATCCCCCAAGTTTCTCAAACCTACCTCACACTTATAGAAATCCGAGCTCTAAGTCTGGAAGACACAGGTGGCTTAAGTTAAAGCAGCCTTCTGGGTTCAGGAAACCTCCCAAGCCACCACCCAGGGCTGAGACCTTGTCCCACCAGGATGCAGCAAAGAATGGCTCAGACCCGAAGCTCAACTTTTGGAGCCCCCTCCTCCTAGCCCTAGAGGAGGCCTCTGACAGCCTTTATCTGGAGACTCTGAAGATGTTCTACAAAACCCTAAGTTTCCCCAGGCTACCTAGAAATTCTTCAGTTGTTATTAACCTCTCACATTTTCTGATGACTTCCAACTATTTTTGTTGTTGAGACAGGGTTTTATTTGATTCATTCTGGCCTTGAACTCATGATGTAGTTGAGGATGCCCTTACAGTTCTGATCCTTCTGCCTTAGGAGTAACCATGATTAGAGGTGTCTGACATCATAAATGACATTTAAAGTATTTTTGTTTGTTTTGGTTTGGGTTTTCAAGACAAGGTTTCTCTGTATAACAACTCTGGCTGGCTTGGCTATCCTGGAACTTGCTCTGTATACCAGGTTGACCCTGAACAGAGATCCACCTGCCTCTGCCTCTGCAAGGACTAAAGGTGTGAGTCACCACACCTGCTGTTTTGAGACAGTCTCTCTATGTAGCTCTGGCTGTCCTGGAACTTGCTATGTAGACCACGATGCCCTTGAACTCGGAGAGATCCACCTGCCTCCACTTCTCAAGTGCTGGAATTAACAGGGCATGCCACTATGCCTGGCCTGTAAAGTCTTTTGAAAAACATGTATACTGAGAAATCCTTGTCTGGGGAGTCGGCCTCAACGGAGTCACAGTGCATCTAGGCATCTCTGTATGGTTGGACTGCAGGAACCACCCAGTAGACTGACCAACTATTCCCAATTCCTTAGCCACACTGGACTGGGGGCTGAGGTGAATGGTGCCCCTGACTTCTAACGTTCATCCTCGTCTCTCTGCTTTTACATGCAGGAAAGTTAGGGGCTGAAGTTAGCAAGAAGCTGTGAGGCAACAGGGTCTGTTCTAGAATGTGGGTTTTGGTGGGAGGGACTGATAGGAGTAAAGAGGTATTGTCGCCTGCTGTATTAGTTAGAGCCTGTCTGCACTGGGTCCCACCTTCTCCAGTTTGGATGTGAGCAGATGCTGTTTCAGCCTGGGGGAGGAGCCTCCCACCCTCCCCCAGGACTACCACTTACTTGCACCCAAGGCAGCAGGTGGGAGGAAAGAGGAGAACAAGAGTTACTAAGGGAGGGCTGGAGAGTGGCTCAGAGGTTAAGAGCACCTCAGAGGTTAAGAGCACTGACTGCTCTTCCAGGGGTCCTGAGTTCAATTCCCAGCAACCACATGGTGGCTCACAACCATCTACAATTCAATCTGGTGCCCTCTTCTGATACGTAGGCAGAACACTGTATATGTAATAAATAAATAAATAAAAAAGAGTTACTAAGGGAGCCTGAGGTGGAGTGCAAGAGGCACTGAGGTCAAGCAGTGCAAAAGAGGGACCTTGGAGAGGCCGCATGAGGTACCGTTAGGTGGATCAAAGGGTAACTGGATAGATGAGCAGTCCAATGAACTCTAGCGGGAGGGCATGTGCTACTGTTGAAGCAGCAGGCAGTGGGGTGCTGGGGCTGAATGGGAGGTGCTTACCATCTGTGCTCGAGTGGAGTTGTAAGAGCCTCTCTCGAGACCCTGCTCCAGAATGTTAGGTGCCCCGGGCTGCAGAAGGATGGTGAGATGTGGTGCTAAACCCTCTGCCCCCAACAGACTGCCATACCCTTTACTCTTTGGTGTGGGAACTGAGTCTGGACCTGGCCTTGAACCCCATCTCTCTACCCACCCAGACTCAGGGTGATCCCCTCAGATAGTAAGCAGACCTCAAGTCACGTGTTAAGGCCTCAGTTTCCCAGGCACTGTCCCCCCAAACCCTCTGTATAACTGTGCTCAGCCCCCCACTTGCCTCCTAGGACACTCAAGTCCTGCATTAACTCTTGTGTGTCTCCCATAGACAGTGTGAAGCTGGTTTGTTCAATGGTCTAGGACAAGAGGCAGCCTCAGGCCTGACCATGTCACCTATACATTCTCAGCTGAGAAACAAAACAAACTTCCAGTCACCCATCCAGACCCTGAGATGTGCCATAGCCTTAAGGAGGCAGTTTTGAGAAAGTCTCTTAGCAAAGCACACAGACCCCTTTTGATGACCTGGCAAACTCCCCTGCCCCCCACATGAGGACTCACAGGGGGTTTGTTCACCAGCCAGTATGTCTGCTCCTGACATGAAATGACCAGCCTGTCTCCCTTCCGGCGCTGCTTAGCTGCCCTGGGAGAAGTAGGCAGAGGTGAGTGGAAGCTGGTCCTACAACAGCACTCCCCATCCTGAACATTCTGGGCTCAGTGTCCAACTAGCTGTGGTTTGGTGTCTCACCGCAGCTGCTCTCGAGCCTGCATCACTACTAGATCCCATGCATGGCTGATCTTCTTGTGCAGCTGGGCATAGTGTTCCTGGAGGGCAGTAGGGTATCCAGTGGGTAAAGTGGGTAACCCACACACAGGCCTAGCTCTGGAACATGGACCCCAGCTCGCAGGGACACTGCAGGGAGTTAATGTGTGTGTGTGTGTGTGTCCCCACCTGGTAAAGAAACCAGCTCACTCTATAGGATCATAAACAGGGGCTGCCTGCCCCTTCTGGGAACCCCTAAGCCTCCCCTGGAGGTACAGGTGCCTTCCCAGGGAGACTGCAGGTACTGAGTCGGGGCACTGTTATCTAGAGGCCTAGACTGTATGCTGTAGGCTCAAGGGGTGAGTCTGTGCGGGATTTAGCCTGCTGGAGACCCCACCTTCTCGTAGTCCACCAGGGCCCCTTGTTTTTGGATGTTCTTCTTAGCCAGGTAGATGGCTGGAAGGATAGGAACATAATGCAGAGGGCCATTACTTTCCAAACCCCATGGCATTGTCCTGGGACCGCCAGTTCCCAGATTGGATGTATATCCTTCCTACTCACCATAGTCCAGCTCAGAAGCTGGCCACAGAGTGCTTGTCCAGAAGTAGGGTGTCTTGTTTTGTGCAGGAAAAATGTTGTCCAAGACCTTCTTGTCTCTCCCAGTTATCCCCCCCCACACACACACCACCAACCACCATACTCCTAGCTATGGCTGGTCAGAGGGTTCATCCTTATCTGGAAGCTCCAGCTGACCACTGCCCATTCTTTCTACCTGGCACTGAGGCCAGTTTGTCTCTTGGGGTCCTGTGAAGGGACCACCTCCATGACTCTGAATGCCTCCCCAACTGACTGGGGAAGAAGTAGAGCCTGATCATCCAAGGATGTGGTCACAGTCTGAGCTTGGGGTGGCCTGGACTCACACACTGAGGTGCTGGGCTCCTATCACCAAACCCAGCAGATAATCTTTCAGAGTTGGGACCTGCTGCTGGACTCAGTGCTCAGTGCTCCACACATTGCCCTTTGCATGTCTTCTGCAGCTCCAGAAAATTGAAGCTCCCTTGACTTGCTGTCCAAATCTTTTGGGGGAGGGTGCGGGTCCAGCGCCAACCACAGTAAGCTCCACCCCTTCCCTGGTGGGGATGCACTCTGCTACCCTGGGTCTGACCTGAAACCTGTAGGGCGTCTCATCAGGCCGGAGCATCAAGTGTCGAGACTCACGAAGTGGGTAGATGTAGCCATATTGCGCTAGGAGTGTGCCCAGGTGCAGGGCCTCTGAGGAGGGGGAAAAGGGAGAGCTCCGCCAGCGCCCCACCCCCCACTGCCCCAAGCCGCGGTGTGCCGACTCTCACCCTCCTCTGAGATGCAGAACTTCTGGACCAGCCATTCCACGACGTCTTTGCCTGCACGGGAGAGGCGAAGTGGGCGGAGACCGCGACGCCCTGCTCCCCTAGGGTGTCCACGAGCCTCACCCGCTACCGCGTGGGGAATGACGGTTATCAAAAGGCGCTGGCTCCGCATCTTCACGCCCTGGTCGGGGTCCTGCATGCTCACGACCACCCGCTCCATCTGAGAGTGAGCGCGGGAGGTGGGGGAGAGGGATGCAACTCAGATCGCGCGCACTTGCCCCCAGGTTCCCCAGGCTACCGCGGCGCGGGGACAACAAACTGGGGCAGCAAAGGCCCGAACCAGGGCCACCCAATGCTGTTGTTCTGAACTCCCAGTGCTTCCTCGGGTCTCCCCAGTGCTGTTCACTCCCCTCACCTGCCACGTTCCACGCCCCCTCTCCTGTCCAAACCCTATGCCCACAGGCGGAGGACCCACCTTGCTGAGATGCGGCCTTTGCGTACGGGAGCACCCGCTGTGGGGTGTGCAGCCCACAGCCATGGCCATGGCGGATGTCCGAGAGGAGACGCCCCGCCCCTTACCGGCCCCTCCCGCCAAGGTTAACCGTGTGAGCACAGGTTCCCGCACGACCGAGTCACCGGAGCTCTGCAGGCTGTGATTTGGGATAGCCTGCTGTGGGGGCAGCCTGAAACCTCAGAGGAGTTTACCTTGGTCTGGTGGCTACCTACCTCAAGGCTTGGCCTTGGAGATGGGACATATCACCGAAGCTTTGGAAAAGGACAGGTTTTCATCAGTGTGGAAACAGTAAGAAAGGATGAAGCCTAGAAAGGATGGAGGACTCTATAAGAGGAGCCTGTGGCCAAGTGGGCCAGGTTGGGAGCATTAGTTTAGGGTCTTGGTAGTCACTACTCGATCCGTGGGCCCTTAAGGAGTGCGGGGGCCAGCAGCGTCAGGGATTTGGGGTCAAGACTGTAGTTTAATTGGCCTGAAGAGTATCCTTTCAAACATGTGGCACCATGTATGGCCTGTGTGGAGCCACAGGGTGGCATGATGTAGGCCATACCTGGCAGGATTGCTGACTATTTATTTATAAAAGCATGAATGGGTCGTTTCTTCTTTCCTGAGGATAGGGTGCCCTCTTTCTCTCCCCCAAGGAATGCTGGGAGGGAGCCAACGGAGGGGGAATTGGCCTTACTGAGATTCAACTGCTATTTGAATTGATTCCAATGGATCAGGGGCTGGAGCGGTGTCCTGCCTAGATATGTTACATCACCCGTAGCTCCCCAGCCTATTCCTGCTTCCTACTTTACCTACACACAATGTCAGGCTGACCACCGGCCAGCTGTTCTCCCTGCATGAGTAGGCATCTATGGAGGCTTCAGGCTGCTGGCAGCTGAAACTATCCCCACCAAAGACAAGTCATTTTACATACTTCCTGTAGGGAGGGGTGGGTCTCCCTGGCATCCCGAGCTTCCTTGCAGGATCTTGCTTTGGAAAGGTAGTGGGCAGTGGTTATGCCCAGAAATGCATGATACTGTTTTGCACAACATTCCTTACTCAAATCCAGGCCTTTGGTCCTGCCGTCCTCAGGTGAAGGTCTGGCTCTCCATCCACCTGCCTTGGCTAATCAATATCCCCTTCCATCCCCAGGTCTCCTCTAGATGTCAAGATTAAATCTCTCAGCACCCACTTTCTGTTTATTCAGTGTCCTTTCTTTTCCCAGTCATAGGAACCTGCAGAATTGTCTGGGTTCCCGGGTCCCCACAGACACATCCCCCCACCCCACATTCACAGTCTGCACCAATAAGATTTAAGGGATCCTTGAGTCTGTGTGGCCCAGACTACACTTCACTGTGTGGGTGCCCAGAACCAACAGGGTGTGGCCCAGCTGGAGACTGATAGGCCCCAGGAGTCCCCTTTGCCCAAACACGAGGGAGGGAGCAGGTGGAGGGTTGCGGGGCTCCAGGTGTGCCCTGCTCCGTCTGCTGATAATGGGAGTCCAGGGACGTGGGGGAGTAGCACCTGTTCCACTTGGCGTCCCTGACCAGCACGCCCCGCCTAGGGGATCCCTGGGGACGCGACTCCCCGTGGGGGTGGGGCGGCCCTGGGTCCCTGGCTACGCGTCCCGGCGCGGGGCGCGGCAGGGACGACGGGGTTCCGGCGCGGTGCGGACGACACGCGCGTCTCTGCGGGCTGCGCGGGGTCCGCGGAGCGGCTGGGGGCGCGCGGCGCGGGCGCGGCGCTGGGCGCGGGGGGCGCTCCCGGCCGGGATGAGCTCACCGCAGTCGCGCCGGGGCTGAGCCGAGCGGGCGGCGGCTCCGCGGCGGGCCGCGGCTATCATGCTGGGCCTGGACGCGTGCGAGCTGGGGGCGCAGCTGCTGGAGCTGCTCCGGCTGGCGCTGTGCGCCAGAGGTGAGTGACCCGGCCCGGAGGCGGCCACGTGCGCCGGGGGCTGCAAGGGAGCGGCGTGGTTGGGGGTCAGTCCCCGCGGCAACTTTGGGGGCTTGTGGGGACCTCGTGGCGTGGATTCTGGCCGGGTGTGGGACTTAAGTCCACGCAGACTCTTCTGGGGAAGGGAGCCAGGAGGAAAGGAGTGTGCCCAGCCTGGAGGCTGCGGCCTCTCCCGTAGGTGGGGCTGGGGCTCCTTCCGGTGAGAGGCAATCTTAAGGTTGGAGGACAGTGGGCAGCATCTCAGTGAGACCCCTGCCCAAGAAACCCAAAGGGTCTATGGAGACCCCTTGTTTGGGGCACCACCGTAGGGGCCAAGGATATCAAGGGAAGAGCTCAGAGCTGGGGAGCCCCTGGAGTACCTCAGGGCCACTACTCTTAAGCAGTGGCCTGTAAGCTGACTAGAAAACAAATTGGTCTCTCCAGGGTCTCTTAGGAATCTCCTCCAGTCACCAGAGCCCCTTCTAAAGAGACCAAGCCTAGGGACTTCTAGGGACTTAGGGGCCACTGTGTGTGTATGACAGCTCCTCTGGTTTCTTTAGCTCCACTGGGCAGTGGTGAGAGTGTGGGTCCCAGCTCATCACTTGAATGTCAGGGTCAGCAGGTGGCAGGTGCTTACACCAAGCCTTCCCCTACTTCCAGTCCTCTTGGCTGACAAGGACGGGGAGCCGATCCCATCCGAGGAGGTGCTGGATGAAACTGTACCAGAGTACCAGGCCCCTGGGAAGAAGAGCATGCTGGCAATCTGGCAGCTGGACCCTGAGGACGTGAGCCTGGTCAAGTACAAGCAGGCGCTGCTGGGGCCCCTGCCACCCATTCTGGGTATGGCCTGGGGTCTGGATGTGGAGGGCTGCAAGCAGGGGGGCGGGAAGGCGGGGTCAGCAGGGCACCCTGTGGATGCTGTCTCTCCTCAGACCCCAGCCTGCCCAACGTGCAGGTGACTAGGCTGACACTGCTGTCGGATCAGGCTCCAGGGCCTATCATCATGGACCTTACAGGTAACCCCCTCTGCAGACCACAGCCCGTCTTTGGATGAAGACGATTCTAGGACCCCGTGCCGAATCCTAGTTCCTTGGGCCACAGACTCCATGGGCACCGCCAGTCCCTATGTATCTATTCCTGGGGCAGGGTTCTTTTTTTTTGTTTGTTTTTTGTTTTTTCGAGACAGGGTTTCTCTGTGCAGTTTTGGAGGCTGTCCTGGCACTCACTCTGTAGACCAGGCTGGCCTCGAACTCACAGAGATCCGCCTGCCTCTGCCTCCCGAGTGCTGGGATTAAAGGCGTGTGCCACCAACGCCCGGCTGGGGCAGGGTTCTTGTACACCCTAGAAATACAGAGTATATCTGTCATTTCTCTAACAGGGGACCTGGCTGCACTGAAAAACCAGGTGTTTGTCCTGAAGGAGGGCATTGAATACAAGGTGAAGATCACCTTCAAGGTGAGGGTAGCTGCAGTAGGGGGCCAGCCATGTCCCAGCCTTCCAGAGAAGGCCCTCAACATTCTCCTTCCCCCAGGTCAACAAGGAGATTGTGAGTGGCCTCAAATGTCTGCATCACACCTATCGTCGGGGATTACGTGGTGAGATGCTGTGGAAGGGCCGCCTGGGGCCGGGAGAGGTGGACAGAGGGGTGGCTCTTAATGAACTTCCTTCCCATAGTGGACAAGGCCATCTTCATGGTGGGCAGCTATGGCCCCAGGGCCCAGGAGTATGAATTTGTGACGACAGTGGAGGAAGCACCCAGGGGCGCATTGGCACGTGGCCTCTACGTGGTCAGGTCCCTCTTCACTGATGATGACAGGCTTGACCACCTGTCCTGGGAGTGGTGCCTTCATGTCTGCCAGGACTGGAAGGACTGAACCTACTTGGGGCCTGCTTTCCCAATTTCTGTCAGTTGCAGAAGGACCTGCAAGCATTCCCTAGACCTCCCAGTTGGTGACCAGATATCCCCCACTCTGCTGTGTCCTGCCCCCCTGCCTGGTGCCCATTAAATGTTACCCTGTCTCGCTGGCCTCCTGTTGCCTTTTTCTGCCTATCTCCGCCCTCTGGGGGCCTTTCAGGGTTTATCTTCCCTGAGACCCAGCCAGGTGCCACGTGGCTGTTGCTGCTTGGTCCCCGATCCCTTTATCTACTCCAGCCTTCAGGGCCCTGCACACCATGGATGGTCGGTTCCTGACAGTGTTGCTGCTCCTGCTGGGTGTCTCAGGCCCATGGGGACAGGGGCAGGAGCCTGAGAGTCCTTCAGAGGTGCTCCCTGAGGAGTCCTCTGGGGAAGAAGTCCCCAAGGAGGATGGGATCTTGGTCCTGAGCCACCGCACCCTGAGCCTGGCACTACAGGAGCACCCAGCCCTGATGGTGGAGTTTTGTGAGTGCTTGGATCAGAAGTTTGGGGACTATGGTGACAGCCTAGGGGCTCAGGCTTCTAGACTTGGCCCTTGTGGGTACCTTGTGTCCCAGGATCCCTGAGATGGTGCCTGATATTGAGCTGGGCTGGGTGGTCGTCTAGTGTGAGCAGGGAGTTGTGGTAGAGCAGTGGGCGGCTGGAGGACATGTGGATGCCCATAGCCCCTCTCTGTCAGCCGAGGCCACATACTGATGTTACTACCTTTGGGGACTCTATTCCAAATGGCTGGTCACCAGTCCTTCTGTGAAGGCAATGTCCAGACTGGGTGGCCCACTCGGGGTCCTATGGCATATGTGTCTGTGGCTCCTCACAACCCTTCACAAATGTCAAAGCCATTCTTAGTTGGTAGGCTTCAGAAAGAAGCTACATGTGGCCCTGGAGAGAGGAAGCAGGATTTTTCCCAAACTCCCAAACCTCAATGTGCCTGGGCCCCAAGGGTTCTCTGGGGTCTGGCACCCAGGTGTGGTGGTGATCAATGCCGAGGATGGGCCTGAGGGAGGGTGTGAACAGAACATGCTTCCTGTTGGACCTGGGCTGCAGCTGGGGCTGTTGAGGACTGGTGCACTCACAGCCTCATCCCCCAGATGCCCCATGGTGTGGTCACTGCAAGGCACTAGCTCCTGAGTACAGCAAGGCGGCTGCCCTGCTGGCAGCTGAGTCAGCTTCGGTCACCTTGGCCAAGGTGGATGGGCCTGCGGAACCAGAGCTGACCAAGGAGTTTGGTGTGGTAGGGTACCCTACGCTCAAGTTCTTCCAGAATGGGAACCGCACAAACCCTGAAGAATACACAGGTATGAGGTGGGTATGTCCAGGGGTGGGCAAGCGTGCAGGTGTGCAGTGGGTGTGGCCTAGCGACGGGGCAGAAGCGCAGTCTGAAATAGGGACATCTTTGCAGGGCCCCAGAAGGCTGAGGGCATTGCTGAGTGGCTGAGGCGAAGAGTGGGGCCCAGTGCCGTACATCTGGAAGATGAGGAAGGTGTCCAGGCACTGATAGCCAAATGGGAGGTGGTGGTCATTGGCTTCTTTCAGGTAAACCGGGAGGGGTAGATGGGCTGTGGCAACAGTGCTGGTAGCACCCACCATTCTCACAGGGCTGGGTCTGTAGGACCTACAGGAAGAGGATGTGGCCACCTTCCTGGCCTTGGCCAGGGATGCCCTGGACATAACCTTTGGCTTCACTGACCAGCCACAGCTCTTTCAGAAGTTTGGCCTCACCAAGGATACTGTGGTCCTTTTCAAGAAGGTGGGTTGGGACTAAGGACAGGGTTGGGGTCAGGGCTATAGCTCCTGTTAACTTTGCTGGTGTCCAGTTTGATGAGGGTCGAGCCGACTTCCCGGTAGACAAGGACACTGGCCTGGACCTAGGGGACCTGTCCCGCTTCCTCATCATACATAGCATGCACCTGGTCACGGAGTTCAACAGTCAGGCAAGTCATAATATGGGTCACAGTGAGGTAGGGTAGAGGGACCTTTAGAAGTGGGCGGCTTGGCAGGGGTGGAGGGATCTTGGGCTGCCCCCCAACAGAGATCCAGGATAAGTCATGAGTTTCCCACCCCTCCAGACTTCACCTAAGATCTTCGCAGCCAAGATCCTCAACCACCTGCTGCTGTTTGTGAACCAGACACTAGCTCAGCACAGGGAACTGCTGACAGGCTTCAGGGAGGCAGCTCCCCCATTCCGGGGGCAGGTACTGGGGGACCAGGAGGGAGGAGTGGTAGGGTTAAGGGAGACCCCCAACTTGTATGGCTTTTGGTAGGTGTTGTTCGTGATGGTGGATGTGGCTGCTGACAATGGCCATGTGCTGAAGTATTTTGGCCTCAAGGCTGAGGAAGCCCCCACTCTGCGCCTGATCAATGTTGAGACCACCAAGAAGTATGCACCTACGGATGTGGTGCCCATCACTGCAGCTTCTGTGGCTGCCTTCTGCCAGGCAGTCCTCCATGGGCAAGTCAAGGTCTGTAGCTTTTAGAGGAAGGAGCAGCAGTCCTAGGACCCTGGCCCTACAGAAGACCCCAGTGAAGGCCTGCTTGCTTTCCCAGCCCTATCTCCTAAGCCAGGAGATACCCCCGGACTGGGATCAGCGGCCAGTCAAGACTCTCGTGGGCAAGAATTTTGAGCAGGTGGCTTTTGATGAAACCAAGAGTGTGTTTGTAAAGTTCTGTGAGTTTTGAAGAGGGAGAAGGTGGCAGGCTGGTGGGGGTGGGCAGGGTGTGGGTCAACTAGACAAGCATGACTCCTTCCCTAGATGCCCCATGGTGCAGCCACTGCAAGGAGATGGCTCCAGCCTGGGAGGCACTGGCAGAGAAGTACAGGGATCGTGAGGACATTGTCATCGCCGAGTTGGATGCTACAGCTAATGAGCTGGAGGCCTTTTCTGTGCATGGCTATCCCACCCTTAAGTTCTTCCCTGCAGGGCCAGATAGGAAGGTGAAGGGATAGATGGGATGGATAGTAGTAAGGACTGGACTACTTACTATTCCATAGCTGGCTTGGTTAGCATTAGGCTGTGGCTGAGGAGTATGCCCTCAGGTCCTTTCCTTTCTCCTCAGGTAATAGAATACAAAAGCACTAGGGACCTAGAGACATTCTCCAAATTCCTGGACAGTGGAGGTGACTTGCCAGAGGAGGAGCCCAAGGAGCCTGCAGTCTCCACCCCAGTGGGTAGTCCCTTCAGGATACCAGCCCCCCTCAATAGGTTCTCTCCCAGGATGTGGGCAGAGGCAGGTCTGAGCTGGGCTTCTGTGATCCTTTCTAGGAAACACAAGACAATTCCACCGTGGGACCCAAGGAGGAGCTGTAGCCATATGGACACTGCATTCCAGGGAGTGGTGTCCTCAGGTGCTGGAGGGAGATATGCGCTATGAATAAAACTGTTTTCCCAGACTTTGTGTTGTTCATGAGCAGGGCTGGCTGCTGGTCTGCCTAGTTTGGCCCCTGGTGCTTGTTGCCTCTAACTCAGCATCTCATGGGGTCTGACCTTTCTCTGTGCTCCTGGCTTTGGGGTTTGCCTGAGCAAGACAGGTAACACATACAGAGGCCAGCTTGCTTCCTTCACTGCTTGGCTCAAAGGCAGCATAGCCACTGGCCCTGCCCCACTGGCAGCAGACAGTGGATCACACATCTAAGGCAGGTTCAAAAACTTTTATTTCATTATTATCCAAGTACCTTTGAAAAGATAATTGTACAAGTCATCGCATGAAAAATGGGCTCAGGGTACCCCCTGCTGGCCCTGGCCTGAGAAATATACATATTTACATGGACACTTAGAAGGGACCAGAACCCCCTCTGCTGAACCAAGCTGGTGGCTGGAGACAGGCAAAGAGGCCTGAGGTACTCAGCCGCCAGACTCACACAGTGGCAGGCAAGAGACAGCTATGTTGAAGGCACTCAGTGACATGTACAATATACAGAGGCCCCCACAGGATCCCCTGATACTGGGCCTGAGCCCAACCAGGTGCAGTGGATAGGTCCCAGAGGAGAAGAGGACACGGGGATAAAAGCCCAGGCAAAGGTATCCCTGGGTCACTCTGCATTCAAAAGCAAGAGCTGCTGAGGGTCATGAGATGGCTCCTGGTATTGCTTCAGGGAGCGATATAGGGGTAGGTGGGGCTTTCCTTTTGAAAAACAAAACAGAGAAACCCATGGAACCACTCAGTAGGAACACTCCCCCTTTCCCAGGCCCAGAGGGACAGAGGTATGGCAGACACCTGAGACCCCCACCCCAAGAGCTGGTGACACAATCTTGTGCTGCTCCCCACATCGGGCTCCCGAGGACAAGGCTGCTCACTGGCTGATGACTGCACTTTAGAGATGGTGTACCCTGGGTGTGCTGCCCAGTGCTCAGTCCACTTTTTCCACCTTGCCAATGATCTTCTCTTCAAAGACAGGCAAGACTGCCTCGTCCTCCCGCACTTCTTCAAATACCACACCACAGTCAAACTCGTCACTCACTTTCTTAAAGTAGTATCTAGGGGCAGAAAATTGTGGAGACAGTGAGAAAAGGCAGCTCTAGAAAGGGAATGCCTGCTCTTGAATCCCCGGAATTCCTACCAGCCTGCAGTGCAGGCTTGCCCCCAACTATTGAGCTAGGATCCAGCATGTTGAAAATTGCTTCAAAACCCCTGGGCGCGCCAATCCTGGCTTCTGGTGTGTATGGAGGTTGCTGATAGCCTTCTGATTCAGGAAGAGAGAGGTCTTGGGGCCCCAGCTCTGCCATCTCACATGAGATGACACAAAGAGGGCTGACAGGCTCCCATGTCACTCAGGTATCAGTAATCTTTTCTGGAGTGGGTGGGTGGGTGGGGTTTGAGACAGGATTTCTCTGTGGCTTTGGAGGCTGTCCTGGAACTAGAGTTTTTGTGACCAGGCTGGTCTCGAACTCACAGAGATCCGCCTGCCTCTGCCTCCCAAGTGCTGGGATTAATGGTGTACACCACCAACGCCGGCCAGGTATCAGTAATCTGGAGTTTTTGAGTTGACTGACATGGAGGTAGAGAGAGGTCTGAGGCTAGAAAAGAGGGCCAGTCCTGATGCCATCCAATTCTGACATGCCCCAAATAGAGCAGTAAGCAGCAGCCATGGCTGAGAGCAGTAGGGTGAAGAGGAAGAGAAAACTGGGCAAGTATGCTCTACGGCTGCAGCTTCTCTCACCTGTAACTCCCCTTCTTGGTTAGCAGCTCCTTGAACTGGCCCAGTGTGACAGCACGGCCCCTCACCAGGGTCCGGTAGGGGATGGGTTCCCCACAGAAATAGTAGGCCACAACGATGCTGTCACATGGTGGTGCACTCCCGCCACCTGCCTTTCTCTGTGATTTTGTCCTGGGACAGAAACAGAGTGGTAAGTAGTGGGCTCAGGCCAAGGTCACACAGAGTACCTCAAAGGTACCCTTTACCAATAGAGGACAAGACATCTCAGGGTCAACATCTCACTCAGCAATGTGGTGTTCACAGGCCCTGCTACCCACCTACCTAAAACCTGGGTGCCAGTCCTGTGTAAACCACTCACTAGAAAATAAGCTACAGGTCTAGCTCTAAAAGAAGCACTTCCCCTCCAGACCATGTAAAGTGGACACAGATACCCACAATAATAAGACCACGCCCTCGGCTGACAAAATTTCATCTCCAAAGTTGTAAGGGGGTTGATCCCAAGACACTGACAAGTCCTAACCTCTCCAAACTTCCATAAGCCTTGAGTATGGACCAATCAGAGCTGCACAGCTCTGGAAGGGAAGTGTTCCTAGGATCAGGATGGTCAGGATCTCCAAAGCAGACTGGAGGCCTGAGCTGTTTATTACTCAGGTCCTCAAAGGGCTGTATAGCTGCTCTTAGTACGCTCCTGTGTTCCTGTACTTTTCAGTCACCCCAGAAACTTCCATAGCTGGCCTTGCCCATGGTCACACGGCTGCTTTTCCTTGGCCAAGTAAGATACATGGGCCATTCTGGATGTGTAGTTTTCCAGGTTCTTGGTCCTTCTTCTAGCAATGGGCTTTTGAAGATCTCTGGGGGTTGAACCTGGGGAAGACCTACTTCTCCAGAACAACTGGAGGGCCATCTGCAGAGGCCCCAAGGCCCAAGGAGGATCCTCATCTTCCTGTCTTGAGTAAGAGCACAGGAAGGGCATAGTCAGAAATGTCCCTGACCTACATGTAGCTATGGAAGGAGGTGCAGAGCCTAAGTCCTGGCTGTAGTCACACCATCCAGATGCTACCATAAAGTGCCTCAAGCTCCCGGTACTATCTCAAGGGGACTAGGAATGTGGACCTGATCCTGTGTAGAATGGTGGTAGACCCACCGGTCCCCAGAGCTAGTTCAGAAGCTCAGTAGAGTAAAGCCGAGATAAAAGGCAAGCTGTGGTGCCTTCATGGACCACACATAGGCCTACTGATCATGTCTACACAGAAGAGGCATGATCTCCTCTATTGGGAGACAGGGTGGAGAAGCCCCAGCAGGTCTTTGTCCAGCCCTGACACATCCTGGCTCAGTGACAAAGCCTATCAAAATAGGTTTTCCACTTTGGGATTTGGCCTGGGCTGGGCAGAACTAGGAGGACCCACAGGGCGCACGTACTCTGTCTCGGAGAGTTCCAAGTCCGACACGGCTGGTACCACATTCAGCACCGGTGCACATGCTGGCCTGACACAGGTGCGTCCCCGCTGCATGACTGCCTGCACATACCTAGGAACAACCCGCATCAAACAAGATGGGGCTCAGCCAGTGTTGTGGACAGTGTGCACAGACAGGATGAGCAGCAGGAACTAGCTGCCAGTAACTCCCACTCACATATCATCAGAGGCCCTGCCCTAAGTGTCTAGATACAGGGTCAATGCCGGTCTGCTCTTTGGAATACACCCTGGAGAACTGCTGGTCTTGGTGCTACAGGCTCTCTTCACCCCCTGCTCAGATGTCTTTTCCAGCTGGAGGTTCTTGGAGAAGGCCTGCCAAGACACCTCCCAGGGATGTGGCTCTTTCTACAGAGAATCATCATGATTTCCTGAAGATGATGTGGACACAAGACATGGGCAGCAGTAGTGATTCTGCCTTACTGTTTCTTGGGGAGCTGTTGTTAGCATGACTGAGGCATGTCTCAGGATCTCTGAAAAGCAGAGCCTTTTCAAGAGAACTCTCTACTTGGGTATGCCACTATGGGTCCCTAATAGTGACTCTGCTCTGATCTACCTTAACAGGGCCTGCCAAAGCCTGGGCCTTTCAGCCTTTCACTGTACACATCTAGACTTGCTTATAAAGTTCTAGAAAATAGACTCAATACATTCAATTTCTTCACACATGAAGGTTTTGGAGGCACCAGCTAAGAACTGGTGTGTGTGTGTGCACTTGAGTGCATGCCCGCGCGGTGATGATATTCTCATTGTGGGGGGGCGCGCGCATGCGCGCGCGCCAGCGAGGTGATGATATTCTCATACCCCAAAACACAAACAAGAAGGGTTTAGCTGATGCTACTGGTCAGAAGAAAACCATAGCTGTTGTCATGTGGGGCTTTCCAGTAAGTGGTAGGATGAACAGATGCAACATCTTTATCACAAGAGAATGTTAACTCCAAAAAAAAAAAAATCCTGCCTCCTAGGAACACTGGCTTCTGAGCGCACCCTGCCCAGACCTCTGAGGGCATCATTCCTAGTAGATCCCACATGACATCCTGCTCCACTGACTCAGACCTTTGCCAGATACATGCAATGTTTCAGCACCAGGAGGAACACTTCCTACACAGAGCAGGCATCACAAGTGCATCACATGGCTTACAATAGGTGACAAAGTGGTCCCTTGTATTCAAGGTAGCTGTGACTTCTTTTGGAACTAGTATAGTCTCAGAGCCTGGTGTGGGTCCGTCTGTGGAGACTTTCAGCGGCCTTCAGTGACCAGGGAAATGTCTAAGCTCCTGGGGCAGCCTAACCCTATCGCAGAGTTTGCCAATCAGTTGTAGCATCCCAGGGAAAGAGGACTCTTAGAAGTGAGGTCAGACCCCAGAATCTACACAACCCAAGCTGAATTAAGGAGATGAAAGTTCCAAAGGACAATAGTAGTGGCCTTTGTGTGACCACGGTTCCAGGGACTGGGTAAGAAACAGATCCTAAGCCCTTGTGGAGATTATTACCCATCTGGGAATTCCAATAAGCCAGAATGTCTAGGCAAGTGAGTCAAAGTCAAAATAAAAGGGTCAGAGAAGGCCTGTTCTGCCTCCAAGAATACTGCTTCCTAAGGAGTGACCTTTTAAGTTTGGGCAAGGACAGAATAGGCTTGCTGGGCCATTGTGGTGAAAGGGCTGGTGTTGATGTTCTTGAGGTTGAGAAGACAGGGAGACGGGTTGGAGCTGTGGTCATTCCAGACAAGTCCTATAACTGCCTGTGCTTCAGAGTTGTCCATCATCTCCCTGGGGCTGTGCTTTATATGGCTGTCATCAGAAATGGTCAGGGTATCTACCACTAAGCTGGGCATGTTCAAAAGCTGTTGGTCATCTGGCCACATGCGGGTGAGAACATTTAACTGCATAGCTCTCTGTCCTGCAGCAGGGCTACCTCTGTGGTTCTCAGTGGAAAAGCAGCCCAGAATGGTTGTCTTCCCCCGAGGGCCTTCTTCAGGCCTTCAGGCCATGTAAGGTCACCCATACCACATGAGCCTACCTCTGCTTGGAGGGCAGCTTGTTGGCTCTCTTCTCCTCTTCCTCCAAACGCCTGCGGGCCTCTTCCAGCTGGGTCAGGGGGTTAGGGGCTGGATTGGGTGGCATTGTGGGATCTTGGATGAAAAGATGAGAAGGCTGGACAGAATTTCGGAGCTGAGCACTGACCCAAGGGTGCACGGCCCCAGGACGCTCAATTGACAAGGGCCTGGAGCTTTCATGGGCCTGTTGCTTCCTCATCCCAGAAGACCTTATGGAACAAAGACAAGTGAATGCATGAGCAGGGGAAGCAGCCAAGTGTGTCCATACCCAACTACAGGAGTCATGTGGGCCTCCTCTGATCCCACACAGGCACACCCTTCCCTTCTTAAAGACTGTTCTTTTTGTGTGTGTGATTCAAGATTGAACCAGGGGTTTGCTCGTGCTGTGCTGTCACTGAGCAGCATTCTAGACCTTTCTTACTTTTTGAAAAACAAATTCTTTTTTGGATTTATTTATTTACTATATATACAATGTTTCTGTCTGCATGTATGCCTGCAGTCCAGAAGAGGGCACCAGATCTCATTACAGATGTTTATGAACTATGGTGTAGTTGCTGGGGAGTTAACTCAGGACCTCTGGAAGAGCAGCCAGTGCTCTTACCACTGAGGCATCTTTCCAACCGCACTCTTTGAAAATTTTATTACATTGTATTTATTTTGTGTCTGAGCACCACTAGAACACACATGTACCATAGCCTGTGTAAGGATGTCAGAGGACAATGTTAGAGTTCTCTCTTTCTATCATGTGTGTCCCAGAGTATGCTAAGGGCAGGTAGTGAGTAGGCAGCACATTAAGGTTTTTGGGACTGAGGAAACAGACCTGCCTCAGTCCTAAACTGCCCTAATATGTTCAGAAATGGGTCATGCCAAGAATTACAGGGATGGCACCTGCTCCCTGTGGAGCCAGGAATGTGTGGAAATATAATACAGCATTATGAGACAAGACAGATGAGAGATATCCAGAGAGGCCACATTAGGGCTGAGCAGCCTCAAACCCTTGGGATTGAAGAAAAGTAAGCGTAAAACAGAAGACTCTCCCACAGCTGACACTTATATAAGTTCATAGGTGACAGGGACTTAGATGGAGTCATCTGACCTTGAAGCCAGAAATAAACTCCAAAAAGCAAGGGTGCTGGCAGCAAGAAGACAGGTGGCCTGCTGCTCTGGGACAGGCCCCTGCAGCGCACTTACCCATGGCCTGCCTTCCTGTGTCTGCTGATCTCCTTCTCACCCTCAATGATCCACTGCATGATCTTCTGGTTCTTCTCTGCATCCTCTGTGGTACTGGGTACCTCAGCACTGGCACTCTTCCCAGATTCAGCCTTCTTGGTATTTCTTTTGGAGGGTGCACTAGCTTTACCACTGTGAGATCAAGATATTTGAGGTCAATCTGGCCTACCCTGCTATTTCCTAAACCCTCAAACCCAATAAGAGGGCCTGTAACCCACTGTGAAGGCAGTGGTCTCTTTGAAGGTCAGCTGTCTGGGGTTTGTTTTAATATAATGACAGTCATGCTGACCAGAGCTTAAGACAAACTTACAGCCTCTCCTCACCCAGTCATAGCAATGCCTGGAGCTGTCTGGCCCCTGGCCCTAGTATGTTGTATGACATTTATTGGGGATGACCAGGTCACCATAGGGCCATGACCTTTCTGAACCACAACTTGTATACAAGGACACACTGGAAACATGTGGGAGGGCTGGGTCAAAACTCACCTAAAGGCCAAATCCCCAGCACTGGGGGTGGTGCCTGTGCTCTCTGAATAGCTGCGGGGCTTGGCATGACCATGTGTTTCTGGGCCCCATGAGAAGCTGCTCTGGACCCTTCGGGCAGCTTCAGCCTCCATTTGCTCCTTAGGTCTAGCTGAATTATGGTGGACATGGTGGTGGACGTGCCTATGGTGATGCAGGCCAGCTGTATCCAGCTTCAACCCCAACTTAGGAACGTGTTTGCCATGACCGGAGGTTACACCCCCTAGTACTGCAGTCTTGGCTACATGTCCACTGTCGGGAGAGCGGTGGCCTGGACCAGGCGACTGGCAGCCAGGTGTCCTCATGACCCTTTGCACATGCTCATCCAAAATGCTCTCAGGATTCTCCTCATGAGCATCCCGCAGTCCGGAGCAGCCCATATCCACATAGCGGGGTGGGAAATGGTGCCAGGCTGGGCCAGAAGGCAGCTTGTGACTTGCCATGGGGCCAGAAGGCAGTTCACCATCCTCCCCTTCTTCTTCCTGTGGAGAAACAGCAGCACTGTCAGAACAAGAATGAGGACAGACCTGGAAGGGAGCCACAGTCCTGACAGTCAAGCCAAGGACTTTCCTGATTGCAGTGTAACCAAGTCAGGGAGAGGTGCTGACTCGTGGATACCCTGTGTTTGAATCTCAAAAGGCCCTGGTGTAGGTTGTTGGCCATATAGTTTTATGTCTCTCAGTAAATAAAAAGGTTTTGTTCTCTGTTCTGTTCTGTCTGTCTGTCTGTCTCTCTCTTTTCTTTTCAGTTTTTCAAGACAGGATTTCTTCGTGTAGCCTTAGCTATCCTGGAACTTAATGTGTAGACCACACTGGACTCAATTCACAGAGATCTATCAGCCTTTGCCTGGGATCTCTGCTGGGATAAAAGGCATGCACTACCACTATCCATCATGTTCTCTCTTAGTTAATATTCTCCTTGATTTTCTGAAAATTGCATTATTTATTTACCCGTTCGTTTATTTTGTATGTGTGGTACACCTGTAGAGGCCAGAGTTGTGGAAGTCAGTTCTATGAGTCTAAAGGACAGAAAGAAGATTGACAGGCTTGGCAGCAAATGCCTTTACCCACAGAGTCATCTCACTGGCCCTGCTTCAGGTTTTTTTTTTTTTTTGTTGTTATTGTTTTTTTTCAAGGCAGGGTTTCTCTGTGGCTTTGGAGGCTGTCCTGGAACTCGCTTGGTAGTCCAGGCTGGTCTCGAACTCACAGAGATCCGCCTGCCTCTGCCTCCCGAGTGCTGGGATTAAAGGCGTGCGCCACCATCACCCGGCCCTGCTTCAGGTTTTAATGCCATATTCCCTCAGGTAGAAAGAAGGGAAATTTATAAAACCATGGGACTACCTTGGGCCAAGACCCAGCTTTTCTTTCTTTTGGTTTCTCAAAACAGGGTTTGTCTGTGTTAACAGTCCTGGCTGTCCTGGAACTTGCTTTGTACGCCAGGCTGGCCTTGAACTCACAGAGATCCACCTGCCTCTACCTCCTGAGTGCTGGAATTAAAGGCAGGAGCCGCCGCCACCACCTGGCCTCAGCTTTGTGATAAAAATAATTTTAAAAATGAGTAATCAGTCCTGTACAAAAAGTAGTAAAATCTACAGTAAATGCATCAATGCACACAAGCCACAAAATTCTATGTCTTTAGTTACCTGGTCATCCACCCATCAGGAGACAGTTCAGGACAGGCTGGCTAGTGGACAAAGAAAGCTAGAGCATACATGACAGCCCATCTGAGCCAGAGGCCTTCTGTCCACAGATCATTTTCTGAGCTGATATAGGAGAATCACTCAGGGCTTTTCATTAGTATTCTCTGTTAGATCAAAAAACAATACCACTGTTCTTAGCCTGTACATCGCTCTAGTCTTTCTTCTTTAGAGCTATGGTGTTCACTCTAGGGATACTACTTTATATCTGTTGTCCTCCTTGCCACTAGGGACTGAGCCATCCTATCTGGCCACAGCTGGCACTCCACAGAGCTAAGGCTCAGACATCAGGAAGTCATCAACACCTGGTCCCCACTGCCTTGAATCAGTGTTAGTCCCTTTGGAAATGGACCAGGAGGTGCTGTTCAGGTGAACAGGACAGGATGTGCATGCCAGCCTTGGGATAAGCAAGGTTCCTTGAGGAGCCTGTTTTTCAGAGTCATCTGTGACATCCATAGGGGCACCCTCACAGAAGAGAAGCAGTATCTGTGAAACGTTCTGCTACACATATGAAGATGGTGATTTGGATCACAACAGACAAATAAATTAGGACTTAGCACCTCAGAAAGGTTCTGTGTTTCATGTTAATATGGTTCCACATTTTTTTATAAACACTACCAGAATGCTAAAACTGTGTGACCTAGAAGATGACTGGCTTCTATCTGCACAGTCTCACTACCCACCAGAGTCCTGACTAAACACCACAGGGTTACCTACGCAACAAGGTGCCACTCTAGGTTACAGTGGGTCCACAGTGTAACGTCTGACTGTAGTCTATTAGCATTGCATGGTGGGTAATGCTGCAATACTGACCATCACAGAATGGCTAGCAGGTGGATGGCCATTCCTACACAGGAAAGGCTGCCTGCCAGTTTAATGAACATTCCTCCAGCTACCAAAAGGAACAGGAGAGAATGCTGGTCTCAGTGACAAAACAATTTGAGAGAGAGAGAATGTGTGCGTGCGTGTGCATAAGAAACCATTCATGCTGGGAATTGAACTCGGGTCCTCTGGAAGAGCAGCTAGTGCTTTTAACCACTGAGCCTGTCTCCAGTCCCCATATGAAAATATTTAAAGATGAATGGTTTCTTATGCACACACGGCAACTTACAACTGTCTGTAACTCCAGTTTCAGGGGATCTGACACTTTCAAACCAATGAACATAAAATAAATTTAAAGAAATTATTAAAATATTTTCATGCAAACTCCTTGGAAAGTTCCACTATCTTTTTTTTTTTTTTTTTTTTTTTAAGATTTTTAAGATTTTTAGCCAGGTGGTGGTGGTGCATACCTTTAGTCACAGCAGAGGCAGGCAGATGTCTGTGAGTTATAGGCCAACCTGGTTTACAGAGTGAATTCCTGGGCTACACAGAGAAATCCTGCCTTGAAAAACAAAAAGCAAACAAAAATTATTTTTGTTTATTTTATGTGTAAGAGTATTTTGCCTGTATGTATACCATGTACATACCTGATACCTGCAGATGTCAGAAGAGATTGTCAGATGATTGTGAGCCACCATGTGGGCTCTGAGAACCAAACCTACTTCTCCAGAGAACAAGAAACACTTATTCCTGAGCCATCTCTCTAGGCCCTGTTTACTTTAATCTCAACCTCCAGTCTGTGAAGATTACAACTGGTGCCATGAGCCCTGTGACTATAGTAGTATGTGGGACCTGCTGCCAAGGATGGAGCCCTGACACAATGCACACAGTTCACCCAGGGAGCCAGAGAGGGAAAAGATGGGCCTGGAGTAGGGTTTTGAGTTTGGAGAGGGCTGGGTTCCATATGTCATATAAATAAAAACATCAGATAAGTAACAGAGTATGAAAACTTATGTAAATAAAGACATTTGATCTTAGCCAGGCGGTGATGGTGGTATACTCCTTTAATCCCAGCACTTGGGAGGCAGAGGCAGATAAACCTCTGAGGCCAGCCTGATCTACAGAGTGAGTTCCAGGACAGCCAGGGCTACAAAGAGAAACCCTGTCTAAAAAACAACAAACAAAACAGTGGTTTCTCAATGAACCAAAATGAGCTCCAAGGGAGTCATTACAACTACTATAGTTTGTAGTGTCCCCTAAGTTGAGTAGGAGCCTGGATCTCCCCAACCTTCCTACCATGGTCCCATTGTGTCTCAGTTCAGTTTCAACCACCTGCCAAGGCTAGGCACACAGTCATTTTGTTACCTTCCTGTCTTCTTCAAATGTTGGGAGCCTTGGGAGCTTCCTCCCAGGCATCTCCTGGCAGGAAAAGGGATTGCTGAAGGAAGCATTAGGCTCAGTTAGTGGCAAAAGAGAGGGGGAAAAGGTGCTAAACAGAAAGGCAGGTAGGACACAGAAACACAGTGACAGGAAACAGTGGCCTGGATATGGTCCTAGCATATAGTTCACTCACCATTCGTACACGCTTCAGCCGTTCCTCCAGCTTCTCTTCAGCCTCTCGAGTGCGCTGAACAGCTTCTAGCCGGTGAATAAGCTCTTCAGCAAACTTCTGTGGTTCTACCCGGATCTCCTTTGGCATTCGGTAAGTGCGCTGGAGAAAGACACAGCAGTCAGGAGGGCTGCCTTCACAGGGCAGTTCTGTACTCTTTACAGAGCCACACAACCTTCTAGCAAGAGGATGCACAGGAAAACTTGATCTTTGTTACTTTAGTTTTATACATTTATTTCTTTGAGTGTGTGCATGCACATGGTGGATATGTGCACCATGGCACATACATAGAGGTCAAAGCACAACTTCCAGGAGTTTGGTTGTGTTTTCCCCTTTTACCAGGTAGGTTCTAAAGACAGAATACATGTCATCAAGCATGGAGGCAGGTGTACTTATTCACTAAGAAAGCTTGCTAGTTACATCTATTTTAAAGCAGGTGTTTATGGTTCCCTTTTACTGGGATACTAGTATCCTCATTGGCTCCCTTTTCTTCACTGAGCACTGACCTGAAGATGTGGACATCTCTCCAGCCACTATCAACTACATTACTGGAGGCCTGGGCAGGGTCCTGGAAGCACAGGTCGTGGAACCCGAGTGAGTATGTGTACATGCACACAGACAGATGGTGGTCAGTACCTTGGTCAACATGGTCTACACTCACACTCCTAACCTGTCACAGAGAAACATTCAGGACATACAGTGGGGGAATGCCTGAGGCTCAGTGCAAACAGCACGAGAAACACAGGGCCAAGATGAGTAAGCACAGCACTAGGAACTCCTAGGGTAGACTTATGGTCTTGAAGTAGCGTAATCCACAGCATTTCCAGGGCATAAACCCGTTTGAAGAAAATCCTAGATGGTAGTGCCTGGTCCTGATGCATGGCTGAGTGTAATCAGGGTAGGACTGCACTCGAGAGGGTTGGGACTCTAGGATCTGTTACATCAATGGGAGACATAAAATGTATAATATACAGAATAAATGTGATTTTCCTACCACAACATAACTTTCCTGACTTGGGAACTGAAGGTTCAACCAAAAAGCTGAAAGACACCAACTAAGAAATTCTGGTCTGGCAGTTCACGCCTTTAATCCCAGCACTCAGGAGGCAAACAGAAGCAGGCAGCTCTCTGTGAGTTCAAGGCCAGCCTGGTCTAGAAAGGAAGTTCCAGGGAAGCAGCCAAGACTGCCTGTCATATAGAGAAACCTTTTTTTTGGAAAGCCAAAAGGAAAAAAGGAAAAGAAATTCTGATGAGGCTGGGTGTGATGGTGCATTCCTTTAATCCCAGCACCCAGGATGCAGACAGGTGGAACTCTGTGAGTTCAAGGTCACTCTAGTCTACACATTGAGCTCAATGTAAAGCCACAGCTACACAGTTGCTATCTGAAAATCAATGAAAAGAAATGTTGATGCCTGTGTGATGCTCTGAAGCACCCACCCTCCCTACAAAGGCATGGGTGGAGGACACTGCCACAAGCTCACCAAGCTCTCCTAGAAGCCTTTCTGCCCAACGCCTGTGTTCCAGAAATAATTACTCTGTGTGTCATCAGTTGTCAGTGTAAGCACCCATTGCTCTATCACAAAAAAGACAAATTCCTTGAATTTCTTGAGTAGTAAAGCACTTGGATGGATTTGTAACCATACCCTGGAGTCAGGTGACTTGCAGTGTCCAGGGCTGGGTCTCAAGTCAAAACCCATCCAAGAGGGAGAGCATCTCACTTTACAGAGAAATCATGCAGTGAAGGGAGGGTGCCACCTGGAGGACACTCCCTGATAAAGAGCTTAGGAACCCTTTCAGGCTTTAGGAGCTATCTTAGACTATCCACTTTGATGGTTATCTCTTACTCCAACATCACCCAGACTGTCTGCTGTGCCCAGTGGTAAGGTGTGGGTCCTAGGAAGTCTAACAAGTGCCTCTCCCACTGATAGGTGCCTTGGTGGCCAACTCTGTGTAGGAAACCAGCTAGGCATCTGGAGAGAAGGCACAGTGCTGCTGAATATGTGGTACTTACAGGAATGTGAGGTAGAGGCACCCGCCCATTGACTTGGACACTCTCTTGCATCTCCCTTCGGTGCTGCTTACGAATCCTGTATGGGGGGATTCCATCCCTGAATAGACAAAAGATAAAGCCATTAGCTTAAGCAGAAAATAAGGTACAGCATAATACCATATACTTACCAGACCATTGTAGTCATTACTGATAGCAATGATATCCACATTATAACACCCCATGTACAAGCATACATGGGACTATATGCGCACAGCCACAGTTTCTTACATGCACTTCATCACACACGTGCGTGCTTGCACACATACACACACACACCCTCATATATGATAACAAAGCCCAGGAGCTCAGTCATGGACTGTTCTTCCAGTTACTACTTACTCAGTATTCAACAAAGATCAACTGCCCTTACTTTATGTATCTGCATTTACAAAGTCTGAAAGTTTTATAACTAAGAATCATTTTCACATTACAAGAATTTTTACTATGTATACACACACATAACACCATGTATATAATCTGTGCACGTATGTGTTTGAGGACATATGCCACAGCACATGTGTGGAGGTCAGAGGACAATTTCCATTATGTGAATTCTGGGGACTGAACACAGGTCACTGTAAGCATTTTAGAAGAGTGAAACAAACATGTAAGGCAAACTATAAACAGCCTTTGGTGCTATAAACCCAAGGACTAAGGTCACTAAAAGGTCAGGCTCTTTTTTTTTTTTTTTTTTGGTTTTTTTCGAGACAGGGTTTCTCTGTGGCTTTGGAGGCTGTCCTGGAACTCACTATGTAGACCAGGCTGGCCTCGAACTCACAGAGATCCGCCTGCCTCTGCCTCCTGAGTGCTGGGATTAAAGGTGTGCGCCACCAACGCCCGGCCCAGGCTCTTTCTTGCTCATTTAAAATAGATGCCATATCCAACACCTTGTGAAACTGCCCAGCCACCATCCCATGGTTCTGGAAGTTGCTTTAGGAATCAGTCATAGCAACAAATGGAACTAGCAACTCAGAAAAGACAGACTAATGAAAGTGCTGGGTCCTCTCGCTACAGCTCTCTAGTTACATGAAAACAGGTGGGTGGGGGGACTGCAATCTCCATGCTGAATGGGATGGGTTTTTAAATGATCTTGCTAATCAGAGTCCACAGGGTAGTTAAGGTGTATGGTCTGAGTATCCTGTCCCTCTGGAGGAGGCAGAAGACATCAAGGGCAGCAGAACCCCAATAGTACTACTCTTGGCAGCAGGAAAAGACACAGTCCCAATCAGGGGAGGGTTGCCCTGGCAACCTGCTCAGGTGCTTGGTGTGCCTGGGCAAGAGAGTAGTATTACAGTGCTTTTTCCTTTTATAAAAGCAAAGGGGACATAAAAGATAGAGGAGTGGGAGTTTAAAATTCATGACTTGGATTCCTAGACACTCAATATAGTAGGTGGCCTAAAGCCAGCAGCTGAAACCGGTTTCTTCTATACTTCTACACAACACTTTAAAATCCCCAACTTCTGGGGCTTAGGCTTGTCCTCAAAATCTACATCTAAGGATGGGTGGAATACTAGGAACACCTTGTTGAACAGTTGTGTGATCCAACTGTGGTTCCAACGTGAGAAACTTGTGAGCTATCCCAGCAGATATAGTGAGAAGCAGCATTTCATTTTTTTTTTGCCTCAGATTTATGTTCAAAGTATAGGTGGCAATTTGTACCCCAAATTATTAAGTCTCCCAATAAAATCCAAGATGAACAAATTGTCAAAGAAAAACTGCCTATGCTTGGGCCTGTGGACATAGCTCAGCTGACAGAGTGCTTGCCTAGAATGCATGAAGCGTGGGGACTAACCCAGCACTCCATTAACCAGGTAGAATGGTACATGCCTATAATATATGTCACACAGCAATGGCCAAACTGGGTTCTGAGCAGCAGAAAATGGCATGCTCTTGTTTTTAAAAGTCAGGTGTTGGGAGAATGTTTAAGTGCAGGCAGATGAAAAGAACCAGCCACAAAACTGGTATAAGCCGAGGGTGTTGGCTAATGTCTTTAATCCCAGCACTCAGGAGGCAGGGGCAGGGGCAGAGGCAGAGGCAGACAGATCTTGGTGAGCTGAGGCCAGCCTGGTCTACATAATGACTTCCAGAATAGCCACATAGAAAGACCTTGTCTCCAAAAAAACAAAACAAACAACAATAACAACAACAAAAGACAGGAACATAAAGGGGAAGCGTCCTCCAAAACTACATCCAGCAAGTGTGGTGAGAGGGAGATGGAGGTGAGCACCTGGCAAGTGGTCCAGCTGCTCTGGGGACAGAGAAGCTGGTATGGAGACAGAAGAAGGGAACAGAACCAAGATGAAGTACTTAGTCCTGGACAAATGGGTTTCCCAAATACTCTTACTGGCTGAATCTCTGGCTCTGTCCTTCTGACCTGCTGACTGGTCTGGCTGAGATGTTAATTTGGCTTCTGTATTGAGTCCTAAAAACTACTCCAGGCTTTTTGAATAGACAGCAAAATTTCAAACTTCTAGACTTCTTTTTTTTTCAATTTACTTATTTTTACTTTACGTGCATTAGTGTTTTGCCTGTATGTATGTCTGTATGAGCATGAAGGAACTGGAGTTACAGATAGTTATGAGCTGCCATGTGGGATCTAGGAATTGAACCTGGGTCCTCTGGAAGAGCAAACAGTGCTCTTAACTGCTGAGCCATCTCTCCAGCCCCTAGCCTTATTTTCTTGTAATGTTTTACCATCATAAATAGTATTATGTGTTTCATACTTGTGTGTGTGTGTTTTTTAATCCCAAGAGAGGGTTTCTCTGTGTAGCCCTGACTCTGCCTCCTAAGTACTGGGATTAAAGGCATGAACTACCACAAACTTATTTTTAATTGTTATTTATGAATTAATATATGACTGTAGCTGAACCATATTTTTTAATAATGCCTGTAACACATACTTCAGCAAAATCAGCGTGGAATTTACTCATTCAACAAGTATTAGGCCCCTCAAGCTTAACTAGGAGTGACTTTGGACGCAGCAGTGAACAACAGCAAAAATCATTCTTTAATAAGCTTACTTTTAAAAATATTGCCGCTTTAAAAATATGCTACTTTAAAAAATTTACAATCTAGGGCTAGGCAACTGGCATGTAATTAGAAAGTCCATAGTCGGGAGGGTGGTGGTGGCACCTTTAATCCCAACACAAGCATGAGGATATTTGTGAGTTTGAGGACAGCCTGATCTACAGAATGAGTTTCAGGACAGCCAACCAGACTGTTACACAGAGAAACCCTGCCTCGAGAAACAAAAAACAAACAATATTCCATATTATAAAAAGGTATGGGGCAGAAGAGCATGGACAAAAAACACATTTATGCAGCCTAATGGATTCCAGGACTGTCTCCTGGGCCTGTCTTCCCAGTGAAACTTATCCTTTGTGGCTAGGAGAAAATGAACCTCCAGTTTCTGGCTGGCAGCTCCAATCTTGAGTCCTCTGGTCTCTAAAGCTGCAGGTAGTAGCCTTGGCCTCCAAGAGAGGAAGCTAATACAAACTTCAACTCTAGCTTGGATTCTGTTCCAGGATTTTTAAACCATTCTGCTGTTGTGCTGGAGACTAAACCCAGGGCCCTCATGAATTACCCCTTGGCCTTGGGGATAGGTTTTGAAGAATAGTACTCACATGGCTGTCTGTCCTTTTTCTTTAGGGTTTTTGTTTTGACAGTCTCATTCTATAGATCAGGTTGGTGTGGCACTCATGGCAATTCTCCTGCTTCAGCTACCCAAGTGTTGGGCTTACAAATCTATGCTACCATGGCCAGCTTTGTGTTTGTTTTTTTAGCGACACTGAGGTCAAGCTTTAAGAGAATCAAGCAGTAAGGACCAGTCAGTGGGGTCAGCAAAGAGCACTGAAGAATGCAGACAGCAAGCATGGGACTTACACGCTACTATCCGTAAGGGATAGGGTGTCAGCATCACTGGACAGGCTCTGTTGTTCACTGTCATTGGCGCTGGTGGCTGGGGCCAGGGCATAGCCAGAGTTGACATAGTAGGGGTTGACGGGCTCCCTCCAAGATCCATACCTGTGAATAAGAAAGGCACATGAGTGACAGCAGAGCAAACTATTTTAATATACACTGTTAGTTATCTGGATAACCGCATGAGAAATTCAGAGAAAAACAGCAGAAAAGTCATGTATCTCCATCTCCTTGCTCCTCTCATCATTCCATTCTTCCCAATTTGAAGGGAAAGGATTAAAGAGGGTCTAAGCCCTGGGCATCTTTCCAGATGTTTCCTATTTTTGGAAAGGCATTTTAAGGATACATTCATAGAGTAACATTTGGGTAGCAGAAAATACTCCATCTTTCTCCTGAAGAGCACAAACAGAAAGGATCCATGTTCCTTGTTACAGTACAAAGTAACCCACTTCTGGCCCAACCCAATAAGTATTTCTAGAACAGCCCCCAAAAGCCACTGGGGCTCTAACTCACGACCTTGAGCTCCAGACATCAACGATACCCCTTGGACAGAACACACCGATGAAATCTGCTGCTGGGTAGGTATGGGGAGGTAGGTCAAAGCCCCACTACTAGGGGTACCAGAATCCAGTTGCTGCTACACAATTGGCCAAAAAAAACCCAAGATAATTAATCTGCATTTTTTTCTAAGGACAAATTTGGGTACATGTCTTTTGTTTTTCTCTTCATCTCTTTATAGCTTTTGGTCCTTGCCTACTACTAGGTGATTTGTAAATTTGTAAGTTTTCAAATTAAAAAAAATATTTTAGCTGGGTATAGTGGCATGTACCTTTAAGCCCAGAACTTGGGAGGCAGAGGCAGGTTGATTTCTTGTGAGTTTGAAACCAGCCTGGTCTACATAGCAAGTTTCTTGCCAGCCAGGGCTACAAAGAAAGACTGTCTTGCTAGTTCTAGAATGACCAGGTTACAAAAAGAAACCCTGTTTCAAAACCAGAAACAAACAAAAAATATTTTATGTATAAGAGTGTTTGACCTACAGGCATGTAAGTGTACTATGAGCATGCCTGGTGCCCACAGAACCCAGAAGAAGGAACTGGATCTCCTGGAGCTGGAGTTACAGACAGTTGAGTGGATGTTTAGGTGCTAGGAATGGAACCAGGGTCTGTTACAAGAGCAGCCAGTGCTGTTAACCACTGAACCATCTCTCCAGCCCTCCAAATATGTTTACTATTAATATACATATATATTAGTACCTATATAATATATACATAGATATTCATGCAAAATATTTTTTCCTTCAACATACTTTTTCAAAAAAATGTTTGTTCATTGGTGTTTTTCCTGAATACATATATGTATGAGGGTGTTGTATCCCCTGGAACTAGAGTTATAGACAGTTGTGAGCTGCCATGTGGGTGCTAGGACTTGAACCCGAGAATTCTGGAATAAGAGCCAGTCCTCTTAACTGCTGAGCCTTCTCTCCAGCCATACATACTTTTCCTTATATTCAGGGTCCTCTTACTCTGATTCCTTGAATACATGATCCTGCCTCAGTCTTTCTGAATAGTTGGGACCCACAGGAATAGTTGGGACTAAGGGACCATACAGGGCCCCTTGTAACTTTTTTATTGTGCCTAGACAGATTGTTTAATTTAGGTTATAAATACATTGTTCTATTATTACTTAAAAACATTAAAAGATTTTTTTTTTGAGACAGAGATCTGCTCTGGCTAGTCCTGAACTTGCAGTGATCTTGCCTCTGCTTTCCCAAGTACATGATCTATCCTATCCAGTTCCTCTAAGTTTCTGCTTGTGTTTCCCGCCCTCCCCCCAGGTTTTTTTTCGAGACAGGGTTTCTGTGTGTAGCCCTGGGTGTCCTGGAACTCTCTCTGTAGACCAGGCTGACCTCAAACTCACAAAGATTAGCCTGCCTCTGCCTCCCACATGCTGGGATTAATGGTGTACGGCACCACTGCCTAGCTTTCTGCTTGTGTTTTAAGAAGAGTCTTACTATGTAGTTCAGCTTACTATGTAGTTCAGCTTGGCCTCAAATTCACATTCCCTCTGCCTTAGCTCCTCAAATGCTGGGATTACATCTATGTGTTACCACACAGGCTTCAAATACTGTGTGTGTGTGTGCGTGCGTGCGTGCGTGCGTGCGTGCGTGCGTGTGTGTGTGTGTGTGTGTGTGTGTGTGTGTGTAAGCCAGAGATCAACCTTGAAGGTGATCTTCAGAAGACTATTCATCTTACTTTTGAGACAAGGTTTCTCACTGGGTCCTGGGGTTTGATGATAAGGCTAGACTACCTAGTCAGCCAGTTCCAAAGATTCTGTTTCCATCTCCCTAGTGTTGATTATTACATCTGGCTTTTTACACAAGTACTGGGAAGGAAACTCAGGCCCTCAAACTTGAATGACAAACCTTTTATTGACTAAGTTAGCTCCCTAACCTCTACTTGCTGTTTTAACTTTTTTTATCTTTATCCAAATTGAATATATATACACACATAAAATCTAGCTGATCCTCTGACCCTACAATGGATAGCCAGTTGTTAGCACTAAACACTACATAATCAGTAATTTAAACACTACTGTTGCCTACATCCTGACCTCACTTTTAACACAGGAATCTGGATTCTACACTGTTGTGCTGAGGGACAACCCTGTAGTGGTTGTACATCTATAGCAGTGGTTCTTTTTTTTTGGTTTTTCGAGACAGGGTTTCTCTGTATTGTGTTTTGGAGACTGTCCTGGAACTCGCTCCGTAGACCAGGCTGGCCTCGAACTCACAGAGATCCGCCTGCCTCTGCCTCCCAAGTGCTGGGATTAAAGGCGTGCGCCACCAACGCCCGGCCAGCAGTGGTTCTTAACCTGTGGATTGCAATCCTTTTGGGAGTCAAATGACCGTTCCACAGGGGTCCCCTATTAGATATCCTGCATATCAAATATGTATATCTGATCTAATAATAGCAAAATTATAGTTAGGAAGTAGCAGTAAAAATTTTTTTATGGTTGGGGGGGTCACAACATGAGGGTTACAGCATTAAGAAGGGTGAGACCATTGGCTATAGGGCCTCCTGTTAATTCTCTTCTTTAGAGATTGCGCTCAATTGAGGATGGTGGTAAATCCCTTTAATTTCAGCATTTGGGAGGCAAAGGTGGATTCTGGGTTCATATAGAGTAATGCCTCTCACCTTCCTAATGCAACCCTTTAATAAAATTCTTCATGTTGTGGTGATCCCAATCATAAAATTATTTTCATCGCTACTCATAACTGTAATTTTGCTACTGATATGAATCGTAAATATTTTAGGAGATAGAGGTTTGTCAAAAGGGTGGCAACCCACAGGTTGAGAACCACTAATATAGCATTTCAGGCCAGCCAGGGCTATACAGTGATGGCCTTCAATAGTACTACTCACAGCATCTGAAGTCAGTAAATTAGAAAATAACAAGGATGAGGCCATTTGAAAGGTGGATCCTAGGGTTAGAGCCTTTCCCATTAAGTAGTAAGCCACAGACTATGCTGACTGTCAGGCACTCCATACCATACACTTGGAGTAGAAGGAAAACCCAAATCATTTCTGAGGGAATAGGTCTTCTTTGGAACATCCATGTGCCAGCTGAACAGAAACGTCCAGAAAATTCTAACTCCATCAACCGTGCAAGGGCCCTTCAACAAGATGTGACTGGACAGGCATCTCAGAATCCTAAACTATTATTCTTTAGGATATGAGGACTATCAACTGGGCCAGAGAGCATGTAATCTTAAAAGGCACGCTTCTGTACTTCAAAAGGTTTAGCATCTAAACTCAGGAAGGAAGGTGGTATTTTGTAAGAGCAGTGCATACTAACACTCCTCTCATTCTTGAAGTGCAAGGAGACACGGGGAGGCCACAGTGGTGGGAAAATGAAGCCATCTATTAGTCAGAGAGCATTCTGACTACACACCACAGCCCCAGATTAATTGCACTGGGTACTAAAGGGTCATGGCTGGTCAGGGAAAGGCAAGACCAGCAACTTCAATCTGGGATGTATGTTAATTACCAAGAGGCTGCCAGATGCTTGAGAAACCAGCGCTTTGGAATCACACCAAGTATCTGCCATGATATATGGATCAGTCCCTTATCTCCATGTGTGACTATTGGTTAGTCAAAAACTTTATTTTCTTTGATGAAGTAGGCAGAAACACTTTTTTCAAAACCCTATTATCCACCAAGTTTAAAATCAGCACAGCTATGTCAACCAACACTGTCACAACCACAGAAGTAGAACTCAATGCTGCTTACTGCTAAATCGTTCTTGAATTTGGCTGTAATTACTCAGAATATTAAACCACATGGTAGTACATGACTATATGCCAGCAAGTCAAGAAAAAGCTGATACAGGAGAATTACTACAAATTGAGGGAGGCCTGCATGGTCTATATTCAGAGTTCCAGGCCAGCCAGAACTATACAGTGAGACCCTGTCCTTAAAAAAAGGAAAATGGGCCAGGCTTTTAATCCCAGCATGGCGGAGGTGGAGGCGGAGGTGGAGGCAGAGGCAGGCGGGTCTGTGTGAGTTCGAGACCAGCCTGGTCTACAAGAGCTAGTTTCAGGACAGCGTCCAAAGCCACAGAGAAACCCCTGTCTCAAAAAACAAAACAAAATAAAAAAAAGTTAAGTATGTTGGGCAGTGGTAGTTTATATCTTTAGTCCCAGCACTGGTTCATATCTTTAGTCCCAACACTCAGGAGGCAGGCAGAGGCAGACAGATCTGTGAGTTTGAGGTCAGCTTGTTCTACAGAATGAAACTCAGGAAAGACTCAAAAGCTACAGAGAGAAACACTGTCTTGAAAAACAAACAAACAAAAAGTATAGGTAAAAAAGATTAAATTTTGCCGGGCATTGGTGGTGCACGCCTTTAATCCCAGCACTCAGGAGGCAGAGGCAAGTGGATGTCTGTGAGTTCGAGGCCAGCCTGGTCTACAGAGCGAGTTCCAGGACAGCCTACAAAACAATACAGAAAACCCTGTCTTGAAAAAAAACAAAACAAAAAAAAGATTAAATTTTAAACTTGTTAGCTTTCTGATTTGGTCTCTGCCCTCCAGACTGTCAACACTCTCCTATTCAGTTACAGCAACACACAACAGTCCAGCAGGGTGGAGAATTCCTTGAGCATACTCAACTGCCTCCCATCCCACTCCATAGCCTGCTGTCCCTTCCTTTTCCACAGTCCCAGGTGTTTAATTCATATGTGTGGTAAGTCTGTATTCCACGAAGAGCATATCTGCTATATATATTCAATCCCTAATATCCACAGATGGAAAGAACAACCCAGATGAGAAGAAGGCAGCTACAAGTTGCCCACACCATCTACAACTTCCATACATCAGTACTGGCTCTGAGGAATCACTGTCAGTCATCTAGCTTCTCTTATTGGTTGATGAATAAAACACTGTTTGGCCAATAGCCAGTAGAGGCAGGATAGGCGGGGCTAGGATATGAGGGGGATGCTGGGGAGAGAGGCAGAGAGGCATGCAGAAGAGGACACCATGTAGCAGCCAAAGGAGTAACAGCTCCAGGTGTCCTCCGGTAAGCCAACATCATGTGGAAATACATAGATTAATAAACGGGTTAATAATTAAGGCAGAGTCAACCAATAAGAAGCCTTAGCCATCGGCCAACAGTTTAATAATTAATATAGCATCTGTGTGCTTATTTGGGGCTGAAGAGAGGCAGGACCTGGCAAGACAAGAAAATCACAGCAACAACTCTACTGAAAACAGACACACCTTTTGGCTCATGTGATAAGGAGTGCTCTGTCAATGATTTGTAAGAGGGAATGTCACAGAGATGTGGAAGAACCATCCCTGCAACAATTAGGAATCATAAAGAAAAGGACTGGGGGTGCTGGAGAGACGGCTCAGAACCATCTGTAATGAGATCTGGTGCCCTCTTCTGGTCTGCAGGGATACATGCAGACGGAACATTGTCTACATTAAAAAAAAAAAAAAAAGATCCTCAAATTCCTCTTTCAAAGTTCTACAGTTTTTATTCTTCCTATTTACTATTTTTTATTTCGTTGTCGCTGTTTCTTTGTTTTTCTTTTTTCCCTCAAGACAGGGCCTCTCTGTGTAGCCCTGGCTGTCTTGGAACTCACTCTGTAGACCAGGCTGGCCTTGAAGTCACAGACATCTGCCTGCTTCTGCCTCCTGAATGCTGGGATTGAAAGGAATTAAAGGCATTCACCATCACTACCCTGCTATTTGGGGGAGGGGGTTGAGACAGGATTTTATGTAGCCTATACTGACCTCAAATTTGCTTTGTAGCCAAGGATGACCTTTAAACTCCTAACTCACCTACAAATATGTGTGTGTGTGGTGGGAGGGGGGAGTTGTAGGTGTGTATCACCATAGTCAGCTCTCTGCACTTTACAATGTTCTCAAAATAAAAACCTAATGGGATCCTGCATACACACCTAATTTATTCCTGACAAAAGTATGAAAACAAATTGATGGAGAAAAGATAGTCTTTTCAATAAATGATGCTATGGCACTTAGACATGCAGAGACACAAAGAATGTTTTGTTTTGTTTTTCAAGACCCGTTTCTCTGTATTGCTTTGGAGTCTGTCCTGGAACTTGTTCTGGAGACTATGCTGGCTTTGAACTCACTGCCTGCCAAGTGCCCAGCTCAAAGAATGAACTCTGATTCACATCTCATACTTCACACCAACTCACCCCTGTAGCTTCCGGATGTTTTCAGCCTGAGCCACATTGATGCTACAGCATTCTACTACTTGGCCTCTGCCCACCTTGGTTCAGCAACATGCCCTGGCATGCTATCCTGGTCTGTGGGAACTCGCTGCTTTTTTCACACCAAATAACAGCTGGTATTCAGGCCTTAGTGAGAGGTACTCTGGTCACCTATAGCCAACCCAGAGTGGACCATATGCATGTGCACCATGTGTATGCCTGGTGCCTACAGGCCAGAACAGGGTATTCTATCTCCTGAAATCAAAGATACAGGCAGTTATGAACTACTGCCTGATCTGGGGGCTGAGACCCAAACCCACATTTGGCACTTCTATGGCATCTCAATCCCTGGTTCATCTGCCTCCCAGCTAGAAGCTACTTGGTGTCTAAATGCCCTTCAGGTTTCCTAGGAAATTTTCTAACATGGGTCAATGAAAATACTTACTTGGGGCTAGGGAGACAGATCAATTATAAAATGACTGCTGTGTAAGCATGAGGACCTGAGTTTAATCATGCACATACATAAAGAGCCAAGGATGGAACTGGGCATGGTAGCATATGTCTTTAATCACAGCACTCAGGAGGCACAGACAGGAGGTTCTCTGTGAGTTGAAGGCCATCCTGGTCTACATAATGAGTTTCTGGGTAGCCAGGACTACAAAGAGAGACCCTATCTCAAAAAACAAAAAACAAACAAAAAAAAAAGGGCAGTGCCAGAGGACTCAGACATGTGAAGAGATGCATATATTTTTAATTAATTGTTTATATTTATATGTTTATATGGTGGGTGTTTTGCCTGCATGTAAGCCTGGGCACCACCATGAATGCCTGGTGTCTGCACTAGTCAGATAGGGTTTGTCAAATCCCCAGAACTGCAGTTACAGATGGTTATTGAGTTGCTATGTAGGTACTAGGAATAAAACCCAGGTCCTCTAGAATCCCAGTTAATACTCTTCTTTAACAGCTGAGCCATCTCTCCAGCCCATTTTTTGGTTTTGAGACAAGGCTTTACTATGCAGCCCAAACTGGCCTCAAACTAACATTTATCCTTCTGCCTCAGTCTCCTAACAGGTATGTACTACTAGGCCTAGCTTGAAACACTGGTTTTTGTTGTTGGTTTGTTTTGTTCTTTCTTTCTTCTCTCCAGCACTGAGAGCAACCACTTGACTCTGCCCCAGTCTCCTGAGGAAGCAACCTAATACCCACAGGTAGGGGCAAGGCCTGTACCAGCTTTAATTTGTTGTGGCAGATGATGGAATACTCCTCAGAGTCAGAGACCTTGAGTTTCTTTCCTAATAGCCTTGGCCAGAATTCTGCTTCAGTTGAGTCCTGACAGACTAACCTTGCTGCCTAAAATGGGCAGAGGCCAAGAGGCAGCAAATGTATTCTCTCTAAGAGTTTGTTCCTACGGTCCCAGCTCCTTACCCAGGTGCGTAGGGGCAATACTGTATTAAACAAGGGGTGGGGGTTCATACTGGGTTGAACAGACAACTGTGGGCTGAGGAGATAATCTGTCTAACTCTTATAACTCCCCACCCCTAGTCCGGTATCTTTGGCCATCTATGTCTAAGAGACCCAACTCAAACTGGATGAGTTCCTCCAATAATTGTTGGCTCTTTGTGACATCCACTGAGCGCAGACAGCATTGGTGAGGTGTCTTCTTAGCACAGTGCAGACGCCAGCCTTGAAGCCAAATAGGGAACAGGCAAGTAGACTGAACATGCCCCACTACCTTAAGGCGACTGTCTCCAGACCTGGCCCTGAACTTCATCATTTATACACTAATTGCTGCCTGAACCTAGATCTATACTTGTCTTTGGTAAGACACTACCCTCGGCTGCATTCACACCATCAACACCAGTTTGCATCTTGTCCTGAGAACAGAAAACAGCACATATAAGATGCATATTTAGAAATAATGAGCACTCTTCTCCCAGGTGCAGAACCACTAATCCCATAGAGCCTCACTCCTTTCCCTGATGCAGTGGCAGGTGCCCACCCTGATGATATCCATACAATGACTCAGAGAAGTTGTGGCCCCACCACAATGAAGATAACATTTAGTTTTAGGTCCTACACCCAGGGTCCCAGATAGATGAAGACAACTGACATACAAGAACAGAAGGCATTACAGCATATCATTAATGTTCCAACACTGTCCACTCATGAATGATAGCATCACACCAATCAATGCTCAAAGGCATATCCACTCACAGACAAGGGAATGCTGTTGCCAGGGGTGTTGGTGCATGCCTTTAATCCCAGCACTCAGGAGGCAGAGGCAGGAGGATCTCTGTGAGCGAGTTCCAGGACAGCTTCCAAAACAATACAGAGAAACCCTGTCTTGAAAAAAACCAAAAAAAAAAAAAAAAAAAAGATAGCTCAGATGTTAAAAGTGCCTGCTGACAAATCTGTTCAATCACTGGACAAACATGGCAGGAAAGAACTGACTAGTGGAGGTTGTTCTCTGATGACACATGTAAACCATGCATGACACGTGTACATGCATGAACACGTGCATGTGTGCACGCTCTCTCTCACACACACACACAAATGCACAAAAACATATGTAGTAGATAATACAGATTTTAACCTCACTGTTGAATTAAAAACTATGTATGTACTAAGAAAATTCTAGAGGAATCCAGGCCATACATTGTTTTATCTGGGTGCTAAGAATAGACACCTCTGTTTACCTTTGCTCTTTCTTTTCTGCAGCAAAACTGTGTCTTCCGTGTATCTCTTAGTAACTTAGAAAAGACTATGATCTAATATATGCAAAGAGGAATCTGAAATGAGAAAGCTCTGCACAACCACACATAGGACTTGCCAGTCAGGGCTCAAGAGCTGTGAAGCCCTAGAACTAGAGAGCCCCTTCCTTTCTGCTTACACCTGAGTGACCACACGTCTTCTATCAGATGTCCTCAAGGTCCTTACTTGCAAGCCTGGACTCATATAAATAGTTTCAGAGTACTTCAATAGATGTACACAAATCTGATAAGAAACACTTTAACTGATGAAGTGAGGTTTAAATGGTGAGATTTTTAAAAAGTGGAATATCTGAGTGTTGATGTAAACTTGTAATCTCACCACAGAGGAGGCTGAGGTAGAAGGTAGTAAGACCCTGTGTTAAGAGGCAAAAGGTGTCATGTGATAAACAATGTTGCATGGAAATGTCAGTCCCTTCACTCTAGCCATGACCTAATAAGCAGGTATTTCAGAGGACTGTCAGATCCAGACTTATGCCAATTCTTCACAAACTCAAGACAGTCAAATAAGCACTGTAAAGTAGCAATACTAAAGAGCTTCAACTCTGGGGCACATGTTGGTGCTATGTTCATCCTTTTTGCTCTTATTATTATTGTCGTTGCTGTTGTTATTTATTTTTGTTTTGTTTTTAAGACAGGGTTTCTCTGAGTAGCCCTGGCTGTCCCAGAACTCGATCTGTAAAGCAGGCTGCCCTCCAACTCACAGAGATCTGCCTCCCAAGTGTTGGGATTAAAGGTGTGTGTTACCACACCCAGCCTGGCCTGTCCATTTTCACACTTCTTCGGGATGTAGAGGGAGGTCTGTATCCACCATTAACTCAAAGATAGCCATGAAGGACTCTCAGATATGGTACCTTCATTCAGCTCTCTTACCTTAAAGAAATGTGTGTGTGTGTGTGTGTGTGTGTGTGTGTGTAGCAGAACTTGTGAAAACTGTAAACACTCTGCATTTATGAATTTAGTCAAGGTCAAAATGTAGTTAGCACTAAAGAGCTGGCTCAGTGTAAAGTGCTTGGTATTTAAGGAACTGAGTTCAGATCCCCACCTAAGAAACTTAAAAAAAAAAAAAAAAGGGACATGAGAGATGGCTTAGTGGTTAAAAGTATTCACTGTTCTTATAGAGAACCTGGGTTTGGTTTCCATCATCCATATGACAGCTCACAACCACTCACATTCCAGGAGATCCAACACCCTTTTCTGACCTCCAAGAGCTCCTTTACATGTGTGGTACACATACACTCAAAATCGTCTGGTGCCAGTTTAGGTTCAGATACTGATTAAAAAAAATACCAGATTCTCTTTCTGCTAATTTAGCTACACCCTTTCACCCATCTGCTGGTTTCGTTTACCTCTCACCTAAATGAGAAGTTTAAAGTAGAAAACTATTAACAGCTAAATTTGTCTAAACATGTGACAAAGTCATGCGTCTGTTAAGCTTTAAAATAAACATGATGGCTGGGCATGGTGGTACATGCCTTTAATCCCAGCACTCTACACTTCAGCTGTAGGAAACCCTGCTACACAGAACAGGATGTTCCTGAGAGAGATGCGATTTTCATTCACAGGCACCTCATAATGAACTTGGGATGACAGATGACCTTCTACCACCAACTTCGTGTTTCATGGGGGTCATCACACCTGACTTTCTCTAACTGATTAGTCCACATGTCTTTTCCTTTGAGTTCTCATGTTTAAAAAAATGTTTTAAAGCCCAGATGCGGTGGTGTATACTTGTATCCCCAGTGTTCAAGAGGCAGAAAGAGAGGATGATTGCTAGAAGCCCAAGGACAGCCTAGGGAACAGGGCCACATAATACAGCACTACCTCAAAAGGGGGAAGGGGGTGGAAGGCATCATTTCATAGGGCCCACGATCTATAATTCACAGGCTTTCTAAATTGAAAAAATAGTGAAGATGAAAAGGAATAAAAGTACAAAAAATGACATCAAAGAGAAGAAATTATCAAAACAACCCAGAGGGAAAAGCCTGCATATTATGAGAGAACACTAACAACAAAGAACACATTCAAAGACATCTTAAGGGTAAATAAAGTAGGCATGTAGCTCAATGGTAGAGTGCCTACTTATCATGTATACGGCCCCAGATTCAATACCAGCACCTTAAAGGAAAACAAGAAAGCCAAGTGTGTTATCTGACACCTGTAATACCATTAGCACTCAGGAGGTGGAAGCAAGAGGATCTCTGTTGAGTTTGAGGCTAGCCTGGATCACACCTTGAGTCCTGGGCTAAGCTAGGCTACATAGCAAGATTCTGTCTCAAATAAAAGCCATCCTGGGAAACAAGTCGTAGCCACAGAACAGATTACCAGTTTAGATCAACTCCAGCATAAAGGCATAATGCATCAAACTCGAGAGACTCTACACTGAATGTTTGATAACTGTACACAAGAACATCAACAATATCACATATACTACTAACCCAATACCCAGTAGTACCACAGCACTCAACAATACTGCAATACCACAGCATTGAGCACAACACACCATAATACAGCATCTCAGAAGCATAGCATCCAGGACCACTCAAACTGCTGACACTGTGCACCCAGTACCATAATATTGAACACCAGACACACTACCACAAAACCAAGGCAACACAGCACCTAGTACTACAGCATTCAGAGCCACAAAATGTCTAAGGGTAACTCTCAGCTTGAGCAGGAACACAGAAAGCGTTGGGAAACAGGTCTTCAGAGAGAACTAATTTATCACTTATGTATTACAGTGTATAGTATACTTCAAATTGGTAAAGAGTATATGATTAACAAAAAGGCTGGGAAAATGGCTCAGCAGTTAAGAGCATTTATTCTTGCTAAGAACTGAGGTTTGATTCCTAGCACCCACATGGCAATTAAAAACAGTCTGTGACTCCAGTTCCTGGGGAATCTGATTCTTAGGCTTCCAAAGGCTCCATGTACTCACAGATTGTATGTGAATACATACATACATGAAAAACATAGATACACATTAAATTAAATTTAAAAATGGGGGAGGGGCGCTGGGAAGATGGCTTAATGGCTGATAAGACCCTGGGGTGCTGCGCACTGTCCCTCATTCTCTGTTGGAGCCAAAGATCCTGGGAAGTGTCTGTATGAGGTGTGACCCCAGAAGCACACACTTCCCTACTGGTGTGCCCTCCTCATCTAAAGGCCCTAGGCCCTAGCCTAGTGAGCATTCTTTTGTGTTGGCCCTAGGCCCTAGGATGCTGACCCCTCACTGGATCAGCTGAGACTTGAAGAGTGGATTCTGGAGCCCTGGCTCAATCCTTCAGGTGCCCGCTGGGAGCTCTGAGCTGATTGGTGCAGTGGTGCCCTGTCTCACTGTGAGGCCCAACTGCTCTGTGGCCTTGAAGCTTTTTTTCCTAGTTTTGTCTGGGATGTGGGCCGCTTTGCTTGCTACTGACAGCCTTTATTTGGCTGGACCGGCAGCCTCCAAAACAATACAGAGAAACCCTGTCTAGACAAACCAAAAAAAAAAAAAAAAGACTGAGTGGTGGTAGTATATACCCAGAACTCAGGAAGCAGAAGTAGACTAATCTCTAAATTCAAGGTCAGCCTGATCTACAGAATGAGTTCCATGACAGTCAGGGCTACAAAGAGAAACCTGTGTTTAGGGAGGGGGCAAGCTATATAAAATGTAGAGGATGGGTACATGTGCAAAACAAAATAAGTGATTGAATAAATAAATATAATAAAATACAGGCCTTTGTAAATTTTTTTTCTGGTTTACTTTTGCCTTTTTGAGACTCTGTTGACCCTGCTGGTCTTTAACAAAAGCAATATTCTTACCTCAGCCTCCCAAGTGCTAGGATGGCATTAAAGTTATGAACTACCATGCCAAGCTAAGTCAATAACCATTATTTTATAACATATATATGGGTATTTTGCCTGTATATGTCTGAACACCATGTGCATGCCTGGTTCTCATAGAGGTCAGAAGAGGGCATCAGATCCCCCAGAACTGGAGTTACAAATATTATAAAAGTTGTAGGAGCTGGGAGTTGATCCCAGTCTCTTTGAAAGAACAGTCAGTGCTTTCAACCACTGAACCATCTATCAGTCTTCTCAAAACTTTTTTTAAAAATAATGTACTTTCTGGACTGGGGAAATGGCTCAAAAGTTAAAGCATTTGCTTCCAAAATATAGGAACAGGGTTCAGATCCCCAGCGCTCATGTAAATGTCAAGTGCTTGGAAGGCAGAGACAGGGGATCCATGGAGTAAGTTGGCTAGCCATATTGGCAAACTCTGGGTTGAGTTGATTGTGCCTCAATGAACAAGGTTAAAACTAAAAAGCAATCAGTTGGGTGTTGGTGGTGCACACCTTTAATGCCAGCACTCGGGAGGTAGAGGCAGCCGGATCTCTGTGAATTCGAGGCCAACCTGGTCTACAGGGCAAGTTCCAGGACAGGCTCCAAAACAATACAGAGAAACCCTGTCTCGAAAAAGAACAAATAAATAGCAATCAAGACTCTCAGTATCAATCTCAGAACTCTATATTCATGCAGACACAAGCAAACGTACATACACAGAAAAAAAAAACCTACTTTCTAATTATAAACACATAGACAAAGAAGAAAGAAGTCCCTACAGCCAACAGTACAGAACATCATCCCTGAGGAAATAACCCTGACAAAGGAGAGCAGAGGGAAACTTAACACTCTATAGAGATGCTTGAACGTCTGCCTGAGAAAAATATGCCCAGCAGACTAGAGATACATTAGTAATAATTTGGAGATCAATACCCCCACCTGAAAAAAAAAAACAAAACCCATTTATACTACACATTACTCAAAGGAGCACAGAGCTTAGAGAAACCCACCATAGTCAGAATTTCCCTGGCTGGCAGATGATGATGACAGCACCCACCCAGGAAGAGACATGCAGTATGGGCTGTACCACCCAACCAAACAACAACTGCACTCATTTTCTTTTCTTTTAAGATTTATTTATTTATTTATTTATTTAATACATATACAGTGTTCTGCCTACGTACCAGAAGAGGGCACTAGATTGAATTGTAGATGGTTGTGAGCCACCATGTGGTTGCTGGGAATTGAACTCACGACCTCTGGAAGAGCAGTCAGTGTTCTTAACCTCTGAGCCATCTCTCCAGCCCCTGCACTCATTTTCTAGACTTATCAATGACCTATAGAAGGCTGGGACCACAGTGCAGGGACGGGGAAGACTAGGGCTCCAGCCAATGCACTAAATTTCTAGCTCCACAGAAAGATGCTTAAGTAGAAGGCTATCTATATTTAAGGTCAGAAAGTTGCCTGCCCCACAAAAGTGACTAAAGACTTACCCTGAATGTTTCTGTAGATCACATACTTTAGGAATTCATAACTCTAAGGTGTTGTATGACTTGCAAAGTGGTGTTCTTACCAGTGAGATACAGTGGGAAAAGCAAAGCTGATTTCCTCCCGTGCAGGGCACAGATCCTTAGCCTAGAGCCATACTCAGACACAACCAAGAGCTGCAGGATAAACTAACACATGAAATCCAAATTGTAGAAAGATTAACATAGGGGGCTGGAGAGATGGCTCAGAGGTTAAAAGCACTGCCTGGTCTTCCAGAGGACCTGAGTTCAATTCCCAGCAACCACATGGTGGTGGCTCACAACCATCTGTAATGAGATCTGGTGCCCTCTTCTGGTGTCTAAGCATAGAACACTATATGCATACATAATAAAAATTAAAAAAGAAAGAAAGATTGACATACTCAGACAGCACAGGCCAAACTTGAAATGTTTTTTCTTTTTTGAAACAGGGTTTCTCTGTGTAGCCCTGGCCGTCCCTGGAACTCACTCTGTAGACCAGGCTGGCATCATACTCACACAGATCCAACTGCCACTGCCTCCCAAGTGCTGGAATTAAAGGCATGTACCACCACACCCAGTCTAAACTTGAATTTTCTTTCTTTTTTTGTTTTGTTTTTCGAGAAGGATTTCTCTGTAGCTTTAGAGGCTGTCCTGGAAATCACTCAGTAGATCAGGCTGGCCTCGAACTCACAGAGATCCGCCTGCCTCTGCCTCCTGAGTGCTAAATTAAAGGCGTATGCCACCAATGCCTGGTCAAACTTGAATTTTCATGTCTGATTTGCACATTGACACAATGACAGGCAGAGTCATCAGGCATTTGGCCTACAGATACAGCATAATTCCAGGAGAGACCATACTGATGCCACAATGAAGTGTACACATGCTGGCACCTGTGACAAATACATAAACCTTGCTCTCTTCAAACACTCGTGTGGGTAAGAGCCAAGCTAGCATGGTCCACACAGACAGTTTCTATAAAGAGTTCAGTCCTGTGTTGCCTGTCAGTACTTTCCTTTCATAAACCCAACAAAACAGTACCAGGTACCAGCATCACAAGGCCTGGGAGCTAAGGACTGGAGTTGATCCCCATCTCTCTGTCTGACTTGTACACATAGTATTTCATGGATGCCATGGAGTTCTGTCAGACTATGGAGCTTTGCATAACTAAAGAAGAGAAGGTCACCTGATGACAGGCAAGTATAGGTACAGACAGTATGGTGGATACATTAGGACTCATGGGAAGTCTCTGCAGCACTGGTAAAAGGAATAGGTATCTTTATTAACTGCTCTACCAGCTAGGCACTGGGGGCACACACCTTTAATCCTAGCAATTCAGAGGAAGAGGCAGGTGGATCTCAGAGTTCGAGGCCAACCTGGTCTACAAGGTGAGTTCCAGGACAACCAAGGCAGCACAGAGAAACTCTGTCTCAAGACAAAGAAATAGCTCCAAAACTGGGAAAGTAGGACTTTGTCAGGAGGTTCCTGTGGTGATCCAGCAGAACAATGAGAAGGGCAAATAGAGATAGATGTAGATCAAACATCATTCTACATAGAAATAGGACCAGTAATGCTGCTAACCTGATGTGGGTGGGCGAGCAGGGTTTGGGTTGAGGAATGGATGGTTCTGCCACTTCTGATATAAGAAAGCTTAAAAGAACAAGTTGGGGCAGAGGAAGACCTAGTGTTAGAATATTCAATGTATCATCCTCCATCATGTGCAACCCAGATGTGTCTACAGTATCTAACACAAGCTTTATTCAGGAGGCTAAATGCCCAAGTAGGGGCTGAAACCTACAGGCATCTGGTGGCACTCTCAGCACCTCCCATTCATTATCTATGGCTTCTCTAAGGCACCTCTTTCTTCAGGCCCTTATTTCATCACTCATTTAACATAAAACACAGAAAATTCTCCACTGTCACAACAGAGTAGGAAGGTAGTCAATCCCACAAAATATAGTCTGTAAGCTTAATAAACTAGGGTTCCTTTCTTTTTCCTTTTTTTTTTCCAATTTGTAGACCAGGCTGGTCTCATATAGTTCACTGGGACTAAAGGCATGTGCCACCCCCCTCCCCAGCTTAACCTAAGGTCTCTAAATTCACCATGAACGTTAAGTATTATTTATTACTACATGTGGGGATGTGTATTCATGTATGTGGTTGAGTGTGTGACATGGTATGCTTGTAGATATCAGAGAACAACTCATGGAAGTCATTTCTCTCCTTTTACTAAGTGGATCCCACAAAATGAACTCAGATCTCAGGTTCAGAGGCAGTCTCTCAACTAGAGTCATCTTACTAGCCCCAAACAAAACTTTCTCTCCTCTCTTTCTTTTAAGACTGTCCCAAGCCAGGTATGGTGGCCCACACCTTTAATCCTAGCACTCAGGAGGCAGTGGCAGGTAGATCTCTGAGTCCAGCTTGGTCTAAAAACCTTGAGTTACTCCCAGAACAACAGTCAGGCTGTTAAGACAGAGAAACTCTGTCTCAAAAAGAAGAAGAAGAAAGCCGGGCAGTGGTGGCGCACGCCTTTAATCCCAGCACTTGGGAGGCAGAGGCAGGCGGATCTCTGTGAGTTCGAGGACAGCCTGGTCTACAAGAGCTAGTTCCAGGACAGCCTTCAAAGCCACAGAGAAACCCTGTCTCGAAAAAACAAAAACAAAAACAAAAAACAAAAAAAAAAGAGTTAGTTCCAGGACAGCCTCCAAAGCCACAGAGAAACCCTGTCTCAAAAAACCAAAAAAGAAGAAGAAGAAGAAGAAGAAGAAGAAGAAGAAGAAGAAGAAGAAGAAGAAGAAGAAGAAGAAGAAAAGACAGACAGGCTCTCTCTATGAACTAATAGATCTTCTGCCTCTGCTGGGACTAAGAAGTGTGAGCACATCAAAACAGCTTAAAGTGTAAAGGCAGTTCTTCTACTTACTAGTTCAGAAATAATGTTTACATTTTTCATTGGATATTCATGAACAACAAAAAAAATTTGAGTGCTGCTGAGATGACTCGGCGAGTAAATGTACTTATTGAACAAGCCTGGCAATCTGAGTGTAACCCCTGAGATCCACATAAGGCTGGAAAGAGAATGGATTCCAAAAAGCTCTCTGACATACACAATCATACACGCTATGGTATACATGCTTGCACCCACAAAGAATAACACAAAGTTAGCCGGGTGTTGGTGGCACACACCTTTAATCCCAGCAATTGGGAGGTAGAGACAGGTGGATCTCTGTGAGTTCATAGCAGTGGTGGTTCATGCCCATAATTCCAGCACTCGGGAGGCAAAGGCAGGCCAGGCAGATCTCTGTGAGTTCAAGGCCAGCCTGGTCTACAGAATGAGTTCCAGGGCTACACTAAGAAACCCTGTGTGTATGTGGGGGAGGGGGGTTCACTTCATAGAACCAGCCAGACATCTGGAAAATGGTAGGAACAGCAAAGGGCACTTGCTCTCCCCCTCAGTCCTATGCCTAAAGGCAATAGCAGAGAATATAGGAGGGCTGCAAGGAGGCCAGACTAAAGCATGAACTATCTTTTGTCACAATTGGCCATAAAAGATGTACCACAGGCCAAGTCAGTATAAGACATCCTGTGCTGTGTCTTCAAACTCAGGCTCAGCGGACTATACCTTTCTCATAGCTTCTTGGCCTTTTGGCCCAGAAAAACATTAGGAAAAGATCCAGGAGACTCTATGTACAGGGAAGGACACAGCTAACAAGAATGGTAAGAGTAGCAAACATAAATGAAATAGAGCATTTGGGAAGTTGAGGGTTAAAACCAGCAGCCAAAGGGCAATGCTTACTTCAGACCTGCTCATTAAGACCTGTTGGGGAACCCAGAACAATATCAAATGACACTTGTGGGTCAGGCTCACCTACCAAGGAGAGTAATACCCACGCCTGCCAGTTAAGTGTGTCATAATCCTAGGGCCTGAGTGCCAAACCATTCAGAAAACTGCCAGGATCCTAACTCATACCTGCTAAAACTATGGGCTATAGAGACGGTACATAAGGCTTACAACCATCTATGATTCTAGTTCCAGGAAATCCAATACCTTCTTCTGACCTCTAAAGGTGCCTTCCTACATGCAGTACACATTCATAAACTTATGCCCACACACCAACAAATAAAATAGTAAGTCTAAAACATGAAAATCAACAACAAAAGAAAATCCATTGTGGATGTCAAGCCTTTAAGAAACAGACTAATGGGTAAAGGAGCTAGCTTAGCTGCCAAGGCTGCCAATCTGAGTCCAATCCCTAGGACCCATGTGGTAGGAGACAATAGACTCTTACAAATTGTCCCCTGACATTCATATGCTACATGCACATATACACAACACAAAGACATATAAATAAAATGAAACAACAACAACAGACAGATGGTAAGTGGATATTGAGACACACTCTTATAATCCCAGTACTTAGGAGGCTGAGTTCAAGACCACTTGGCTAAAAGTAAGAACCTGGAAGGCCTGAGAGATGGCAGGAGGCTCAAGAGATGGTTCAGTGGTTAAGAGCACTGACTGCTTTCCAGAGGACCCAGGTTTATTTCCCAGCACCCACATAGCATCTCACAACTATCTGTAACTCAAGTTCCAGGGAACCAAACACCCTCACACAGATGTACATACATTCAAAATGCCAATGCACATAAAATAATTTTTTTTAAAACGCAAAACCCTGTCTCAAAAAGAAAAAAGGGATCCAATGTGGTAGCACACACTTTTAATCGCAGCACTCGTGAGGCAGATCTACATAATGAGTTCTGGGTTGGCCAGGCATATAAGGTGAGACCCTGTGAAAGAAAGGGAGACAGGAAGAAGAAAAGACAAAGGAGACTAGAAAGATGACTCCAGGGTTAAGAGTCCATACTATTCTTGCAGACTGAAGTTCAGTTCCCAACACCCATGTAAGGTGGCTCACAAAACTTCCTGTAACTCCATATCCAGAGTATCCAACTCCCTCTTCTGGCTTTGTAGGTACTGCACTGCCACACACAGACGCATACACCTTAAAATTTTTAAAAAGCAACAAAAACAAATAACAAGAGAGAAAGAGCCCAGGTGTGGTGACACATACCTGAAATCTCAAGATTTGGAAGGTGAAGACAGGAGAGAACGAAGTTCAAAATCAGCCCTGGCTATACAGAAAGTTCTAGGCCAGCCTAGGCTACATGAGCGACCATGTCTTCAAAAAAACAAAAATAATAAAAATTCTGGGTTTTTACAGAAGCTGGTGGTGCATGCCTTTAACCTCAGCACTCAGGATGCTGAGGCAGGCACCCTGGCCCACTGAACATGGAGTTCCAGGACAGCCAGGGCTACACAGAGAAACCCAGTCTAAAAAAAAAAAAAAAGAAAAGAACTTATGTGTGCCACCCCCCCCCCCGGAAATTAAGCTAAGAATGTATGTAGCTCAGCAGCAAAGCATCAGCCTAACATGCCTGATTCCTCAGATATAGGTCTCAGCACAAGGTAGGTAGGGACCAGGAGGGCAGGCGGGTGATAAACCAATCTAAGTTAGACCCAAAATTCACACACAAAGGCAATAAACAGAAAGGTCTTCTCCAGGAATGAACAAAGAGCTGGGCAGTGATGGCATTGGCCTTTAATCCCCACACTCAGGAGGCAGAGGCAGGTGGATCTCAGTGAGTTCCACAACAGCCAGGACTGTTACACAGAGAAACCCTGTCTCAAAAAAAACAAACAATGAACAAAGGAGCTGGGCCTGGTGGTCCATTCTGTAATCTCAACTGCTCAAGAGACTAAGGGAAAAAGATCACAAGTTCAAGGTCAGCCTGGGCTAAGAGAGAGTTTAAGTTCAGTCTGAGCAATTCAGTGACACCATCTCAAATTTATTTTGGTTTTTAACTTTTTTACTTATTATTATTGGGAAGAGGGTGTGTATTACATGTGTGTAGAGGTCAAAGGACAACTTTTGCTGTCAGTTCTCTCCAACCAGCTTTACATAGGTCCCAGGAATCAAACTCAGGTGCCAAGATGTGTGGCAAATGCCTTTACTCACTGAATGATCTTTTTGTTTTTTGTACCTCATCTCAAAATTTAAAAAAATGAAGGTCTGAGTACATAGTTCAGTGGTTTAGGTTCAATCTCGAATATAGAGGGGTAAATTAGAAAGAAAAAAATTAAGAAGCAAAGCAAATGCCAAAAGTATTCTATGACATCTAGGCCCAAGCCAAAGAAGTGTTCTGCATAAGTATAATAAACTTAAAACCCAATCCAGAGTAATGTTCAATTCCCAGCAACCACATGGTGGCTCACAACCATCTGTACTAGGATCTGGTGCCCTCTTCTGGTCTGTAGGGACACATGCAGACAGAACACTGAATACATAAATAAATCTTTAAAAGAAAAAAAGAGTAGTGTGTTTTCTTGGTTTCAGCTGAGAGTATTGCACCTTCTCAGTTTTGAAAGAACTAAGCCTCAAATCATCTATGTACATGCACTGACACAGAATGAACCCTGTCAAAACAAAAGCACAGCAGAGCACCAAATCAGAGACACAAAGCAAGGAGGCCAGTGACCCAAGTCTGTTGGTATCATGCTTTACTACATCTGGCCCTTTGCATTTCATTAACTTGCTATCCACAGTCAAGTTATCACCCAGGAAGATTTAGTTCCAGACCCTCCTTCTCTAGTGAACACTTGCTAGCATCAACCTTTCTTTACCTAATTCCTAACATCAGGCTTAGTCAGTAGTTCTCAACCTTCCTAATGTTGGGATCCTTTAATACAGTTCTTCATGTTATGGTGACACCCCCCACGACCACAGAATTATTTTCATTACTACTTTATAACTGTAAGTTTGCTACTGTTATGTGATCCTATAAAAGGGTCATTTGACAACCCATAAGAGGTTGTGACCTACAGGTTGAGAATCACTGCTCTAAGAATTCAGGGACCAGGTGTCCTCTTCTGGCATGCAGACATACATGGAGGCAAGATGTTGTGTTCATAACAAATAAATAAATCTTAAAAAAAAAAAAAGAATTCAGGGACCAGCAGGACGACATAGTAGCATAAATGTTCCTCTCACTACAAGCCTGTGGGAAACACTAGTAAACAAAGGTAGCTAGAGCAAAAGTTCAGAGAGTCTGCCACCTCCATCACAAGGGATCCAACCAAGCGGGCTGTCAAGAAAGCAGGTTTGCAGCCTGGAGAGATGGCTCAGAGGTTAAGAGCACTACTTGCTCTTCCAGAGGTCCTGAGTTCAATTCCCAGCAACCTCATGTTGGCTCACAACCATCTATAATGAGGTCTGATGCCTTCTCCTGGGGTACAAGCATGTACACACATAAAAAAAAACCTGTATACATAATAAATAAATAGAAAGAAAGAAAGGTTTGCTGGGCAGTGGTCACACATGCCCTTTAATCCCAGAACTGGGAGGCAGAAGAAGGAAGATCTCTGTGAGTCTAAGGCCAGCTTGGTCTACAAAGCAAGTTTCAGGACAGCCAGGGTTGTTACAAGAGAAAGCCTGTCTTAAAAAAAAAAAAAAAAAAAAGCAGGTTCACTGGACTATAAAGAAATGTGCTCGTCAGGTGTGGTGGCACATGCTTTTAGTTTTAATACCAGCACTGAAGAGCCAGAAGAAGCAGGAGGATCTTTGAGAGTTTTGAGGCCAACTTGGTTTAGAGTTCTAAATTTTCCAGGGCTACATAGTAAGACTCTTTTTCGAGGGAGGGAGGGAGGGAGGGAGGGAGGGAGGGAGGGAGGGAGGGAGGGAGGGAGGGAGGGAGAGAGGGAGGGAGGGAGGGAAAGGTGGGTAGGTGGGTGGGTAAGTGTTGAATTTCTGTTCAAAGCACATGAAACAGCAGCCAATTCAGTCAAAATTTAATGCCAGTGGACTGGGTTTTCTTATTCCCAGCCTGGTGCTTCCTAACTACAGTCCCTTGCATGACAAGCAGATTGTATCCAATTTACATTGTTGGAGGGAAGTAACTTATTGATAAGCACTTGCCTCTAATGCATGAGGACTTGAATTAGATCATTAACACCGCAAACAAAAAACATGAACAAATACTACAGTCAACAACAACAACAACAAAAAACCATGTTGGAAACGAGGTGTGGTGAGTTTGCCAGTAATCTCACCACTTGAAAGGTGGAGGATAAAAAATTCAAAGTCATCATTTGAGGGCTATAAGAGATCTTGTCTCAAAAAATAAATCAAGTGCTAAAAATGTAGCTCAGTTGGTCAAATGTCTGTCAACAACCATTGCCTCAGGATGAATCTTCAGCACTACATAAACTGACAAAAAGTTCAAGTTATTCTCAGTTACACAGGGAATTTTTTAGGCCAACCTGGGGTGCATGAGACCCTGTCTCAAAAAAAAATGCTAAATAGTTGAGGTGTGGTGGTAACCATCTTTAATCCCAGCATTTGGGAAGCAGAAGCAGATGAATCTCTGAGTTTGAGGTTAGCCTGGTCTACAGAACAAGTTCCAGGACAGTCAAGACAACAACCCTATCTCGGAGGAAAAAAAATCTTACTAAGTAAATAGCACTTGGCTAATGACAATGAATAAAATACAGTTCAACAGTCTACTTTGAACTTACACCAAAGAAATGTAAGTTCTGTAGCTTTGCCAGTGACCAATTTTGATTCTCCCTCTGTAGACCAGGCTGGCCTCAAACTCAGATCCACCAGCCTTTGCTTCCTGGTAGCTGGAATCAAAGGTGTGTACCACCACCACGTAGCTGTAGCCATAATTTTTATTGTTTTTGTCTTTTTGAGGACAAGGTCTCTCGTGTAGCTTTTCTTTATAGTTCAATGAACCTGCTTTCTTGATAACCCACCATGCTGGCTCAGTATGGGTTCTAAACACCAACCATATCAGCACCTGGGAAAGGTTTTCATGTTGAGATCAATGATAAGCTAAGTTAAGTCTCTAGTCATCAGCTCTAGGGAAATAAGCAGGAAACACAAACTCCGCCTACAAGTAAAACAAGCACCAAGGCAGCCAAACAAGCTTCCTGTTACCATGATACTAAGTTTTAAAAAAAAGGTAAAGCTTGGGCTGCCAAGACAGGTTAGCAGGTAAAGGAGGCTGTCACCAATCCTAATAACTGAGTTCAACCCCTAGAACTCACAAGGAGAAGCAACTCCTGCAAGTAATTCTCTTACCACATTTGCACACACATGAGCCTGAGGGCAGTGCCTCCCCACCCCCATACTTGAAGCACACACATACACACACACACACACACACACACACACACACACACACACACACACAGAGGAATAAATGTAAAAAAAATATTAAAACAGAAAGGTGAAGAAACAACTTTCAAAGCTACAGTCACATGAGAGCACTGCTGTTCTCCAGTTGTACCCTTGGGCTGATATTTGCTGACCATACCATGGAGGGGAAATGCCAATTCTGGAATTCCAAGCCCAGACATCAGGAGTTTCTGAACCTCTGAACCTCCCAACAACTGACTACACAGAAACTGTCCCACTACTGTCTCATCCTTCAGGAAAAATCCAAAAGATTGATTAAAATAGTAAGGTATGGGAGGGTGGATTTTGGAAAGATGGCTTGGCAGTTAACAGCACTTGTTGCTCTTCTAGAGGGCCAGGGTTTGAATCCCAGCATCCACATGGTGGCTTGCAAGTGTTTGTTAACTCCAGCCAGTCCCAAGGGATCTGAAGCCCTCTTCAGATCAATTAGAATTTTCTGTGCATTTGAATGTATTCCCCTCCCATTGTTAAGGGTTAGAGTGTCTGACTCCGATCTGGTCCCTCTTTTATGAAAGACCACATGAATTTTGTGCTCAAGGGTAAAGTTTAAACATGACTTCTAAGAATTTCCATGTTTCTAATAATTCACAAAGACCTATCTTTAGTAGTACATGTGTTACTAAAGAGGGAACTATAGGAGGGTTTCCAGCATGCTATGCAGGAACGCCGATAAGCCTTCACAACTTTTCATTTTGAATTTCTACAAGTTGCCCAGACTGACAATTTTTGATCCTCCGTCCTCAATTTCCCAAGTAGGTGGGATTACACCTAAGTCTTGCTTGTTGCATTCTCAACTCTGTAAATATAAAAAGGTACCTAATGACAAGCATGAAGATATCTAAGTAGGAAATAGAACCACACGTAATTCAACAAGAGCAGCGGTAGAGAGAGATTTCAGCTGGGGTTGAACACAAGGCCACCTGTTACCACCTTTCCCTTGCTCCTTTGCCAGGTCTCCGAGGTGTGTATAGAAAATGGACACCCTGTGCCGAACTCACCTGAGCTCTCTGCCTTCGCTGTACCGTCTACTTGAGGGGGCCCTCGGGGCAGCAGTCTCCAATAGCAGCTTCTGGGTGAGCCTGCTGGGGGGGACAGAGTCTCGGCCATCATCCTCATCTGCATCTTGGTCACATTTCCATTCTTCATCTTCATTCAAAGTAGGCAGGTATCCAGACATGCCCTTCCCTGTCCCAGACCCTGAGCTCTGGTCACTGCAAACCTTCGGACTCTCTGAGCCTGTCCTTGTGTATTCCAAATAAATGTCAGACTTAAGGAAGGAAGGGTAGGTATTCTCCTCCATAGTGGACTGGATTTCTGTCTGTGCCTGGTCAAACATGGCAGGATCGATCTGCTGCTTCATGACACAGTCCTTTATGAAGCTTTTAGTGGCTGGCTTGGTTTGTCTGGACACAATGCCATTGCTATCCAGGATGTACTTTCGGTAGATGGCTCTTGCCAGCTTCAGCCTCTTCTCCTCATTTGAGTCACAAGGCTCAAGCTTCCTGAAGCCACTGCAGGCAAACCAGAAGTCCAGCAGGTCAGCACAGCCCTCCTGCTTCAGGAAAGTCCTGAACAGGCTAATTCCATCTTGGTCATCCAATAAGGAATGCAGTGACTCAGCCCACCTCAAGTATGGTGGGGTGGGGGAGGCACTGCCCTCAGGCTCATATCCCAGATCCAGATCTGAACGTCTTGGGGTAGCTGTTGAGGTCTCACTTTTAGTGCTGGCACCTTTCCCAGAGCAGAAACTGTGGTTAACAGGCCTTGAATCAGTAGATACCAGTTCTCCCTCTTCTCCAGGCACTGGGGGCCGGGGGGCATCTTCAGTGAAACTTGTTCCGAGGTCCAAGGGGAAACCCTGCTCCTGGACATTCATTTTGGGACTCTGCGTCAGTGAACAATGAGCGCTGCACCCTAATACCTCAGTACTTACAGCTCCCAAGGGAATCAATCTGTCCTGTTGAAACCATTAAGAGGACAAGGATTAGGAAAGGTGGTTCATGGAAACACCAGAGGTTCTCTTGAGATGTGCAGTGATGCCCCCCCCACTCCCACTTGGAGCAGCGACTCAGTGCAGACTTCCAGCAGAGACATATTTGGGCCAGAAGTTTTGTTCTATCATTAAGACAATTTCTGGAAACTTTTACAAGAATGCCTCTCCAGACCAGCCTGGTCTACAAGAGTTAGTTCCAAGACAGTCTCCAAAGCCACAGAGAAACCCTGTCCTGAAAAAGCAAAAAAAAAAAAAAAAAAAAAAGCCTCTCACACTAAGTCAAAGCCTGGATCATGGAGGACATGGGTCTTTCAGGAGATGTCTTCAGTGATGAGGCCTGAAGATCACCCATCCTGGCACTAAAGAAATGACTGTCTGGTGGACAGGAAAGCTGAAGAAGGAAGAGTGCCTCTGTACCCATTTGCCAGCATCAGTGAGCTAGCTGGTCCCTCACACAAGACAACATCTCACTTGCCCAAGTGACACTCAGAAACAAAGAGGCACACTACAGATCCTAAGGTGGATGGGCACATTCCAAGTTTAACAGTTTCTGCACTAACCTGTCTGCTCTATCACTTTTCATACTTCATATGCCTCCTAACATGAGCAACCACATAGCAGCATGTCCTTCCAACTCTCAACAGCTAAGAGACCAAGTTCATGGGCCACCTTCCATATGATGAAGTGATGGAAGGACACAGTCCATATGTAGAGGCATCTGTGCATCAACATAAAGAACCTTAGAGATGCAGCAAGCTGTACTTGACTGTTAATTTCTCTCTTGGAAGAAAAGTCCCTTCTGAGAGCAAATGCTAGGAACATAGGCAGAAAAGGTACAGGGAAAAAGATGAATTACAAATACTTTAGCTTTTTAGCTAAAGAAGCATACAGGAAATATGGTTTAGCTCAATCAGATGAAAGCCATACAACCTACACTCCTTTAGAGATTGGAACCAAGCCTGTTCGTATTTGGATAGGAACTTCTGCTATGATCTTTGGTCCTTTCTGCTACATCCCATGAGAGCCTAAAGAGCCCCTGAGCTCTAGCAATGCCTCTCAACCTATTCAAAGGGGGAGATAACAACACACATGCCTTGTCCCAAATGGACCCACTAAAAATGAGCTGGAGAGAGGCTTATGGCAGGGTTGGTTGTCTGGAACACTAAACAAGCCAGAGGGTAAAAAACAGATCCTTAAAACAAAAGCCAAGCACGGTGGTTCATGTCTGTAATCCCAGCACTCAGGAGGCTGACACAGAAGGATCATCCTGAGTCAAAACTAGCCTGGGCTACAAAATGAGAACCTGTCTCAATATAAATAAAGCCAGTGTACTGGCACACATCTGCAATCCCAGGACTTGGCAAGGTGAAGAGTCAAGACCTTGACCAAGAGTTCAAGGTCATGAACTGGGGATGCAGATCAAATGGTAGAATGTTACCTTAGCAAGCTTAAGGCCAGTGTTCCATCACCAGATCCCAGTACTGCATGAAACTGAGAGTGGTATTGCACACCTTTGAATGGAGGCAAAAGCAGATCAGGAATTCAAGGTTATTCTTGACTACATAAGAGTTAGAGATCAGTCTGGGCTACAAGAGACGCTGTCACAAAACAAAAACAGCACAATGTCCATCTACAACCAAAAGTAAGGGAGTGGCTCTCCCTGGTCACCACTCCACAGTGCTGAGCCCTGGCCTCCATGAAATCCATCCTGTGCTCATCACACATAATACACACTTTACCTGCTAACAATGCTGATGACTAGATTACTAATGGCTAGAAGGAAGAGGCATGTACAAATAAAAGGTGGGTCACAATTATGACATTTCTGCAGCTAATGACTTCTTAGGTAGGTTATAATCTCAGCCTCAGCAGGACCAGCCTGTTTCTTAAGGTCACAGCCCCTAAGACTAAGATGTCCTGATGCTCGCAGACCTCCCCATACCTCTCTTTAACCTCAGTCACTTTCTGGGGGCTCTGTTTCCATTCAGTAAGCACCTTGGGTGTCTGAAGCGCCACACCAGCCCATCATGTCTACCATGCTCTTATCTAGGATATCACCACAAGAAAAAGGGCCTGCACCCCTGGCCACCTATCCCTAGAAGTACATGAACATTCCCACAAATTACTAATGCTGAAACATCCCAATTTCCAATAATCCCTGAACTCCCACAGAGGATATCTAGCATTTAAGGCACATACAGAAACACCACACATAAAACAGCTATGAAAATTCAGTAAGAGCCCAATGCCCATAGCACCAAATCTGGCCTCAAATCTGTAACTAACACCTATAAAGTGACTCCATAAAGGTAATATACAAGTATGACATCATATTTGAAATTCCTTTTGACACTGTCAAACACAGCCCTGGATATGTGTGTATATATTTATTATATTCAAGCATAACTTCCAAACTTATGAGTTTGACTGAATGTGGAAGTAATAACATGAACACCATTTTAACAAATATCCCTTGATGATTAAATTCTTGAAAGGTCAGGGCTATCATTTCCTATCTATTCCAGTCCCCATCACATAAAGTCTTAACAGCCAATATAACCCCATTTTGTTTCTCTGAAACATACAGGACAAAACAACACCTGCTGAAAAATCAAACAAAATCCCTGTGCTTCATACACTTTCTCATCCTGAAGTTGAGTTTTAAAACTGAAACCAGCTAGTACTGTCTCTCTCAGGTAAAGTTAGACTCCATGTTCTCCAACAGTCTGAGAGTAAAAGGGAGGAGTACACACATAATGAGAACCCTTAAGTGATCCTGGAGATGAGCTGAGAAAAATCTGAGGCTGGTAGATTTTTTTTTCTTCTCTATTGTCTTCATGCCCAACTAAAAGTGTGCAGCTCTGGGTTATGGTTTTGGGAGATTTTGGTGGTTTTTTTTTTCGGGGGGGGGTAAGTAAGGCATGAAATGAACACCTGGACAACTGTGGTTCTGGCAAGCCGAACGAACCACAGCACAGTCACAGAGTGCCCTTCTTGTCTCACTCATCCCTACTTCCCTTAGCTTTTTCTCAGGAGTTGTGGGGATGAAGCAAAGGGAGGACACACACAGAGTCTGGCACCAGGACCTCCTCAGCACCCACATCTTAAGTGTGTCGCAGACCCATGAACAACCGCAAGCGCACCACATTCAGCAAACACACATCCAACTGAAGATCATTCCTAGAATCCTAGGGCTTCCTTACTCCCTTGTCCTGTTCACATAGGCCTTTACCTTCCCCATGCGCTACTATCACCCCTCCCCTGGCACATCGGCCTCTGAAGTCCTTCACTCCATATGCCTAGCATACCACGCAGCCCCCACGCCTCTACACGTACTGCGGAGCCTGCACCTCTCCTGCTCAGTTTCCCCTAGGAGCTCTGGTCTCCACGCGCAGAGCACAACCTCGCACATCGCGGGCCGCGTTCCGACACGCCTCCCGCCCGCAACCCGCGCGCCCCTCTCTTCCGGGTCCGGGTCCGCCGGCCTAGCGCGGCCTACTCCCGCAGTCCCGGGCATCAGGCCTCCGCGCCACAGGAGCGCGCCCGCCGACCCCCACTACTCACCAGCGCGCGGCGGCTGTGGAGGCGCGGCCCGGGGCCTGACTCCCGGCCCGGAGAGGCCCATGCGCTCAGCGGCGGCTCGGCGGGCGGGCCACGGCGGGGGCGCGGCCCTGGGGGACCCCCATCGCGGCGGCGGCGACGGCTAGGCGACCCGTGGCCCAGAGGAGTCGCGAGGCAGGCCGCACAGCGCCGCCAAGACCCGCTGCTCACTCTCACCAGCCCGCTCTGGAAGGAGGCTCCAGCCCGACCTCAGCGGGCTCTTGCGGCGGCGGCCGCAACGGCCGCAAGCGCTTCCCTGAGCCGGGAGCCTGAGCCCAGAGCGCTGAAGCCCAGGCCCGAGCGCCCCCGCCGGCGCCGCCCGGAAGTGCGGGGGCGGGGCCGCGATGTGGGGCGGGGAGGGCTGTGGGCGGGGTCTCGGTGTGGAGGCAGGGCCACGGTGTGGGGCGGGGTTTCTAACGTGGGGCGGGATGAGAGGCAAAAGACAAGAGTAATGGCAGGATTTCGAGCTGGAGACAGGGACGCCGCCGTAGTCAGAGTAGGAAATCGGAGCCAGGCAAAGTCTTGCTGTGGTGGAGGCGTGGCGTGGACTGTGAGCACTACTGGGACTTAGTCCGGGAGGACACCCAATGGAGCGGCGACTTCAGCTGGTCCCGAAAGGTGGCATGGGAAACAGCCCTGGGAGCGTTCAACAACTATGGCCACCACCAAGCCCTGAGCCAGTGCACCGAGGACAGAGCGCCCAAGTCTGGACTGACAAGCCTGGAGGCAGGCACTATCCTGACAGGGCTTCTGGGTATCCAGACACCCTACATATCCAGACACCCTACACACACACACACACACACACACACACACACACACACACACACACGAGACATACTGTCTCCAATGGCTTGCTTCTCTTGCTGAGGTTTCAGACCTGAGTCTGCAAGCCCAACAAGCCAATTCCATGTTGTCTCACCACAGACTTCGGGACACATACAAATAGCATCAGGCACATAGATCTCTATTTGGCAGCAACCCCTACACCTGCTCTGGGGGTACTACCTTGTCAGAACCATCACAATTGAAAGGCATTGTTCAGGCCTCAATCTTCTGGCAGCCATTCACCCAAGGAGAAGGATGTGAGCCCAAGGAATGACTGCTTTTGTGAATGTCATCTTCCATGCTGATCAGGACTCCACAGCACAGCCCCTCTCAGGTGGTTCCTTGTGCCCACAAGAGGTTGCAGCCTAGGCTCAGCACACACCAGGCCTGGCCCAAGGACTCCTGGTACCCACATTCTTTCAGGACCTCCCCATAGCAGCCTCTCCCACCTGCATCTGTAGTTGCTCATCTACATTCTTCACTGTATGATGCTGTTACTAATGCTACTACCATGCTTTCTCCTGGACATTGTTCACCCTCGTTGCCTGGCCCTTTGACTCTCAGGCAAAAGCAGTAGTATTTGCTTAGGACTTCTGAACCCACAGACCATCTTTCACCCAGCTGCCTGGAGGTGATCCTACCCCTACCACCTGCCTCTGGGAGGATTTAGCACAGTACTGATGCTCAGGGTTGCTATGTATAGAGAAGGGACCACTTCAACTATAGCTAGTTACTAAGATAACTAGCCTGCACAATTCCTCTCCTAAACTCATTACTGAACCTCAGGGCATATAGACAATACTGTACTGCTAAGCCAATATAGCCCCATTCAAATCCCAGCAGCAGGTTTCATGTTCACACATGCCAAACTAAAACAGTCCCAGGGCCCAGTGTCCCTGGGCACTGGAGACTCCCTCACAGCCCCTGTCCCAGACCATTCAGCCTCATATTAGTAGAAGAAACAATTATGACCACTGATTGAGCATAGATAGGCTTGACATTGGAGTGCCTCCCCACTCCCAAACCCGGGCCCCAACGCTTGCCTTGATTCTGTAGAGCTGCTGCTGCGGCCAGGCCAGGCTCTTGGGGTCAAGTCCACGTCCATCCTCCTGCTAGCCCACGGTGGTGGGTATCCCCAAGCCCTGGGACCAGAATAGGACCCTCGGGCCTCCAGCTCCTCGGGGCCCCTGCCCTGCAGGGACAGGAAGGGAATCAGGAAGCCTGGAGGAAATGCAACAGCCTGCTAAGGTGGGCTGTGGGGTATCCATGGGGAAGAATTCCAAATACGGGGTAGAAATTGGGGAGGGTAAATGAGAGGAGGGAACTCCACCAAGGGCTAAATTATGGAAACCGTGGGGGAATTTCTACAATGAGAAGGAGAAAGAGGACAGCACTTGGGAACCTTTCTTCTGAGAGACAGGTACCCTCCTATACACAGGACCCTTAAAATACAAATGCAATGCCCTTTGCCCCACCCAGAATTGCCACTAGCAGCTTTAATTTAACTTCCATGGCATTTGTTCAGGCCATTGGTCCCAGGAACCAAAGAGGGTTTAAAACAAACTCATGAGCAAAAATTAGTTTCTTCAATGTAGACATAGAAATTTTAAAATGAGTTTTTTTTTAAAGCCTTTATTTGTCCCTATGACTGAGGACGACCATTCTTGAAAAGTGATACAAAGAAAGTTACCTAACACTACCTGGCATGTGTGTTGCAGAGGGTCTGGCCCAGTGATGCATGGCAAGAAAACCCACAGCAGAAGGTCGACTACAGAAATGATGGTTGGTGGCATCTGAGTTCCCAGTGGAGAGTGAAGACTTGTTGTCTTAAATGGTTCATTTACAGTTCTGGGATAAGGCAGTCATCTATACCCAAAGTGGCTCAGAATGCTTGCTCAGAGGACTTGGGTAGCCCAGTTCCCTCCCCATTGGCCAGCTGCTTTCCTGCCATAAACCCAGTCCCAGCCTCTGCCTCATCCACACATCCTCATTTCCCACCATTTCTACGACTGGGGTTGGGGGACTGGGAGTGGAGGTGTGGTGTCCAGGGCCTCTCTACCTAATAGAGGACAAGGAGTTTGAGACACAACAGTAAGGAGAAAAGCCAAAGCACCACAAACACAAGATGCTAATTTTTGTCACAAAACATGTATCCACTAAGGCAGGAGAAATAAGAACCTATCAAAGAGGGCCGGGTGGTGGTGGCACACGCCTTTAATCCCAGCACTCAGGAGGCAGAGGCAGGAGGATCTCTGTGAGTTTGAGACCAGCCTGGTCTACAAGAGCTAGTTCCAGGACAGTCTCCAAAGCCACAGAGAAACCCTCTTGGGGGGGAAAAAAACTATCAAAGAGGACTCATACAGGCCCCTGGTTGGAAGCATAATAATCAAATGGTTCCTCTCACACCCCCTCCAAAACAGAGACTCACTGTATAGCTCAGGCTGGCCTTAAACTTGTGATCCTCCTGCCAAGTTTTCCAAGTGTTAACAATACAGGAATGAAGGTGCCAGTATGCCCAGTCTGAGTTTTACTTTATTCTTCATGAATGTCATATAGTACCATTACCATTACAATCACTTGGAAGCCTCAATAACTCCCCAGTGTCTGCCATTTTCCAGTTGACATAAGCCACAGGAACAACATAATAGCCAAGTGAGCCTCTGAATGATGCAACTGCTCATGGGCAGCATTAGCTTGTGTGTTCCTATGCTTACTCCAGTCTAGGGCCTCAGGGGGCCTTAACTTTGTACCAGAAACCACCTGAGCCCTGGTATGACCCTTGACAGATTTATCTATTTATTTATTTATTTTATTTTTTTATTTATAAGGTGTATGGGCATAAGATGGTCAGGGCCCATATGTAGAAGTCAGAGTACAATTTTTGGAACTTAGTCTTCTTGTTCGACATGTGGGTACTGGGGATTGAACTCAGGCCATCAGTCTCAGCAGCAAGCTCCTTTACCTGCTGAGTCATTTTGCTGACCCCAGGTTCTTCCTCTCCTCTTGTATCATTCTTGGTGATGTTGCCTTACTTTCGTTGTTTGTATTTTGCCCAACAGGAGCACAACTGTCCTAAATGATATGGTTCAACATGGCTTCAGTGTTAACCACTGTTGACACTTCTAAATAATGGGTTATGTGCCAGCCACAATTGCAATGGAGGGTTCTGATGGCTCTTGCTTCAGAATGCTGTTTCAGCTGAGTATCTGCCTCCCCTCCCAGGGAAGGAGCACCCATCCTCAGAGGAGTAGAGAATGAATCACTCTGCCTTCTAGCAAGGTCTCTTCAGAGATGGATAATGTGGTCAATGTTAGTGCCCTCTGTGTTACTATATGTTCCAGGCCCAGTCAGGTGGTAATATTCTTATCCCCTGGGTGACTCCAGAGGTACTCACAGCCATGTCCTCCTCCATCTAAGCAGACCTACTCCGGCATACCATTTCCCTGGCAGCCTCCAGGAGTCAAGAGCCAGTAACGCAGGAAAGTAGGCATGAGTGTGCTGCTGGGCCAGCTCACCACATAAGTGGACTCCGAGAAGTAAATCTTATTGGGATCTGACTCCCTATTGTCTTAATAGAAATCATCCACACTGCTGTTCTGAAGAGCTCTAGCCCTCAGGACTTGTCTAGGAGCATTTAGGAGAAAGAGGAATGTAGACACCCAAGGTAACAGGCAAGTAGATCAGGGTAAGAAGATGGCATGGAGGGTGGAAATCTAAGTTATCTCTGGATATCCCAGCCCTAGGACCCAGAGGGGAAGGCAGCCTGCCACCAAGCCCAACACGTCTCCCAACTAGGGAACTTCAGGAACATAAGAGAATGACACCAGCCACCCTGGAGACTTGAGTACCTGCTGTGTCTGAGTAGAATGCCCTTGACAAAGTGAGGACCCCTCAGTGCTCCATGCACAAGCCTGCATGGACAAAACTAGGCAGCAGGAGAAAGCGCATTGCTATGACTTAGTACACATCTTAGAAAGAGGAAAGAGCCTGGTGCTCCCTAACCTCAGCACCATTTTCCCAAAATAGGTAGTGTTCCCTTGTGAGTGTGTCGGGCCCTGAAGATACTCTGCAGGTGTTCATTCATACTTCCCCACACAGCCTCAGGCCACTTCCTCTTCCTATACTGGATACATCTGCCCTCCTGATGCCCACTGTCACCTTCCTCCTCCTGTTCCCTCCCCAGATGTCACACGTCATCCTTCCCAGCTTCCTACCACACCTTCACAAATATATGTCCCAGGCACTCTTGTAACCTATATTTGGTATTGGTTTTTCTTCTGTCTGATTCAGATCAGCTGCCCCCACAAACCTGCACAGTCCCAGTGACCGACAGCCACCCACCCAGCAGCTGGCTGGGGCCATGCTGACAGGTGAAAAGGTATCACCTAGACAGGCTAGCAACCCACACCTTCAGCCCACTTAGGCCCCTCCTTCAATCACCCACCCTCTACACTGCTGTCCTGAGATGTCTCTCTCTGCTGCCTAGGAACCCTGTGGGCAGCCGCGGCCAAGTTCTAAGTATGTGATTATGTATGCTGGGGTCCCTCCAGCCCCTTTGTTGCTGCAGAATCTGTCTTGGCAAACAAAAGTGCACTGGATTAGCCACAGTGGATTAAAAGATTTGCTTCTCAGAGTTTACCTAACAACCTACCAATCACATCGACAGCAGCTTTCAACCCCCAGGATGCATTTACCAGGCCAGCTGAGAGCTCATGGCCTATGTGCAGCAGGGCCTGGTTGCAGTAGTTATATATCCAGATACAGCCCATCCTCACACCCAGCATTGCCCATGACCCAGTATGCCTTCCCAGCCTGCAGGCTCCTTGGGGTAGATTTTGGGGAAGGAACGGAATGCAAGTAAAAGGTGGAAGGCTAGAAATGGGGACTAGGTCTAGCCAGGACTGCCTTCCAGAGGATGTATTGGGAACACGGCCTCTCCTGTGACTAGCCTGGCCCCAATGCATCCACGCATGTCATACATAGCAGCAAGGACAGAAGCAACATGGAGGGTGGCCACAGGAGGCAGGTGATACTCCAGACTCTTCTGTGATGTGGCACATGGCCCCTCCACTGTCACCCCACAGCATGTGCTCCTACACACACATGCACACATGCGCGCGCGCGCGCGCACACACACACACACACACACACACACACACACACAGAGGCATGCCCCTTTGATCTCCGAAGGGGACTCCATTGACAAGCTCTTAATCGCAGCTGCCTGTGCAGGGCTGTGCTCTGAAGTCCCGAGTAATGGGATTTGGCGCTTCTGATCTATCTGGGCTGGCTGCTCCCCCTGTTATAGGTGGATATTTTTTTTCTGTTGCTTCTTTTTTCCCCTTATTGAAAAAAAAAATGTTCCTTAAACCATGCCGATGTAAGGCGGCTTGTCGCTGAGCCCAGGCGTGGTGGTCAGGACACCAAGGGCCTGGGCTAGTCAGGGGGTCTTTGAAGCCGCCTCTGTGTGGAATCTGACATGAGACCAACCAAGGCGGTTTTCGGGCCCGTGGTGGTGTGGTGTGGCTCCATTCTGCTCATAGCCATTCTTTTGTCTCCTCCCTTGACCCTTCTACGGACCATGTGGGGTGAGGATCCAAAGTGAAGGTTCAGTGGGAGTGTGTGCGTGCTGTGGGTGGGGTGGGCTGAGGGCAGGGCCACAACCACAAGAACAATGGGCTACAAGGACCACCTACATCCACCTGTCCACCCATTCTTCCATCCATCTGTCCACCCGCCTGGCTTACCTCACCTGCCTGGCTCCAAGTGCCTGATCGCGCCCCACTGTCCCGCTGTCCGCCATGATGGGCTTGGCAGTCCGTCCGAGCACTTTCAGCCACTCCAGGAAGCGGGTCCCTGCTCTTGGCCACTGTGTGGCTGGGAGGCAGAAGCGTGACTCTAGGCTGCAGCTCAGGCTCCTGCCGCCTATTGGCTGAGGCAGGGACCAGATGACGGGCCTCAGAACCCTATGGTAGCCATGGCAACCAGCCCCTTTAGACACCGCCACCCCCCAAGCCACTCCTATCTGCGGAGGGAGCAGGCAGTTCTGCCAGTGGCCCCATGCCAATGCCCTTCAGAGGGGCATTGGGAGTGACTACATAGTAACTGGCCCCACACTAGCTATTAAGCATTTTTGTTATATGTTTCATACATGTCCCATGTGAAGGGGCTCTGTCCACCTTATAGCCTTTCCTGAGATGTAACATGTACCTACTTGATCTCCTAGTTGAGGCAAAAATAATGATCTCTGGAGCCCCTCCCGAAAAAAAGGACTTCAGGTCAGGCTTGCCCCAGGGGCTGAAGGCCAGGCCTATACCGGTGAAGAAACAGTGAGAAGGGGGGAGATGAGGGGCAGTAGGAGAAACCCCACCCAATCCCAGGTCAGAAGACCCAAGCGTTGAGCCTACCTCACTTGGAAGTTTGTCAATAACTGCTCTACATTCTTACTGAAATGCCACTGCCTTTTGAACACATATGCCTACGGCCAGGAGCCTCCCATGGCCCTGAGTATGACCCTGCTCTCTGTGAACCTTGGGTCCCCCAACTTGGCAAAACTCTGGAACCTTTCTCTGAGTACAGGGCCTTCTGGAAAACAATGTACCCCCAGTGTAAACTAACGTTAGTCCCCAACAAGACATTCAAGGATACTCCAAGATGAGAGTCTCAGCAAGAGTATGATATGTCATCCCTCCATGGACTGCCCATCCTGGTTATAGATCCTTGCACAAGCTTGAAAGCACCAACAACCCAGTACTGTGACAGTCACTTCTGTGACAGTCACTCCTGTGACATTCAGAAACAGCCCAGTCTGTTCAAACACTGGGAACAACAATGTCTGCTCAAGAGCCCTGGAAAGGCCTCTTGAGAACTCTCTGACTACATCTCACTTCCTAGGTAAAGCCCAGACCACACTTTCTGGCCATGTTTTGATAAACACCTTCAGGGCTTCCAGAAACAGGTATGATTCTCTAGGTCCTTAGGGAAGGCCAAAGCCTGGCAGGTCCTAGGAACCTAAGTGGCCAATGAAGAGTTCTCTGCTAAGACCAGAGGGACCAAAGAGCCAAGAGAACCTGAAACATGTGTCCAGGGGTTCCTACATCCAAAGAACAAGCAGGTTGGTCTTAGGGATCCAAACTTGGAATGGTGACTCAGTGATCAGCCCGAGCATGGCTTATGGCTTAACTGCTTCACACTAGTCAGGCCTAGCTGCTGACACAGGAAAGCACCTGAACTTGAAGGGTCTCCTTACCATGTTGGAGACCACCAGTAGACAAGTCTCATCCATGGGCAGGGTATGGGTGGGAATGGCAGCCTGGGCCAGCTGGTTGTGGGAAAGCATCCATTGTGTGAACCTAGGGAGGTTGGAGTGAGCTGCAGCAGGTGTGTTGGGCGATGTGGAGTTCCTCTTCAGGCCAGAGATCCAGCATAGGATGGCTCAGAATGGACAGAAGATCTGGGTACCACACAACCTGACCTGTGTTTGCAGGAAGGGTTCAAGTTGCCAGGAAACCATGGTGTTAGCACAGACCAAGGCAGGTAGACTGCCAGGCACAAGCAGGGGTGAAATGAGAGCGGACCTCCAGTGACTCCCTGGGTTCAGAGTGCTGACAGGGCACAAGACAGGATCAAAGGTGCCTAAGCAACTCCTCAGGGCCTGCCCACCCAACCCTACCTCCTCTGTAGGATTCAGCATTTGGTGAGACTCTCAGACAAGTCAGGTAGAGCTCTGGGCAGGGCCCATAAGTCACCTCATATCATCTCACCTGAGTGGCAGAGGCCCTTTCTGGCCTTGGTCTCATTTCTAAATGGAATGATGAAGTCACAACTTCTCAGGTCTCCACTGCCCAGCCCCAACATGCAGGAATAGCAGCAGTAAGGAATCAGAGCAGCAATGATAGTCTCCTACCCGTGTCACCACAGCCAGCCATAGGCCTTTTTGACATTAAGATTGACCTCATGCCGGGCGTTGGTGGCGCACGCCTTTCATCCCAGCACTCGGGAGGCAGAGGCAGGCGGATCTTTGTGGTCTATAAGAGCTAGTTCCAGGACAGCCTTCCAAAGCCACAGAGAAACCCTGTCTCAAAAAACCAAAAAAAAAAAAAAAAAAAGATTGACCTCTGACTGTTGACATAAAAACACAGCAAGGAGTTGCGTCTGCCTTCTGCAGACTCTGAGACACACAGCAGACAGACAGGTTGGTTCGAGGGGCACAGAAAGAGCTAGGGAAGAGTGGCTAAGGCAGCTGGAGTGGAGGCTTAGGACTCACGGCAGGCAAGGAAGCAGACAGAGCTAATTCTCAGAGAGGTTCCCACAGCTTGCATCTCAGTCCTATTCCTTGTGTGGTGTGGATTATTAACATAGGCATGCCTGTGTGTATGTGCATGCATAAGTGAGCAAGGATACTCAATGTTACCCCACCCCACTCTGTAAGCCGGGACCCCCCCCTCACCACACCGAGAAGGCAGCAGTGTATAGATGGTCTGTTTGGGACCTACCTCTGACTTGAGTCATTTTACTAAGAGAGGAGATAAGCTAATGGAGAATCTAGTTTTCTGACTAGAAATGTCTCTAAAGTTGGGCATAGCTCACATCTATAATGCCAGAACCCAAGAGGGTGAGGCATTACACTCGCCTCAAGTTCAAAGCCTTTCTGGTCTAAAGTGAGAACCTGTCTCAAAAAAAAATTGTAAGGATATAATGAAGAAACAATCTAGGATTCAAGGCCAGGGCCACTCCAGAGTATACCTGGCCTTCTATTAGGAAACTGAAACAGCCTCAGACTTCAGCGATGATGACTAGCAGTGACCAGAAGTGAGTTGCTCAGACTACACCAATGGCCAGCCTGAGCCATTTCTCAGTAACCCCCAATCCCTGGTCCAGAACCACAATCCCAAGAGTCAATGCATGCAGCATATGAACACTCGCCTGAAACATAATTCCCAACAGGTAGACAGAGGCCAGAGTTAAGTCTGGCCTCTGACCTGTTCTGACTGTAACCTTCAAGGCAGTCACATGCCTCTTGAGGCCCCAGGAAACTGACACAAGAAATCCTACAGGACCTAGTCAAGCCTAAAGGTGTGCATCTGTAACTCCAGCTCTTGGAAGAGACAGAACATGAGGACCTGGGGTTCAAAGCCAGCCAAGACTACAAAGTGAGACTTGTCTCCAGAAGAATAAGCAACAACAACAAAACCTCTACACAGATCCTGCTTGACCCAAGCCTTGGCACTGAGAGAGGAGATAGATAACAGACAGGCAGCTGGCTGAACCAAGTCAAACAGTGGTTACACATTACACATTTCAACAAGGACCTAGCCCTAACTGGAAGAGATCAGTTTAAATTTAGGACTCAAATTTAAAGCCAGTGATGTGGGAACTATACTGATGATTTAAACTACTAGGCAAAGCCTTGTGGGTCCACCAAGGCAATAGCTAGCCAAGTACTGTTTGCTTTAGGTTAAGAAAAAAAAATTTTTTGAGACAAGGTTTTCTTGTGTAGCCTTGGCTGTCCTGGAGCTAGCTCTGTAGACCAGGCTGACTCTGCCTCCTAAGTGCTGGGATTAAAGTCATACACCACCACTGCCAAAGTGGTAGAAAAACTTTTCTTTTTGGTTTTACGAGACAGGATTTCTCTGCATTGTTTTGGAGGCTGTCGGTCCAGCCTGGCCTCGAACTCACAGAGATCCACCTGCCTCTGCCTCCCGAGTGCTGGGATGAAAGGTGTGCGCCACCACCCGGCTGAAAACTTTTTAAATTATAGTCAGCAAGATGGCTGAGCCAGTGAAGACACCTGCCATCATGCCTAATGTCCTGACATTGATCCCTGGAACCCACAAGGTAGAAGGAAAAGAATCAACTCCCACAAGTTGTCCCCTGACCTCCACATACAAGCACACTAAATAGATATAATTTAAAATTTTTAACCTAAGAATTATACAGAGCAAAAGGATTACATGCTATGCAGTGGCAGGGAGGCCAGAATAGAGTAAGAACTGAAGTACAACCCTTGGGCTCTGACCCCAAGGCAAGCCCTGATCTTTATGGATCTCTATGTAGGCACTCTTACACTGGCAGAAGGGATCCATGCCAGCTTTAGATCTGGCATCATGAACACAACAAAGCATGGGCACTCCTATTACTCCCCCTCCGAGGATCCCACTGTCTTAAAGTCAGTGGCCAGGTCCAAGTCAAGCAGGTAGCTAATGCTCCCGTTTACATCAGCCAGGTGTGGGGCTCTGGGAATTCAGCTTCTACTACCACCTCATCTTGCTCCACACACAGCTAGGGAGACCCTTCCTGTCTTCCCCAAAGAAAGGAATAGGGTTCTCTCAGGGTAAAAGAGGCCTGCCTTCCTACCTCAAGCCACAGCCCCAACCACAAGGTAGAGGGGAGCAGTTAAGGAAGGGGGTGCTGAAGTCATGGCCATTAGGTTCACATGGCCCCATTTCCTGAGTCACTGCAGAGTAGATGTCAGCAGAAGTTCTAGACCCAGGAAGCTTTTCCCTTTTAGCTCTGCAGGGCAGACTGCAGAGACCTGAGCCAGGCCCCAGGCTCTGTTCCTGTGCCCTGGATAACACTGCAGAGCAGGCAGGGACATATACTGGCAGAGAAGAATGCCTCAACCATGAGGGACCTCTTCTCTAAGGAAGCTTAAACAACAAAGAGGACCTCAGTCTCCACAGCTCAGCAGGGCCAGCAGCTACAGGTGAACAGTGCAAATAGTCCAGCTGAGTTTCTGTGACAAGAACGCGCGCGACTGCAAACTTCCAAGAAAACCGCAACACTTGACTGTGGCTCCACTGCCTGAGACTTTACTTATTCCATCCAGCCCAATAACTTTAATGCTGTAAGTATTTGACCAGCTTGGACAGGCATCTGCTCCACTCCAGGTCTCCAAGAGTCCTAGCACAGAAGGGTTCTCTGAAAAGTCTACTACAGGACCTGTGTGATCAGCACATGCCAAGCAGGGTTCACCCACTACCCACAGGTGGTCCTTGTGCCCACCCCAACTGTGTCCACGGTGCAAAAACCCACAGGGAAGGCTGAGCCCGGTGGTCAGGCGTGGTCACCAGCTCTCTTCTGCACCACTGCTGGCCTGGACAGAACCTGCTCCTGAAGCCGCTGGACCAGCTCTTCTACGTAGACCTTGAACAGGGGTACAGGGTCCTGAAGGGGAGAGGTCATGGTAAGGCTCAATGCAGCCCAGAGATGGAACTCTAGGGAGGGTGGCAGTCAACTGCTTCTAGCTAAACATGAAGAGAAAAGGGTATAGAAGAGCCAGGGATGGGCAGTCACAAAAGACTGTTTGCATTCTAGGACAGCCAGGGCTACGCAGAGAAACCCAGTCTTGGAAAAAACGAAAACCAAAAAAGACTGCCTGCCATCCTGGAGGGCAGAGCCTAATGCCAGAACAGGACTGCTTTCTCTTGGAAACTAAGAATCACACCCTTCCCCGGCTTCCCTGTCCTGGTGGCCACCACAAGTTCTAGACTATTCTGGGAAAGACACATAAGGAAAATCCTAGGGGATGCTGAGTGGCCAAGTGACAAAGGTCCCTAAGCATTCAGGAGAAGAGAGGGAAGGACTTCAAGCGAGGAAGCATGCCATGCTTTGTCAAAGTGGCAGGAACCAAACAGATAGCAGCATTTAGGTGTGGTGGCCCCCAACAGTAGTCTCTCTCCAAAGCAGCCCCCCTCACCCTCAGTGGCCAGTTCACAGGTGCTCGCTCACCTTTTCCTCCAGGAGCCTCTGTTTCTCCACAGCTTCCTCCAGCGTCAGGCCAACCCACTCTGCCTCTGCCTCTGGGATGACAAAACTCTGAGCAAACAGAAGAAAAAGGCTCAGGGAAGTACAAGGGCCAGGCCAGAAGCCGCAGGCAGCAAGCAGGATGGGAAAACTCTCACCTTGTATTTGTCATAGATGGCTAGTCTCCGTTCGGGGTCATCAGGATGGAGCTGGGGGTCCTGGCGAGCAAGCCTCAGCAGCATCCCTCGTTTCAGGTCCATGCCAAACTTGGAACACAGGTCCTCCTTTGGGGTCTGGCAGAAGGTTTACATAGGGCCAGGTGCTATAGCAGGGTCCCACCCGGTCCCACCCACCCCATCATCTGACCCTGTGGGTTCTTCTTGAGCTGGTAACCGTAAGCTACACTAGAGCAGATCAGGCATTGGGGTCAGCACCAGCATGCCAGCCTGGATAGGTAGCGGTGGCTACGACTGTTCACAAGTGACCTTCCTGAAGGCAGAAAACGTCCACTGGGCTGCACCAAAGAGGACTCAGTTCTACCGTATTTTGCTAAGGCTTGTAACGGCTAGCCTGGGTGCCATGTCCACCTCCTCCCCACGCAGTGCTGCTCTACATCCCCCTTGATTCTGACAAGACTCTGAGGTGCACTAACCCCTGCTTGCCTTGAGAATATAGAAGTCGAACCCGTAGGCCTCATCAATGAGATCCAGGGTCCTCATGGTCACAGTCACGGTGAACTTCTTGTCCAGGATTTCACTGTAAAGCTCCCGAGTGAACAGCTGAGGCTTCCACACAGCCTTCACCCTCGTCGAGAGCTGAGTGTGCAAGAGAGACTAGTTTACTGCTGGGGTGCTTCCTGCAGATCAAGTGGGCCCCAAAGCACATTCCTGGGAGCTGGGCTATGTGAGGCTTGCCCTGTCTCCTCAGAGGCTCCACAGAACCACTGCTGCTAGACAGGTCTCCTGGGTCTGGGCCTGGACGCCCACATAGCTGTCTACTTCTCTCGGGCTAGCCTCAGGCTGCTGGTATACGTTCCAGATGCTGGCACAACTGAAACCCAGCAGCCACAGGCAAGCAAGTGGTGTCCTGGAAGGCCTGAAACGTACACTCTCTTTCCACAACAACACTTGGCTATGAGCAGAATTCCACCAGAATGATTGATCCCAGCCTCTGAACCTTGTAAGCTGCCTGAATCCGAGCATCTCCGTCTTTATCATTTTTACGTGGGAGAAGCAAAGGTATCCTGTCACAAGAATTAGGCAAATGCTCATAGAACCTGGCAAGTGACAACTAGAATTCACCTCTCCTCTTCCTCTTCAGCACAAGCCTCAAATCTATCATTCCTTTCTTTTCTCTGTGGTGCTAGGGATTTGAACCCAAGACCTTACATAAGCGATTAAAGCACCCTATCACCCTGCTCCATCGCCCCACTCCACCCTTACTTTTGATGGCTACCTGATCAGGACCACCCACTTCAGGACCCCACTAGACTTTCCAATTGGAGAACTCCAAATCCCCGACGCTCCACGTGTTGGCATGCTCCCTAATTTACCGAGCGCTTGTGTCAATCAGGCAGACGGTCCGCCGCGACCAGAGCAGAGCCTGACCACCAAAGCGTGCTTAACCGCCGAGGTGGCCCGCACCCACCTTGTCGTTGTTGGCATATCTGTAGCCCAAAATCACGCCCTCTCCACCCCAAAGCCCTTGCTGGGACTCTGGAGGGTAGTAAATCGGAATGGGTACGTCCTCAACGCGTTCGCGCTGCCCGTTCTTAGGGTTGATCTTGAACTTGGCCCCGTGAGGCTTGTAGTGTACTGGGGTCGGCGTTCGTTCTTCCTCCAGAGAGCGCAAGAAGTGAGCGGGCAAACGCGCGTAGATGCCTTGCCGCAGCCGCAGCTTCTGCCACAGGTGCACAGGATACCTGTGCAGAGGCATTGCGTGACCCTCTAACTCGGAGAGTTGCGCGCCCACGTCTGCCGGAACCGGAACCGGAATAACATCACCGAATGCGTGCCTTTACTCGCTGCGGATTGGTAGCTACGCCCATCCATCTAAAACAATTCCTTTGTCTCCGCCTTCTTTAGGGACTGTGGAAAATTATCTGAGAATGCAATGATTCAAGGCACCGTCTACGAAGTGCAGCCCAGGGGTTCTCCAACAGCTTTGGCAGACCTCTTAGGTCCAGCCTCCTTTTCCCTCCAGGGACGCATGAAAAAAATGTAAAACACTTGTTTGGTTTGAAAAATCATTGTAGAATATTAAATTCATCAATTACATAAAAATACACCTTCATAGAACAGTTTAATATTTTACTATCCCCCCCAACAGTATATACATGTTTCCCCTTTCAAGGGATAAAGTGTGCTTTGGTGGCCAAATAAAGACTGTCAGTAGCAAGCAAAGCGGCCCACATCCCAGACAAAACTAGGAAAAAAAGCTTCAAGGCCACAGAGCAGTTGGGCCTCACAGTGAGACAGGGCACCACTGCACCAATCAGCTCAGAGCTCCCAGCGGGCACCTGAAGGATTGAGCCAGGGCTCCAGAATCCACTCTTCAAGTCTCAGCTGATCCAGTGAGGGGTCAGCATCCTAGGGCCTAGGGCCAACACAAAAGAATGCTCACTAGGCTAGGGCCTAGGGCCTTTAGATGAGGAGGGCACACCAGTAGGGAAGTGTGTGCTTCTGGGGTCACACCTCATACAGACACTTCCCAGGATCTTTGGCTCCAACAGAGAATGAGGGACAGTGCGCAGCACCCCAGGGTCTTATCAGCCCTTTGGCTCTACCACAGCACTGCAGCAACAGGGCATCCCCGTGCCAAGGCAGGGTGGTACGCTGTCAGGGACAGTGGCCTCCATGGACTCAGCCTTCCTTGCCTTGTAGGTCTCAGATCACAGCTTCACAAAGGAATGGGACAATGGGATCTCTCCCTGATCTGTGTCTTCAACCACTACATAGTGATCTGCCACACATGGTGCCTGTGGTCTCCAGGTGGAAGCAGCTGAGACCCACCGAGGACACTGGCAGCAGCCACAAAGAATCTGGGGTGGAGGAGTCCTCTCCTCTGGAGAAAGAAGCCAAAGGTCACAGGACAGTTTTATTCAGGTGGAAGCCTGGGTGGGGCTAGATAGTCAACTCTCTTGTTCCCTTCCTCGCTGAAGAGGTCATCAGAGTATCAGGTGTCCTTGAGCCATCACGTCACTGTGTACAACTCATCCCGATCATTCCTGCAGATCTGGTAGTGACAGGGGAACTGCTGCAAGCAAGACCAGGACTCAGCCTGCTCCTCTCGTGGTGGCAGAAGGAAAGCTGCACTGCTGGCCAATAGGATATGCCAAATGCTGTGGGTGTAGTAGTAATTTTCACTGGTCATCATGGAAGTGTAGATGGCGATGCCCACAGAGGCCATGGAGATGCCAGGCAGGAGGTAGAAGACCCAGCGCTGCCACGATGTAGGGTAGCACTGACGCCGGTGCCCACAGCGGTACATCTGGAGTGAACAGCCACAGGAATGTCAGTGCAGGCTGAGGCTGAGTGCAGCTACAGTTCCCAGGGGTTGTGAGGTCTGTTTAGATCTAGGCAGCAGAACTGCATACGGACTCATGGCTAGTGGTCGTCAGACCAAGATCTCAGGCACACGGCCATACTGGGGCTCAATGGGTGGCTGCTATTGGCTCTAAGTAGATGTGGAGTTTTTGGAGCCCTTCCAGCAAAACTGGAATCATAACCAGAATTAAGGGCCTGGTTCTCTTTTCTGAATCTAAACCGGAAAACCTTTGTGCCCTGTTCCTTACCCACATGGAGGCCATGATCACAAAGCCAAAGAGGCAGGGTCCCATCAAGTTCCAGATGCCCCTGCGATCCATCTGCAAGGACATGGCGATGACCAGTATACCTAGGACAAGCAGGACCTGGGAGAGACACAGGGATGGTTTGTGGGATCATGGGAGCCTTTGGCTAGAATCACCTGTGATGGTATAAGACACAACAGGTACTAGAGTTCTGGGTACCCATTATCAGTTTCTTTTTTTTTTAAGATTTATTTATTATGAATACAACATCTTGCCTCATGTATGTCTGCACTCCAGAAGAGGGCACCAGATCTCATTATGGATGGCTGTGAGCCACCATGTAGTTGCTGGGAATTGAACTCAGGACCTCTGGAAGAGCAGTCACTGCTCTTAACCTCTGAGCCATCTCTCCAGCCCCTTTTTTTTTTGGTTTTTTTTCAAGACAGGGTTTCTCTGTATTGTTTTGGAGGCTGTCCTGGAACTAGCTCTGTAGACCAGGCTGGCCTCGAACTCACAGAGATCCGCCTGCCTCTGCCTCCCAAGTGCTGGGATTAAAGGCGTGTGCCACCAACGCCCGGCCATTATCAGTTTCTTATCATTCTGGTACATCTGCCAGCTCCTCTTGGAGTTATTGGCAGATTTTGATCCATTCCTGCTCAGCCACCTGGGAGGGAAGTGTCCTTTCTCTAGCCCCTTTACTGTGTCCAAGGGTGAACATAGAAGAACCTTTGGAGGACTAGTAATGCCCACTCCTAATGGGCAGTCTTGTACACACTTGCATGATGCTGCATACTAAGCCTTCCAGGGTCTCCATCAGGATGGCATTAGATGGTTCGTTGGAGGAGATCCCATACCTAAGTCTCCATCAGCACATCTGCCACAGCCTGCAAGTTCAAACCCTTAACACTCGGCCCACAGGATCCTTTAGAATTTTTCCTTGTCCCTTTTTTATACGATCATGGAGCTTCTAAGCATGCCCCTGATGAGCTGTACCCAGCCTGTAGACAGAGGGCATAGTTCACAAGCACCAAAGAGTCATCTCCACTGTCCAGCTGCTGCAGAAAGTCAGCAGAGTGCCCTAGGACAAGGAACCCAGGAGCATGCTTGAGACTTCTCAGGGAAGCCTGGCCTGGCTCCTCTTTGAGATTAGGGTCCCCGACCCCTATCTCCCTTCCTAGAGTCCTCTGATGACCACACCTTTCCTTCCCAGCTTCCTATGACTTTCTCCAAGAGTAGCTAGCTATCACGTGAGAGCTGACACCCAGCCCTTCTGTTTTACCCCTTCGCCACTCCACATACTGAATGTGAGGGCCTCTGCTTCCCTGGAGTCCAGGCTTGGCATCAGAGGCCACTCACCTGTTTCAGGATTGTCTTCAGACGGGCCATGCAAAGAATGGTCACCCAGGTGGCTGCCCCAGAGCCCAGAAAGTCGCAGTACTGAAGCGTGTCATAGCTGAGGATGCACAGCACTGCCTCCCCCGGCTGGTCACAGGCGTGGTAGAACTGTGAGGTGAAGCAGTGAGCGGCAGCCCTGATGCTCCCCACCCAAGGTTCCCCAAGGGATTAGGGCCAACCCTACCCTACCGTGGAGAAGAACATGGTGTAGAAGTAGACAGAGGCCTCAACCAGCAAGGAACGGTGCACTGACACAGCAATGGGGGCCAGGAACATGAGGTTGCTGAGTGTGAGCAGAAGCGCTGCTGCCCTCTGCTGGCCCACAGTCTGGGCTGTGCTGTTGTCGGTGCAGCTCCACCCACGCCAACCTAAGGGGCCACACAATCAATACCTAGGTGTGTCCTGGAAGTGGACGGGAGGCTTCTGACCTTTCAGGCCCCTTCCTCACCTAGAGGGAGGCTGTGTAGACAAGCCTAATGGAATCCACAGGTGTGGTAGGAGGATATTGGTACTGATAGAAACTGGCATAGATAAGCATGGGCAGGCATGGGCAAGTGGGGACAGCTGTGGGCAGGTTGGGACAAATGTGGAAGATGCATGTAGACATGGGGAGGTCTGGAGGTGTGGAGAAGCAAGGTAAGCATAGCTGGTGCAGGCAGTCATGGGCAGTGGGAAACATGTATGGGCAGATGTGTGTAGATATGGGCAAGTATGACCTGCTGGGAACAGGCATGAGCTTGGAGAAAGATGTGTGAACAGGTATGTGTAGGTAGGGGCAGGTATGAATAGATATGAATTAGTAGGGACAGATATAAAGATATGTGGCCGTGTGGGGATGAATGTGGCAAGCAAGGACAGATGGGAACACAGTGTGAATATGCAGAAACTGCTATGAAAAAAAGTGGATCATGAAAAAAGTGGATCAGCATATACTCACAATAAAAGTGTGAGCAGCTGGACATAGGCGCCGACAAGCATGGGCAAGAGAAACAGTTGTAGGCACAGTGTGGGTACGGGCAGTTAAGGGCAGGTAGGATGCAAGCAATGCCAAGGTCAGGAGGCAACACTTCCCCAGCAAATGCCTCAGTGCCCATATGCCTGGAGCAGTGGGGGGTGAGGTGGGGGAGGGGGAGATCATGGGAAGCATGGGGAGGAGTGGGAGGGAGTTTTGTCCCTGCTTTGCTCTGCAGGGTCACTCTCACCTGCTTTGCAGCTGCAGCCTGCATACAAATAGCCGTATCTACGCAGCAGGAGGCACTGGCCATATGGCCCACAATCATTCAAACAGGGCACCAAATACAGGGTGGTCTCCACGCGAGCTATGGCCGGTTCACAGTCCCTGCAAAGGAGGGGCCTGAGAGGGCTGGTTGTAGTGCCCTGAAGAGCCCTCCAGACTCCAACAGCTAAGGCACTCATTTCCCCTGCTAGTGCTGTTGTGGGGTGGGGGCAGGCAGAAAAGGAGAACCCTTCCTAACACACAGATGCTTCCCTTCATTGCTACCAGCCCATGTCATGTTGCCCAGGCCCAGATTCACATACTCAGAACTCTCAGGGCACACAAGCTGCAAGGAGAGGTACCAGTTGTCTGTCTCCGGGTAGGGGATGATGAGGTTGGCCGTGTGTGATGAAGCACTCAGAAACATGGGATGGCCCTGGAACAAGGCTGCATGGGATGGGCGTGGAGGGAGCTGTCAGAGGTGGCTGGAGGGGTCAGTCAGTCTCTCCACCAAACTGCCAGCCCAGAATACCTGTGGTGCAGTTGAGTGAAGTGTTGAAGCTGAGGAAGGGCGAGGCAGCAGTCACACAAGCTGCTACCAAGGTGCCATTTATGACCTCTGTCTAGAAGGGGAAATAGTGCAGGTTAGCTATCGTCACCCCCATAAAGGTATCTCGCCTGCCCACCTTGCATTTTAGCTCAGTCATGCTGGGTATTTGGAGGGGGGAGGGGCTCCTGCTAGCCCAAGGTTATCAAGGCCCGAATTCCCTTCAGCTGTCTCTGGTTCTAGTGATTCCCCTGCCCATTTGCACAGATACAATTATTGTAACTTCTGACAGGGACAGGGCTGCACCTAGAGGAAATCTATCCTCAAATGGACCCCCTTCTGGCCCATGTTGTTGGTGTCACTCTATGGCCTAAAAGGCCACCCACCCCAGTCTCAATGCTGAAGTTACTCTGTATCCTGAGTTAAACCCAGGTCACAAGAGACTGTAGACTGCTTCAGTGGGCTTCCAGAGGATACCTGGTTAGTCCTCAGCATGATGATGAGAGAGCCCCCACTGTCCATGCCTGTGTCAAGACGGAGCCGCATTACAGAAGGCATGTTTGAATGCACCATCACGAAGGCCGCCCCGTTCCGTGGCTGGAAGTGGATAGACACCACGTCCGTGTCTTCTCTCATGACTGGATAATTCAGGAGACAGAAGGGGCCACCGTCTACCCTGCCACTCCTGCCCAGGTCCCAGTGGGTAGGACTTTGAGACAGCTGGCCCACAGAAGTGTCATAGCTCTGGTTTGGGTTGTTTTTCATAAGCTGATGGAAAGTCACACTCCATGGCCTGCACACTGTCAAGAGGATAAGGGGCTCAGCCAGAGACAAGTCTGAAGTTTGGGGGGGAAGTAGGCAGAGCCAGTCCACCCCTCCCTCCCATGGAGCCCACCTGTAAAGGCAGCTTCAGCAGTGAAGACCACTGACGCATGAGGTCCTGCCAGGTTCTCAACTGTCATTTGTAGCCACCGGCCCCAGGGTGGTGAGGACAGCAGCAAATGGCAGGATGGAGTGAGGCCAGTGCAAGTCAGCACCTTTTGGAAGTTTCTAGGCAGGGTGGATCCACCCACTGTGAGACGCACTGGGCAGCCGAGACTCACACTGGACACACAGCCCCGCAGTTCCAAGCGAAGCTCCTGGGTGTATTCAGGAACAAAGATCCTGTGGCAAGGTGACGGCGACTCAGACTCACTAGCTGGTACTGTGAACTTCCTCTAATCTGCCTAAGGAAGGTATCTGGCCTCTCTTCCCAGCATGTCTCTAAGGTACAACCTTCTCACCTGCAGGATGAGATAATGGTACTACCTGCTCTAAACCCAAAGGTTGGGGTTACAGGACAGACTTGACCTCCCCAACTGCACTCACTTGAGGTAGCTGGGGTGGGAGAGCAGCGTCTGTGGGAGGGGAACATCGGGCTCTAAGATGGAGACTTCAACCACCCTCATGGCCAGCATGTCAGGCTGAAACATGTAGGCACAGGTAGGAACAGAGCCCTGGGGGAGAGAACAAGGCAGGGAGGGATAGGGGTCAGAGAATGCAGAACACAGGCCAAAGGAGGAGATCTTTGAGGGGGAAGAGTTGAATCCAGAGTCTGATAGCTGAGAGTTTCATAAGGTCTGCCCCAGAGGTAACAAGAAGCTGGTGGTCTCCCATGCTTCAAAGGGTTTGGCCTTCATCCCAGGAGGTCAGCCCCTCACCTTCACCTCGATCTTCTGGGATGAAGGAGGGAGGTGAGCAACCACGAACCAGTCCCCAGGGGCTGGGTGGGAGATGCCGACAGAGGTGTTACCCAGTAGCATGGTACTCAACAATGTCCTGATATTGAAGGAGGGCTGCCTCAAGGTGTTCTCAGGGAAGCTAGTGCCCAGCGGGTTGATGACAGGAGGGGCGCCGTATCGGAAATGCCTGGAAGAGATCAGGTCAAGGGTCAGGGACAGGGTTTCATCCAGGCATGGATGCTAGGAACAGAATACTGGGTACCTACACTGTGATTTCTACGTCAGTGCATGAGGGACCACTCTGGGACACATGCAGCAGCCAGCGAAGCAGCACTGTGTCTGGGGGCACTCGAAAGTGGAAGAGCCGGGTGCTGCCATACCAGCTGTAGAAGGACAGCTTCTGTGGGGCCTGTGAGAAGTGCTCAGACACCAGCCCAGACTCTGAGAGGGAAAAGGGAACAGTCAGGTGGGTGGGGCAGATGGGAAGAATGACAAGATCCACTCAGACTTTGATCTTAGCCAAGGCAGAAAGTGCCTCCTGGCACCCAGATGTTGCCTGGAGTAATCAGAAGTCTCTTCTAGAAATGAGCACCTATTCCTCTGTTTCCTCTCCCTAGATGGCCACTGCCCACTCACCAGGAACTTTGCCTTCCCACACCACAGCAGCTTGCCAACAATGAAGCCAGTAGTCCCTAGCACCCACCACCTTTAGACGAAGCCACTCAGAGCCAGTCAGCTCTCTTTCTGTCTGTTAGTTAATTACTTAGTTCCACTCCTTGCATTATATCCTGGTGCACCCAGGCCAAGAGATGGAGACTAAAAGGCAACAGGAGGTAGTCAGGAAGGAGATCCCATCCCTGCTGATATCTGCCTTGATCACTGGACCATAGCAAAGGCTCCTCCCTCCCACCTCAGCTTCTCTGACCCTCTCCTAACTACATGGGCAGGTAGAGAGGCTTGGTCCAGAAGATAGCTGCCTCTCAGACTGTTATGACTTAGGACACAGCCAGATCCCTATCCAGAAAAAGACCATGATGAGGGACTTCTGTCCAGAAGTCTAGACAGCTATAAGAACCACGGGGCAGCCTGTGCAAAGGTGCTGCACGCCTTTCATCCCAGCACTTGGGAGGCAGACACAGGTGGATCCCTGTGAATTTTGAGGCCAGCCTGGCCTACAAAACAAGTTCCAGGACATTAGGGCTGTTACAGAGAAACTCTGTCTCTAGACCACCCCCTCAAAAAAAAAAAAAATAGAACCAAGGGGCAGGTGGCCTCTCTGTTCCAAATGGGTGGGACCTCCAACTACCCTCAGGGCACATACCCATGCTTGGTGGTACAAAGACAAATCAGAGAACCAGGCAGATAAACTACCCAAGGCCCCCAGGACTAGGGTACCACGTGGCCTCAGGCCCTGACTCAGCTTATAGGCCCCTACCCCATACCCAGTGCCAGCTCAGGCTTTGTGCCTGTATGATCTTGGTGTGCCCTGTCTCTCTAGATCCCTGTACCCCTATGGATAGGCTAAGGTAGATTGCTTGTCCCTTTGAGGTTAATGAGTGATGAAGTGCTTTAAGAAAAACACATTACTGTTGGCATCCTTCCCACACAGGAAGCCTTCCTTTGCCCCACTGTGAAAGTGGTGCCTGCCTGGTTCCCCCAGGAGAGGGGAGAGGGAGTCAGGTGAGCAGCTGGCTTTGCCAGCCACGTGACTCCTCCCAACAGAGGCACCTGGAGAAAAGATAGCCTGCTGGAAGGAGGCTAGGGAGCTGCAAAGGAGCCTGGCGTGGGGGCAGGGCAGAGTGAGGCTCCCTCAGTGAATTCCAAGCTCTCTGGTATCTGCAGGTCCCATTTACCAGGTTGAGGCCTGAACGCCAGGAGCTGCTAACTGCCCTAAGGTGGTGACATGATAACAGAGCAGGAAAAATTGTGAGGCAGAATATTACTCTCCAAGCTGAGGAGGGCAGATTCTTCACCCCTTGGGCTGTGACCTCTGAGGAAGCCAGGTGACAGTGTGCAGCTTGATCTGCTAAGGGAAAAGCCCTTGGTCACCCACATAGCTGTGGAAAAAACTTGATATCTGTGATATCTGGACACTTAGATGAGACCCACTCAAAGCGCCAAACTCTAATGTCTAAACCCCTCCAGGCTTCCTTGATACACCCAGGAGTTTTGTTGAATGTTTCTGACCTGGACAATTGGCTTGGTAGTTGGAAGGATGGGGAGAGGGCCAGCTGAACAAGCTCCTGCCTGCTCCAGACACCTCCCCCCGTGAACATAAGGTTGGGGAGGAAAAGTGGGAAAAGGAAGTCCCTGAGCTTTCCCTGGGAACTTGAGTGAAGGTGCCCTGCACTAACCTTCCAAACCCTAGCAAGTGTGGAGATACTGCCCACCCACAGATAAAAGCAGTCAATGACCCTGACTAGGCTTAATCCCAGGGATGGAGGAAGAGGAGCAAATAGGCTTGGTACGGAGCTATTTATCAGAAGGTCTTTAAGGGAACATTGCCTTTCAAGTGATGCCACACTCAGAAACCAGAATTAATGGCCCTTAAAGAAACAGGAGCTCAGAGGACGGCAGGGGTGGGGGTTGGGAAAGAATCAGCATCAGAACTGTCTAGTACAAACGACTGGGCAGTTTCAGGCAATATTGGACGAGCAAGCAAAGGTACTCATCTTTCCCATTTCCAAATGTCTAGAGTTTCACTGTCAACCCCTGTTCTGCCTCAAGCACAACCCAGAGGGCCAAAGGTCTAGCAAAACATAGTCCAATACGTCGGGCCTTAGAGAGCAGAAGTGCAAAGAGCAGCTGAAAAACTCCCCTACAGGAAGGACCCTTTCGTTACAGCCATTCTGGTCAGCCAGCTTCTTTAGGGCCAGCTGGCAGTACAGTCGGTGAGAAGCAAAGCAAGTATTCAAAAGTAACCTTCCTGGGATTGGAATAGGAACATAATGCTGGCTGGACCCCTACTCCATAGTCTAGCCAACTTTGTCCAGCTCTACCCTTCCACCAGAGCGAATGACGGCCCTTGCGCCACCACAGTTCGGCTATTCTTCGTTGATAAGTTCCTCTATCTCCCGGATCTTAGGTGCCACAATCGCATCCCCAAAGCACAGGGGAACCGGACAGGTAGGGTACACTCCAAGTAAGAGAACTCGGCGGGCCGTGGGACAGAAAAGCCGGCGTGGGGATTTTTTTAGCCCGAGATGCCCCGCAGGGGGCGCAACCCAGAGTGAGAACATAGCTACATCTCCGCGCCAGGTGAGCGCACAGGTGCCCACCGTGAGTCACAATCCGCCCCGCCTCCCCCCGCCCGCCCCCTGCCCCCGGCCCGCGCCTCGGATGGCGCCGTAGGTCCGTGCGGGCTCACCGCTCTTCTTGCTGTCGCCGGCGGCGGCAGGCGGGGGCCGAGCGAGGAGCAGCATCAGCAACAGTAGCGGCCCAGCCGCTGCCTTCCGCGACGCGCCCCCGGCCCCAACCCGGCCCATGGCTCCGCGCCCGGCCCGCGCTACCCCGCCCGCGTCCCGCGCCGCTCGCCCCCGCCTGGGCAGCCCCCGCCGCCTCTGCGGCTACCGCCGCCGCCTCTGCCCGGAGCTCCCATGGCTCGGCCAGACCTGCCGCCAGCGCCCCGGGCACTTCCGCCTCCGAGGCCCCGCCCCGCCCCGCAGGGAGCCGGCCTAGGTCCCAGAGGGTGCGGGGCCGCGCCACCTTGGCCGGGGGGGGGGGTGTTGAACATCAGGGGCCCAGGAAGGTCGCACTTGGAGGGGACATGGATTCCTGACTGATTACGCAGCTTGAGGGGACGGGAAGCATAGGATGGAGAATCCCGTGGAACGCTTTGGGGTACAGAGGGCAGGCGTCACGTGGGAGGCACAGGGTGAGGTGGCATACGAGGCAAAGGTCACACGGGGCAAAGGGGTCACGTAGGACACAAGATGGGATGCGGAGTGGAGGGGTCAAAAGGAATCCGGGTGAATTAAGGGCAGAGGGGCCTTGCGGGACATGGGAAGGCACGGCAATGCCCTCTCGAAAGGCATTGGAGGTGTGGGGGAAACGGTCGAACGCACGGCGGGAGGGTATGGGGTGGGGGCGCCGCACGCAGAAGAGTTACGTGGGACTTACTTGGGGACGGGAGAAAGAATCCCTCAAGACATGGAGACGAAATAGAGGGACCACGCGCTGACCTTGCCTTGAGGAGTGGAACCTCCAGCTGCCCGAAGACCCCCAAACGTCGTAACCACACACTGCTGCAAAGGTGTAAAGACTAAATGGAAGAAGGAAGTGCTCTTTGCACCGCTGAGAATTGAATAACTGAGTTTCATGTCAGTGTTGGATGAACTCTGGGTACCAAGGGGATATATTCCAAACATATTGCCGATATGGTTGCAAACTAAAAGCTCTACAGGAGAACCTGAGCAAACAGTCTTGAGGAAAAGAAGGCTTTTATTATAAATAGGCATCCAATGAAGCAAGTAAAGCTGAATTAAAGAATATATGCAAGCTAGGCAGAGGTACCTTTGGGAGGCAGAGGCAGGCCAATCTGAGTTTGAGGCCAGCCTGGTCTACAGAGGGAGTTCCAGGACAGCCAGGACTAATTAGCACACAGAAAACCTGTCTCAAAAAAACAAAAACAAAAAATGATAAAGGTGCTACAGAATTCCTAAAATGCTATACAAATTAGAAGAACAGGCCCTCCTCTTGTGTTAGTGAGGCCATTTTTATCCTTTTACCAAACAAATTAAAGACCAAGAAGCTCGATCTCTCAGGGAAGATGGGGCCCAGATTAGAGATGTCTCAGGGAGCCTCTGAACTAAACAGCCAATGCCCGCAGCAGACTCTGTATTGCCTCCTATTGGCCTGCCCGTGTTCACTGACATGCCCACTGTCACTCCAGTAGATGCACCTGTAATTGATCATTAGGGTTTAGGCATAGAACCCTATCCACACTGAATGGAGCCTCAGGATACTGTTGTTGCATGAGAAAATGGCCAGGTACGGTGGACCACACCTTTATCCCAGCAGTAGGAAATCAGAGGCTGGCCGATCTGAGTTCAAGGCCAGTCTGGTTTACAGAGGGAGTTCCAGGATAGCCAGGGATACACCGAAAAAACCTGCCTCAACAACTCCCCACCCCACCCCACCCCCAAAAAAAGTAGAAAGATGTACTGTGTGATGGATGGGAATGGTCTACCACATTCAGCCATGTTAGCTTAGAAAAGGGATGGGCAGAACGGTGTTTGGAAAGCTGCTTTTGTAAAACTTGGGTTGGGGGAGTAGATCAGTGGTAGTTCATGCCTTAAGTCTCAGCAAGAGGGCTGGAGAGATGGTTCAGAGGTTAAGAGCACTGACTGCTCTTCCAGAGATCCTGAGTTCAATTCCCAGCTCACAACCATCTATAATGAGATCTTGGATGTCTTCTGGCATCCAAGGCTGAATGCTCTATATATAATAAAATAAATCTTAAAATTTTTTTCAAAAAAAAAGTCCCAGCAAAAGTCAGAGGCAGGCCTGGTAGACAGGGTGAGTTCTAGGACAGGAAGGGCTACACAGAAACCTCATCTGGGAGGGAAAAAAATGGGTGGAGAAATTTACATCTTGGATTGGAAAGATAGCCCATGGGTTGAGCCTTTGCTGCTTTTCTTTTTTTCTTTTTTTGGGTTTTTCGAGACAGGATTTTTCTGTGGCTTTGGAGGCTGTCCTGGAACTAGCTCTTGTAGACCAGGCTGGTCTCAAACTCAGAGATCCGCCTGCCTCTGCCTCCGGAGTGCTGGGATTAAAGGCGTGCACCACCAACGCCCGGCTCCTTTTCTGCTTTTCTAGAGGACTGAAGTTCAGTTCTCCAGCACCCACATCAGGTGACTCACAACCAGCTCCAGGGGATCAGACCTCTTCTTCTGGCCTTCTTAGCCACTCCCATATAAAAAGTTTTTTTCTGGGGGGGCAGGTTTCGAGGCAGGGTTTCTGTGTGGCTTTGGAGGCTGTCCTGGAACTAGCTCTTGTAGACCAGGCTGGTCTCGAACTCATAGAGGTCCACCTGCCTCTGCCTCCCAAGTGCTGGGATTAAAGGCTTGTGCCACCACCACCCCACTTAAAAAATAAATTTAAAAAATGTTTAAATGTTTCATGTCTATGTACCAAAGATATGGAATATGGGTGAATGTGAAAGGAATTGGCATCTGTCCACCCTGCTAGGCACTTGGGGAGGGGAAACAGGTGGCTAGGAACAGAAGATTGGACCACACCTGCTTTTATCTTTTGAATGTTTTACTTAGGGGGAAGGGAGAGCTAAGCCTGCCAGCCACAAGGCATTGAAGGCCAAAGAAGGGCAGGTGAAGGGTGTTGGTCACAGAGGAAGGAAGCCTTGTGAAAAACCAAAGCATGCCCTTTGTTGCTCTGGAATTCAGGCTGAGTCCTTCTAACCCCAGCTGCGGGGGGCTCCCAGGCAGCTTTCAATTTAAAGGGACAGTCGTCATTTGGGACTTTTGCTGAGTTGTGTTTTTAGTGTACTGCTCAGTGCCGGCTGGTTACCCAGAGTCCTCATGGGCAGCAGATATGGTTAGTACCATGGTTTGTTCTATTGACTGCCCCCAGACTGGGCTCCGAGCCCCCTTCATCCCTCTCTGCCCTCTCCAAACCCCTCCCCGAGTGTGTTACTATAGAGGAGGGTTGCCTAGCCTTACAGGTGGAAAACAGGCAGCACAACTCTCTCCTGTGCCCATGTAAGGGCTGTAGAGTTGTGGGCAGACACTCAGCCCTGGACTGGAGTCTAAGGGCCTCTGCTGAGTAATAGCTGAGCAATGGAAGGAACTCTACCAGGAAATGTAGCTCTATTGCACTTGCGGTTAGGGAACCGTAAATGCAAAAATGTACTTAGTCGTGTTGGCTTCTCGATACCCATTACACAGTTTTTCTGCAGGACTGAACTACCTTGTAACCAGAGTTTTAAGATTAAAAGCCCCGTTCCCAAATGCCTAAAAAGATGAGTAATCGGGCTGGAGAAATGGCTCAGGACTTAAAAAGCACCTCATGCTGTTGCAGCTCACAGCCATCTGTCACTCCATTTTTAGAGGATTCGACACTGCCTTCTAGCCTCCTTGGGAACCACATTCACCTAGTACACATACATGCACCCAGATAAAACACCCATATACATGAAATTTTAAAAGTCATTTTAAAAATGAAGGCCGTTCACAGTAGTCTATCCCTTTAATCCTCACACTCATGAGGCAAAGGCAAGCAGTTCTCTGTGAGTTCAGGGCTAGCCTGGTTTACAAAGCAATTTCCAGGCCAGCCAGGGCTACATAAGAGGCCTTGTATCAATAATGATAATATAATGGTGAAAAGCAGAGACAATTAAATTAGAATGGGTGAAGGGGGTCACTGTCATTTTCAGGGTACTGATATGAACTAATATTCAGGAATAAATAGAAGAATTCAAACTGGCACCAAGAGATATACATCTTAGTCCAAGAGTGGGTCCACCATCATTGTGTCAACTTCAGTCTGGAAATGTGTTCTGGTAAGTTGTTCATTGGGGCTGGAGAAACAGCCAGCCCTGATGTTTAAGAGTATGGACCACTCTTGCAAAGGACACAGTTTCAGTTCCCAGCACCTATACTGAGTGGCTCACAGTTGCCTATAATTCCAGCCAACCCTTTCTTCTGGTTTCCGCTGGCAATTTGTGAGCGACATATAATTAAAAATTAAAATGGTTTTAAAGTTGTTAACCATTGTCTGGCCTGTTAATCACCATCTTCACTTAAGGAACCAATCTAGTTCCAAGAAAATTATCTGCTCAAAATGCAGCTTCTTCATTATAAGTAACTGTTCTCATCTTGGGACAGCACTCCCATATTCATCTTCAGCACGTGACCCTCAATTCTTTAACAGGAATTCCCTCTCAATATGCAAAACCCGGAAAAGGATCCAGAAATGGATGTGTGTGCAGAGCCTTGCTGTTTCTGAATCTAAGGTGACTTAGGACAATGATTCTTTGACCTTTGGCCTTGAAGGTGAAAGAAATGAGAGACAGTGTCTCCTTAGAGATGACCCTGTCTGTGTAATCAAACCAAAATTCAACCCAAGGTCAATGAAACAGAATGAAAGCCAAAAATACCAGGTCAGCTTTTACGTGTGTCGTACAACCTCAACCCTGAAAATTAATGTGCTGACACTTAGATGTGGTAGAAAACTCCAGGAACTGAGAAGAAAGAAACCCCAGAACTATCTGCTACTACAAAGAACCAAGAAACGTAATAGAGATGTATTCCAATTTTTTATTTCTTTTTTTTTTAAATATAATTTCACTATTTCTCAAAACCATTATGTAAGGGGCTTTAGAAGTTTAGGACCGCCGGGCGTTGGTGGCACATGCCTTTAATCCCAGCACTCGGGAGGCAGAGGCAGGTGGATCTCTGTGAGTTCAAGGCCAGCCTGGTCTACAGAGTGAGTTCCAGGACGGCCTCCAAAACAATACAGAGAAACCCTGTCTTGAAAAACCAAAAAAAAAAAAAAAGAGAAGTTCAGGACCTTAGTGGTTAAGAACACTGTCTGCTCTTGCAGAAGACCTGGTTTGATTCTCAGCGTAACTCCAGTGACTTTGACTCCCTTCTGGCCTTATTGGGCGATACACACACAAGGTGTACAAACCTGCATGCAGGTAAAATATTCATACATATAAAATAAATCAATATATAAAACAAAAGAAAATGCTATGTAACCCAGGCTGGTCTGAAATTCTTGTACCTGCCTGAACTTCCTGAGTGCTGAGGTTACAGTGTTAGGATCCCTTTGCTTTGGCTAATGGGGTCTGATCACACCACATGGTCTAATCACACTACATGGGAATCTCCTAAGATTAGCCACCAAAATCAGAGATGTAAGGAGTCAAAGGAGGAGCCTGATGCTGGGAAGTAGTGGCAAATGCTTATAATCCGAGCACTATAACCCTGGCAGAGGCAGGTGAATCTGTGAGTTCGAGGCTAGCCTTGTTCTGATACCAAGGGCTACACAGAAAAATCCTGTTTAAAAGAAAAAGAAAAAAGCCTGTTGCCCTTGTCATAGTGGGAACCCTAAGAAATATCAAGTATGAGGTTTTTTGTATCACTTGTGCTTAGGATAAGGAGTTCAAATCTGTTTATTTCCACCACTTTGTAAGGCTTTTGTGTAAATGTTTTAATCAACCTCCCCCATCCCATAAAACCTTTGTTTATAGGAGGGCCCACTACTATATTCCAGGAACTTGATGACTTGGAGTGTGACTCTTTTCCCTTCCTTTATTTTCTGTGACCAGTTCTTTTCTGCCTATCCTGGAACCCTCTCTGTAGGCTTGGCCTGAACCAGAGATCAGCCTGCCTTAGCCTCCAGCACTAGGATTAAAGGCCTGTTCCACCGCCACTGCCACCACGGCACCGCTGACTACACACACCCCCTGGGTCAAGAGTGAAGCTTGCCTTGTCCAGACACTTCAGTTGGAGTGGTGGTCTCTTTCTTTGCAACCCAGAACTTATTTCTAACAGGAACCACAGTGGGGGATATGGAACTAGTGTACGGAATAATAGCTACCTCGGCCCAATTACAATAGATGACAGATGGCTTTAGAGTCAGGAAGCCTCCAACAGTCTTTAAATCCCTTGGCTGGCGTGATTAGACCACCACTAGATTCTCCACTGGAGTCTCATAAGAAAGGTAGGATCTGCTCAGTTCTCCATGGTGCCTGCTATGTAGAAACAGTAGAAACCAGAACCTAAATTATTCTAGGAAACTTAAGTGGCTATATTAGCAAGGTTTAGCTCCAGGTCTCCTCCAAAATCTGTAACTAAGCCGGGTGTTGGTGGTGCACGCCTTTAATCCCAGCACTTGGGAGGCAGAGGCAGGCAGATCTCTGTGAGTTCGAGGCCAGCCTGGTCTACAAGAGCTAGTTCCAGGACAACCTCCAAAGCCACAGAGAAACCCTGTCTCGAAAAACCAAAAAAAAACAAAAACAAAAACAAAAACAAAATCTGTAACTAACTCTGGAATTAATGACCCTCGATTACTTGTTTTGTTGGGTTTTTTGTTTGTTTGTTTGTTTGTCTCTCCTGTGACTTTTTTCTTTTTCTTTTCTTTTGAGACAGGGTTTCTCTATATAACAGCCCTGGGTGTTCTGGAACTCACTGTGTAGATCAGGTTGGCCTCTCAGAGATCTGCCTACCTCTGCCTACAGAGTTCTGGGATTAAAGTCGAGTGCCACCAACATCCAACTTCTGATTATACTCTTTATGGCCCTCATTTTCTAACCTTGTCTCCTCAACTGTGTTACCAGTTTCATCTCTCAGCATTTTGAGGTCATTAAATTGCCAAATGACTGTCCCCATGGAACCTACTGTGACCATGGCCCTGCGCTTCTATCTACCATTCTCCAACCTCTAAGAGGACCCTAATTCCAACACACACAGCCTGAGACGCCAGATGGGTCACTGCCCTTTTACCTTCAGACAGAAGTCTAACCTGAGAGAAGAGAACTTGAGGAGTTAGTGAAGGAGTCAGAGGAGTACGAAGCATTCTCACGTAACAGTTGGAGGAAGTGAAGTGATTGGAGAGGGGAGAGGCAAAGGGAAATGAGAATGAAGCAGGGAGAAAGAGGAAAGGGGAGGCCCAGGGCTCTACAGAAAGTCCAGCCCAGGGTCCCCTTCGCTCCAAGACCCCACCAGCCTGAAGAGTACTCACTGCTTGCTTCAGTCACCCACTTTTGGTTTCTCCGAGTCCCTGCTCCTTCTGTTCTGGGGTGTCCAATTGTTTGTTCACCCTCTTGGAAAGAGCCTGAACCCCTAGACCGATGTCCGTCAGCTCAAACCCTGGACCCTAGGCTCATACCCCCTTACATGATTACACACCCCACACGTGGCACGTTCTGAATTTCTAGGAAACTCTTAGGTCTATCTATATATCTTTTGGACGAATAATTGCTGTAGTGGGAGGATCTGGTTGCTGAAAAACATGAATTTGCCCTACTTCCAGGCCGACTGGAAAGCCTTAGATCCCCTCTCCAGCACAGTATCTGTTTTCCCAGACAATGTCTGACTACCCATGCCTTGGGTATAGATTTCAAAAGCTTAACAACAAAAGATTCCTATCCAGAGCTAAGAAATAACTCAGTTATTAATGTTCCCCCTTGTATGCACAAAATCCCCAATATCAAAAGAAAGGGAGAAGGGAGAAAGGGAAGAGGGAGGGAAGGGGGATGGATAGAAGGGCCTCTAGTTTGGCTTGAACCAAATAACAAAAGGAAGCAGTGCAGAGCATTTATTTTAGAGGCTCCAAGCTCCTGAACCTGCCCTGTGGAGGGAAAGGAAATGAAGACAGCTCTCTCCCAACTGCCCCTCTAAGGGAACCAAGCGTGTTCTGTGTGACTGGAAGGAAGGAGGGGAGGCAGATTTCTACCTTTCTCTCCCTCCGCAGTACCCTAACTTGTAAGCATGAGTTAGAATTATACCAGGGCTGCCTAGATGTTTAGGCCTCATAAACAGAACAGTTTCTTCAGTGTCGCAGGAGAGAATCTTTCTGGAATGAGCACGAGAGTTTACAGAAGCAAGCATGGCACTCAACAGGTTGTAAGAGCAACAACCCAAATTTCAACTATTTCTCTAGTCATCCTGTTCCAGGGAGCAAGTGCGGTTAGCAAAGGGGCAAAACGAGCCTGCTTTAAGTAAATCACTAAATGAATCATGAATCAGTACCCACCAGTTGGTCTTTTTAGCCTTACTCTACTTCACCAGCACAGGATTTTCGAATCTTGCTAAGCATACTGCTTCATGCCTGTAGCTGTATTACTCAGGAGGCTGAGGCAGGAGAATTGCTGAGAATTCAAGACCAATGTGGACTATAAGTGTGAGACTTTATTTCCAAAACAGTAAAAACAATTCTGAATCTTAGTTTTACTAAAACCAACTTATTTTCCCAAACTCAGTGCTGTCTATTATTTCATAACGAATAGATCATTTTCTGACAAGAAAATATGAAGTACACATTTTGCATCATGATGATGAACAAAGCAGACTTTAAAAATTATTATGGGTTGGAGAAATTTTTCAGAGATTAAGAGCACACACACATTGCTATTGCAGAGGACCAGAATTCAGTTCTCAGAACTCATGTGGGGCAGCTTACAATTGTCTGTGATTCCAATTCCATGGAGCTCAGACTCTTCTGGTCTCCCATGGCACCTGCATTAACATACATATACCCACACAGAGAGATACGGATACATCTACTGACAGAATTGATTTAAAAGTCATTTCAGGGCCTGGACAGATGGCTCAGTGGTTAAGAGCACTGACTGCTCTTCCAGAGGTCCTGAGTTCAATTCCCAGCAACCACATGGTGGTTCACAACCATCTTGAATGAGATCTGGTGTCCTCCGCTGGCATGCAGGCAGAAATTTAAAAAGTCATTTCATACTGCCTATATGGCACCGTGGGTGGGGTGAGTGTGCCTTAGAGAACATGTGGTGATCAGAGAACAACTCTATGGAGTCGGTTCTCTCCTGCCACTTTTATGCGAGATCAGAGGCTCACACTCACCATTGTCAGGCTTGCAAGGCAAGTGTCTTTACCTGCTAAGCCATCTCACTGACCCCAGATTATTTTTTCTTTTAGGAATTGCTTCCTCCCCTCAGTTCCTGTTTGTGTATGTGTTATACATGCAGGTATGGACATTTGTGTGCCAGCATGGAGGACAGAGAAGGGTGTGGTGTGGGTGTCCTCTACTCTATTCCTCCCCTGACTTGTTCTTCTGTTACAGAATGATGTTTTTGCTCTTACTCTTTTTGGCTGTTTTGGTCTTTTTAAGGGGCCCACCACCCAGCTCCCAAATAAATCACACACAGAGGCTCATTCTTAGTTATGAATGCCCGACCTTAGCTTGGCTTGGTTTTTTTTTGTTTTTTTTTGTTTTTTTTTTTCGAGACAGGGTTTCTCTGTGGCTTTGGAGGCTGTCCTGGAACTCGCTCTTGTAGACCAGGCTGGCCTCGAACTCACAGAGATCTGCCTGCCTCTGCCTCCCAAGTGCTGGGATTAAAGGCGTGCGCCACCAACGCCCGGCTAGTTCTCTCTCTTTCTGTCTCTCTGCCCCACGCACATGGCATGCTGGCAAAGGAGCCATCTGCCAGCTTTTCCCTCCACCAGAGTTCCCTGCTCAAGCACACAGGGCTGGAGCAGGTAAGCCATTTGGCCAGATCGGTCTTTCCACAGAAACTAAATGGCCTTAAAGTTATAACTACAAGAAAAAAAGAAAAATGCAAACTGTTTACTATGATGTTTCATTTCTACAAATGCTAAATTTTAAAAAATTGATCTCTCAAAAATTATGTATGCTTGTTTTGTTAAAAAGTTCTATCTGTATTTTCTGTCATAATCTAAGTTTTATTACAAGCATAGAGCTAAAACAAAAGTGGTACAGGTCGCCACCGTTTTACAGTCAGTCACATGCCAAGCTGGCCACATGGCTGGCTGGTAGCCATTTTACTAAAGTTAAAAGAGATACCTGATCCACCATCTTAACTAAAGGTGACCACATGAAAGTTATGAGATACCATCCTATCAACAAGTTTTTATTCAGATTTAAAATGTTAATGCTTTTATACACAGGAATGCTAAGTTTTATAATTTAACAGTTACCCAGATAATAACGGTTTAAAGGCCTAAAATGTATTTTAATTTTCAATATTAAAAAAAAACATTAAAGAATTTCAGGACAGTTTTTAAAATGTTTTCAATTTATAAGGTTATAAGATATTTATACTGTTAAAATGTTTAAAGCTAGACCTAACAATATATAGTTCTAGTTTTATAAAGGTTAATAAAGTTTATACTTTCAACAGTTAAGCTTAAGGCAGACAAACCTCTAATACTTCAGAGACCTGCAGAACATGGCATTTAAAATGTTAATTTATAAGTTTATAATATCAGACAGACTTCCAGATCCTAACAGTGACCCAAAGTCTCCAAAGAAGATTACAAGGCACCCCGGTCCCTCCACCTGGATTGTGTTGACTCTGACCAGTAAGCAAGATGCCCAAAGGTGACACCTGCTGCTTCCAGGACCTGGCCCAGAATGTGGACAAAGCTGCTGGACACTGGAAAATTGATTGCACCCCTTTTGCCGAGACAAAACAAGGTCAGTCTTTTCCATGTCCCTCTTCCACAGAGAGAAAGAAAACTCATCTTACAGGCCTGGTAAAGATTGATGCTGTTCCTGATACTTGTGCCTCCAGTGCTAATAGAGGAGACTTGGGTATGACTGTATATGGACTGGTACCTGACACTTTTTAATAGATTTGGAGACTGTATAAAATTTATCCTTCTCAGATCTCTAAAAGTATTAATGGTTGTCAGGTTGACAGCATCAGGCAGCCAAATCCACAAGAATATAGTCAGCTTGGTAGCTCATTTTATTTATGTAAAAATCAACCCTTAATATGTCTCAATAAGGATCAAAGGATGTAAATACTTGTTCAATCACAAGCTCAAGGTTTTTAGGTTTATTTTGGTTATCATCTAAGTATAAACTTAAAGGGTTTTTCATCAGGCCAAAGATACCTCTGTCCAATTCATACCTGGCTCCCTGGACAGAAGACAAATGTACACTACTAGCCCAAATTTGTAGTTTCTGCTAGGACAAAATACAGATACCCAGATATCTGCTTTTTCTACAATGTAGATTTCAGTACCAATTGATAATGCTACTGTACCTATAACCTTCATGTCCTTTTGTATAACAAAATGTATATAGGCTTCAGAGGATCAAAAGTCATACAGCTTGGATCCACTTCTCACAGGTCAAAGAGGACTCCAGATAAGTACAGCAAGTTATCCCACCTGTCTGTTCCTGAGAATGAAATTTTCTCTCCTGGTCATGGGATTCCTGACCTTCCTGATCACTAATACTATGGGTCTAAAGAGTTCCAATTAAATACATAAGTTTTAACTTCTGTTCCCAGTTTTAAACATGTCTTAAACAGGTTTCCACTTCTGGCAAACACATCTGAACATCAGTTGCTGACCACAGCCTGCTCCTAAAGACTGCGAGCCCTAGACTTGCTGTGGATGTGAACCAGTTCAGCTGATGTGGACACCCCCCTGTCTCTTCAACACAGTCTGCCAATCAGCTGCTCCTGGATAGATACCCCATTGCCTAAATTCCCTTTTTGCTTTTGACTTGCATTTCAGCCTTCTTGGGTCCCCTAACTTTGTCCCAAAGTCAGCAAGAAGTAGCATGGAAAGGAATACATCATCCCTTTTTCCCTGGTTGAGATGCTAAGTCAAAAGAAAAAAAAATTCCCTTGCATTGGGAACAGTATAATAAGAGAGTGAGACATATGTGCCACTCTCAAAGAGGAATGTTGTTTTTATGTAGACAAGACTGGGGTAGTACCCGAAACTCTGGATAAACTCAAGGAGAGCCTCACTGTTCATCAGAAAAAATTTAAATCCCAACAATACTGGTATGAGGGTTGGTTTAATAAATCCCCCTGGTTCGCTACACTAGTCTCTACTCTTATGGGCCTCCCAACCTTTGGGCCCTACATTCACAAACAATAATTCAAGCCTTAGTCCTAACTCAACAATACCATGCCCTCAAACAGATGGAACCATAAGTAAACCTTAAATAGAGAGGGCTGGACAATAGGTAAAAGATTCTACCTATGCACAAGAACAAGGGGGGGAATGAAAGACCCCTACCCAGGGCCCCCCCTAGGAAAAGAAAAGCAAGGCCAGGCCGTTGCCTAATGAAAGAAACCCAGACCAGGTGTCTCACCCTCAAAACAGGATGTCTGTGATCACTATAGCAGTCATGGGACCCGGAAAATAATTGCTGAAGCGTGCTGGGAACTTTCATATGACAATACTAGAAAACCTAGTCCTTGGCAACTACCCTGGCCCCCAATTGTGTCTGATCACTATAGCAATCATGGGACCCGGATAATAATTACTGAAGCGTGCTGGGAACTTTCATATGACAATACCAGGACACCTAGTCCTTGGCAACTACCCTTGCCCCCAGTTGTGTCTATGATCACCATAGTAGTCATGGTGAAGTATGCCTGGGTCTTTCATAAAGTAATACCAGGAAACTTAGTCCGTGGGAACTACCCCTGCCCCCAAGATGAGCCAATGAAATGCCTGTTACTTATGTAACCATTGAAACTCTATAAATATTGTACTCCCTGAAAGCCCGGTATGCTCTGCACCCGAGTTGCAGTAGCATCCGCAGGCGCCTGTGTACTCAATAAATCACCTCTTGCATTTGCAGCCAGTGGTCTGGCCCCGGTTCTTGGGCAGAGGGTTCGGTTCAGTGCCCAGCGCTTTGATGCCGAGGTTTTTCCAATCTGTAGTGTGTTTGTCTGTGTGTGTGTGGGGCGTCTCCCAATGATCCTGCTGCTCTGTTTCTCCACTGGTAGCCAGAAAGCTTCAGAGAACATTGGGGTTACAAGGCCATATTAGATAATAGCTGGCCTGGTATGTGGATGGTAGGATATGAACTCAGGGCCTCCTAGTTGCACAGCAAACACTTAACCACTGAGCTAGCTTTTCAGATGCTGTTTTTTCCCTTTCTAAGCACAGAGAATTGTACCACAGAGGATGCCCTTCTCTGCTGCAACACTTTAATTTTTAAAAAAATGTTTTTTAGTCATGCATGGTTGGTAAGTGATTTTAATCCCAGCACTTGCAAGCCTGGGGCAGACAGATCTGAATCTCCGTTAGTTCCAGAAGAACCAGAGTTACACAGTGACACCCTGTCTTAAAAAAAAAAAAAAAAAAAAAAAGGCAAGATCCAATGTATCCCGCTACCTTCTATATTAAACAGGAGTGACTTCGAAATTCTGATCATCCTGTCTCCAGCTTTAGAGTGTTGGGACCATAGGCTTGTGTCTTAGTTAGGATTTTTAATGCTGTGAAGAGATACCATGACCACAGAAACTCTTTTTTTTTTTTTTTTTTGGTTTTTACGAGACAGGGTTTCTCTGTATTGTTTTGGAGGCTATCGGTCCAGCCCGGCCTCGAACTCCCAGAGATCCGCCTGCCTCTGCCTCCCGAGTGCTGGGATTAAAGGCGTGTGCCACCAACGCCCGGCTTAGAAACTCTTTAAAGAGAATATTTAGTTGGCATGGAAGCCTACAGTGCAGTCCATTGTCATCATGGTGGGGGTGACTCACTGACAGTTCAGTCCATTATCATCATGGAGGGGAGCATGGTGACATGCAGGCAGACTTGGTACTGGAGAGGTAACTAGGAGTCAGTCCTACATCTCTCAGGTAACAGGAAGTCAACTGAAAGTTGCACTGAGGGAAGCTTAAGCAATAAAGACAGCAGAGAGCCGGGCAGTGGTGGCGCACGCCTTTAATCCCAGCACTCGGGAGGCAGAGGCAGGCGGATCTCTGTGAGTTCGAGGCTGGGCTGGACCGATAGCCTCCAAAACAATACAGAGAAACCCTGTCTCGAAAAACCAAAATAAATAAATAAATAAATAAAGACAGCAGAGCCTGCCCCCACAGTGACACACTTCCTCCAAGGCCATACCCACTCCGACAAAGCCACACTTCCTAAGAGTGCCACTCCCTATGAGATTATGGGGGGGTGTCAATTACATTCAAACCGCAACAACTGTGTCACCACATCAACATACTGCGGTTCTCTTCCTTTCTTGTTTTTTTATGTGTGCGGGTGTTTTGCCTACATGTATATCTAGTGTCTGGTGACAGGGGAGTCTGGGGTAGGAAAGCAGTGGAGACAAGGATGCTGACGGTGACTTGAACTGTGGGGACCTGGCTCAAGAGCTTTCAGAGGAGAAGAATTTTGGTATGTTGTCTAAAGATCGTTCCTGTGATATTTTGGCAAAGAAAATGGCTGCTTTTTGCCCTTGTCTGAAGTGTCTGCCTGAGGCTAAAAAGTTTTGGATTAATTCCATTGGCAGAGGAAATGTCAAAACAGCCTAGTATAGACTGTCATGTGGTGTTAACTCTAATGAGGATTTATAATGAAAAAGAGCAAGCTGTTGAACAAGTAAAAACACAAAATGTACATATTGAGGAGAAAAGGGCAACAGAAAGTGGATTAGAGCTAAGTCCTGTGTTCAAGGAGGTAAACAGATTAAGAAGTAGACTACAGGACAAGACTGTAAGGATTCAGCCAGGCGTTGGTGGCGCACGCCTTTAATTCCAGCACTCGGGAGGCAGAGGCAGGCGGATCTCTGTGAGTTCGAGGCCATCCTGGTCTACAAAGCGAGTTCCAGGAAAGCCTCCAAAACAATACAGAGAAACCCTGCCTCGAAAAACCAAAAAAAAAAAAAAAAAAAAAAAAGACTGTAAGGATTCAGGCATTATGCTGGCCTCCCCCTGTCATGTGCCAGAATGCACTCAGGCAGTACCCTGGTCAGTCCAGGGTTCCTGGTTGTGTAGTCTGCACGCAGGTGCAAAGAAAGAGCCCTAACCACCTATGTTCTCTTTCCTGCTCCCTTTCCCTCTCTACTTCCTGCTGTTCCCCTGGGGCATACAGGGCTTTTTTCCTGTCTCCCTCTTCTCATCTGTCCTCTCTCTGTCTCTGTGTCTCTTTACCTCTGTCCCCCCCATAATAAAATGTCTCACTAAGCTCTGTCTGCCTTGCATGTTTGTCTTCCACCTAGGTCACCATCGCCTGCCCTGGAATCCGCCAAGGTAGTCCTTGGGCTTTATTCCTAACAAAGACCCCACCCAGCTAAACTTGCAACTTGTGGAAAGGAATTAAACAACAGTTTAGGTCCAGGTGTGGTGGCGCGTGCATTTAATCCCAGTACTCGGGAGGCAGAGGCAGGTGGATCTCTGAGTTTGAGAGTGAAGGGCCCAGACCCTCACCCAGACCCTTGCTTTGGCAGCCATTACAGGCTACAGAAAAGATCCAGCAAATATAGGTACCTGACTCAGCAACATGTGCTGCTCTTCCAACCTTGCCCAACCTTGCCCTAGTCACTAGGAAACCAGATGCCGTCCATGTGGCAAGGAACCAATCAGAAGTTAGCTGGAAGGTTCTGGAGGTGCTTTACTGATAATAGTGGGATGCAGAGCATAGCAACTGCCCTGGGGGGCCCTCTAGGCATAACAACCTTCCTGAAGCTGCAGCTGGCCAGTCAGCTAAGGACAGGTTGCCCAAGCCCCCGGAGATACACCAATCTTGAGACTGTTGCTATGCAACACTCCCCTTGCTCTACCCCCAATGCATTCCCTGTTCCACTGCAGCTCATGGTCCCTCTTGCTCCACCTGATTTGTTGGATGGACAGAGGATCTGAGTTTATCCCAGTTAACTCTTTGCTTTTGCATTGGAACTGGTCTCTTGGTGGTTTTGGGGGTTCAGAGTCTGGGCATAACAAGCACAACAGAGAGATCTAACTTGAGGGATCTAGTCTACAGATTGGGTTACAGGGCAGCCAAGCTTGCGAAGTGTAGGAAACCTTTGAAAATAGAAAGTTGGTGAAGATGTAATTAAATGAGGGGGCCATGTTCCATCCCCAGCAAGCAGTAGAATGTGGCAGCTTTGGCCACATGGTTTTGACTTTAGGGTCAAGGATAGGAGTTCTTCAAAGGGGTTATGGAATCTCTTCAACTAAGGAAAGTCACTGAGGCAAGGTGTATGGCAGGGGTGTCCCTGCATGGAGGTCCAGAGAAGCATTTGTGGGAAGCTGTGAAGTTGAAGCCTAGATTCCCTTGGAGACTTCAATATGTTAGACATGCCAGAGCCATGGGACACCTGCCGAGGAGAGTTGCTAATGGGGAGTGGAACCAGCCAGGAGAAAGAAGTGCTTTGCAGCCAACAAAGCTGAAAGGAGTTGGAGCTCTGAAGAGCGCTTTGACATCAGACATGGACATTCAGAATGTGGAGTTTGCTGAGATGGTTTTGATATTGTTTTGGTTCAGTATTTCCTCACCTTCGCTACATGTTGGAATGGTGATGTATATCCTGTGCCATTATATGTTGGAAGTATGTGATCTGCTTTTTGATTGATTTTATAGAGGATTGAAATTAAGAGATCACATGAGTCTCAGAAGAGACTTTGAACTTTGAACCTTCTAACAAGTTTGAGGCTGGAAAGTGGTGGTGCAACCCTTTAATCTCAGCACTTGGAGGCAGAGGCAGGCAGATTTCCGTGAGTTCAAGGCCAGCCTGGTTTACAAATCAAGTCTTAAGAGAGCCAAGACTGTTACACAGAGAAATCCTATCTCAAAAAACCAAAACAACAACAAAAAAAGCAAATCAAGAAAACAAGTTTGGGGGGCTGGAGAGATGGCTCAGTGGTTAAGAGCACCGACTGCTCTTCCAGAGGTCCTGAGTTCAATTTCCAGCAACCACATGGTGGCTCACAACCATCTGTAATGAGATCTGGTGCCCTCTTCTGGCCTGCAGGGATACACACATGCAGGAAGAACACTGTACACAAAATAAATAAATCTTTAAAAAAAAAAAAAAACAAAGGAAAACAAGTTTGAAACTGTTATAGACTATAGGGAACACCTTTCTTCACTCTGTTATAGTTACAAACTTGTGAACCAGGAAGTAAAGTTTGAATAGCTACGATCCTCATAGACTCATGTATTTGAATGCTTAACCCATAGGAAGTGACAATTATTAGGAGGTATGACTTTCTTAGAGTAGGTGTGGCCTTGTTGGAGGAAGTGTGTCACTGTGAGGGGCAGGCTTTGAGGTCTCATATGTGCTCAAGCTATGCCCAGTTTGACACACAGTTGCTTCTGCTGCCTGCAGATAAAGATGTAGAACTCTCAGCTCCTTCTCCTGCACCATGTCTGCCTGCATGCCACTGTGAAAATAATGGACTACACCCCTGAAATTGTAAGCCATCCCCAATTAGATGTTTTCCTCTATAAAAGTTGCTATGGTAGAGGCTGGAGAGATGACTCAGCGGGTGAGAGCACTGTCTGCTCTTCTAGAAGACCCAGGTTCAATTCCCAGAACCCACATAGCAACTCACAACTGTAACTCCAGTTTCAGGGCTTCTGACACCCTTGTTTTTTTGTTTTGGTTTGTTTTGTTTTGGTTTGGTTTGGTTTTTGGTTTTTCGAGACAGGGTTTCTCTGTGGCTTTGGAGTCTGTCCTGGAACTAGCTCTTGTAGACCAGGCTGGTCTCAAACTCACAGATATACGCCTGCCTCTGCCTCCTAAGTGCTGGGATTAAAGGCGTGCGCCACCCTGCCCGGCTGCTTCTGACACCCTTACACAGACATGTATGCAGGCAAAACACCAATGAACATAAAATAAAAATATATTAATTAAAATGAAAAGTTGCTATTCTTATGGTGTCTTTTCACAGTAATAGAAACCCTAAGTAAGATAGTCCATTTCTTTGGAATACCTCTCTGGGTATGTAGGTTCTGCTTACTTACCAAAATAACAACAAATTGCAATTTTAAAAATACTTGTGATCGGGCGGGGCGTTGGTGGCGCACGCCTTTAATCCCAGCACTTGGGAGGCAGAGGCAGGCGGATCTCTGTGAGTTCGAGGCCAGCCTGGTCTACAAGAGCTAGTTCCAGGACAGCCTCCAAAGCCAGAGAGAAACCCTGTCTCGAAAAACCAAAAAAAAAAAACAAAAAACAAAAAACAAAACTTGTGATCTGAGCACAGCTGAAATCCAGTGGTTTTTCCTGTGTAACATGATTGTTGCCTCCATGCCTGTGAGTCATCACTCTGTTTCTGCTTTTGCTACAGGAACGCTGGTGTCCCCAAGATGCTAGTCCCATAGGGGAAGGATTTCAGTGTGACCCTATGAGCTGCCTAACTCTTTCTTTCCACAATCATGGGGTAGATCCTCTCATCTAAGAGGTTGGTAGTCCTGAGTGTGGAACACATACCTGCATTTCCAGCACTTGGAAGATTGAGGCAGGATAATTGCTCTAAACTGAGCCAAATTCTAATCAACCTTAAAGACTGGTGTGCCAAACAAGGACTGAACTCTCTTCCTCTTTCTCAAAGGGTCTCACCACATGTGTCTTGAGAGTGTTGAGATTAAAACTGTATGGCATCATGCTTAGTCCTCTATTAATTTATTATTATCACTGATGTGTGTTTATGTGTGCATGATGTGGACATGTATGGTGTACAGCACAGGACACTTGTGCAGGCCATTGAGCAACCTTGGACTCCGTTCCCACCTTCACATTTATGTGGATTCTGAGGGTTGAATTCAGGTCATTAGGTCTGCATCCTCTCGAGGCGATAGTCTTTACTCACTGAGCAATCTCACTAGCCCCTCTTTTTTAAATTTCCTATTCTCTTTTAGTTAATCACTGCTCCCATCTGTACATCTTTGTTCATCTAGCAAATCCAAATCCCCATCACTATGGCTCCACCTCTTCCCAGCTACTTAACACATTACAATTTGTTTTATTTATTTATTTATTTGGTTTTTGTTTTGTTTTACAGATAGGGTTTCTGATGTGTAACAGTCCTGATTGTCCTGGAACTCACTCTGTAGACCAGGCTAGCCTCAAACTCACAGAGATCCAACTGCCTCTGCCTCCTGAGTGCTGGGATTAAAGGCCTGCACCACCACTGCCCAGCTTGTTTTATTTATAAGTATAAGCAGGATCAAAAATGTTGATATTAAAAATAATTATGATTGCAAAACAAAAAATGATAATTTCGAAAAATCACTAGTGTTTTTGTTGTTGTTGCTCAGTATATGATTTTTTTACTCTCTCCCTCTCCATTCCAAGGTTAAAACTCAGGGCCTTATGCACAACTGAGCCACACCCCAAGCCTCACGCTCCTTATTTATCCCCACTTTATGTAGGTGTCTTAGGGCTCTCTAGAGGAAGAGAACTGGTGGGATGTATGAGTGATGGGAACAATGAGGTGGCCCAGGAAGCAAAGGCACTGGCTTCTGAGCCTAAAGACCTGGCTGCATGCTGTCTCCAGGACCCACATGATGGAAGAAGCAATTCCTGCAAGCTGTTCATAACCTTCACCTGTGCATAGTGTTGTCAAATCCCCTGCCTCTACACACACACACACACACACACACACACACACACACACACACACACACACACACACACACACACACGCTCGCGCGCGCACAAAAAGTAAATACCTAAAAATGTAACAGATGGCCGGGCATTGGTGGCGCACGCCTTTAATCCCAGCACTCAGGAGGCAGAGGCAGGCAGATCTCTGTGAGTTTGATGCCAGCCTGGTCTACAAAGCAAGTTCCAGGACAGCCTCCAAAACAATACAGAGAAACCTTGTCTGGAAAAACCAAAAAAAAAAAAAAAAAAAAAAAAAAAGTAACAGATGTGTGTGTGTGTGGGGGGAGGTTACAAGAGTGACTTACAAGTGATGGGGCTAAGGAGGCCACCAGGAGTCATCTACAGACTGGAAAGGTAAGACCCCAGTCCTTCAGTCCATGAAGCTGAGTGGTACAGCAGTGCTGACAGTCCAACACGTTTCTTAGACTCCCTTAGAGAATCCCTTATCCTCAAAGGCTGAAGAAACTGGAGTCTGACCAAGGATGAAGCAGCAGCAATGAAGGGATAGACCCCTCAACCACTGAGAAGGCAAGCAAGGGAGGAACCCAGGTCTTACCTCTGAACTTTTTATATTTGCCCTTCCCTCAGCAATGGTGCAGCCACTCAGGAGGGTCTTTCCTGTCAGTTAATCCTTCCTGGAAGTGCCTCACAGATGTTGGGCACTGATGAACCAGAAGATGAAGGATCCAGGCAACAACCTCAAGCAAACACTCTGGCCTTTAATCCCAACACTCAGGAGGCAGAGGCAGGCAGATCTCTGTGAGTTCGAGACTAGTCTGGTCTACAAGATCTAGTTCCAGGAAAACCTCCAAAGCCACAGAGAAACCCTGTCTTGAAAAACAAAACAAAACAAAGCAAAACAAAAGGCTCAGCAGTTAGGAGCAGTTAAGATGGCTCAGCAGTTAAGAGCAGTGTCTGTTTTTCCAGGGGACGGCGATCCAATTCCCCGCATGGCAGCTCACAAATGTCTGCAACTCTAGTTCCAGAGGATCAAACACCCTCACACTGACATACATGCAGGTCAAACACCAATGCACATAAAATAGTAAATAAATCCTTAGAAGAATAATAAAAACAAATTAAAAGCAATAATAATTAATAAAATAACAATAAAATAATCAATGCAGTGTCTTCCCTGGTGTTGCATAATAGCACCCCCAACATTCACAGGGGTTTTAAATTCAAGGGCTACAAAGTGAGCCCCAGGTCAGTCTAGGTTACAGGTTAAGACTCATCTCAAAGGCAGAGGCAGGTGGATCTCTGTGAGTTCGAGGCCAGCGTGGTCTACAGAGCTAGTTCCAGGACAGTCTCCAAAACAATACAGAGAAACCCTGTCTCGGGAAAAAAAAAAGACTCATCTCAAAATAATTAAGTAGATTTGGGGATGGAAGAACACTTGACTAGCACACCCAGGCTCTGGGTTTGAACCTCAGCAAGGCGTGAACTGGGCAACCCATGCTTGTAATACCAGCACGTGGAAGGTAGAGGAGGAGGATCAGAAGTTAAGCTACATGATGTGTTTGAGGACAGCTTGGGCTTCATAAATCCTGTCTGAACAACAGTCATAACAATAGATGCTGGAGATGTGGCTCTATGCTTGAGAACACTTGCTGCACCTCAAGGAGAATGAGTCTGGATTTCAGCACCTATGTAACAAGCTGGGCATGGTCCTGAGAACAACTGGTAGCACCAGCAATGTGGAGAGTAGTGAAGACAGGGGGATTAAAGGTCTTGCTCACTACCAAGCCTACTAAAAGCAACAAGAGCTCCAGGTTCTGGGAGAGACACTGCCCCAAAAGAATAAGGCTGAAAGTGATGGAGAGGGCTGGAGCTCAGAGACTAAGAGCACTGACTGTTCTTCTAGAGGAACTGAGTTCAATTCCCAGCAACCATCTATAAGAGATCTGGTACCCTCTTTTGGCATACGTGTGGGCAGAACACTGTATACATAATAAGTAAAACTAAATCTTTTTTTTTTTTTTTGGTTTTTCGAGACAGGGTTTCTCTGTGGCTTTGGAGGCTGTCCTGGAACTCACAGAGATCCGCCTGCCTCTGCCTCCCGAGTGCTGGGATTAAAGGCGTGTGCCACCAACGCCCGGCTAGTAAAACTAAAGCTTAAAAAAAAAAAAAGAAAGTGATGGAGAAGGACAACCAATGTCTTCTTCTGGCCTTTGCACAGATGTATGCACTTACATATATGTGCATACATCTCACACAGACACATGTGCATACATCTCACAGACACACTCATATACATGTTCATACATCTCATACACATGTGTATACATCTCTCATACACATTCATATATATGCATACACCTCACACACACATGTGCAAATATCTCACACACATGTGCATACATCACACACACTCATATACTCAAAAACATTTGCATACATCTCACACTCTGCACATGTGCATACAACACACACACAAACACACACTTATACATATGTGCATACACTACATACTCTCCCTCTCCCTAATAAATTACAACAGCTGGATGTGGTGCTAATGCTTTTTTAAAAAGATTTATTTATTTATTATGTATACAGTGTTTTGCCTGCATGCCTTCAGGTCAGAAAAGGACACCAGATCTCATTATAGATGATTATGAGCCACCATGTGGCTGCTGAGAATTGAAGTCAGGACCTCTGGAAGAGTAATCAGTCAGTGCTTTTAACTGCCGAGCCATCTCTCCAGTCCCACTTTTTTTTTTCTTTTTGGTTTTTTGAGACAGGGTTTCTCTGTGTAGCCCTGGCTGTCCTGGAACTCACTCTGTAGACAGACTTGCCTCAAACACACAGACATATCTGCCTCTGTCTCCAGAGTGCTGGTACGAAAGATGTGAATCACCCAACACGTGCCAATGCTTTTAATCCCACACTTGGATAGAACTTTGAGTTCGAGGTCAGCATGGTTTGCATAACTAGTTCCAGGCCTGCCAGATATACCATGAGACCCTAGCTAAAGAAAGAAAACAGAAAAGAAGAAAAGAAGGAGGAGAAAGAAATAAAGGAGAAAACCATGTTAAATAATAATAACAAAATAGTCAGGCAGTGGTGACACATGCCTTTAATCCCAGCACTAAGGAGGCAGAGGCAAGCAAATCTCTGTGAGTTTGAGGCCAGTCTGGTCTACAGAGCAAATTCTAGGACAGTCTCCAAAGCTATACAGAGAAACCTTGTTTTGAAATCCCCCCCCAATAATAATAATAAATTACATGTTAAATGAATAAATAACTTGAATCTGGTCTGGGAGAGCATTCCTATAATCTCAGCAGTAGAGACATGAGAGGTATGGAGATTATGAGTTCAAAGCAGCCTCTGCTACCTATGGAGCTCAGGGACAGCAGCAAGGATTATACCTCTGTCATAAAAACAAAGACAAACAATTCCCAGTTCCCACATATGGTACACAGACATATGTTCAGGCAAAAGCTAATAAATGTAAAATTAAAATAAATAAAATATTTTTAAAAATGCTGTTGAAGTTGACCTTCCTGTTAAGAAAAAAAAAACTGGGTATAGTGGAAACACTTTTTAATCCCAGCACTCACAGGCAGAAGCAGGCAGAGCCTGGTCTACAGAGTGAGTTCCAGGTCAGCCAGAGCTACACAGAGAGACCCTGTTTCAAAAAGAGAAAAAAAAAGAAAGAAAAAAAGAAAAAGAAAAAGGAAAAAGAAAAACAAACAAATCAAACCCACAAATACAAACAAAACTTGGGCTAGAGAGATGGCTCAGGTAACTCTAGCCCTAGAGAATCCAATGTCCTCTTCTGGCCTCCTCTGCCCTCCAGGGCGGTAGTGCTCAGACATACTTTAGGACAAACAAACATACACTGAAAATAAAAGTAAAAGGGGCAGCCGGGCGTTGGTGGCGCACGCCTTTAATCCCAGCACTCGGGAGGCAGAGGCAGGCGGATCTCTGTAAGTTCGAGACCAGCCTGGACTACCAAGCGAGTTCCAGAACAGCCTCCAAAGCCACAGAGAAACCCTGTCTCGAAAAACCAAAAAAAAAAAAAAAAAAAAAAAAAAAAAAGTAAAAGGGGCTAGAGAGATGGCTCAGTGGTAAGAGCAGTTTCTGCTCTCCCAGAGGATCTGAGTTTGGTTCCCAGCACCCAGGTGGGACAGCTCACAACCCTATGCTGTGCACAAACATGTAAATTAAAAAATTTTTTTCTGGGGGAGTGTTCAAGAAGGGCTTCTCTAAGTAGCCCTGGCTGTCCTGGAACTCACTCTGTAGGCCAGGCTGACTTCAAACTCTGAGATCTGCCTGTCTCTGCCTCCCGGAGTACTGGGATTAAAGGTGTGCTCCATTACAGTTCAGCTTGTAAACTAAAAAAAAAGTTTTAATCTGAAAAAAAGAAAAATGTTTAAACAAAATGAAAATTCCAATAAATAAACAAATACTCTGAATAGTTAAGGACGTAGTAACAGAACTGCCAAGTAGTCCAACTGTCTAACCCAGCTAAACAGACCCAATTGGTATTTACCGGGGCTATTCTCCATGAAGTACAGTTGCAATGTTTGACTGTGCGGTATGAAGAGTATAATCTAAACACTGAAGGGAAGATTGCTTTTTTTTTTTCTTTTTCCCCTCTGCAGTACTGGGGAGGTCGAACTCAAGGCTCTGCACATGCCAGTCAAGCGCTCTGTCACTGAACTGCATTCTAGCCATTTTTCTTCTGATTTTAACAGAGATTACAGCTCGGAGCCTGCCAGCTCTGGTGGAACAGGGTGAGGGGCCCCACCAGCCCCTTGGGGTGGGGATGGGGCGGGGCGGGCCGAAGCGTGGCACCGCCCTCTGCCCAGTGCGCGCTGCGTTCCGCGCCGCGCCAGCCGGCACCATGGGCTCCTTCTTTGGGCGCACCGCGTTGAGGGCGTTGTTGTGCGGGCCACGCATTCCAGGCCTGCTGGTGCGCCCCAGATCCGGTGAGTCCTGCACCCTTGGGGAGCTGGGCAGATGGCTGCCGCGCGGCCTTTGTTTGCGCACGTGCGGCTGATGAAGGCTTGTTTTTTGTCCCGGAGGACCCGTGCCAACGCAATCTCCTGCAGCCAGGGTCAGGGCTTTTAGCAGAAGAAAACCAAAGCCCTGGCGGGAAGACTAGCAGACCCGTGCCTCCTAAGGGTCGGGGTTGGGGGGGTCACGTTCTCTCCGCGGAGCTGCTGTTCCCAGCCTGAGCCAGAGCAGGCCCAAGACAACCCGGCGACTTCCTGGGGTCCCTGCTCTTGCTATCCATTCATAGGGTGCTTTCTGAGAGCCAAACAACTTTAGTTCCTTTCATGCACCCTGAAAATCGAATAGTCTCATCAAGACACACAGCAGCAAGCATTAGAACTCTGGGGCTATCCTGGGTCCCCTGTCATCTCTAGTAGGGGGACAAGCAGGTTAGCGAGACTTCCTTCATTGGCTTTTATTCAGCCCGTTGAGTCGTAGTGGGCACCCGTTGTGGTCTGAGGATGGAGCCTGATCCCTCATTTCTAACTTAAACATGGTGTTTTTCCTTTCTTTAGTACACTTTTTCGAGACAACCAGGAGCTAGGACCCTCCAAAAAGTAGAATTTGAGCCGGTGGTGGTGGTGCCTGCCTTTTATCCCAGCACTCAGGAGGCAGAGGCCGGCCTGGTCTACAGAGTTACAGGACAGTCTGGGCTACACAGAGAAACCTTGTCTCAAAAACAAAACCAAAACAAAGTAGCATTTGATCTTGAAGGAGACACTTAATGTCCTGGCAGTGGTTTGGAGCCCCAGCAGCATGAAGACAACAGCAGACTCCATGACTGTTTTCTTGAGAGGCATCCTGAACACCCTGGCAGCTGAGTTCCTGTCCTGCAGTGTGAATTAACTGCTCCCCCCTCCATCACCATCATTCTCAAGTCCTATCCCTTTCTCCCCAGCACTCAGGCCACCTAGAAGTGGTATACTAACTCTCCTTGGTTTCATGCCTTTTCTCCACACCCAAAGAATAAGCTCCTAGTGTGCAGGCCTGGGGTTCACACAGTGTGGTAGGTACCCTGAAGTCATATGAGGAGGCTAGGTTCAAGTTTTCTTCCTGGGGGGGTCATCATCCCTAAGTTCTCTGAGCCTTTTGGGGGAACCGTCTTCACCTTGGGCTCTGCTCCTGCCGGGGCAGCTCCCACTTCTGTTTGTTCTTCCAGATCTTCCTATACCGTGGCAGCCACCTTCTGGTCCTGTGGTATCTGAGCTCTGTCAGGAGTCTAGGTGTGGGAGAGACCTGGAAATGTGGGGCATCTTCACCCCTGACCTCTTTTACAGGAGGGCCTTCCTGGCCCCAGGAGCGGACCCTGGTTGCTGTGAAGCCAGATGGGGTGCAGCGGAGGCTAGTGGGGACTGTGATAGAACGCTTTGAGAGGCGGGGCTTCAAGCTGGTGGGCATGAAGATGATGCAGGTATCAATCTTTGGCGTGTGGTGTCCCTAGTCTTCTAGCACTGGCATTCGCAAGGGTTGGGAGGTAATCATTCTGGAAGCTAGCTTCCAGAGTTGTGTCAGAAAGGTACCCCAAACTCAGGACACCAATTGGTGGCTTACTCTCCAAGGGTTCTTCTTACCCCTCCTTCCGCACAGGCACCAGAGAGCATTCTTGCTGAGCACTACCGGGACCTACAGAGGCAGCCATTCTACCCAGCTCTTATCAGCTACATGAGCTCCGGGCCTGTGGTGGCCATGGTACAGCAGGGCGGGGGAAATGGTGTATGGGGTGTCCTTCCCCAAGCAAAAGAAAGGGGTTGGATTGAGCCCAGGGCACCTGGGGTCCCCTGACTTCTCTCCAACCTTCATATCTGTGCTGCAGGTCTGGGAAGGGCACAACGTGGTCCGCATCTCAAGGACCATGATAGGACACACTGACTCAACCGAGGCAGCCCCTGGGACAATCAGGGGAGACTTCAGTATTCACATCAGCAGGTAAGGAGGCCCTGACGCCCTTGTTTCCCAATGTAGGATTAAAAGGCTGGTTTAGGCTGGCAGCTTAAACATAAGATCCTTGAAACCAGGAATGGTGGTGCACACTGTTAATCCCAGCACTCAGGAGGCAGAGGCAGGTGGATCTCTGAGTGCAAGGCCAGCCTGGTCTACAGAGTGAGTTCCAGGACAGCCAGGGCTACACAGAGAAACCCTGTTTGTTTTTGTTTTGGGGGGCAGGGGAAGACAGATCCTTGAGGGTGTCTTGCTGGGCTGAAACTTTCTGATAGTGAGGTGTTTGCTGTAAGATTTTATTTATTTGACATAAATTGTCACATAGGCCCGGCTAGCTTTGAGCTTATTAAGTAGTTCAGGCTGTCTAACTAACTCCTGATCTTCCGGCCTCTACCACCCGAGCTTACAGTATGTTACCATGACTGACTACGCCCTTTCCCCCTGGCTCTTTTAGTATTTGATTTTGGTCAACAACCATGAGGGCTTGGTTCTGATGACTGGTAGGGATAGCAGTTTTTGAAGCTGATGTATAGGCTGGCTCCTGAGTTTACAAGAAACTGAGCCCATCCTACATGCAAATTTCCAGCACCTGTTACTATCCATCCACTTTTCCTTCATTTTTTTTTTCCCAGATAGGATTTCATGAACTTGTAATTTTCCTGCCTCTACCTCCCAAGTACTGAGTTACAGACATGCACTGCCATGCTTGCTATATGTAGTGCTGTCGATCAAATTTAGAGCTTTGTGCATTCTGGGCAAGCACTCTATTAACTGAGCTACATCTCTAGCTCTCATCTTCCTTGTGTGTGTGTGTGTGTGTGTGTGTGTGTGTGTGTGTGTGTGTGTGTGTGTGTGTCTGGGCATGTGCCTGCAGTGCCTGTGTAAGCCAGAAGAGGGTGTTAGATGCCCTGGAGCTGGAGTTACAGGTAGTTTTGAGCTGCCTTATTTGGGTGCTGGGAACCAAGCTCAGGCAGGATCTCTGCAAGAGAATGTACTCTTAACTGGTGAACCAAATCTCCAGCCCCTCCCTGCTTCCTTTCTGAGACTGGGTCTCCCTCTGTAATCCAGGCTGGCTGAGAACTTGAAGCAATCCTTCCTCCCACCTCAGCTCGCCCAGTGCTGTTATTATGGCTCGTAGCACCATAACCAGCTCCAAAATTCCGTTCTCTTCTGTATCATCACCTCGTTCCCTGTCTGTCACCTTTCCCACCTCTGGCAGGAATATCATCCACGCTAGCGATTCTGTGGAAGGAGCCCAGAGGGAGATCCACCTGTGGTTTCAGAGCAGCGAACTGTTGAACTGGGCAGATGATGGTCACCACAGCAGCTGCTGCCCAGCCTGAGGGTCTGAACTGCCCTCTGCACTTCAGGGTTCACCCATGACCAACTACCTCTGCCACCATGAATTCAAGCCCATACCCTTCCCATCTCCCAAACCACTCCCTGTTGACCTTTTGTCTAACTCCAGACCAGGGGAGTCTAAGCCTCAATTTTATGTGCCTTTTTGTATCCTAAGCCAGCACAATATTGTACCATATTCTCCTATACCGAAGTGCCAGACAAGCTTTGGGACATTGGCAGAGGTGATTTTGCTTGCCCCAAAGGAGAGATATTAAAATCTTTGCTTAAAATGGGAATGGTATACTTATTTCTTATCTCAGTATTGTGTGACCTTTCCTGGGGAGATGTGAACAAATGCTTGTTCACTCCAGAGGGCACCAACAACATACCACAGTAACAAGTCCATCCCTTCCCAGCCTGGTGAGCCCATGAGTTCACTGGAATGACACATGACCGCTAATTGACTAGTCCTTCGCTTTTTGACATCTCCATGGAACCCAGTCCTGGGTTCTCAGCACCGGTCTGCCTGAGCAACTTCAGGAAAAGCTGAATCAAGTGCTGTGATCCTTGGTCAGCCATTTAGAGGTCACTTTGGGCTTTTATTTCACTCGGCCTAGCCACGCGAGGGAGCTATTGGCTCTGCAGACTCCCGATCCCCTTGCACTGGGAGGGAGTGTCCAAGAGGCAGAGCGGTGCTCGTCAGGAGTCCCGATTTCCACAGCTGATACCACTTCGTCTGATGAGCCGGGATACTTGGACCCGATGGCTGCATTCAACTGGAAGGGACTCCGCGGTTTAACAAGAGGGAGCATCTCACTACGTCTGCGTCAGCGCATCCTCTTACTGGCAGTCCCAGCAGGCCGCGCGCCACCATGGGTGGGGTGCCCGCGGGGTGGAATGGGAAGACTGGGAGGGCGGGGAGTCACGGGAGGGTGTGTGATAGGAAGGCTTGGAGGGGCAGGGAGCGTTTGGTGGGCGGGGTGCCGTAGGGGTGGGACTCTGGTCCTGGCTGTTTCTGGGCGGAGCGAGCAGCTTGAAGAACGCTGTGCACAGCGTTGGAAAAGTAGGGTCTGGTTCCCAATTTTACTGTCCTCGCCACTCAGGCCCGCACACAGCGTCATGGTCCAGCAGCCGCCCGACGTTGAGGAGGACGATTGTCTTTCTGAATACCACCACCTCTTCTGTCCGGACCTTCTCCAGTGAGCTAAAGCAGGGAACTAGAGAATGATCCGGGGTTGGGGCACAGAGGTCAGAACGATCTGCCGCCAGTAGCAGCACAGAGGACTGGGTGATCACAGCCCTGCTCCTGGGCGATCATAGACCTGATCTTGGGGTTCTGGAAGGATGGAATGAAGGACTGAGGGAGGAGGAACCTTGTTCTTTTTGAAAGCGTCTCATTTGACACCTTACTACACAGAGCATTTTTGCTTAAATATTCCCCTTCATTCCTGAACTTCTAGGAAGCCCAAGAATAACAGATTTTAAAGATAGCAGTTTTATGACTGGGGATTTGCATCTAGCTGTTGGGTTCCATCATCCGCAGGAGAATGTTTTCTTTCACAGCCACACTGGGTGAAAGTTCATGGGGTCAAAATCCTCTCTTGGCCACCTATTTTCCCTCTGTTAGCAGTGGTTTATTTATTTACTTATTTGTTTGGTTTTGGTTTTTCGAGACAGGGTTTCTCGGTATAGATCCGGTTGTCTTGGAACTCTCTATAGATTTCGATGACCTCGAACTCATACAGATCTGCCTGCCTCTGCCTCCCGAGGGCTGGGATTAAAGGCGTGCGCCACCGCTGCCTAGACAGTGATTTGTTTTTTGAGACAGAATGTCATGTAGCCCAGGATGCCCTGAAACTCATTATGTAGCTTATGCTGGTCTTTAATTCCTGGTCCCCCTGCCTCCACCTCTCAAGTGCTGGAATTAGTGACATGCATCCCCAACCGGGCTAAAACATTGATTTTCAAGTAGATTCTAGGGACTAGAAAGATGCCTCAGTGGTTCAGAGCACTTATTGTTCTTTCAAAGGACTCAGGTTTGGTTCCCAGCATCCACAGGAGGACTCAACCATCTGTAGGCACATGGGCAAAACACTCAGAGGAAATATATATATATATATATATTTTTTTTTTTTGAGACAGGGTTTCTCTATATTGTTTTGGAGGTTGTCCTGGAACTTGCTCTGTAGACCAGGCTGGCCTCAAACTCACAGAGATCCGCCTGCCTCTGCTTCCCGAGTGCTGCGATTAAAGGTGAGCGCCACCAACGCCCGGCTCAATATATTTTTAAAAATGACTACATTTTCCTTTTTTGAAGGGACAAGGTGGCCTTTATCACAGGTGGTGGTTCTGGGATTGGCTTCAGGATCGCTGAGATTTTCATGAGGTACATGCACACTGCTCTGGGACCCTCCCTAACACCTTACTTCCTTTTGGCTGAACCCTAATGGATTTTGGGGAGTGGTTGTATGCTGCCCTTGGAGGAAAATAGGACCTTTGGGGTCTCCTAGATGTGGGTGAGACTGTGACAAGCCTCATAGGTTGTAAGGGGACCGCTGTGGTGGGGAAGAGTGTCTCTTGGGACACAGGTCTTGTGGCATCATGAGAGGGTTAGCGACTTTTTACTGAAGCTGGTGGAGGCTCATAATTAGGCTGAGGCAGAGGTAGAAGAGCCCTTCTCCCCAGAAGTCTACTTTTCACAACCGGAAGTGAATCCTACAAGAATTGACTTTGACTCCAGATAATACACTATTATTCGAAGCTGGTGGCTTTATGCAATTTCTTCTCAGTAGGACAAAGTTCTGTGTGTTATCTAACCATGAAGAGTAGATAAATCAGTGTAGTTTTTGTGGAACCTGTGTGGCAGATTGTGCCCATTGTTGTCACCATGAGGCTCCCTCTCTCAAAATGGGCTCTCTATCCTCCACTCCAATGCCCCAGCAGGCCCTGTAAGGATCTGGAATTGGCACTAGTAGCCCACCACACCCTCTCTGCCATGTACATGGTATCTGGGTCAGAATATCCCAAACCAGAGGCATAGCACAGAAACCTGGGAGTGGGCAACCATGGTACCCAGAAGTCCTAGAGTTACTCAGCCCTGCTTGAGTCCCTGTACCTACTGCAGCCTTGATTCATACCTCAGCCTAAGAAACTCTTGGGGGAGCTCTGTGTAACATAGTACCTGGTAGGAGGCTCCCCCAGGGTGTCTTCCTCATACTTGTCTTCTCAGGCCTGCCATCTGGTTTTTCAGGCATGGCTGCCACACTGTCATCGCCAGCAGGAGTCTGCCAAGATTGTCCATGGTGAGAGGAAGGCTATGGGGTTCTGAACCTGGGTAGGGAAGAGTCCTGAGGACCAGGGGATAAAAACACCAAAATCTGTTTCTTCTTATGTAGAGGAACTCATTAAAATAGACCCTCATAGGTACCCTTGACTTTCTAGAAATGTGGTGATTTTTTAAAAGTAATAATGGTTCCAGAATTATTCAGTAGGGTTTCCAGCATTATGAACACCACCATCTTACCCATCTAGGTCCAGGGGAAATGCCTACAAGGTAGGCAGAAGGTAGGATCTGAGAATGCAGGATGTCTTACCAACATCCACCAGGAGGTGGCTACTTTCAAGCCAAGTCTCCCTTGGCAGGGTACCACAGCAAACTTGGGGTGCTGATGTAATGTATCCTTACCATCCCGGTCTAAAGGTGCTTCTCCAGGCTGAAGCTGCTAGCCAACCCCCTTTCTTTCTGCTGCCTAGGCTGCTAAGAAGTTGGTTGCTGCCACTGGAAAGCGGTGCCTCCCTCTATCTATGGATGTCCGAGTTCCCCCAGCTGTCATGGCTGCTGTGGACCAGGCACTAAAAGAGTTTGGCAAAATTGACATCCTTATCAACTGTGAGTCAGCAATAAGTGAGGCCAGAGTCTTCTCATAGGTCGATAGTGCTGTGTGGAAGCTCCAGAACTCTGCTGTCAGGGGTAGAATTGTGCCAGAGAGCCTAGGTGCTTGTCCAGGCCCAACTATATCCTCACAGTTGCCAGACGCAAGACTCAGGCTACAGGTTCTGTCCTGGCACAGCCATGACCTTTGTATTTGCCAAAGGTACTATCTAGGCTGTAGGTTCTGTCCTGGACAATATTTGTTCTTTCTGAGGGGGGGTCAGCAAAGCCTGAGCTATGCTGGGTGCCCTGTGAACAGGACTAAGTCACAATTCAGGGGTGTCCTTATATACTGAGATTTTAACTTTAAAAAGTAGGCTGGTGAGGTGGCTTAGTCATATCCCTGGGGCCCACATGATGTAAAGAATGGATCCACTACCACAGGTTGTCTTCTGACCCCCATATGCCATGGCATATGCAAAACTACAAACATCACACATATACATATACTAAATAAGTGTTAAATAAAGGTGTGGGAATGCCTGCCCACATATGGTGGCACAGGCCTTTAATCTGAGCACTCAGGAGGCAGGGCAAGCAGATCTCTTAGTTTGAGACCAGCCTGGTCTACATAGAGAATTTGAGGCCAGTTTGGTCTACATGCAAAGTTCCAGGACAGCCAGAGTTACATAGAGAGACCCTGTGTCTAAATAAATAAACAAATAAATCAAAGCAATAGAGTTGGGAGTGGTGCTCATTATGCAAAAAGCCCTGGTTACTATTATTGTCCCAGAAAAAAGTTGATTTCATAGTCTTCCAGAATAATTAAGTAGATAAAACAGAATTCTATATAACCACTTCACAATATCTGCTATTACTCAAATGTTATATTTGCTGAATAATTCATATTATTATCATATTAAGGCACCATTTTTTTTCTGAGACAGGGTTTCTCTGTATAGCCTCTATAGACCAGGCTAGCCTTGAACTCGGAGATTCCCCCTGCCTCTGCCTTCCAAGTGCTGGGACTAAAACCTTGGGTCACCATGCCAACTAAAGACTCTATTTTCAAATAAGGTCACATTCACAAGCACCAAAAAATTATCTATCTGTGTGTGTGTGTGTCTGTCTGTCTGTCTGTCTATCTATCCATCCATCCATTCATCCATCCATCCATCCATCTATTTTTTATTGTTTTTTTTTTTTTTTGGTTTTTCAAGACAGGGTTTCTCTGTAGCTTTGGAGGCTGTCCTGGAACTCACTTTGTAGACCAGGCTGGCCTCGAACTCACAGAGATCCGCCTGCCTCTGCCTCCCGAGTGCTGGGATTAAAGGTGTGCGCCACCAACGCCCGGCCCATCCATCTATTTTTGTAAGACAAAATATCCTATAGCCCAGGCTGGGTCAAACTTATTGCGTGCTTGAAGATGACCTTGAACTCCTTTGCCTCTGCCCCAAGTGCAGAGCTTAACTTCTTGGCATCTTGTGCCTGTTGAGCCCTGTCTTGTCTGGCTGAGGCCGCTTTGAGGGTCTCCACACTCTGACTGCCTACAGAACTTCAGGTTTCGCACTCTTGGCAGGGCTTAGCGCATTAGCGCCTTGTCTTCTCCGAGTCGCAGCCCACCAGCTTTGCCCTTCGATTCTCCAGGTGCAGCTGGAAACTTCCCATGCCCTGCCAGCGCTCTGTCTTTCAACGCCTTTAAGACTGTGGTGGACATTGACACCATTGGCACCTTCAATGTGTCGCGTGTGCTTTACGAGAAGTTCTTCCGGGTGGGTATCCTCCTGTCAGGGACCTTTCTTCTGGTGGCGACCCACTCATTGTCATCCCTTGTGTGTTTCAGGACCATGGAGGAGTGATTGTGAACATTACCGCCACTCTCAGTATGCGGGGGCAGGTGCTGCAGCTCCATGCAGGCGCTGCCAAGGCAGCCGTGGGTATGAGTGCTCCCTGTGGATTATGCCCTCGACTGTGTCTGGGCTGATAATCTGCGCATGAACTTGATCCTAGCCGTAGATACCGTAGAGGCCTAGACTTGACCCTGGGCTCCCACTGGCATTTAGGCCACCCCAGAGGCAGCACCACCTCACGATTTGTCCCCCTGTGTGCATTTCTTCCATGCAGATGCTATGACACGGCACCTGGCTGTGGAGTGGGGTCCCCAGAATATCCGTGTCAACAGCCTTGCTCCTGGTCCCATCAGTGGCACGGAGGGCATGCGACGATTGGGTAAGTCTCTTTGGGAGTTTGGGACACCCATCAAAGCTTCTCAAATTGTAGCAGGGCTTTAAGAAGTCTTGTCTTCAGCTAGGTAGGTAGTGGGGGTACATGCCTTTAATCCCAGCACTCAGGGGGCAGAGGCCCGCAGATCTTTGAGTTCAAGGCCAACCTGGTCTACAGCATGAGTTCTAGGACAGCCAGAGTTACAGAGAAACCCTGTTTTGGGAAACAAAACCAAAAAAACAACAACAAACATTTTGTTTTATTCCAGTCAAGAAGTTATCCAAATGTTTGACCTTCTACCCTGTCTAACTTGGCTTACTCTTAGGGTCTCCACACCCTCATTGCACAGAGGGTGTCCCTCTTGTGGATTCTGTCACGCTGCACAGCCTCTGTTGCTGTTCTGCTAGGCCCTAGTAGAGCAACTACCTTTTCCTGATGTGAGCCAGGGAGAGTGCTGGCAGTGAACACTGTGCTACTGGGTCCTGACTTCCTTTGCCTTCCAGGGGGTCCCCAGGACAGTTTGAAATTAAAGTATCTTTCAAGCCCTGTGCAAAGACTTGGAAACAAGACGGAGATCGCCCACAGCGTGCTCTACCTGGCCAGCCCCCTGGCTTCCTATGTCTCAGGGATTGTGTTGGTAGTTGATGGTGGCAGCTGGATGACATTCCCGAATGATATCAAGCAACTGGTAGAGTTTGGATCCACCTCTGCTAAGCTCTAGGTAACAAGTTGCTTCCGCTTCCTGGGGTCCCTATGTCCTTGGGTGCCATCATCTTTTATGTGCAAGGTGCAGCTATGAACTATAGGTCAGGTTTTCATAGGATCATCCCTGCCCCTGTTGCACAGAGAGGACCCTGTCTAGTGGACAGATGCGGGCTTCAAGGCTGTAAAGGGAGTGGGCTCCTGGCCCTAGGTTTTTCCCAGGAATCTCTTCCCTATTGGAGGACCACAGCCTTGAGTTTACAATCTTCATGCCTTAGTCTCTGGAGTGCTGAGATTATAGGAGTGCATGATGGGATACAATTTTTTCTTTTTGAAATAGATTGCATGTGACTCAGGCTGTCTTCAGACTCTCCATGTAACTGAAGATGACTTTGAACTTCTGATTATCCTGCCTCTACCCCCAAGTGTTGAAATTACAAGAAGGCCACCATGCCCACTTTTTGCAGTGCTGAAGATCACACCCAAGACACCATGCACAGTATCAACTGAACTACAGCCTCTGCTCGAGGATACATCCTTTGACAGACAAACATTGTATTAAAAAAAAAAAAGATGTATCTAGGAGGCAGAATTCTTCATGGGAAATGCCCCCTGCCTCACAGAAATGTTGAATATGCATTTGGAAATCCTAACCATCTAGCCTTTCCTCTGGGGACCAAGCTGTTTCTATGCTCTGTGTCTCCAAAGCCCACATCTCAGGGGGTGGGGGGTGGGACCAGGTCATGAGCCTAGCCTGATGCTTGCTTATGGTGGCTGAAGGGTTCCTTTGATTTTGCCAGAAAATTGCATCTTCTTTTTAAAAATAATTTTTTTACTATAAAACTATCTATCAGCTGGAATTTATAAGTTTCTTGAAAGGAAATTAAAGAGTTTGATTCTATCACTGAAATAGGGAGTTGTGTTTCCCGTCTTTTTTCTGTTTCTTCAACATGGTTGATCCTCGTGCTCTTCTCCCACTAACAGAGCACAGCCCTCTCCTCACAGCAGCACAGCTTCCTGATTTTTTTTCTTTTCTTCTTCTTTTTTGATTCTGTTTTTTTGAAGACATGTTTTCTCTGTGTGTAGCTCTCTGTAGACCAGGCTGGCCCCAAACTCACAGAGATCCACCTGTCTCTGTCTCTCAAGGGAATGGGTTAAAGGCGTGGGCCACCACCAACTTGGCCTTGTTTTTGTTGTTTTGTTTTTAAGAAAGAGTTTCTCTGTGTACAGCCCTAGCTGTCCTCGAACTGGCTCTGTATACCGGGCTGGCCTCGAACTCACGGAGATTCTCTAGCCTCTGCCTCCCGGTGTGCACCGCCGCCGCCACCGCCGCCAGTACCACCTGGCAGCTTCCTGGTTTCTTACCAAGGGAGTCCAGATCAGAGGGAAGTGTGGCACTGTAGCCACCTTTGTAACGGGAATTGTCACCAGTCTGCTAGCCAATTGAGAGGAGCGATTTGATCCAAGAGGCGGGAGTTTCATTGGCCGAGCAAGAGGAGTACTTTTCTAGCGAAGCGTGAGTGGTGGTTTGTAATTCGGCTCAGGTCCTCCTTTTGTTCTTTAATATTTGTGCATGGGATTTGTGCACTTTAATAAAATATAAAGAATTTTTTTTTATCATTTGGTGCCCAAAGTGGTAAGGCTCCGGTGCTCTGGGGCTGTCAGTGTGTGCCTGCCCCTTGTCCATGGAGCTCCCTGATCCTGCACTCTCCTCGCCTGCCTGCTCCGCGGTCTGGGACCTTGTAGCCACCAGAAGTCCTCCCGAATCTGTTCTGCTCGACTCGCACAAACGTTGGGGCAAGTTCTGGTCCTTGAGCATTGCTTGATATGCCGCCTCCACGCCCATATGGGTTCTGCTCTGCACCAGAAAACTGGGGCAGAGTCTGGTCAGTTGCTTTGAGCAGTGGCTCAGTATGCTGAGCCTGAGCTACTTTGGTGTCGCACCGGCTCCACCTACTGGGCAAACAGCGTCACTACATATAAATACATTTAAGCAACCCTTACCTCCAGGGAAGACCAGCATCAAAACTAGTAAGATGTTTGGGACCAGCTGGGCGTTGGTGGCACACGCCTTTAATCCCAGCACTCAGGCAGAGGCAGGAGGATCTCTGTGAGTTCGAGACCAGTTCTGGTCTACAAGAGCTAGTTCCAGGACAGCCTCCAAAAGCCACAGAGAAACCCTGTCTGGAAAAACCAAACAAAACCAAAACAAACCAAAACAAAGAAACAAAACAAAACAGCAGGAAAAAAAAAGTTCTGAGGCCAGTGAGATGATTCAACTAGTAAAGCACTTGCTACAAATGTCTGGTCTGAGCTTAATCCAAAACCATGTAAACCTGGAAGGAGAGAACTGACTTTTATTTATTATTTAATTATTTATTTATTTATTCATTCATTTTTGGTTTTTCAAGACAGGGTTTCTCTGTTTGGAGCCTGTCCTGGAACTCACTCGGTAGACCAGGCTTGGTCTCGAACTCACAGAGATCCACCTGCCTCTGCCTCCCGAGTGCTGGGATTAAAGGCGAGCACCACCACTGCCCATCAGAGAACTGACTTTACATGACCTCTGACCTCCACATGTTCACTGTGGTATACACATGCCCATACAAACAACAAATAACCTAAATGTTTCACATTTTATTTGTTTACGTTTGTTTTTTTGGGGGGGGCTGTTGTAAAGCTACCTAATGTGGTTGATGGGAATTGACCTCAAGCCCTCTGCAACAGTTGCAACAGTGGTATGTGCTCTTAACCACAGAGCCACCTCTCTAGCCCTAAATTTATAATTTTTTTCTCTTAGATATGGACTCTATGTAGCCCTGGCTGGCCTGGAGCTTACACAGATCTGCCTCACCTCCCTTCCAAGAGCTGAGATTAGTAAAGGTGTGTGTGTTCACACCTATCTAAATAGAAAATGGTATCAAGGCCCCGTCACGCAGCCCTTTAGTGAGCGCCTCTGGTGGGACAGAGGACTTCAGAAGCAGGTGTTGTAAAGCCAGAGCATTTTCTTTTTCTTATCTTTTCTTCTATTCTATCTCCTCCCCCCCCCCTCAGTGCTGGGATTAAAGGCGTGTGCCACTAACACCCAGCTATTTTGTTTTTTTATGATTCTCTATGTAGCCCTGGCTGTCCTGGAGCTCACTCTGTACGCCTCAGCCTCAGTTGGGTTTATTGGCCTTTACAACTAGGCCTGACTGCCAGAAGCATTTATAATATTTTTGTTTTGTTTTGTTTTGTTTCTCTGTGGCTTTGGAGGCAGTCCTGGAACTCACTCTGTAGACCAGGCTGGCTTCCAATTCACAGAGATCTGCCTGCCTCTGTCTCCCCAGTGCTGGGATTAAAGGCATGAGCCACTAACTCCCTGTCCTAGTTCATGTCTGTTGTTTCTTTGTTTCTTTTTGCTGTTGTTTGGCTTTGATTTTTGAGACAGAGTCTCTCTGAGTAGTCCTGACTGTCTTGGAACTAGCATTTGGCTGCCACAAAATCAAGACTAGCTTGGCTACAAATTGACTATTGGCCACTAGTCTGCTTTAGCTGGGTAGCGGTGTTGCATGCCTTTAATCTCAGCTCTCGGGAGGCAGAGGCAGGTGGATCTCTATGAATTTGAGGTCAGCCTGGTCTACAAATCGAGTTTCTGGATTGCTAGGGCTGATACACAGAGAAACCCTGTCTGGAAGAACGAATAAACAAACAAAAAAGACTCTGTCTTAAGTTGGACAAAGTGTGGGGGTCACCCATACCTTTAATCTCAGCCCTTGGGAACAGAGGCAGGTAAATCTGTGAATTTGAAGCCATCCTGGTCTACAGGGAGAGTTCCAGGTCAGCCAGGGCTACACAGAGAAACCCTGTCTTGAAAACAACAACAACAACAACAACAACAACAAAAAACCCCCAAGTTTCTTGGGCTGTATGTGTTGAATGAATAAACAAATCTGTATTTATTCATCCTGTGCTTTGGTTTGAGCCATTCAGGTGATTTCTTAACAACAGACTACAAATGAAGGTCTGTATATGTTTATCTTTGCTTATACAAAAAACAAAAACCTTAAAGTTGCCCAAAATAAACAGTGTTAATTTGGAGGGGTTCCTTTCCACTGATTTCTGTTGCCTTGGTTACTTGGAGCACCCAGCTGTGGCTTACATGTGTTACAAGATCTGGCATCAGAATCCACTTTTTTCACTGGGGGATTTTCCCAAGCACTGGGTCCTCCTCTCTGTCTGCCAGGGCGGGGCCACGCCACTGAAGCATAGGAGACAGTGTGAAGGTGACCTGTCTTTTTTGTTTTTTAGACACTCATGTTATTTATTTGCACGTATATGTGTGGGTACACATGTGTCGTGATGCTCATGTGGAGGTCAGAGGACACATTTCAAGACTTGGCTTTCTCCTTCCACTGTGTAGGTCCTGCAGATTGAGCTCAGGGGACAGGCTTGGTAGGCTTTACCTGCTGAGCTATCTTGCTGGCCCACATTACTGGGTGTGCATGGTGTGGGGAGGGAGCACACATTCATGTGGAAGTCAGAGGACAACTGTGTGCTGTAATGATTCTTGCTCTGTCTTGCCAGCCCGCTCCCAAATAATCACATGGAGACTTCTTGTTAATTATGAGTAGACTCAAAGTTGTTTTATCTATTAAGTATACAGTGTTCTGCCTGCATGCCAGAAGAGGGCACCAGATCTCGTTACAGATGGTTGTAAGCCAACATGTGGTTGCTGGGAATTGAACTTAGGACCTCTGGAAGAGTAGCCAGTGCTCTTAACCTCTGAGCCATCTCTCCAGCAAGACGTCTTATTAATTATGAAAGCTTGAACTAATGCTTGGGCTTGTTTCTAACTAGCTCTTATAACTCAAACTAAGCAATTTATATTAATCTACATTCTATCATGTGGCATTATCTGTCCTCCATCTTACATGCCCTGTTTCCTCTCTGTGTCTCCTGGTGTCTCTCAAGCACCTAGATTCGTCTCCTACTTCCTTTCTCTGCCGGGAAGTCTCACCTGTACCTCCTGCCCAGCTATTGGTCATCCAGCTCTTTAATAGACCAAGCAGCTATATATCTTCACACAGTGTACTGATATTCCACAATGGCGTGCTGTCAGTTCTCTCTTTTTTTGTGTGTGCAGATGTTTGGGATCAAACTCTGATTGTGAGGACTGACAGTGACTTCACGCACTGGCCCCTGAAGGTGACCTCTTCACTTCAATATTATTTTTTTGAGGTTTTATTTATTTTATGTGTTGCCTGAATGTGTTTGTGCACCATGGGTATGTAGTGGGTACAGAGAGACTAGAAGAGAGCATCAGGTCCCCTGGTATGCCATGTGGATTAAGGTCATTTGAAAGAGCAACCAGTGTTCTTTTTTATTATTATTTGACATTGAAATGCATTTTATTAATGTGAAGTGAGCATACCTATTTAAATGCAAAGACATTTCTCAACTTGACAATCATTATGCCAAAATTTGCTAATCTCATTCACAGATATTATAGTTTACAGACTACTTAATTAATATTCCTCTGTTTATTCCTCCTCTTCCTTTCATTGCATGGCTTATACCTCTCTGTCTGTTAAACTGATGGCCGCGAACACCTTGTCTCAATGTTGTCTGAAGTCTTACTCATCTGAAAGGCCTTGGCAGAAGCGTTGGCAGGAGGATACTGCAGCCAGTGTTCTTAACTGAGACATCTCTCCAGCCCCTCAACATTTTTATATTCACCAATCTGGGATTGTAGGTACACCAAGAGTTATCGACCCAGAGTGTATGAACTGAGCCTCATTGGAAAGGACTGGTGTCTGTGGTTATGGCCTTTTATCTTCTCTCTGCCTGTATCCATGTGGGGTGGGCTCACTGACTGAGTGGAGGGGAGAAAAGAAGAAATGATATCTTTTTTTCTTTTTGGTTTTTTGAGACAGGGTTTCTCTGTATTGCTTTGGAGCCTGTCCTGGTCTCTAGACCAGGCTGGCCTCCAACTCACAGGGATCCACTTGTCTCTGCCTCCTGAGTGCTGGGATTAAAGGCATGTGCCATTGATGCCCGGCCAATATTTTCTTTTTTTAAATTAGTTTATTTTTTTGAAATTATATTTTATTGAAAGCTACATTAGCCATAATATTGTGAGGTCAGCAGATGGGATGGCTAAAGTTATGTTTTAAGTTTATATTACTCTGTTTAAGAGATCTATGAAAGGGAGCTGGGGAGAAGGCTTAGTGGTTAAGAGCACTTGACTGCTTTTTCAGAGGTCTTGAGTTCAAATCCCAGCAATCAATCATATAACGGCTCACAACCATCTGTAATGGGATCAGATTCTTTTCTTCTGGTGTGTGAAGAAAGAACTCCCATACGTAAAATATGTGAATAAATAAATTTTAAAAAGAGATCTGTAAAAGAAAAGTGCTTGTAACCTACAAACCCCACTTACCCAAGGACAGATAACTTCCTGGAATGCTGGAGACTGTTGTTCATGTAAGGTAAGAAGCCACATGTTTTTACTTCTGTAAACAAGCTCAGTTGACCCAACTGCACAGGATGTGTTGGTCACAGGTAGGTGGCAGGTATGTAGTCAGGAAGTACATATGCTTGGCCTTGATTGGATGAAGGCAGGGCAAATGTTGCCTTGTAGGTTTTGCCTGTATAAGCCCCTGACTAATGAATGGCCAGTATCCATCAGCCAGTATCCATCAGCCAGTATTTAATAAAGTTTACTTCATGTTTGGCTCAAAATTGTGGTAGTGTGCTTATTCTTGCCTGGTGGGATTCACACTACTTCATCTCATCCTCCTCTCATGGGACAGATTAAACCTGCTTTGTCCTAGTGAAGCTCTGCAAGGAATGTGTAGGTAGGCAATGACCGCCATCTCGTCTGTCCCTGGTTCTCTGCTGAGGTTGTGGTACACAGCAATGTCTTCTAGAACACTGGACAAGTGGACCTAGGTCCGGACTTCCCAGGCTGGCTCTGGCTGTCAGCTGGGCATGGCTCCTGAGGCACTGTCTTCAGGACATATCAGGCTTTCACTTGGATGCAGGAGGATCTACTCTGGCCCCGTAGATCTAAGGAGAACCCTGGATCCTTCGCTAGCTCCCAGACTGTACAATCCAGGGCCCAGGGAAGATGCTCCAGGCCTGGGGTGGATGGAAGAGCCTGAGACACACCTCGGTCACACTGGTACTTGCCAAGCTCTGCCCTAGCTCTGAGGATATATAGTGTCCCTTCTGCATCCTTTCCAATGACCATATGGATCTCAGTTCCCCTTCTCTAGTGCCAAGGAAGCTTGGAAATTCAAGTGCAGTTGTGAGGTGGCAGCCAAAGTAGGTGGGAGGAACATTTGTTAAAAATACGAAGACTTCTGAGCACGGTGGTCCATAGCAGCAATCTCATCATACAGAATGCGGAAGTCAGAGGATTTTTAAGATTTAAAGGCTAGGGCCGGGCGGTGGTGGCACACGCCTTTAATCCCAGCACTCGGGAGGTAGAGGCAGGCGGATCTCTGTGAGGTCAAGGCCAGGCTGGACCGACAGCCTCCAAAACAATACAGAGAAACCCTGTCTCGTAAAACCAAAAAAAAAAAAAAAAAAAGATTTAAAGGCCAGCTTGAGGTATAGAATAAGAGACTTTCACAAGACAAACAGAAAATATGGCTGGGCATGGAGGTACATACTTGTTTTCCAGAATTCCAAAGGAGGAAGTAGAATCAGGAGTTCGAGATCAGTCTTAGCCGCATAGCCAGTTCAAGGTCAAGCTGGGCTACTTGAGACCTTGTCTATATAGATAGATAGTTAGGTAAATATATAAATACATAAAATTGACTTTGAAGTGACGTATGGTAGAGACTCAGGAGAATTGCTATGAATTTGAGGCCGGCCTGTGCTAAACATAGAGTACCATGCCAGTCAGGGCTACATAGCAAGACTCTGCTTAAAAAAAAACAAAACAAAAAGAATTCATTTAGAATTCTTCCACATGTAATTACATGGTATTTGGACAATGAGGAGGATTGGAACATTCTTCAGCCAGGGCGGAAACTGACGGGTGCTGTAGAGAGGAAGTTCTGGCTTGTGGATGCACCTCTCCTGCAGGCAGATCTGCCACAGGCTGTGTGTGTGGGGAAGGTTGCTGAGGGAGGGAGGCATGGTGGGTGAACGTGGGGGCTGGAGCTGCTGCCATCCCAGGGAGATAGGGGCAGGTGTGAGCAACTTCAGCATGAGATGTTAAAATAGGAAAATCATCCACTCCTCGGGCTGAGTCAGGAGGAATTAAACTCTCTCTCTGCCTTACGAACTCACGCTCTATTTTTACTCAAAAGAATGTACTTCGCCAAATTTGAAGGTGAGAAAAAAATCCTTCCCACTAAATAAAATATCAGTAAACATGGCAGGCTCTGTGCCCTTGACTGCTGTGGGCCCTGGGGGTGTGTCATATGGACCTAAAATAAACTTATCAGTTAAGTTTGCTTGTTAAATACACAGTGTCAAAATTTAAAGGTATTTCAGGCTGGAGAGATGGCTACGTGGTTAAGAGCACTTGCTGCTCTTTTAGAAGACCTGACTTCAGTTTCCAGCACCCATGTCAGGTAGCTCATGTGTAAATCCTACACCCTCTTCTGGACTCCTGAGATAGGCACATGTATGAAGCATGTAAACACACACACACAACTTCTTCATTTAGTTACTTTTTATTGAAAGGGACTCAATATCTAGCACTTAACTGGCCTGGAATGTGATATGTAGACCAGACTGGCCTTGAATTTGTTAAAGATCTGCCTGCCTCTGCCTCCAGAATGTTAGGATCAAAGCATGCACCACCATGACTGGCCACACAAATACATTTTTTAAAAGTATTTGTCAGGCATCATCGGCTTATAGTCTTTCTGTTTGTTTGTTTGTTTGTTTGTTTGAGACAGGGTTTCTCTGTGTAGTTTTGGAGCCTGTTCTAGAACTCACTCTGTAGACCAGGCTGGCCTCAAACTCACAGAGATTTGCTGCCTCTGCCACCTGTAAGAAAAGCAGCATGAAAGAGAAATACCACATTCAACAGGGTTCAAGCAGAGGGTTTTTTTTATTAGGGAAAAGGATCATAAAAGGGGGAAAGGGAGCAGGGAGACTGGCCTCCGGGGATGGGAGCAACAGGAGAGAGAAAAGAAAAGAGGGGAACAGACAGAGAGAGAGAAAGAGAGAGAGAGATCAAGGAGGATGGGAGGTGGGCAGGGCCCTTTTAAAAAGGACATAATGAACATGCACAGGTGATGTTCTTAGTGGCTGCAGCTGAGGGTGTATCCTGTCAGAACCCCAAGGACAGGGCAGTATAGATGCCTGAAACATGGGGATTAAAGTATTTATAGTCTTATAGAGATATGAATAACTTGTGGTAAACAGTACATATATAGAATTCTGATATGAAAACATCATGCAGTAAAGAATGCTGTGCTGTAAGGGTTTCTCTGTATCGTTTTGGAGGCTGTCCTGGAACTCGCTTTGTAGACCAGGCTGGCCTCGAACTCACAGAGATCCACCTGCCTCTGCCTCCCGAGTGCTGGGATTAAAGGCGTGCGCCACCAATGCCCGGCACATACACTTTTTTTTTAATTTTGTTTTTTGAGACAGGGTTTCTCTGTGTAGCTTTTGGAGACTGTTCTGGAACTCACTCTGTAAACTAGGCTGACCTGGAACTCACAAAGATTGGCCTGCCTCTGCCTCCTGAGTGCTGGGATTAAAGGTGTTCACTACTACCACCCAGCTAAATTTTTTAAAGAGGCAGAAAGTGATGTGGAAGTCCTGTGTCAATAAAGCACTGCTGGCCAATAGGAATCTAGATAGGTGGGACTAGGAGTCCAGGAGGACTCTGGGAAGGAGAAACACAGAGAGTCAAGATGTAACGCCATGGGGTAGGAATCCCGGAACTATTTTCCGGTAAGAGACATACTTAGATTAACAATTATGGGGTAATTACTTAAGTCAGAGGTAGCCAGTAAGAAACAAGCAAGGCCAACAGCTTCATAATTAATATAGCCTCCTGTGTGTTTATTTGGAACTGATGCGGCTCTAGAACCAGGCTGGTGGGAAGGCTTCTCTCAAGGAAAAGGCTTCCCTTTACAAGAAAGAGTTAATCCCAGCACTTGGGAGGCAGAGGCAGGTGGATCTCTGTGAGTTCGAGGCCGGGCTGGTCCAACAGCCTCCAAAACAATACAGAGAAACCCTATCTCCTAAAAACCAGAAAAAAAAAAAAGAGGCAGAAAGAAATCTGAGCCAGTCTGGTCTATATACTGCCAGGACTACCTGCCACAGCCAGGACTATATAAAGAGACTTTGTCTCAAAAACAAAACAAACAAACAAAAAACCCACAAAACTTACATTTTTTTTTTTATTTTTGGTTTTTGGGACAGAGACTCCCTGTGTAGTCTTACCTTGTCTGGAACTGGCTATGTAGATCATGCTGGCAGCAAAGTCAGAAGCCCACCTGACTCTGCCTAATGACCCCCATAGGCTCCTATGTTTGAATACTTGGTCCTCAGTTGGTGGAACTGTTTGGGAAGTAGTAGGAGGTGTGGTCTTGTGGGAGGGCATGTGTCTCCCTGCCTCATTGTGGTGTCCCAAGATGCCTGCTGTCATGTTCCTTACCATGGTGGTCACAGAATCTAACCTTACGAAACTGTGAATCCCAAATTAAATACTTTCTTTTATAAGTTGCCTTGGCCATGGTTTACATGGTGTTTAACACAGCAATAAGAAAGTAAGACATGGGGCTGGAGAGATGGCTCAGAGGTTAAGAGCACTGCCTGCTCTTCCAGAGGTCCTGAGTTCAATTCCCAGCAACCACATGGTGGCTTACAACCATCTACAATTCAATCTGGTGTATATGTAATAAATAAATAAATCTTTAAAAAAAAGTAAGACACGTGTTTACCTTATTCTTTTTCTGTTTTATTTATGCCTACATTGAGAAAACTCATCTAAGTATTTGTTATAAATGTCTTTCTTCTTGGGGGATGGTGGGATGGATAGCTCAGTGGGTAAGAGTACTTGCCACCAAGCTTGACAATCTGTATTAAATTCTCATGACCCACATAGTGGAAGAAAAGAACTGACATCTGCAAATTGTCCTCTGACCTTCACACACACGGGATGACTGCACACATACACAGAACACACAAAATAAGTGTTATCTTAGACTGTCACTCATTAGGCAGAGTTAGGTCATTGTCATTCAAATCACCGAAATAACCTACGAGTTCCTTTTCCCATTGCTGTGAGAATTCCTCACAGAAACAATTTAAGGATGGGAAGACTTGGGGTTATGTTTTCAGAGGGTTTAGTCCAGGGTTGTTTGGTCCCATGCTCTTGGTAGAGCATAGTAGCAGCACAACAGGTTCTTAGCTCGTGGCAGATGGGAGTTGGGGGAAGACAGACATTCAGACAACACGCATCCATGCATGGGCCCACATACTCTTAAGAATCCACTCCTACAGCCTCCAAAGCCACAGAGAAACCCTGTCTCGAAAAACCAAAAAAAAAAAAAAAAAAAAAGAATCCACTCCTAATGCCCACATCTTTAAATTTCTAGAACATCCCAAAATAGTGCCATCTGCTGGGAACCTAGGCTTCAACACACAAAAATGTGGGCAACACTCATAGAGTTCAAGGCTAGCCTCCAATTTGTTATGTAGCCAAGGTTAGCCTTGTACTCTCCTGCTCCTTCTGCTTCTACCTCCCAAGCACTGAGATTACAGGAGGGAACTGCCATACTTATCACTTTTTTTTTGTGGTTCTAGAGACTGAACACAAGGTTTTGCAAATGTTACACAAGCACTGATCTCTATCTTTAGCCCTACCTCAGCCTAGTTCTTCATGTATCTTGATTTGCCCATTTATTCACTTAATATTCATTCTTTTCTAGGCACTGTTGATTTTGTTTTGTTTTTTGTTTTTCGAGACAGGGTTTCTCTGTATTGTTTTGGAGGCTCTCCTGGAACTTGCTGTATAGACCAGGCTGGCCTTGAACTCACAGAGATCCACCTACCTCTACCTTCCAAGTGCTGGGATTAAAGGCTTGTACCCCCAACGCCCGGCAGCACTGTTGATTTTTTAAAAATTACATCTGTTTATTTATGTGTGTATGGGTGTGTATGTATGTGTATCTGTATATGTGTACACATGTATATGTGTGTGTGTGCTTGTTCTATTGCTTGTATGTAGAGGTCAGAGGACAATTTGTGAGCTGGAGTGAAGCATGCTGTGAAGAGACACCATGACCATAGCAATTCATATTTATTTATTTATTCCATGTGTGTTTTACATTATACATCCTTTAAATTTTTTCAATATAATTTATTTGTATTTTATGTACATTGGTGTTTTGCCTGCACATATGTCCATGCGAGGGTGTTGGATCCCTGGAACCGGGATTATACACAGTTGTGAGTTGTCATGTGGGTGCTGGGAATTGAACCCAGGTCTGGAAGAGCAGCCAGTGATCTTAACTGCTGAGCCATCTCTCCAACCCCTTATATCATGTATCTTGATCCCATTCATTTCCCGTCACTTTGCATCCACCCTCTGCCCTGCACTGCGTCCCCATTAAAACAAAATTAAAGAGAAAAATGAAAAAAAATTAAAAAAAGGAAAAAATGACAAATCTCATCATGAAAACTGCAGCGTGACACAGTGAGTCATGCTGTAAGCTCCTTTGTCCATGCGTCTTGCAAGTGTTTGTTGCAGAGTCGTTGGTCTGGTGTGAGGCCTGTGGTTCCTGCTACACTATCAATGCAGGATCCTCACCAACTCCTCCTTGGGTATTCTGTTGTTGCCCTGTGTCGTAGAGACCCTGCAGTTATGGGTCTGCGGGTCAGCTTCCTCCTCATGTCCCAGCAGCTCATATATGGGGTGGATGTGGGGCAGGTCAAGTCATAACCCTGGGTCTGGGCCTGGGCAGCTGTAGGCTTGGTCTGCCAGATGAGAAATGGGGGCAGCTCTCGCATATTTACAACTTTGGAGCTGGCTCACCCATGCCTGCACTAATAGGGTCGGCTCTCCCACTGTTGCTCATGTGACCATGGGGCTGGCTCTCCCACCTGCCCCAAGCATTAATGGGGGGGCAATTCTCCCCTGCCCATGCTGCATGGCAACTCCTATAGAGGAAAGCATTTCATTGGGACTGGCTTTAGTCCATTATTGTCATGGCAGGTGGTGTGCAGGCAGACATGGTGCTGGAGAAGGAGCTGAGAGTTCTAATCTTGATCCACAGGCAGCAGAAACAACTGTGTATCCCACTGAGCATAGCTTGAGCAAAGGAGACCTCAAAGCCCACATCCACAGTGACACACTTACCCAACAAAGCCACACCTCCTAATAGTGCCACTCCCTAATAGGGACCATTTTCATTCAAGTCACCACAGCGGGTGTTCTTCTTCCACTGTGTGGATTCCAGGGACTGAATTTAAGTAGTAAAGCTTGCCAGCAAGATGTCTTAACCCTCTATGCCATCTTTGTAGGTGGACTTTTCTGTGTCCCAACAGTAAGCTCTGTCCCACCAGCCTGCTCCCAAATAACCACACAGAGACTTACTATTAATTAAAATGCTCAGCCGGTAGCACAGGCTTGTTAATAACGAGCTTTTGTTTCTTATCTACGCTTTTCAGCACAGCATGGTCGCCTCCTGCTTCCTCTGTGCCTCCCCGCAACTCCTCAGGACTCTGTCCACCCTTCTTCCCAGTGTCCTCTTAGTTTGGCTCTCTCACCTAACATCTTCCTGCCTAGCCATTGGCTACTCAGCTTTTTATTAAACCAATCAGAAGGCACCTTGGAAAAGATACATCTTCACATTGTACAAAACGATTATTCTATAACACATCTTGCTGGCCATTTTGGTTTTTGGTTCTTTAGCCCAGGCTGATCTTGAACTCTCTATGTAGTTGAGGATCTTGAATCTTTGATCCTCCTGTATCCACCTCCGAAGAGCTAGGATTACAGGTGTGCATCACTGTGCGCAGTGGGGCAGCTGATAATTTTATAGGCTATTTCAGTTTAGGCCTGCAAGGTGCCTTCTACTAATTCATTTCTCCCCACTTATTCATATGCCCCAGTGTTCATCCTTCCCACAGTGTCTTAGTCAGGGTTTCTACTGCTGTGATGAAACACCATGACCAAAAAGCAAGTTAGGGAGGAAAGGGTTTGTTTGGCTTACTCTTCCATCATTGGAGGTAGTCAGAACAGTAACTCAAGCAGGGCTTGAACTTAGAGGCGGCAGCTAATGGAGAGGCTATGGAGGGGAGTTGCTTCCTGGCTTGCCTGCTCTGGCTTGGATCATCCTACTTTCTTATAGATCCAAGAAGTCTCTTTTTTTTTTTTTTTTGGTTTTTCCTAGACAGGGTTTCTCTGTATTGTTTTGGCAACTATTGGTCCAGCCCGGCCTCGAACTCACAGAGATCCGCCTGCCTCTGCCTCCCGAGTGCTGGGATTATAGGCGTGCGCCACCACCTCCCAGCCAAGAAGTCTCATTTATCTATCAGTGAATAGCACTTACCCAAGACTCATTACTGGTCAAAATGCTGACAATAAATTACTTTTGAATGCTCAGCCCTAAATGGGACCTCTATACACCCCTCCAAAGTTCAAAAAATATTGCAGAAAGGGCAAAAGGAGTGTAAGAATAAGAGGATAGAGAGGAATGCTGCAGAAAGCTGTTTTCTGGACATGATGTGACTACTGTGCACACAGACTCATAGTGGTTGGATCACCTGCACACAGTTGGGCCCACCAACATTCCATCACGAATGGGCCAGGGAATTGTCAATTCCCACTGCTCCCTGAGGGACTATTGGTACTTAATGGAGGGAGAGAGAGAGAAGGGACTGTTTTTCAATGGTGTAGCCACTGGTAAACTACTCATGTTTTGATAAATAACCCCCTTTGTGGAAGAACTTTCTTCCAGTGGTGGTGGGGTCACCAGGCAACCTCTAACCCTATTCAGATCCCAATTTCAAACCGAAGCTGGATTCCACCAAAATTCACCATGGAGAATCAGTGAGTTTATTAGGCTTGCTTACAGAGCTTGGGTAAGAAGTTAGAGGCAAGAGTGAGGGTGATCCTAAAACAGCCATTCAGGAAGGTCTGCACCCAGCATGGAAGATGCTTTCCCCATGGCTGCACAGATGGAACTCCTTTTCCCCAGTCCTCCCCAGTCTATATACTTTACCCCACCCTAGATCTCAAAGCCAGTCCAATCAGGGAAGAACTGCTTCTAACTTGCTGAGGAATGTCTGAATAGGCAGGTATCCAGGCCTCCTTGTCTGTAAGAAAAGTCAACAACAGTCAGCAAGCCTAGCCATGATCTTTTGCAAGCAGACACAGATGGTTTTATGAAGATGACACTTGGTTTACACCTAGGACAAGACTGTACAAAAACTTAATTTTTTGTTGTTGTTGTTGTTTGTTTTGAATTCAGAGATCCTCCTGCCTCTGCCTCTTGAGGTTAAAAATGGGATTAAGCTGGGAGGCAGAGGCAGGAGGATCTCTGTGAGTTCGAAGCCAGTCTGGTCTACAAATAGAGTTCTAGGACAGTCAGAGTTTCACAGAGAAACCCTGTCTCGAAAAAAACCAAACAAACAAAAAATGGGATTAAATTTTGTGTCACCAAGTCTGGCTAATGCATTTTTTTTCTTTTTAAAGAAACAGCATCGCTGCCAGGCTCATGTCTGTATTCTCATCATCAGGATGCTGAGGCAGGAGAATCTTGAGTTGAAGGCCACCTAGGGATACATAATGAGTCCTATCTCTTTTAAACAGTGTTCATTATTATGATAGTTATGTGTGTGAATGATGTGTTTGTATGAGTACATGTCTGATGGCAAAATGTGGAGGTCAGAAGACTCTACTGGGTCAGTTCTCTTCTATCTCTACAAGGGTGCCAGGGGTTGAACTGATGTCATCAAGCTTGTATAGTGGGCACTTTAACTACTGAGCCAATGTCATCAGCCTGCGATATCATCTCTTAAAAGCAAAAAATACCAAGCCAGGTAGTGGTGATGCTGGGACTAAAGTCGTGCACCACCAATGCCCAGCTTCCCTGGAAGATTCTTTTTTTTTTTTGGTTTTTTGAGACAGGGTTTCTCTGTGGCTTTGGAGGCTGTCCTGGAACTAGCTCTGTAGACCAGGCTGGTCTTGAACTCACAGAGATCCGCCTGCCTCTGCCTCCCAAGTGCTGGGATTAAAGGCATGCGCCACCAACGCCCGGCCCCTGGAAGATTCTTTAAATATGAAATGCACAAGGGCTGGAGCGTGCACTGCTTTTGCAGGGGACCTGCAGTTCCCAGCACCCACACAAGGAACTCACAGCTGCTTGTAACTGCAGCTCTAAGGTGATCTCATACTTCCAGTCTTGTGTGTGTGTGTGTGTGTGTGTGTGTACTACACCGGTAGTTAAAAATAATAAAAGTAAGATTAAAGATTATGTACAGACTACATGACCTGGTCATCCTAGTAATGTCTCTGGGATGAGTGAAATTTGTGCTGTACTAGGTCTTTCTCCGAAGGGAGTTCCTGGTTTGGAATGGCAGTCATTGTGGAGAGTCTTTAGAGCAAAACACTTAGCTTTGGCAGCCCCAAAGGTCTTGGCCACCCTTGCAGATATGGCAATGACAGATGAATAGTGATTAAAAAAATCAGAAAGGGGAAGATTAATTTAATCTGTCCACAATGGGAGGAATAGAGAAAGAGGTTCAGTGATTCCACGGCCACCTTCCCGGTATTGATATGAACATTAGGTGTAAGGGAGGATGAATGGGTCAAGGGAAGAGGTGATCATAGCTAAACAGTCCTTTCAGGGTGTGGTCTGATTGATCAGTCTCATCACGCCAGGTCTTGGTGGCGCATGCCTTTATTCCCAGCACTCGGGAGGCAGAGGCAGGCGGATCTCTGTGAGTTCGAGACCAGCCTGGACTACAGAGTGAGACAGCCTCCAAAACAATACAGAGAAACCCTGTTTTGAAAAACAAAAAAACAAAACAACAAATAAAAAATCAAGTCTCTTCACTTGAGGGGAACAGTCTAGGACTCACGTGTCTCTGCTCCAGGGAGTGGCCTCACAGGCAGGGTTAGAGCGATGATTTATCTTTCTACCTCCAACTTGCCTGTGTGAGTAAAGAGCCGATGCCTTTTTCAGTAAAAGTGGCTGCTGCCGCTTCTCTTTTTCTTCTTTTTTGTTTTTTGTTTTGTGTCTGGCCCGAGATTGATGTCAACCCTTCTGCTTCAGTCCCATGTGTGTACAAGTGTGTGTGCCTGTGTTTGCGGAGGTCAGAACTTGACATCTTATAAGTGTCTAGTGTCCTCCTCAGTCACTCTCCACCTTATTTTGTGTGTATGTGTACATGTATGTGTGCATGTGTGTGAGATGTGTGTGGTATATGCACATGTGTGGACAGGTGTCTCTGTGCGTGGAGGCCAGAAGGCACCAGCTATCTTCTCTATTACTTTCTACCGTAGTTCCTGGAGGCAGGATATCCCTCCCTCCCTCCCTCCCTCCCTCCCTCCCTCCCTCCCTCCCTCCCTCCCTCCCTCCCTTCCCCTCTCTCTTTCTTTTCTCTCTCTCTCTCTCTCTCTCTCTCTCTCTCTCTCTCTCTCTCTCTCTCTCTCTCTCCTCCCTCCCCCTTCTTCTTTTGAGACAGGGTTTCTCTGTGTAGTCCTGGCTGTCCTGGAACTAGCTCTGTAGACCAGACTGGCCTTGAACTCACAGAGATCCACCTGCCTCTGCCTCCCAAGTGCTGGGTTAAGGTGTGTTGTGCTACTGCCTGGGTAAACTTGGTCTTTATGCTTGCACAACAGTTGCTCTTAACTACTGAGCCATTTCCCCATCTTATTTTTTGTTAAAATTTAAACATTAAATTTTTATTTTATGTGTGAGTGTTTGCCTGCTTATATATCTGTGTACTATGCATATGCCTGGTGTTGGAGTAGGCTAGTAGACAGAATTCAATCCCCTGGAACTGGAGTGACACATGGTTTGTGAGCTGCCACGTGGGTGCTAGGACCTGAACCTAGGTCCTCAGGAAGAGAAGACAGTGTTCTTAACCTGTGAGTCATCTGTCTAGTTCTCCACCTTATTTTTTGAGACAGTGTTTCACTGAACTTGGAGCTCCCAATCCAATTAGGTTGGCTAGTTGGCATGTCATAGAGACCCTCCTGCCTTTAGTGCTGGGATTGTAGGTACACACTCAACGTGTGTTCCAGATGGATGCTAGAATCTGAACTCAGGGCCTCATAATTCCAGGGTAGTCACTTTACTGACTGAACCATCTTCCCAGCCTCCACTTGCTGCTTTTAAACAGTCCCTTCACGCAGGGCGTTGGTGGCGCACGCCTTTAATCCCTGCACTCGGGAGGCAGAGGCAGGCGGATCTCTGTGAGTTCGAGACCAGCCTGGACTACCAAGCGAGTTCCAGGACAGCCTCCAAAGCCACAGAGAAACCCTGTCTCGAAAAACCAAAACAAAAAACAAAACAAAACAAACAAACAAACAAACAAAAAAACCCAGTCCCTTCACTTGGTCCAAGCAGGAATGGGCACATTCTCCATGCAGTGGTTCTACTTGGGCACACAAGCCATGGAAGCCATAAATATTTTTCTTAGCATTGGCACACACAGGAACACCTGCTCCTCAGAAAGCCAGCCTTGGGCCTGACTGAGAACACCAAAGACAGATGAATGCTTACCATGAATCCCTAAATAGAAAGGCTGACACTTGCGGGTACTTCCTCTGAGAATGTTAGCTGGCCAAAGGCAATTTCTAATTCTTGCATTAGATGGAAGTGAGTTTATTATTTGAATGCATTTTCCTTACAAAAGCATTCAGTTCTTACAAGAAAATGAGACTATAGTTTGGAGAGAGGACCGTATCACATTCCTTTTCCCAAAGCCAGCTGCACAAAGCCTCCTATCATGTGCTGGGAATTTTGCCATGGGGGATGACTCAATAGATTGTACACCTGGAAAAAGAGTTCAGTTTTTAGCTTTTGTCAAAAGTGCTTATGAAACCATACTTATCTATGGAGCCCACGAATGTAAAAATTGGTTCATACTTTCTCCTAGTTCTTACCCGGATGCACCTTATCGGATCCCATCTGGCCCAGTGTACTGCTCGGCACCCCTGACTGTGACCCTCTAATGACAAGGGCATTGGATGGCAAACTGGCGATCAGCATTGGATATCAAATTTAAAAACTTGTGTAGAGCAGGTGGGGTCAGTCAGCTTGAGATGCCTAAGTTCCTGTTTCAAAAGAACATCAAACAACAATTCAAAGGACAACAAAATCTGTGCCCCTCGCACTTCCACAGTGCGCTCCTGTGGAAGAATGTGTGAGCCCCTCAGATCCTAGCCTTGCCTGGAGTGATTTTGGGCAATTTCTCACCCGGCGAGGCGTCAGAGCGCTCCTATGCTTCTACTCGGTAGCCCTCCCATTAGTATTCTGTTCTGTGCTACCTACTTGTGAAGGAGTCACACAGGAGAGACTAGCGGCTTCTCTCGGTTATGGGCATGTTTGGTTTCCTGTTCAGCAGTAGTTTTCCAAAGCCGATCTCACGCGCCTTTTCCGCGAGGTCACGCTTCGCTCACTACACCTGCACAAACCACACTGAACTACCGAACAGGGGAGAGCATGGTCGCCCCTAAACTGCGCCCGCTTCGAACCCGCCTTTATAGAAACTGATGGGGGCGTGGCCAGGCTACATGACGTGCTGACGTCACGTGCGACGGAGGGCGGGCTGGCGCCGGCGTCGGCGTCCCTCACTGGGTCCCTTAGCTCTGGCACTCAGGCTTCATCCTTCACTGCCCGGCCGGTGCTCGTCTCCCACCGCCCGCTCCCTGCCGCCGGGTCCTCACATCATCCGGGCCGCGCCGCCGACATGGGCCCGCGCCAACCGCGCTGCGGGGCCGGGAGCCGCTAAGGCGCGGTGCGAAGATGGGCGAGGGCAGAGCAGGGCCCGAGCGCCAGCGCCAGCAGCCCGGGCGCCCCGCGCGCACCCGCCCGCGTCGCCGCGGGGATGCCCGCGCCCGCCGCCGCGCCCTGAGCGCCTTTGTCTGCCTCCCGCGCCGCTCGCATCATCCCTAGTTTAGCCGGCGCCGGATCATGGAGCTGAGCCAGCCGACCTCCCTGTCGGACCACGACGAGCCGGCGTCTGGGCCCCACCGCGGGGTCAAGGGGCCGGTGGGGCCCGACGCTCCTCGCGGCTGGTCAGATGAGCCCGAGGAACACGCCCAGCTTCAACGGTGGCCAGAGGGACCCAACGCGCCAATCTGCTGGCCCGAAGAGGTAGAGGAGCCTGACGCTCCTGGCCGCTGGGTCAAAGAGCCCAACGCCCCTCACTGCTGGTCTCAGGAGCCCGACGTATCCTGCCATTTGGCCAAGGAGCTGGAGGAACCTGACGCCCCTCGCTGCTGGTCTCAGGAGCCCGACGTATCCTGTCACTTGGTCAAGGAGCTGGAGGAACCCGACGCCCCTCGCTGCTGGCCTCAGGAGCCAGACGCACAGTGCCACTTGGTCAAGGAGCTGGAGGAACCCGACGCCCCTCGCTGCTGGTCCCAGGAGCCAGATGCACAGTGCCACTTGTCCAAGGAGCTGGAGGAACCCGACGCCCCTCGCTGCTGGCCCCAGGAGCCCGACGTACCGTGTCTCTTGGCCAAGGAGTGGGAGGAATCCGATTCACCGCGTCTCTTGGCAGAGGAACTGGGAGAGCCTGACGTCCTTCACTGCTGGCCCCAGAAGCCCGACGCACCGTGCTTCTTGGCTGTGGAGCTGGAAGAGCCTGACGGCCCTCACTGCTCTTCCCAGGAGGCGAACACAGGGTGTCTCTTGGCCAAGAAGCCGGAGGAGCCTGGCGCCCCTCACCTGTGGCCGGGGGAACCCGATGTACTGTGCCTCTTGGTCAAGGAAACGGAGGAACCCGGTGCACCTCGCTGCTGGCCCGAGGAGCCGGAGAAGCTCAATGAGCCCGAAGAGCCAGATACACCCCGCTCACCGTGTTTCTGGGGCAACGAACCAGAGGAGTCCGACGCATCTTGCTGTTGGTCGGAGGAGCCCCCGGTGCTGTGCCTCTGGCCGGAAGAGCAGAACGCAACGCGCTGCTGGCAGGAGGAGCCCGATGCACCCTGCTTCTGGCCAGAGGATGGAGAGGAACCCAAAGTTCCCTGTCTCCAGTTTAAAGAGCCAGAGAAGCCCAAAGTCCCGGGCAGCTGGCCGGAGGAACTGGAAGACTGCTGCGCTACGCGGGGCCTACCCCTAGAGCATTTGCCCTCCGAGAGCGAGCTGCTTCAGGCATGTCCCGGGCCACCCTCGGACCCAGGCCCGGCGTTGTCGCTGTCCAGCGAGCTCGGGACAGTCCAGGAGGAGGGTGCGCGCCTCAGGACGGTGTTCGACGCCTTGGATAGGGATGGGGATGGCTTCGTTCGCATCGAGGATTTCATACAGTTTGCCACTGTCTACGGGGCGGAGCAGGTAACAAACTGACTACGGTTCTGGTCGGGAGAGATGTTGCTGATTTCTGTTTAGGGTAGTTTTCCGGAATTCCCTCTTCCCTCTTAGAGGAAGGTATACCCACGAGTCAAGTGTCCCCTCCTCTAGCGTTATACTTGTTACTTATTTCCTAGAACCAGGAGCGGGACACCCTCTTCAGTGCCTCGTTCTACCACCCATGTTAGGACATCAGAGGCCAGACTTGTAGATGCCTCTTGATCAGAGTTAGTTAGCTTACTGTATGTGTTTCCCATTTGTTGTACTGGGTTTTGTTTGAGAGATAGTGCAATTAGCGGCCAGAAGTACCTAGGAATTAAAAATGGCTGGAGATGTAGATCAGTGGAAAAAACATTTGCTTCATTCCTGTGCCACATAAAGGATTTCTGCTCTACAGTAAAGTGGTGAGGTCAACAAGCACAAAATAAATCTTAAGCTGGGCATGATGGTGCATTCTTGTAGTCCCAGCATTTGGAAGGCTGAAACAGGATTGCTACAAGTTCAAGATCAGCTTAGTGGTCTGCATAGTGAGTTCAAGACTAACCTGGGCTACAGAGTAACACCCTGTTTCAGAACACACACATGCATGCATGCACACACTAGACTAACCTGGGCTACAGAGTAACACCCTGTTTCAGAACACACACATGCATGCATGCACACACTAGACTAACCTGGGCTACAGAGTAACACCCTGTTTCAGAACACACACATGCATGCATGCACACACTAGACTAACCTGGGCTACAGAGTAACACCCTGTTTCAGAACACACACATGCATGCATGCACACACTAGCCTACACGAGCTCTGCACTATGATCAAGAAAAGGAAGGGAGTGAACCCAGGAGTTTGATGGCAGGTGCCAGATCTAGTGGAGCCATCGGGACCTCCACCCTTACAGGAGAGGTGAGATGTATTGAAAGGTAACAGAGGCACAATTCATGTGCAAGGGTCCCACACATCTACTTCAGCTCCTGGGGAAGCTGGTTCCAAGATCAAGTCCTTGTCCCCTTCAGCACTTATTCTTTGGGCTGAAGATGACAGCAGGGCTGTTTGCTCTGCTAGTAACCCAGAAGACATCAGCTAGGTTATGTGTTCCCCTTTATTTTATTTATTGGTTGGAAATCTCTGAAAAGACATCAATTAGGTTACATGCTCCCCTTTATTGTACTTATTGGTTGGAAGTCTCTGTAATTTTCATCTGTTCATTCTCATATTATTCATTTTTCACACATGCAAACATTTGTTAAGTGGGTGTCCAAGAACATTTGCATGTTTGAACTTAATGGTCTTTAAGAAAAGAGATAAAATTAAGCTGGATGTGGTGGCACACACATCTGTAGTCCTTGCATCCAGCATTCAAGAGGCTGAGGCAGGAGGATGTCAAAATTGAGGTCAACCTGGATACTTAGCAAGACTGTCTCTAAAAACCAAGGAGGATAAAAAGGCAAAATTGATTTATTTCTATTAGTCATAGTGTTAAAACCTCTCTACTCTCTGTATAGCTGTTGGAAAGAACTGGGCCCAGGTTAACTCAGGGCTCCCTACTGAGCTGACACCCGGGGCCAGCCAGCTTCCGGCAGTCTTTTTAACACTGAGCACTTTTGCTGGCCTTTGTCCATGGAGCTTAGTTCTTGTAGTACTTCCCTTCTTGTTCCTGGCCTGGAGAGGTCTTTCCAGTGCTTGGCAGTACTGGTGTTCTCTGTCTTCTCTTTAGACTTATCTTGCCTCCAGATCCAGTCCTGCTGGGTAGGCTATGCCAGCCCAGAGCCGCATTTGCTCCTTAGCATGACCAGACCCTGCTATTATGTTTTCACTGTATCATTGCCATAGTCCTCTGAGGTGGTAATTAGGCAAGCAGCTTTCACCCTTACTTTACAGGTAAGAAGCTAGAAGCTGGGAAAGGCTGTGTAGCTTTCCCAGGCCTCACTAGGACAGGACTGGGGAGTCTTTCTTTTTTTAGCTCTTAACCCACAGATGACTCTAGATGTAAAGGCTCAGGGTATTTCTGCCAAATTTCAGTTTAGTGAATGAATTGCATACAATTCTCTTTGAGAAATGTCTTTGGTCATCACCTCCCCAACTTGATTACTTTGGGGAAAACTTGATTATACTTTTTGCTCCTCTTCTTAACCTTCCTCCTTAAAGGCACTAACCATGTAATTCTGGCTGTCCTGGAACTCACTACATAGATCAGGATGACCTCAAGCTCACAGAGATCCGCCTGTCTCTGCTTCCAGAGTGCTGGGATTAAAGGCGTGAGTCACCACTCCCAGGACTGCACATTCTTGAATACAGACTAGAAATGGGTCAGAATTCTTTTATCTGACAGTTCCTGGAGGAATTTGTAGTTTGGGAAACCCTGATGGTCAAGGGTTTGTTGGGGTAGAGAGTGAGGGGAAATATTCTAGGTCCTTTTGTTTTATTAGCTCAGGAGGAAGAGATGGTAGGTTGACTTTGCCTCCTGGGGTTGTGGAGGGGAGTTCTTGCTTTCTGTGAGTGGTTTTACTATTTGGAGCAGATAACACACAAAGGCATGAAAGTTAATCTTTATGTCAGTGTAAGATGAGGTTGGTAGCCTTCATGACTCAGACTTGCTGAATACATTATAGAGGAGCAAAGACAAGAATATTAACCAATAGTGCAGAAGTTTAGAGAAAAGCGAGCATTCCCACAATATTTTGAAAATTTTAAGATACAAACATCTTGGATATACATAGTAGAGAGAGCTGGGGAGTGTTGCCTCTAGAGATGCCCTCTAGAACTTTCATTCAAGTCCCAGTAGTGAAGGGACTCAACTCATTTGTGAATGTCCCTCAACTTCCTTTTAAAAGATTTACTTTATTACTTACTTATTTATGTGTCTGTGTGAAACATACATGCAGTGCCTGCAAAGCTCGAGTTAGTTAAGGGCGCTGTGAGCCACTTGACATGGGTGCTGGAAATTGAACTCCCTCTGGAAAAGCAGCAAGCCCTTAATCACTGAGCCATTTTCCAGCCCCTCTCTTTATGTGTGAATGATTCTGTATTTATCTAAAAAATAAGGATTTGTTTTTGGTTGGGGGAGAGACAGGGTCTCACTCTGTAGCCTTGCCTGGCCTGGAACTCACAGAGATTTACCTATCTCTGCCTCCCAGGTGCTGGGATTAAAGGTACTTGCTCTCATGCCTAACCTAAGCTATGGTTTTTTTTCTTTATTACATTTATTTAGGGTGTGAATGAACAGGCATGCCAAGCATTTGTGTGAAGGTCAGAGGATAATGTTCAGGAGTTTGGTTATCTCCTATATTTGTTGTCAGGTCACCAGGTTTGGCAGTAAGCATCTTTACCTGCTGAACTGTCTTACTACCCTTTATTTATTTATTTGCTTTTTTTGGTTTTACGAGACAGGGTTTCTCTGTATTGTTTTGGAGGCTGTTGGTCCAGCCCGGCCTCAAACTCCCAGACATCTGCCTGCCTCTGCCTCCCGAGTGCTGGGATTAAAGGCATGCGCCACCAACGCCTGGCTTTTTTTTTTATATTTAATTTCTTTTGAGACAGGGTCTCAGTGATAGAGGAGGGTGACCTTGAGCACCCAATCCATCTGCCTCCATCTCCCAAGTGTTGGGGTTACAGGTATGAGCCACTGAGCTGGGTTCCAGTGTCTTTTATGTAATCTGTTTATGAAGGTAGCATTTTCAATTATTAAGCAGGTTGTCTGAATTTTTAATAGGCGCACTCCCATTTATAATAGAGATGGCCGTCATGTCCTTCTCTGTCATGGTGTGTGTGTGTGTGTGTGTGTGGATCTGATTACTTCACTTGGTGGCAGATCAGGTGTGATGTAATACCATCCAGTGTCATTTACAGGAGTCTGAAGGTGGGAAGGAGGAAGAAAGGGGCGCGGTAGAACTTCTAGCTTTATCTCTCTTTTCTTCTTTTTTTTCATTTTCATTTTTTTCTTTTTATTTTAGGAAGGGTCTTAGGTATCCTAGACTCACCTTCAGCTCATCTTGTAGTGAAAGAAAATCTTCAGCTTCTGATTCTCCTGCCTACATCTCCCGAGTGCTGGGATTGTAGGTGAATGCTGTCACACCTAGTTTTATAGGGTGCTGGGTGTTGAATTCAGGGCTTCTGAATTGTGAGAAGGGATTGCCCCCCCCCTATTTATTTATTTATTTGTTTTGGTTTTTCAAGACAGGGTTTCTCTGTGTCTTTGGAGGCTGTCCTGGATCTAGCTCTTGTAGACCAAGCTGGTCTCGAACCCATAGTGATCTGCCTGCCTCTGCCTCCTGAATGCTGGGATTAAAGGCATGCATCACCCCCCCCACACACACACCCCTCTCCCAGCTTTCTTTTGTTTTTTAAGACAAGGTTTCTCTGTGTAACAGCCCTTGCTGTTCTGGAACTCACTTTGTAGACCAGGCTGGCCTCGAACTCAGAGAGACCCATCTGCCTGTGACTTCCAAATGCTGGGACTAAAGGTATGCACCACTGCCACCACTAACACTCTTAGCATTTACTTTTTAACAGCCGCTGATCCTTTCCAGAAAGGAGATGTGAGTACTTTGATTTTGGAAGACACAGTCTGCCCTCCATAGCACTTGTAGAAGAAGATGGAGAAGTGAACTTATTTCTTTTGCACAGTGTTCCTGCACTTTGGCCAGTGGGATTTGAAAGTCTTCAGGGTGTTTGACACTATGGTTAATTGCTCCCCTGTTCTTTCTGGTCTCTGCCTTGGATTTAAGTGCAGGAATGAAAATGGACTTGTGTGGCTGGACTTGGTGGCCCACAATCTTATCATTTAGGAGGCAGAGGTAGGTGTATCTCTGAGTTTGAGGGCAGCCTGGTCTACATAGCATGTTCTAGGTCAGCTAGGGCTACACAGTGAGATCCAGTCCCAAAAGGAAGGAAAGAAAATGGGCAAGCGTGAACTTGGATATGTGTGGAAGCACTTGTGTGTCTGAGTGGGCTATGTGTATGAGTGCTTAGGGGAATGTGTACCTCTGGGTCTGTGTAGACTGAATTGCTAAAATCAGATGAAGTTCCTGTTCTTGGATAACAGATAGCTTTGTTAGCATCTAAAAAAAGAACTGTTTTGTATTCTAAAAGTAACACATGCTTATTATTAAACAAAGCACAGGAAAACAGTGCTGTAAAATATAAGACAGTTTGGCATGGTGGTAGAGAACTTTAATTCTAGCACTTGGGAGGCAGAGGCAGCGACAGGCAGGTGGATCTCTTTGAGTTTGAGGCCAACCTGGTCTATAAAGTAAGTTCTAGGATAGCCAGTGTAGCCAGGTTACACAGAGAAACCCTGTCTCAAACAAGCCAAACCAATAAATAAAATGAACAAAAGTTATTATTTGGGGCTGGAGAGATGGTTCACTAGTTAAGTACATACACTACTCTTGCAGAGGACCAAGGCTTGGTTCCCCATAGCCAAACTGAGTGGCTCACAACTGCTCTAACTCCAGGTGCAGTGCCTCTGGCCTTCACAGGTACTGGGACACACATACACATGCCCACACACAGACACTTAATTAAAATTAATAAATTAGGTCTTTAAAATAAGTAATACAGAAGTCAGGTGTGATGGCTTTTTGCTGTAATACCTACATTTGGGAGGCTAAGGCAGGAAAACTGATGTGCGTTTAAGGTCAGCTTTAGTTAGAGACCCTGTTTCAGTACCCACCAAAGAGAGAGGGACCACAAATATAACAGAATGAGTCACCAGTATTCCCTATCCTGAGATTATTACATATTAACACATTTCCTTTCTAAGTTTTTTTTTTTTTTTTTTTTTTTTTGGTTTTTTCGAGACAGGGTTTCTCTGTGGCTTTGGAGGCTGTCCTGGAACTCCCTTGGTAGTCCAGGCTGGTCTCGAACTCACAGAGATCCGCCTGCCTCTGCCTCCCAAGTGCTGGGATTAAAGGCGTGCGCCACCAACGCCCAGCTTCCTTTCTAAGTTTTTTAAATTAAAATTTATTTTATTTTTGGAGCTGTGAGACAGTATCTCTCTGTGGATTGATGGCCTTGGACTCAGGATCCTCTTGTCTCCTTCCTGAGTGTTAGAAGTATAGGCATTTGTTACTATGCTAATTATTCCTATTTTTTTGAAACTGAAGTTTACTGATGCCTTGGGGGGGGTGTGTAGAGAGAAGCCTTTTCCTAGCCAGTTTTCTGTTTTCCTCCTACAGGGGGATGTGTGTTTGTTTAACTTTTGTTTACTATTTTATGTGTGTGAGTATTTTGAACTCCTAAGCCCCCTGCCTCTGCCTTCCAATATGTATTATAAGATATAATACATATGCTGCACATTTATATGCGATAATACAAACACACACACACACACACACACACACACGCACGCACGCACGCACGCACACTATAATAGTTACAGGCATGTGCCGCCATACCTTGCCATCTCATTTTATTTTGCTGAGATAGGTATCATTAAATAGTTTAGACTAGCTTTGTGCTCAATCTTCTGACTTATTCTCCTACATAGAGGCCTTTGACACCTCTCTAGGCTTGTAAAGAGGTGAAATCTTTCACTACTGTAAGTCATTGGCCTAATAAGTGGAACACTGTTCTTAAGGGAATTTTGTAACTGTTGTTTAGGTTACATTAAGCAGCCTGCCAGATTACTCAAACTTTTTTTTATTCTTTTGGTTTTTTCGAGACAGGGTTTCTCTGTATTGCTTTTGGAGGCTGTCCTGGACTCACTCTGTAGACCAGGCTGGCCTCAAACTCACAGAGATCCGCCTGCCTCTGCCTCCTGAGTGCTGGGATTAAAGGCGTGCGCCACCTCTGCCCGGCAACTCAAACTTTTTAAAGTTAATTAAAAGTAATTTTAATTTTCTAACTGATTCAGCACCAATAAAAGTGAGCAAAAAGTGATTAGAAAGACAAACATTTCCACTGAAAGAAAACCAGCCACAAGATTATCTTTCTCACCAGGAGTGGTGGCGGGAGGCAGGAGGCAGGAGGCAGGAGGCAGGAGGCAGGAGGCAGGAGGCAGGAGGCAGGAGGCAGGAGGCAGGAGGAGAGGCAGAGGCAGGCGGATCTCTGAGTTCTAGGCTGACCTGGAACAAAGTAAGTTCCAGGACAGCCAGAGGTGTTACACAGAGAAACCCTGTCTCAAAACACCAAAAAAAGAGGTCTGGAGAGATGGCTCAGAGGTTAAGAGCACTGGCTGCTCTTCCAGAGGTCCTGAGTTCAATTCCCAGCAACCACATGGTGGCTCACAACTATCTGTAACAAGATCTGGTGTCCTCTTCTGGTGTGCAGTCAGAACACTGTATATTTAATAATAAATAAATAAATCAAAATAAAATAAAAAACACCAAAAAGATCACCTTTCTCTCTTAAGTTCAGATTTCAGGAGAGAGAATAGTTGGCTTTCTGCTTCTCCTCTGCACAAGCTCTCCCTGTGCCGCCCAGGCTGCCTAGAGTTACCACCTCTACTTCAGCCCCCAAGTGCTGGGTTCCTAGGCTTGGGCCACAGTATTTGGTTTCTCAATGCATTCTTGACATGCTCATGGGCCCTGTTGAGTCTAATCCCTGTTTATACTAGTGGAGGAACTTCAGATCTTTTATTTAGTTAGTTGACTTTGCAGCTGGGATGGAACTCAGGACCTCACACTTTGTTCAGAAGGTAGTAGCTTGCTTTTGCCCAGTGAATTCGCCTTTTGTTTTGTTTTTTTGAGACAGGGTTTCTCTGTGTAGCTTTGGAGCCTGTCCTGGAACTTGCTTTGTAGACCAAGATGACCTCAAACTCAGAGATCCACCTGCCTCTGCCTCTCGAGTGCTGCCACCGCCCAGTGTATTTGCCTTTTGTTTTTTTGAAAAAAATTTAAAAGAGATTTATATTGTTTTCAAATATGTGTATAAGCCTATGTTTAGTTATATGCATGTGAGTGCTGGTGCCCGAGACCAAAGGCATAGGGTACCCTGGAGTGAGACTTACAAGCTGTTATGGGCACCTGACATTGGTGATGGGAATCAAACTTTGGTCCACTGTAAGAACAGTAAACACCCAGACAGGCTTTCTCTGTGTAATAGTTCTGACTGTCCTGGAACTCACACCGTAGACATGCTAGCCTCGAACTCACAGAGATCTGCCTGCCTCTGCCTCCCAAGTGTTGGGGTTAAAGACCTGCACTCTCATCATCCAGCTCCCCTCCCCCCCCAGTTAACACTCTTAACCACTGGGCCATCTCTCCACCTCCACTTCCCCTTTTAAAAGGCTTACTTTATTTATTTATTTATTTAAAAATGTGTTTGTATGTGTCTTGACCACAGATGTCAGAGGGGTCAAATTGGGCTGGATTTGTAGATGGTTACCAGCAACCTGACGTGGATGGGAACTGAACTCAGATCCTTTGCAAGAGTAGTACAATCTCTTTAATCACTGAGCTATCTCTCCAGACCCATTAGTATATTTTGTCTGTGTGTATGTGTGTTTTCAACTTGTTTATCATAGGAGAAATGCAATTAAAATCTCTTTGAGGGCTGGGGAGATGGCTTGACCAATAAGAACACCAGCCGCTCTTCCCGAGGACCTGGGTTCAGTCCCCAGCAAACCTATAACAACTCATAACTATCTGTAATTGTAGTTCCAGGGTTTCAGCATCCTCTTCTGGCCTCCTTGAGCACCAGGCACACAAGTATAAAATGTCAGTGTTGCGCCTGTCGTGTTGCTGCAGCCCTGTGGGAGCTGGCACCTCTCCATTGCTGGTGAGAATGTCCTGTGGCACAGGCCCGCTGAGCAGAGCCTAACAGTGTCCTGCGTCTACTCTGCAACCCAGCGTTGTCATGTCTAACAACTTACCTGGGTCAGTGTCCACAGCTTTAAGTCTGTTATGAGATAAAGGGAAAAAGGAAATCTAAGAATCCAGCTACCCAGTGGAGAACCCTGCAGCTGCAAGCACTGACAGGAGAATTCTTGTGAACCAATGGAGAGGAAGTTTGTTTATTTTTGGAGGCAGGGTCTCCTCTAGCCCGGTTAGTCTCAAACTTGTTATGTAGTTGAGGATGACATTGAATCTCTGATCCACCTGCCTCCACTTCCGAGTGCTGGCATTACAGGCATGTGTCACCATGCCAGTGTCAGTTTACATGGTGTTGACGCTCAAACCTAGACTTCCTCCATGCTAGGCAAAGTGCTCTACCTACTGAGATACATACCCAGTCCTAGAAAGTGATTTCTGGAATCTACTGGTGGGGAAGAAAATGTAAGTTGATATGTGAGTGTAAGGACTGAAGGGTTTTGTAGGTTTTTTTTTTTTTTCTAGAGAAACAGGGTCACAGATAGCCCAGGCTGGCCTCAGATTTACTCTGTAGCTGAGAATAACCTTGGACCCTGATTCTCTTGCTTCTACCTTCTATGTCTGGTTTATGTGATGTTGGGGAGCAAACCTAGGACTTTGTGCATATCAGGCAAGCTCTCTAGCAACTGAACTACTTCCTGGCCCTGTAAATGGCACTTTTATTTTTAAAAAAATAGTGAAAAGAATGCTTTTTCACATTTTAATAAAAGCTGGACAGCAGGTGGGTGTCGGTGCACACCTTTAATCCCAGCACTTGGGAAGCAGAGGCAGGTGGACCTCTGAGTTTGAGTTCCAGGACATCCAGGGTTACATAGGGAGGCCTGGTCTCAAAAAAAGAAAAAAAGAATGAAAGATGGAAAGAGAACAAGAGCTGGCAAGTTTCTGGTTGTGTAGGCAATCTAGTGCCCTTTAACTTCTGGAAACCTATACTTCCCAGCCTGAGAGTGAGCAGGGAAGAAAGCAAATAATCTGAATAGCCTGAGATTCTGGTCTTATACCTCTTCCCCACCCCACCCCCAGCACACCAGGAGCACTGGAGGAACTGCTGTCTCGCCCTGCAGGAGTGTCTCCCTGCATGATATTGGGGTCCGCTTTTGTGTGTGACACAGTCCACACAGGGATCCTTTGGGACTGCTGGGCCATGGGTAGGTGGGGGTGGTGAGAGCCTGGGCAGGCAGCTCCCTAACCATGCTGCTGTGCCTTCTTGGGCTAGCTTTGAAATACCCATGTAATACTTTGAACACATTCATTCTTCGCAGGTCCTTCCACCATGTCCTGTTTTTACAGCCCCCGCCCCCCAGTGTATTTATCCTACTGTTCACTAGTAAAGAACGCTTCTGTTAGCCCCACAAAGTCTCAGGCTGTAGTGGTGCCCTCTGTCCTCACTGTATGAAGACCTCATGTCCACTTGCATCATGCCCATTTGTCCTGATGGGTTCTCTCTCTCTCTCTCTCTCTCTCTCTCTCTCTCTCTCTCTCTCTCTCTCTCTCTCTCTCCTCCCTCCCTCCCTCCCTCCCTCCCTCCCTCCCTCCCTCCCTCCCTCCCTCCCTCCCTCCCTCCCTCCCTCCCGCTCCCTCTAAGGTTTGCCTGAGACAGGGTTTCTCTGTGTAGCCCTGGCTGTACTGGTCACAACTCAAGGTTCAGGGGGTCTGATTCCCTTTTCGGGCCTCTGTGACCTCCTATCCATAGACAGATGCACATACACATAATTTAAAATAATTTGTAAAAAAGAACCCAAGTCCAGTAAAAAACTAGAGCTCAACGACAGCCAAGGATCATGAATTAGTCTAGGTCTACAAAACCTATCTTGCTAATGTGAAATGGTAAGACGAAAAATATCCACATGAACACAAATATAAAATGAGAAGAGATCTCACCACTGACCTGAGACTAGAAAGGATCGAGGGAGTCTGCTTCTTACCTGGCTGTTTTCCAGTATCTGACTAACAGAATCCGATGGGGGAAGGACACATGTTCCTATAACCATTGGGACAAAGATGAATGGGACATAGAGAATGTGTTCAGCCAACAGCCTCCTGAAAAGTTCACTGTGAAAACCTCCAAAGAACCCCAACATTCTGGAAGATGAAGAGGAATGGGCAGATGAGCTCTCAGAGTACAGAAAATGGGTGTATAAAGTCGCAAAGTTGACTCCATCAGGAAAAACAGGTCCAGCTGGGCATTGGTGGGGCCCTCAGGAGGCAGAGGCAGATCTTTGGGTTTCAGGACAGCCAGGGCTACACACAGAGAAACCCCACCTTGAAAAAAAAATAAAGAAAAATCATAGGTCTATCACAGTTGATGAAGGCATGGGATATCACATCTTAAAGAGTAGAGGCTCCAGACAACCAGGGGTGCTCCCAAAGAGGACACTGGACTCGGGCGGCTAACCAAACTCTTTCTGAGATCAAGACTGACACAATAGTACAGCACCAGGAGGACAAGGTAAGTCTAGGCTCTGAGCAATACCTAGGAAGAGCTGCTGCGGCTGTACTTCTTTAGAAGGTACCATCTGTTTGAGAACAAGCTTCTTGGGTGGCTCCAAAATCAACTAAGACTCGAGCTTCCAGCCTGAGGCTGGCTGCGCACCTGCTTCCCGACAGTGGATGGGTGCAGCAGAGCTGTGCCACCTGGCTTCTCTGCATGAGCTGCTCCGTATGGAGCCGCGATACCAGCAGGTGTCTCTGAAGTAGTGCCCTTTTGTGTGTATTGACTCAAGAACCATTCTTCCTGTCTACATAGTGGATGTTAAATTTAAGGAAACAAAATCATAAGTCTGTCTGACCTGGGGATCCACAGGCCTGGGCTCTATCAGCTCCACGGCTGCTCCTTCCTTCACGCGTCGTCATGTCTGTGGGACATTCAGCAGTGTCCTATGTAATGAGTAGGGCTGCCCGGTCCCTTTTCTCGAGGCAGCAGGCAGGTCATCTGTAACGCAGGAAGATGGAGGTAATTTGGAGGTTGTATAACTGGGAACCTGACCTACTTAGGAAAGCTCCTTTCCACAAGGGAGCAAGTGCTTTGCTTTTTTATTTCTGAGGTGAGAAAGGGTCTCGTGTAGTTCTTGCTGCCTCTGAGCTTCCCTATCGCTGATTCAGTGGTGAACTCTTGACCTCTTGTCTTGCCCTCCCAGTACTTGGAATCCCAGCATGCACCACCACATCTTTGAGGCAACTTGTGAGCTTACATTCAGGAGCTAAGTAGTGTTAGTAAGGCAAGAGTTAGAGGGGAAGGAGCCTGCCACTGACTGGAGAGGCTGCAACTGTAGACCAGGCTGCCCTCAAACTCAGAGATTCCACCTGCCTCTGCCTCTAGAGTGCTGAGACCAAAGGTGTGCACCACCATCCCAGACATAAGTTTTATTAAGTCAACAGGCTAGCAGGGCCTGTGCCACCATGCGCCTGGCACATGGCTTGCACAGCAGCACTTGGGAGTGGGAGGTAGGATCAGAAGCTCAAGGCTATCCTTGACTTATATAGAGAATCTGAGGTCAGCGTTGGCTGTATGAGACTCTGTCTAAAGAACTTTTAAAGAAGAAAAAATTGATTGTACCTGAGGGGAGCCTGTGTATGTGAGCAGAGAGCTGCCTTATCCCTTCTACACAGGCGGGCAGCAAAGCACCTCCTGATTGTGTTTCTAATAAATTGCCAGTTATTTTACTTGGTAAACTGGTAAACATTTTCAGAAGTTGGAAGGCACTTAAAATCTTTGTGGAATGCCAAGTCTGTATTCCTCTTTGTTTGTGTTTTTGTTTAGAGACAGGGTCTCACTATGCAGCCCTGGCTGAGAACTCATTTTGTAGATAAGGCCTTGAACTCAGAGAGATCTGCCTCCTGGGATTAAAGGTGTGCCCCACCATACCTGGCATTCCTCTTGTTATGGAAGGTTCTATATGAATGGCTTAGAAGCTTGAGATTCCATTTTCGGGATGAAACTGCTTTTTATCAAACTTGGAAACACAAGAAGAAGCCAGTTTGCAGACTCAAGCATACCTGGGACCTGTGGAGCTTTTGCTTTCTCCTTCTTCTTATGGCCAATAAAACCATGGGTGTTCTTTTAGGTTTGGTCAGCACCCTAATTTCCAAAGAGAATTTCACTTGATTGAAAAAGGTATCTTTGCTTTGCTGTCAGATTCTTGCTGTTGGTTTTGGTAAGGTCAAGGGTGTGTCGCATCAGGAGTATTGCAGACAGAGTTTTTTGTCCTTGATGGGAATGAAACTCAGTATTCCTAGCCCCTTTCTTTCCAGAGTCCCATGTATGTCAGGCTGTCCTCCAACTTACTATTTGTGGTAAATAACCTTGAGAGTCACATCCTCCTGCCTCTACCCCCCAGGCTCTAGGATTATAGGTGTTGGCAACCACACCCTGTGTATATAGCTGTGGGGATTCAAACCTCATGTATGCTAAGTGAACACAGTGCCAACTGAGCTACAGCCTCAGCCCAGGAAAATCACTGATGCTGTCTTATAGTCTTGAGTTTGGACCAGAGGCACAGCACACTGAAAACATCGAGAGAGCATTGCTAGTGCTGGCTTGTGTTCAGCTCTGGGGGCTGCCTTGGTCATGCTGTCCTAGTCTTCTCCAATCTGGGTTCACTTTTCTGGACTCACTTCTCATGATTCAGTAACTTATTAGCCTCGTTAACTGGTACTTACTGTCACCGAAGCCAGCAAGTGTCAGGCATGTACAGCCAAGCAGGGCATTAAGGTCTCACTGCACTGAGAAGGGTCGTGCCACCCCCCACACCACCTCTGGTAGACTGCTGACACACTTTACAGGGCCATGTACAGGTAGTTTGTGAAAATAGATTACTTGAAATATCCCATAATAAAAGTAACCCCTGTACCTGGTACTCAGTAGCTTCCACTACACACTCACTTCATAGGTATAAATCCAACCATGTACTGGGTGTAGACCATAGTGAGCTGCAGCCCTGAGCACTGGGCTGCTCCTACACCTGGCACTATCCATGCTGCCTCGTCAATTGTGAATTCTGTTTGAGACTTGTCTAATGTAGTTACTGTTCCTGCTTTGGAGAGGGGGTGTGTCTTGGGAATGAGGATGGTAGTAAGAATTGCAGATTTAACCCAGGCCTTTGCCTTCTTCATCCCGTGAGGTTTGCCCTGAGCTGGATCCTGTTCATCCTAAGTCGGATGATCTGATCTACAGGACTTGTTGAACAACACTGGACTTTGACTTTAAGTTTCTCTCTCTCCCCTCCTTCTCTCTCTCCCTCCTTCCCTCCCTCTCTCCTTTCCTACCTCCCTGTCTCCCTCCCTCCTTCTCTCCCTCCCCTCCTCTTTCTTGGTTTGTATAGCAGCTTTGGCTCCTGTCCTGGAACTCGCTCAGTAGACAAGGCTAACCTTAAACCCACAGAGATCCACCTCTCTCTGCCTCCCAAGTGCTGGCATTAAAGACATGACCCACCGTGCCTGGCTCTTATTATTATTATTTATTATATATTATTATTTTAGTATGCATAGGTGCTTTGCCTGCATGTATGTGTCTCTGTACCATATGTATGCAGCACCTGAGGAGGCCAGACGAGGGTGGCATGTCTGGAACTGAGCTTGGAAATGAAATGGTTATGAGCAACCTGGGCTCACAGAGACTGAACCGACAACCAGGGAGCCTGTGTGGGGCTGACCTAAGCACTCTGCATGTGTGTCACGGTTGTATAGCTTGGTCCTCTTGTGGGACTCCTAACAATGGAAACAGGAGCTATCTCTGAATCTTTTACTGGCTTTTGGTTCCCTATTCCTCATACTGGGTTGTCTTGCCCAACTTAATACATGGGGAGTGCTTAGTCTTACTGCAACTTCATATGCCATGTTTTGTTGATACTTATGGGAATGGGAAAGCTGCCATGGAATGGATTGGGGGGTGGGTGTGGAGGAGACACTGGGAGGAGATGAGGGAGGGCAAGCTGCAGCCAGGATGTAAAATTATAAGTTTATTTGTTAAAAAATAATAATACATTTGTTATTGTTGTGTGTGGTAGGTTTATGGCTATATTGTGAACTGTGCTGTGTGTGTAGATCAGAGGACAGCTTTGCGGAGTCACTTCTTTTCTTCCTCCTTTCTGTGGTTTTGGGGATTGGTCTCAGGTTGTCAGGTTTGTATGGCGAGTGTTTTACTCACTGAGCTATCTCACTAGCCTGATGTTGAATTTGATCCTAGATGTGAGGGACTCCAAGTTAGTTGCATGGGACTGTCTTATTGTACGTAGGTGGTCTGGTCTGCAGAGACAAAAGAGCGATGGGTCTAGGTGGTTGGGGACAGGAACTTTGTTTCTGAACCAGAATTGTGTCCTGTGGCTTCAGTCAGTTAGTTCCCTGGGGACAGATCTCTACAGTCTTGTTCTGCAGATGAAGTTGCTGGGCAGGGTCCTTAGGCTCACTTAGTTCAAAGCATTCTCAATAGGAAATGTTGGGGGCTGGTGAGATGGCTCAGTAGATGAAGGCACCTGAGTTCAATCCCTGGTACTCACATAGTAGATGGAAGAACTGACTCCAGCAAGTGGTCTCCACACTCACACTGTGGCAAGTATGCACTCTCTCAAGTGGATAAATAAGGCGGTGTTAAAATGTTAAGAAAATTTGGCCAGGCGTTGGTGGCGCACGCCTTTAATCCCAGCACTCAGGAGGCAGAGGCAGGTGGATCTCTGTGAGTTCGAGGCCAGCCTGGTCTACAGAGCGAGTTCCAGGACAGCCTCCAAAACAATACAGAGAAACCCTGTCTCGAAAAAAAAAAATGTTAAGAAAATTCAAGTGGCTGCATGTGCTTTGACTTGGAGAAAGTATTTTTCTCCTTTCTTTGGAGCCTTTCCTAACTCATGAAGGGTGTGGCCTCAAAAGGAGCTGAAGACTGGCTACAGAAGCAGCAAACTCTGCCCTGGTGGTCGTCTGCTGCTTGTTTCCCTTCCTCCAGGCTGTAGGCCTCAGGTATCAGGGTGCCTCTGTGGGCCTCTTCAGTGGGAGGCAGCAGGCCATGATAGTCAGGGAGCCATGAGAACTTGTTTTCTGTGTCACAGGGTTTTCCAGGTGATAGCATTTGCTAGGCTGTCCTTGAGCAGAGATGAGATCTGCGGAAGGTGTTCTGCGTTTGTCAATAGAATGCCTGAATCTCTGCTTTCATTTTGTCGTTCCTCTACGGTGGGTCACGTGATGGCTTCTGCACTTGAGGCATGTTAACGGTTTAAGGAATGTCTCTCTAGCCTATCCATCCCGCTATGACTTGAAGACACAGTAAACAGGCATGTTAACCGTTTAAGGAGTGTCTCTCTAACCTATCCATCCTGCTATGACTTGAAGACACAGTAAACAGGCATGTTAATCGTTTAAGGAATGTCTCTCTAGCCTATCCATCCCGCTATGACTTGAAGACACAGTAAACAAGTCATTGTTCGAAACCTGTAGTCACCTTGGAAGAACAGAATCTCAGATCCCCTATCCCCCCACATTCTGATCCTTTATTCTCCTTCACTTGTTTACTGAGTTAATGTCATCCTAGTTCAAGTTGATCCACTTTATACTAGAGTCTAAAGAGAAAGGTTGAAGTTTTCTGTTGTAGGGTATCTACCAGAGAAGACTGCTCTGACATGGGTTTAAGCTAATAGAAATTCTTTATTAGCCACCCAGTGACCACACTGAGTGTTTGTGATCCCATTGTAGCCCCTAACATTTCTCAGGGTGAGCTTTTAAGAACTAAAAACATTCTGGGTTGACATACTTCAGTTAACAAGAACAGTTAGTCAGAACCTGACTTATAGGAGTCAAAAAACAAGGTTGGTACGTTTATTCCAGAACTATACACTTTGGTGGATTAGGTCTTTGTTTTCATTTTGGCAGGTGGTGCTGTCTTCATGCTGAATTTTATGGCCTGGATGGAGTCAGTTGTGCTAAGATCTGGGGGTCCTTTACATTTTCTGTTCTTGAAATGAAAAGCCCTTTATGAAGTAGTCACTCTATAGTGACTCATTGACTCATTGACTGGTGAGGAAATTAACAAACTACTTGGTGCCTGGATGTTCTTGGTGCCTTAATTCTTGTTTTGTGTTTTGTTTTGTTTGAGAGAGGATCTTATGTAGCTCAGGCTGACCTCATACTATGCACATGTAACCTGTGCTCCTGACCGTTAGTCTCTGCTTCCTGAGTGCTGAGATTACAGCCATGAGCCACTTTGGTGCCCCCCCGCGCCCCCCTTAACAAGACGTAGCGTTATTTATTATTATTTGTGTTTCACCTGTGTATGAAGTGTGTGCCTGGTATCTGTGGAGCCAGAAGAGGGTGTGGATCCACTGCAGTTACAGACGGCTGGGAACTGCCATGAGAGTGCTATGGGTCCTGGGAATTGAATTGAATCCAGTCCTCTGGAAGAGCAGCTAATGCTTTTTTTTTTCCAATACAGGGTTTCTTCTATAGTCCTTGATGTCATGGAATTCACTCTGTAGCCCAGGCTGGCCTCAAACTCACAGAGATCTGTCTGCCTCTGCTTCCCAAGTGCTGGAATTAATGATGTGCATCACTACCACCTGGCTTATTTTTTAACAACCTTATTTTATGTCTTTTTGCTTGCATGTATGTCTGTGCATCGTAAGCACATATTGGATCCCATGGAACTGGAGTTATAGACAGTTGGGAAATGCCATACAGGTTCTGGGAACTGAACCCAGATCCTCTGGAAGAGCAACAAGTTATTTTTAACAACTGAACCTGTCTCCAGTCCCTAAAAGACATAGATATATATCTCTATTTCTATCTTTCTTTGTTTTTTTTCTTTTTTTTTTTTTTTTTTTTCGAGACAGGGTTTCTCTGTGGCTTTGGAGGCTGTCCTGGAACTCGCTCTGTAGACCAGGCTGGCCTCGAACTCACAGAGATCCGCCTGCCTCTGCCTCCCGAGTGCTGGGATTAAAGGCGTGCGCCACCAACGCCCGGCTTTCTATTTCTATCTAGTCATCTGTCCGTCCGTCCGTCCGTCTGTCCGTCTGTCCGTCCGTCCGTCCATCCATCCATCCATCCATCCATCCATCCATCCCTGTGTGTGTTTATCTATGTGTCTGTTACACTATGTGAATGAAAGTATCATTGAAGGCCAGAGGGGCATGGATCCCCGGAGGTAGAGCTCAAGGCAGGAGGTGGGGTGGCATGGTAGCTCAGTGGTAATGGTGTTGGTTGCAAGGCCTGACAGAGTTTGATCTCCAGAACCCAGATGGTGGAAGGAGATAACTGATTTCTAAGTCTCCAACTTTCACATGGTGCTGTAGCATGTATGTGCACACACAAGATGTAATTTAAAAAGTGAAGACTTAAGGAAGGTGCTAGATGATACCTTTAATTGCCTTTCAGGTCCTGTTGGTAAGAGAAACCCCATTTGCTATTTTAGGACAGGCGCTGACTGCTTTGTAGCTTAGTTCTGCTGAAGGACAGGCACAGCTGGAGACCCTTCAGCACCTGGGTATAGATTGGTTCTCCAATGTGATTAGCCTCTTTCCAGGCCCTTGGCGTTTTTTTCCCATGTAAGACAGTGTTTTATCCTTACAAAGCCTAGTGAGTTCATCCTGGCAGTCTGTTGGTGTGGTGTGTCCATGCCTAGTGATCCAGGGAGCTATTTTTGTACTGAGAGAAGCTGAGCTGCAAATGAGCACACTCAAGTGTTGGAAGCCTTGCGGTATTTAACATACCTGTCTCACTTTCAAGTTTAAGTTTAGAAATAAACACACATTACCTTTAAGGTGCCAAGAAAGTAGACGTCAGATTTGTTCTAATGATGTCATTTTCCCTAGTAACACCTGGTAACCAGTGCTATTGGTTGTCTTTGTTTTGTGTTTGCATAGCCTGCCATTTTTTGTTTTTTTCGAGACAGGGTTTCTCTGTATGGCTTTGGAGGCTGTCCTGGAACTCAATCTGTAGACCAGGCTGGCCTCAAACTCACAGAGATCTGCCTGCCTCTGCCTCCCGAGTGCTGGACCTGCCATTTTTATTACAATTCATTTTATTTATTGTGGATGGGGGTGCATGTGCACGTATGTGTAGAGGCCAGAGGACACTTTCTAGGAGTTTCTCCTACTGCGTGGGGCTCAGGGACTGAACTGTGCTTGTCTTGTTTGGAGTCAAGCACCCCTACCTGTGAGTCACCAGGCTGGTATCTAGTGAAGATTTTTGTTTGTTTTGTTTTGTTTTTGGTTGTTTTGAGACAGGGTTTCTCTGTGTAACCCTGGCTGTCCTGGAACTGGCTCTGTAGACCAGGCTGGTCTTGAACTCAGAGACCTTGTGCTACCACTGCATAGCTCTGCTCTGTATGTAGCCTTGGAACTTGAGGGAGTCTTCATGTGCTGGCTAGTTTTATGTCAGGTTGACATAAACTGGAGTCATTTGGGAAAAGGGACTCCCAGTTGAGAAAATGCTTCCATTGAATTGGTCTGTAGGCCAGTCTGTAACATCTATAGTAAGCAGTACCCTTCTATGCCATAGACTTAAGTTCCTGCCCTGGTTTCTGTGGATGATGACCTCAACCCTTTCGAACCAAGTTGGTTTTGATCATGGAGTTCCATCACAGCGGTAGAATCTAAGACACTTACTAGCTTAGCCTCCTTAGTACCAAGATGACAGACTTGTCACCCTGCTCAGTCAAGAAACAAATGCTTTTTGAAGAATAAATACTAAGCATACCTGAAAATGCACAGCTCCAGCCTTTTGAAGGAAGACTGACAAGGAGGACCCTGAGTTCCAGGGAAGCTTGGGCTGTGTAGTATGATGACATCTCAGAATACTAAGTCTGAAAGGCTTAATTTGTACTCCCTATGGCTCCAAAATTCACAGGAAGTAGTACGTCTGTCTTTGCTCCATCTCCTTTTCCCTCATTTAATGTTTAAGAGATATATTAGTTACTTTTCCGTTGCTTCTGATAGTAGCATGACCAGGGCACGTTAGAGAAGGAAGTGTTTATTTGGTCTTACCGGTACAGAGGGTTATGATGGCAGAGTGACAGCAGGCACAGGAAGCCGACAGCTATCTTTTACTGCATGCACAAAGCAGAGTACTGGGGTTGATGTGAGACTTTAAAACATCAAAGTCTGTCTCCCATGACATACATTCTCCAGCAAGACCACACCTGCTAAAATCTATCCACCAAGAGCTGAGCACCAGGTACCCAAACATGATGTAAGTCTGTGGGGGACAGTCTTACTCAAAACATCGTAAAAGATAACATTTTTTCTTAGGGTCCTACCTGATTCCCAGACTCTCTGACAGTGGGATTGTAGGATGGTACTCCTCTGAGCCATCTCTAAAGTCCATATATGAGTGAGTACATACTATGTTTGTCTTTTTGTGACTGGGTTACCTCACTCAGGATGGTTTCTTCTAGTGCCATCCATTTGCCAGCAAATTTCAAGATTCCTTTTTTTTTTTTTTTGGTTTTTCGAGACAGGGTTTCTCTGTTGTCTTGGAGGCTGTCCTGGAACTCGCTCTGTATACCAGGCTGGCCTCAAACTCATAGAGATCCACCTGCCTCTGCCTCCCTAGTGCTGGGATTAAAGGTGTGCTCCACCAATGCCCGGCTAAGATTCCATTGTTTTTTCCCCGCTGAATAGTACTCCATTGTATAAATGTACCACATTTTCTCTATCCACTGTTCAGTTGAGGGGCATCTAGGTTGCTTCCAGGTTCTGGCTATTACAAATAATGCTGCTATGAACATAGTGGAACAGACTTCCTTGTTGCATGAATGTGTATCTTTTGGGTATATGACTAGTAGTGAAATCGCTGGGTCTTGTGGTAGATTGATTCCCATTTTCCTGAGGAATCTCCATACTGATTTCCAAAGTGGGTGTACGAGTTGACATTCCCACCAACAGTGGAGGAGTGTTCTCTCTTCACATCCTCTCCAGCATAAATTGTCATTGGAGTTTTTGATTTTAGCCATTCTGACAGAAGTGAGATGTTTTGATTTGCATTTCCCTAATGGCTAAGGATGCTGAGCACTTTCTCAAGTGTCTCTCAGCCATTTTAGACTCCTTTATTGAGAATTTTCTATTTAGGGGAGTGAGCAAAGATCTCCTGAGCAGACTGGGAGCATGGGGGGAGGGGAAGGGGAGTCGGAAAGAGGAGAGGGGGAGAGGAGGACATGGGGGAGCAGGAAGAATAGAGGAGAACAAAATGAGAGGTACCATAATAGAGGGAGTCATTATAGGTTTGGGGAGAGACCTGGCACTAACTAGTGAGATTTCCAGAGATCTACAAGGATGACACCAACTGGCAAACAAAGCAATAGTGGAGAGACTACCTTAAATGCCCATCCTTAATAATGAGTTTGATGACTTCCTTATATGCTATCCTAGAACCTTCATCCAGTGACTAATGGAAACAGAGGCAGACACCCACAGCTAAACATTGAATTGAACTCCTGGAACCCAGTGACAGAAAGGGAGGAATGATGAGCAAAGGGGTCAAGATCGGGCTGGTGAAACCCACAGAAACAGCTGACCTGAACAAGGGGGAGCTCTTGGACCTCTGCCGGATGGCTGGGAGACCAACATGGGACTGATCCAGACTCCCTGAATGTGGGTGTCAGCGAGGAGGCCTGGACAATCTGTGAGGCTTTGGGTGGTGGATTGGTGTTTGGCCCAGGTGTACAGATGGACTTTGGGTGCCCCTCCCACAGTAAGGGATGCTCTCTCAGCCTGATCTCTTGGGGAAGGACCTGGGCCCTGCAATGGATGAAATGGCAGACTCTGGGGATCCCCCACGGATGGTCTCACCCTCCCTGGGGAATGGAGTGGGGATTTGGTGGGGGCCTGGGGGAGCTGGTGGGGGGACAGGGGAGGAGGGGAGGGAGGGGAGCTGGGATTGACATGTGAAGCAGGCTTGAAATAAAAAAAAAAAAGGTAACATTTTTATACCTGTGCCTATCCTGTCAGCCCCTTGGTGGCAGAGAGTGCTGGACAGAAATGCTGGCGCTTGCTGCTAGGCCTGACAGTAGCTGGTGAGAATTGGTGTGAAACCAAGAAGCAGCAGGACTCAGTGTCAGTTATCGGCCTCTTCAAGTAGGAGCCGCTCCTAAGGAAGGGAGTGGGACTGGTCCTCACTCTTCTTTCCTGCAGCCTGTCTGAACTCAACAAAAGGCTTTCATGCGTTGGTGGTGCATGCCTTTGATCCCAGTACTTGGGAAGCAGAGGCAGGCGAATTTCTCTGAGTTCAAGGCCAGCCTACAAAGCAAGTTCCAGGACAGCCTCCAAAACACTACAGAGAAACTCTGTCTTGGAAAAGGAAAAAAAAAAAAGGCTTTCATGCTTCTTGAGGAGTGTTACTTTGGAATTATGTTTTTACCCTGCAGATAAACTAACATAAACCAGGGGAGTGGAGACCTTGAAGTAACCAACAGATTTGAGATTTGATGTGATCAAGAGGTCTTAGATGTGCTAGTCCCTTCCAGTCCTTGGTGGATACGGGTTGGCGCAGCACAGGGTGTCTGTGCTGTCATCTAATGGACAGCAGAACAGTCTGCTGTGTGCATGCTGTGCTACTTTGGCAGATTTTTAGAAGGAAGGGTGGGCGCAACAAGATGGGCTGGCTGCAGGCTTTGGGGTGTGTGTGTATGTGTGTGTGTGTTTAGATTCACTTTGTAGCCAAGGATGGCCTTGAACTTCCTGATCTTTTGCCTACACCTCCCCAGTTCTGGGATCTAACCCAGGACTTGTGCACACACGAAGCAGACACTGCTTACTGTACCCCTCCCCTTCAGTGCAATCTTTAGAACTTCCCCACAGTTGAGTGTCTCTACTGCTCATGCTTAGAATAGTAGGGTGTTTATGGATACGAAAGGGGTCCTCAGTCAGTGAGTGGTGTCACATGCCTTTAAGCAGAGGCAGTCAGATCTCTGTGAGTTCAAGGACTCTTAGCTTCTATAAAATACCTCAGGATTTTGAGTCTCCCATGACAACAAAATTTAAACTTGGGGATGGTTTTTCCTTGCAGTGAGGGCTCCTGTCTATCTACCTACCTATCTATCCATCCATTCATCCATCTATCTATTTTTGATACAGGATTTCTCTGTCTAACAGTCCTGGCTGTCCTGGAACTTGCTTTGTAGACCAGGCTGGCCTCAAACTCACTGAGATCCACCCGCCTCTGCCTCCTGAGTGCTGAGATTAAAGGCTGCGCCATCACTGCCTGACTGCAGTGAGTTTTCCATAGAGAGATCTAGCATCCAGGGAGCTGTGGCTAGTGTATTAGTCATTCTCAGATTAGTGAGCTGCATGTAGCCTCTGTAGTAGAAATGGCGTAAGTTCTGGTGTTTTCCTGTTTAGGAGCAGTGGCTTTTTTTTTTTTTTTTTTTTTTTGGTTTTTCGAGACAGGGTTTCTCTGGTTGTTTTGGAGGCTGTCCTGGAACTTGCTCTGTATACCAGGCTGGCCTCGAACTCACAGAGATCCACCTGCCTCTGCCTCCCGAGTGCTGGGATTAAAGGCGTGTGCCACCAATGCCCGGTGATCAGTGGCTTCCTGTCCTACAGAGTCTGTGACTATCCTGTTTGGGGTGTTGGGTTTATTTTTTTTTCCTTCTTTTATTTATCTATTTTTTGGAGACTCTTATATCATGTACTGTAGTCCGTTGCCCTCACCTATGGACCCCCCCAAAAAAAAAGAATGGAAAAAAAAATGAAAAAAAAAACAACCTTTCTACACCTGCACCCCAACCAGACGCCATCATCTGTGGAGCTGTGTAGTGGCTAGTGAGGGGCTGGCCAGCCCTCCTGCTCCCAGGTCTGTGAGGGGCCAGCACTCCCTCAAGCCCACTCCATGTCCATGCTGTTGAGGGATGGCGCCAGCTCTCCTGTACCAAGGCCGGTCCAGTGCCAGCTTTCCTATACCCAAACCATAGCTGGATCTGGCCTACTAGAGGAGGAGCCGGTCTCCTGAGGGGCAGGGCCAACTCAGGACAGCCCAGGGACATCAACACAGCCCCTGGCTGCATCAGGACCACTGATCCACTCTTGAACCTCAGTGGCTGCTTGGACCATGAGTCTCAACATGGCCTTCAGTAACTATACATGCCACTCACATCCCGAAGGCACCCTGAGTCAGCAAAGCCTGAGGACAGCACCACGGCATCAGGCAGTGGCAGACTGTATATGTCCACAAGGAACTTAGGCTTCCTTGTGGCCTGGGGCAGAAGCATGGACCACAGATACCAACATGGTCTTCAGTGGCACCATGTAACATGCTGGACCTTTGAGGAGGTCCAATGCAGAAAGTGAACCTTTCCTCGTCTTGGAGCTTTACGGTTGCCCAAAGCTCCTAGTTAATGATTTGCTTCAAAGTGTTTGGCTAGGGCTGCAGGATGAACACCAGAGTACTTGGTGCTCTGTTAGTAGCTTGGCTGTAGATATTCTTGGATTTCTCAAGGACAGAGTGGCCAGTGTGATTCTGGATTGGCTAGCCCTTCAGGAAACAGCAGGGTTCTGCAGACTTCTGTGCTTAGGAAACCTTGAAGAAAGAAGGGAGACATTTGTATCCAATAAATCACCTTTTGGGACTAGAGAGATGGCTCAGCAGTTAAGAGTACTGCTTGCTCTTCCTGGAAGACCCAGGTTCAGTTCCCAGCGCCCACAGTCTGTAATTCCACTCCCGGTGCTCATTCATACATGCAGGCCAAATACCCATGTATATATTTTAAAGATTATTATTTTTTAACTCAGTTGATAAATAGACCACCAAGCTCAGCACAACACTGGCATACAGAGAGCCGCATGGGTACGACTGTGGAGGAGACATGGTCTCTGACTTACGAGCCTTGCACTGTTGTGGCTAGTCATTCTGTTTTGAGTCTGACTTGAAATTGCATGTGATGTGGTTGGTGGCTGGGCTGGACATGGTGGCCTGATTTGTTCAGGGTCTCTTTTCTGGTGCCTGTAAGTCTAGATTCTTGAGATAGTGTCCTGCCTTTTGGGTCTGGGGCATGTGATGGACCATTGAACACTCTGTCCTACTGGAGTCCTCAGAGGCACTTGTGTGTCTGCTGCTGCCCGCCTTCTTTTCTTCTTTTTCCACAGGCCCGCCCTTCAGAGTTCTGCCACTGTCCCCTACTGGGCACTCTTCCAACTGCACTTAAACCATCACTCTGTGTTTGTAGCACTGCCATTGGTTGTGAGCTCTGACCATCCTTGGTGCTGACTTTGTTGTCCTGCTCCTGCATCTTGTGTCCCTATGGGGCAGGTGAACTCTGTTCCTGCTCTTCTGTTTTCAACTGTCTGTCTAGTGACTTTATATTCCTGGTCTTTTTATTTGTTTGTTTGGTTTTTTTTGGGACAGGGTTTCCTTGTATAGCCCTGGCCATCCTGGAACTCTGTAGACCAGGCTGGCCTCCAACTCGGAGATCTGCCTGCCTCTGCCTCTCAAGTGCTGGGTAAAGGTGTGCACCACCTCTACTGCCCGGCTGACATTCCTGTTCTTATTTGGCTTACCTGAGGTCCTCTAGATGCAGCCACGAAGAGGAGTGGAAGGAGGAGGAGCAAAGACGAATCTCGGTGCTTGTTGGAAGTGCCATGTGTGGTGTCATTACCCTATCCTCCCAGGCCTTGCCCCACCTTCCCAACAGCCTGTGCAGTGTCCTCTCCTTGCTCTGGTTGGCAGTAGAATCTAGTTTCCCTGCTACTCTCCTGGGCAGGGCTTCTGTGAGATATTCTGGTGACTCACTGCTGTGCCATGTGTGCCAGCCACCCGACAGAGGAGGCTCTGTCACTGTTAGGCTTTGGATTGATGGGTATGGCCTCAGCCAAAACCAGTGCAACTACAGGGTTAAAACACCCTTATTCATCCCTAATTCACAGAGAGAGAGAGAGGGGGGGGGGAGAGAGGGGAGAGAGAGGGGAGAGAGAGGGGAGAGAGAGGGGAGAGAGAGGGAGAGAGAGAGAGACTGACTGGGTCTGGCTTGGGCTTCTGAAACCTCAAAGCCTACCCCAGTCTCAAAGCCCACCCCAGTGACCCATCTCTTCCAAAAAGGCCACACCTATATGATGTGGGCATTCTTACTCAAACCATAGCTATCCACCATCCTAGAGGCTTCCCTTGCTGTCCTGCCTACACTCTGAGCACAAGTCATCTTTAGTCAATGTTCCACCCTCCGTCTTGTCCCCCTCCCTGGTTTTTAAACTTTTTTTAAAAAGATTTTATTTATTATGAATACAACATCCTGCCTCCATGTATGTCTGCACTCCAGAAGGGGGCACCAGATCTCATTGTGGATGGTTGTGAGCCACCATGTGGTTGATGGGAATTGAACTCAGGACCTCTGGAAGAGCAGTCGGTGCTCTTAACCTCTGAGCCATCTCTCCAGCCCCATTTTTAAACTTTTAATTATGGAAGAATACATACCCAAATAAAATGGGAGAGTAGTGGTTCCCTTCCTGTTTTGCTAACTTGGTCATGCAAATTCAGTTGTGTCTGTACTTATCCCACATATATGTAATTTAATATTTAATATTACATATTTATTTAAAATAATACATATCTAACCTATTCTAATTATTATGTTAATATTAAATATTGGATAAATAATATCTAATGTATTAAATAAATATAGACATTGAATATAAACTACATTTATAAATATAAGTATTAAGTAATATATATTTGTTTAATTTTGAGATTCAAGGTCTTATATATCCCAGACCCACCTCAACTCACTATGTAGCCCTGGATAACCTTGTATTCCTCCTGATCCTCCTGCCTCCACTTTCCAAGTGCTATCATTAAAGATATGTACCACGACTCCTGGCTGGGCATGAAATCCAGGACTTGCAGAATGCTAGGCAAGCACTCTACCAATTAAGACACAACCTCAGCGCCAGAATTTTGAAGTATCTCCAGATATATCAGTAAGTATATGTAGAAATCAGTGCTCTAAAATATTGCCAAATCTGTGACAATTAACAACAGCTCCATGTCATCAGTATTCAGTAAGAACTCGGATTTCTGCCACCTTTAGGTGTGTGCTTGAGTGGAGGCCCCAGGTTAACATCACGCTTCACCTTTCCCCCAGTCTCTCTGAACTTAGAGCTTGCTGATGCAGCTGTCTTGGCCCGCAATCCCCAGGGTTCCTCTTGTTTCTGATTCTTATGCTGGAATTATGGGTGTGTGCTGCTGTGCTCTGCAGTTTTTAAAATCTGAGTGTGGGAGATCCAGTTCAGGTTCTCATGCTTACATGTCTAGCTCCCTATGGTTTCCTACTGAGACAGCTTGCCTGGTTGTCTCTGGTTTTGAACGGTGCTTGTTTGGGTCCATATTCATGAAAGTACCACAGATCTGTCTTCTTGAAATCAGTTGCTTTTCTGTCTCTGTCACACTTCTCATGGGCTGAATTTGCATCCTGTTGCTTGCCTGGTTCTGAATCCTAGTCCTTGTCTACCTGTTTAGGGATTGGAGGTGGTGTTGTTAGGGCTCTGGTATTTGCGTCAGTAGTTAGGATAGGGCTGGAGGGATAGCTCAGCCCTTAAAGGCTAGGCTCACAACCAAAAGTATAAGAGTAGTTAGGATAGCACCACCTGCTGCTTGGTGAGGTTCTGTGTGCTCAGTTAGCCAGGCTGCTGCCGCCTCCTTTTGTTTAACCGATTTTCACAGTGAATTGATTGGCTCGTCTTTTGACCCAATTATGCCCTCAGACTGAAGCATGCCTGATGAGTTTGATGCAGTTCCTGTAGACGTGCTGCAGCAGACTTGGATAGTTACTCTGTTCTCAGCCATGGCGCTGTGCGCTACACTCTGCTGACACTCTTTTTTTTTTTTTTTTTTTTTTGGTTTTTCGAGACAAGGTTTCCCTGTGGCTCTGGAGGCTGTCCTGGAACTCCCTTGGTAGACCAGGCTGGTCTCGAACTCACAGAGATCCGCCTGCCTCTGCCTCCCGAGTGCTGGGATTAAAGGCGTGCGCCACCACCGCCCGGCTGCTGACACTCTTCAGCTTCACACCGTCCGTCTTGCCTCTTTCAGCAGCACCACAGCTGGGGGGGTTTTCTTCCAGGCCTCCTAATGCTCTGGTAGCTTCCTTTCTCTCACACAGTGCCCTTGAAGGAATTCCAAACCATGGCCACAGCTACAAAGTTAGCCATAGTCCCTTTCCTTCCCTTCCTTTCCATTTTCTTCTTTTGAAGCAGTCATATAACCCAGACTGGCCTTGAACTTGCTCTATAGCTAAGGGTAACTGAACACCTAGTCCTCCAAGTGCTGGGATTTCTCTCTTTCTCTCCCCGTGTCCACAGTTGGTTCTGCTTTTGATATTTTAAAACTACTTTGTTTGTTTTTCTTATACTGGGGATTGAACTCAGGGGCCTTGAACATGCTGGGCAAGTAATCTACCACTGAGCCACACTCCCAGGCTTTTGTTTGTTTGTTTGTTTGTTTGTTTGTTTGTTTTGAGACAGGCTTTCACTGTAGCCTTGACTGTCCTGGGACTTGGTCTGTAGATCAATCAGGCTGTCCTCGAACTCACACAGAGATCTGCCTGCCTCTGTATCAACCTGCGCGGACCATCTTTTAATTCTTTCTAAAGATTCCAGCTTTTAGCAGCACATAGACTGGTGGAATCCAAATGTCTGTTATTTCATACTGCTCTCCCAAAGCTTAGTGATAATCCAGCTTTCTCCCTTAGGAAGTCACTTGATTTTTATGTATGTTTAAATGATTTTTTTCCTTTGAAGTTCAAAATTTTCACAGACTAAAAGTCTTGGAGTAGGTCTTTGATGTCTTTAAGTACCTAGTATTGTACTTTCAGTGTATAATTAATTTAAAAAGATTTTATTTTTAAGATTATGTATTTGGCTGGGCTCTGGAGGTAGAGGCAGAGGAATCTTTGAGAGTTCAAGGCCAGCCTGGTCTACAGAATGAGTTTCAGGACAGTCAGGGCTACATAGAGAAATAAAATAAATATTATGTTTGTGTGTATGTGTCACATGTATGTGGGTGGGTGGCCCTCATAGGACAGAAGAAGGCATCAGATCCCTTGGAGATGGAGTTATAGGTGGCTGTGATTCACCTGATGTGGGCACTAGGAACTGAGCTCAGCTCCTTGGAGCAAGGAGCACTGGTAACTATTGTGCCATTTTTCCAGCCCTTCAGTTTTAATTTTTAATTATACGCGTGCGCGCGCGCACCTGTGTGTGTGTGTGTGTGTGTGTGTGTGTGTGTGTGTGTGTGTGTGTGTGTGTGTGTGTGGTTAAGTGCAGGTGAATGTAGGTGCTGGCAGAGGTCAGAAGGCAGCAGATCCCCTGGAGCAAATGTTACATGGGGCGTGGCTGAGTTTGGGTCTCCTATAAGAGCAGTGTGCTCTTGTAAACACTGATCTATCTCTCCAACTCTAATTGTCTTTTGTTTTTTGAGACAGGGTCTCTCTGTGTATCCCTGGCTGTTCTGGAACTTGCTGTGTAGACCAGGCTGGCTTTGAACTCAGGGATCTTCCTGCCTCTGCCTCCCAAGTATTGTGGTTTTGTTTTTTAATTCTAGGGAGTTTTCCTTGAATATTTTCAGTATTGTGTTTCTTTGCTTTAATTTTCTTCTCTGAGGCTTCTGTTGGATCTCATTTGTCTCACTTTAAGATTTATCTTAAAATTAAAAAAATAATGTTGTATATTGTGTCTGTGCATGTGTTTCTGTGTGTGTTTGTGTGTGTGTGTGTGCAGGCTTGTATGTGCTGTGGCATGTGTGTGGAGGTCAGAACAACTTGAGGGAGTTGACTGTGTCTTTGTACTGTGGAGATCAAACTCAGGCTATCAGGCTTGATGACATTTTTACCTACTGATCCATCTTGCTGGCATATTTATCTTTTTCTCTTGATTCCCTTTTAGACCCTTTTATTATTTTTAAGAGCTTTGGAATATGATTTGTATACCATGAAATTGCCACCATTCTATGTGTGGTTCAGGGTTTTCTAGGAAGTCAGTACAACAGGTGCAGCTGTTGCCATACTGTAGTTTTTACACTTTCACATCGTCCAGATGCCTCCGGTTGTCAGGCTCTTTACCACTCTGCAGTTCTTCCAGTTGCATTCATTCTAGAGGACAACATCTACTTGCATTTTTAATTCTCATCCTCTGCATGGCTAAGACTGCTGAATGTCTTTTTATGTGCTTAGCACCATTTATGTGTGTGTGTGTGTGCACAGTTATGTGTGTATTTTTAAGACAGGGTTTCATTGTGTTGTCCAGCCCAACTTAGAAGTCCTGGACTCAAGTAGTTATCATACCTCAACTTCTAAGAGCTGGGACTATAGGTGTGTATTAATACACCTATAGTTTTGTGTTTGCTTATTTATTTTTGTGTGTGCATGTTTGTATGTGCATATGTATATGTGGTTACATGTGCACATGTGTGTGGAGGCCAGAGGTTGTTGTTGGGTATCTTCCTTACTCCCTCCCCAATCTCTCTCTCTCTCTCTCTCTCTCTCTCTCTCTCTCTCTCTCTCTCTCTCTCTCTCTCTCTCTCTCTCTCTCTCTCATGTGATACACTTATATGTATGTGAAGGCCAGAGGAGGACTTTGGGGATCCTATGTCCTGCTCTATGACTCTTCACCTAGTCCCTTGAGACAGAGTCTGTCCCTGAATCTGGAGTTAGCCTGGTGCCAACAAGCCCCAGTGATGCTTCTGTCTCTGGGCGCCCTCAGCACTGGGGTTACAGGTGTGTGCAGTCATGTCTAACTTTTTATGTGGATGCTTGGGACTTAAATCCAGGTTCTCATGCCTGCTTAGCAAGCATTTGCCCCCGCGGAGCCATCTTCCTGGCTCTACCACCTTAAGTTTCTGAGACAGGTTCTCTCACTGAACCTGGAGCTCACCAGTTTGGCTAGAGTGGCCAGGGAGCCCCAGGGTCCCCGGTCTGCTTCCCCGGTACTGGGATTGCAGCTGCACGCTGTTACAACTTGCTTTGTATGTAAGTGCTGGATGCTAGGATGGAACTCATGTCCTCATGCTTGCATGGCAGGCACTTCACCAACTGAGTCATCTTTCCACCTCTGTTTGTAGAGGTCTCACTACTTATGTTTTCTTTTTCCTTTTCAATTAGGATTCATTTGTACATTCTAGATTCAAGTCCTTTATACACGATTTGCAAATATTTTCACTTTGCTTTGCCATTTATTTTTATTTTATTAATGTTGTATTTGATCCCCCCCCCTTTTTTTTTCTTTTTGGTTTTTACGAGACAGGGTTTCTCTGTATTGTTTTTGAGGCTGTTGCTCCAGCCTGGCCTCGAACTCACAGAGATCCACCTGCCTCTGCCTCCCGAGTGCTGGGATTAAAGGTGTGCGCCACCACTGCCCGGCTTTACCCCTTCTTTGATTGGGTCTTCTCTGTAGCCCAACTTGTTGTGTAGCCCAGGCTGGCATTGATTTTAAATAGTTCTCTACTGTTGCCTCTGGATTGCTGTCAGCCAACCCATCCTGCTTGCCATAGTTTTATGTTTTGATGAGATTCCACTCATCTTTGGCAATATAATTATGTCTTCTTTCAAAAAAACTGTGTCCATTGTAGCATACATGTGCAGGTTATCTTTCTTCCGTTTGAGAGAGTGAGAGTGAGAGAGTGAGAGGGTCTGTCTGCCTCGGTTGTTTCCCACGAAGGCACTGCTGCTGCTGAGGAAGCTCATGTCAGTAAGAACATTCTAGAATAGTCCCTACAATGTCAAATTCCTGATATTCTCAGCAGGGAGCTCAGCTGTCATCTTTCTGAGAACCAGGGTGTTATTCCCAAGGTTAAGAATACTCACTGCTTCTGGCAGATTCCTCCAGGATGCCTGTCGCCTGTGGCTGGAGCACTCGGAATGGCTGCCTCTGCTTCCTTGCTCGGAAGTGTCAGTGGCTTTCGGGCTCTGAACTGTGTGAGCAAGCTGCTTTGTAGATAGTAAAAGGGGTCAGTGCCCTTTGTCCCCTGCCAACTGTGGAGGCTGTGGGTAACACATTCTCATTTATCCATTGCAGGTGAAGGACTTAACTCAATACCTGGACCCCAGTGGGCTTGGCGTGATCAGTTTTGAAGACTTCCACCAAGGGATTGTGGCTATCAGAAATGGAGGTAGGTCAGCTGGCTTCCCGCTGTGCCCCAGCACCTTTCTCCTCAGTGCTCTTAACTATCCATGGTTCCCCAGCTACATGTACTTCTGCGTAGGCTGATCTGAACTCAGAGATCTACCTGCTCTGCTTCTCAATAGCCGGGCAGTGGTGGCGCACGCCTTTAATCCCAGCACTCGGGAGGCAGAGGCAGGCGGATCTCTGTAAGTTCGAGACCAGCCTGGACTACCAAGCGAGTTCCAGGACAGCCTCCAAAGCCACAGAGAAACCCTGTCTCGAAAAACCAAAAAAAAAAAAAAAGATGTGCACCATAAGACCCGTCTCAGGCCATTATTCTTGAACTCCCAAAACATTTGACGTTCAAGATATTCTCCTCTTCCCTGTTTGTTCTTGAAACCCTGCCCTCCACGATTGAAAGGCTCTCAACTGCTTATTTACAGTGTGGAGAGCTACTTTCCTTTTCCAACATTTCATGAGGAAAATTAAAAAACAAAACAAAACTGAAAAAGAGTATAGTTCTTATATATTCCCTACCTATTCAGTACTGAGGACAGCTTGCTGTGTGTGCTGTGTGCCCCGTTCATCCCTCCTTCCATTGTCTACAGTTTATCTCTTCAGTGGCTTCATTCAGCTTGTTATATTGTGCCCTTTCCACTAATGCTCTGTGTGCATCCTGATCATCATCTAGAGTTCAGCATTTATTCAGAGGCTTTTGTTTTAAAGCAGAAATGGACCTATTGTGAAATGCGCAAATCTTAAGTGTAGCAGTTTGAGTTGTGACAGTTTCCTGAGCTTGATTCTCAAATCTCTAATAAGACTGTCATGCCAAGTTGATCCCACCCTTTTTTTTTAAAGACTTATTTTATTTTTATGTGCATTTGTTGTTTTGCTTGCATGTATGTGTGAGGATGCCAGTCCCCTTGAACTGGAGTTACAGGCAGTTGTGAGCTGCCATGTGGGTGCTGGAAATTGAACCTGGGTCCTCTGGAAGAGCACCCAGTGCTCTTAACTACTAAGCCATCTCTCCAGCCCTCCCACCTTTTTATCAACCCTATGCTGTTTTCTGCTCCTGTACATTAGTTCTTCAGTTTTCCCTCAGTGTGCCTCTTAGATCCACCTGTAATTTGCATGTGGCTATGGCTGTTTCCTGATGTGGAATGGTGGCTTATTGTGATGGGGCATCTAGCTTATCTAGCTTTTGGGATGTTTGAGTAGGGTTTTGCAGAATGTCTGTGTACAAGCTTTTGTGTAGATACATGTTTTCCTATTTTTGTGTTCTGTGCTTAGGCTCTGGGTATTTGGCCATGTGCTGGATATATCTTTAGTGTCTCACAGTGGACATGCCATTTTACACTTACCAGTTAGTCCATCTAATGTCCTTTTGACTCAGATTCTGCAAGTATGAAAAGAGCTTTTCAGTCGGGTGGTAGTAGCCCACACCTTTAATCCCAGTACTTGGAAGACAGGTGGATCTCTGTGAGTTCGAGGCCAGCCTGGTCTACAGAGAGTTCCAGGACAGCCAAGGCTACACACAGAAAAATCCTGTCTCTGGAAAAAAAAAAGCAAGCATGAAAGCCATGAGCTTTTCATTTCTCTGTCATCTGCCATAAGGTCTGGGGTTGGTGGTGCTGGGGTATGTTAGCTGCAAGCTTGTTGCCTCCTTGCTTATCAAGTCTTGCCTGAGAGGATCTGTAGTTACCAGGTGAGATCAGATCGTCCTTGGACCTGAGGTCTCAACAGCTGTCTTGTCTGTTACCACCCCTAAATTATTACTGACAGTGTCACTAGGACTGAGTTTCTAAAATACTGAGTCCTCAAATGGTTCTAGAGAAAGCAGTTGTGTTTTGTCACCTGTGTTACTCTTTGACTGTTTTTCACCCATAAATCTGTTATGGAACCAGCCCTAGGGATGAAGTGAGCCAGCATCAAAGTGAGACCAGTGGATGGGGACAAGAAGGCAGACGGGTGAGGCCCACTGTTGTCTAGGCAGTAGGCAGGACTCAGACTACCATGCAGGCCAGCCTCTCTAGGGAGGAGCAGGAGAGAGAAGGAAAGCATGGGTACCAGGAGAGGCACGCCTGAGCCAGGTCAGCAGTGAGCCAGCCTGTGTGGTGGGGGAATGCACCAGGAAGCAGGGCCAGAGTGAGGGTCCAGTGACTTTTCCAGTGAATAGGACTTGGGGAGAGGTAGGCACATAAGGGAGCAGAGCTAAGCACAGGGGCCTTGGTAGGGAGTGAGGAATGAGATGGAGACCACCCAGGATAAATGCAGTCCCTAGACTGAGCCATTTCTGCCCACTGTTAGCCTGACTTCTAAGTGACAGATGGCAAGTCGTTAGATTTTCTTTTTTTTAAGATTCCATTTTTTCTGTTATATGTATTTGTGTGTATGGGTGTAGTATGTGCCTGTGAGTTCAGGTACCCATGGTGGCCAGAAGAGGGTGTCAGAACTCCTGGAGTCCCTTCATCCATCAGTTTTGTTTTTTTAACCTTGATTTTTAAATTTTTTTTTTAATCTTGGCATTAAACCAGGAATGGTGGCAACTGCCTGTAATCTGAGTATTTGGGAGGCTGAGACAGGAAGATTGTCAAGAGCTTGAGGCTGGCTACACAGTGATGTATGTAGTGAGTTCTTCATAGTGGGTAACAGTGGGCAACTCTGCCTCAGAGGACCCCCCTTCCCCCAATACCCTAAAACTCATGGGAAGTATTTGGGGATGTGGTGGGAGGTGAGACAGCAGTCTTAGAGTCAAGCATTATTGGGCTCCTTGTCACCATCAGCCTTTCACATGGGTCGTCTAGCCGTGGACACATGTGGTAAGTCACACGAAACAGGTAATGGCTGTCACCCTGGAAGTTTTGTTGGAAATGGGCAATTGTTTGTCATGGCTGCCATTTCATTATAGATATGTTACATAATGTCCCGTTTCCCTTGGAACCACAGAGGTGCGGAACACTTAGCTGATCAGTATTACCCAGTCTCTGCTTGTCAGGCTCTGAAGTTTGCTTTTTACCATCTAACCAGTATTCCTAGTCCTGTCTCCACAGGTGGGAGGGAGGTATGCTGTTTGTACTCTCAGCCCCAGGCTGCTCTGGGTACCATCAGGGTGGATCAGGGAGAGTTTGTTGGTTTGATCAGATTCAATTTGCACAAACCTCTTCAAGCTGGGAGGAACAGCAGCCGGGCCTGTGGGGAGGTGGGAAGAAATCTACATAGCAAGAGATGTCTGTGTGATATGATTCCTCCGTGGCTGCTAGTTAGTATGTTCTGCTGGACCTCAGTTATTGTGAAATGGTGAGCTCTCTGCCGTGGGTATCCTTGTATCTTGACTTGGAAGGTCTCATCCCTATCCTCCGGCCTTCTATGCTCTTCAGGGTCAGCTTCTCTCTGTATGAGGGCTTGCTAGCTGGTGACCATGGCTCTCTTCTGAGTGCCTGGGTCTTGGTTTAATGACTGAAGGAGAATATAGATGTTTTTTACCTCTGATGACAGCAAACAATTGTCTGAGAATGGCTTATCACACCAATTCTACTCCAGTATGCCAGGTGAGACTCATTCCTGAACTTACCATGTCCCCTTGCCTTTCCTGGACTGATTAGAGGCACTGGGTGCCCTGTGTCCTTTCTGCCAGGGACCTGGAAGGTGCTCCTTTTCTCCTGCCTTCTGCGAGGAGCCATTTCCTGGCCCGTTTTTGGTAGACCCCACCTGTAAACCTAGCCCTGCCCACTCTCTGCTGTTTCTGTCCATTTTCCTGTTAACCCAGCCCTGCCCACTCTCTGCTGTTTCTGTCCATTTTCCTGGGATTCCGTTTTGTTACTGCTTTGGTTTCCTTTTCATTGTTTTTTGAGACAGTGTCTCACTATGTAGCCCTGGCTGGCCTGAACTTGCTATGCAGAGCAGTCTGGCCTTGAATTCACAGAGATCCATCTCCTTTACTTCCTGAATGCTAGAATTAAATGTTGGTGGGGTTTTGAGACCAATTAATTCATGTAGCCCAGATTGGCCTCAAACTTGCTGCATAGCCAAGGATGGCCTTGCACTTTTGATCCCTCTGTCTCTGTCTGCCAACTGTTAGAATTGCTGATGAGCTTTACCACTCCCACCTAGGCTGTTTTGTTTGAGACAGGGTCTTACTCTGCAGCCTTGGCTAGCTTGTTTATTCACTGTATAGCCCATGGTGGCCATGAAATCACAGCAATTCTACATACCCTCCAAAGGGTGGAGTGACAGGTGTAGCACACCCACCTCTGAAAACATTACTCTGTAGAGTTGTAGCAGATAGATAAGCGTATAATTGTAGGCAAGTAATACAATCTCTGAAGCAGGGAATAAATAAGTATGTGTAATTCCAGCATTCAGAACTGGGGTATTTTTTTGTTTGTTTTTGAGACAGGGTTTCTCTGTTTAGCCCTGGCTATCTTGATACTTGCTCTGTAGACCAGGCTAGCCTTGAATTCAGAGATCTGCCTGCCTCTGTGAGTCCTCTCCCCTGTGGAGATTAAAGAAATATGCTGCCACCACCACCCAGCTTTGGGGTTAATTTTTTATTTCATCATTTTTTGCATTATTTTTAATTAATATCTTCACTTTGATTTAATTGGGAGTATAAATCTCCCAGCTAGTTGTTAGAAATAGTTTGATGCAGCCGGGCGGTGGGGGCGCACGCCTTTAATCCCAGCACTCCGGAGGCAGAGGCAGGGGGATCTCTGTGATTTCAAGGCCAGCCTGGTCTACAGAGCGAGTTCCAGGACAGCCTCCAAAACAATACAGAGAAACCCTGTCTCGAAAAACCAAAAAAAAAAAAAAAAAAAAAAAACCCAACAAAACAAAAAAGAAATAGTTTGATGCTTCAGAGTCTCAACCTGATACCACATGGGGGGACATTGCCTTGAGTTCAGCTTGTGCAGAGCAGATGCTGCACCTGGAGGATGGCCTGGGCCTCCCTGGTGGGGTCTTACTGGGGGTGAGCTGTGGGGAGCTGCAGAGATGAGGGTAAATGAGGCAGACCTGTGCTAACTACTCTGGAGACCAGAACAGAGTCTTTGCCTTTGATGCTGGCTTTCTGGTGGGAGACAGATAGATGATGATGAGTCTAGGGGGTGTGGGAGTGAGTCAAGGGGGGCACCAGACAGGGGTGTCTTGAAGGTATGCACCTGATATGCTTGGGGCTGTAGGGGAGGTGGGAGCAGAGGTAGAGGAGTGACCAACGGAGATATCAGCTTTCCAATGGGGTAGTGGCAGGACTTGGCTTTTTCTGTGACAGCAAATTTGATAATTCTCCCCCAGCCTAGGCCATGAGGGGTATTCAGTGGGACAATCCCCTGCCTCAGCCATCCTGCCAGGACATTGAGGGAACTACCCAGTGCACCTGCTGATGAGAGCGGAGGCTTTGCTTTTCTGCCTTTGTAATTTTGTGGTTTCATTTACATTTGATTAGGAAGACAGTGAGAATAGAATAAAAGATGGAGTCAGAGGTGATTTTGAATTATGTCATGGCATTTAGAAGAAAGGGAGTCATGCTTATCTGAACTGTGTTTCCAGTGAAGTTCACTTCAGGTCTTACCGTAATGTACTGGTATAGCTATGGACAGCCTGTATTGCCTGTCAGCCTCATTCTACATTGGGGAGCAGCATAGTAAACCACACAATATATTGACCCAGTTTGCAGAGAAGCGCAAGACACCTGCTGTCACAGCCACAAGCACTATTCCAGGAATAGAATGAGCCAGGGAACTGTTACAAATAGGCCATGGATCTGGCTCATACATCCCTAGCTCTGGAAGGAGAAGATAAATGCATATAAAAAATTTCCACTTAACAGCTAGCTGTGGTGGTGCACACCTTTTTAGGAAGCACAGGCAAGTGGATCTCTATGGGTTCAAGGCCAACCTGGTCTATATAACAAGTTCTAAGGCAGTCAGAACTACATAGTGACAACCTGTCTCAAAACAAAAAGAATTCCACATAAGGAGACCGAGGGAAGAAGATCTCAAGTTAAGGCCTGCCTGGAAAACTTAATGAGACCTTGTCTCAAAGTAAAAACGAGGGGCTAGTCCAGGTAGTGGTGGCACACACCTTTAATCCCAGGTGGCATCCATAATCCCAGGACTCAGGAGTCAGAGGCAGGTGGATCTCTGAGTTGGAGGCCAGCCTGATAATTTACAGAGCTAGTTTCAGGACAGCCAAAACTACACAAAGAAACACAGTCTCGAAAACGGTGTGTGTGTGTGTGTGTGTGTGTGTGTGTGTGTGTGTGTGTGTGTGTGTGTGTGTGTGTGTGCGCGTGCGCGCGCACGTGCGCGCACTCGTTCTACAGATGACTTAGTTGTTAAGAGCACTGCCCTTGGACGCTCATTGTTGCTTCTCCAGCATGTCCTTCCCTCAGTTACCCAGGTCTGTTAGTGTCCACCTCTCAGAACTTGTTAGGGTTTTATGGTCTACATCAAAGCGTGAGCTCTCTCTGGTCTTCTGTGACCTATTTAAAGGAAGCCAGGGCTGACCATTCCAAAGCTTTTCTTCAGGATGGTCTGGGGAAGGTTGATTCATACCTGTAATCCAGTGCTTGAATATGGACACAGGAGGCTACATGAGCTTGGGTTTCATGAGACCTTGCCTCAAAACCAAAAATGGGGGACTGAGCTTTTTTTTCTCTGCTATATCTTACTTATTTATTTTATTTTGTTTGTTTTCTGTCAAGACATTGTTTCTCGGTGTGTAGTCCTGACTGTCCTGGAACTGCTTTGTAGACCAGGCTGGCCTCAAACTCAGAGATCTTCCAGCCTCTGCCTTCCAAATGTTGGAACTAAAGACATGGGGCACCACCATCTAGCTGTGTTAAACATACTGACTAAGTAACCAAACTGTAAGTCAGTGTACTCTGTGTAACAAATTACATAGTAATGGAATGTTGGTATAGGTTTCCTTCTGTATCTCTTGTTGGGCACAGTACCCCTGAGCATCATGGAGACCATGGATCCTGCCACCTCTTTCCACAGAGGGAGACGAAGGTATTTTGGAATTGAAGTGATTAGAAAATGTCTCTGACATTGAGTTAGGAAGTTGGTGCTCCTTTAAAATTACTTTCTTATTCTGGGCATTGGCGCATGCCTTTAATCCCAGCACTTGGGGAGGCAGAGGCAGGTAGTGGATGGAGCTCTGTGAGTTCAAGGCCAACCTGGTCTACAGAGCAAATTCCAGGGCAACCAGGGCTACACAGAGAAACTCTGCTTCAAAAATAAAGAAAGATTTAAACCCAACCTCATATTTTGAAATATTTTTACTATATTATTTATTGGCTATGAGCATGTGTACATATGTGGATACATCCATGTTATGGCATGCATCTGGAAGTCAGAGAATAACATTTGGGACTTGGTTTTATATTCTGACTATGGGCTCCAGGGATCAAACACAGCTTGTCAGGCAAGCATGTTTGTCCACTGAATTTTCTCACTGGTCAACCCCCCTCCTTTTTTTTTTTTTTTAATACAAGATAGTTAAACAGAGGAAAATAAAACTGGTGAGTATAACATTTGGTGGACCCTGCATTGCTCAATGTTTCACCAGACAAGATGTTGGTAATGCTGAGTGGGATTTGTATGTAGCCACTTTTCAAGTTTGTATGATTTTGCAGAACTCAGTATCATGCACTTTTCCTTTCATTGCTGTTTGTTTCTTTAATTAAAAAAAAAGATGTACACACCAACTTCTCATCCCCCTAGTGAGCACTGTCTCGGGCATGTGCTTCCTGTGCTCCCTCTTTGCCTCCTCCCCCTGGAGTCCTCAGCTGGAGGTACACTCTCTCCCTTACCTGCAGTGACTCCCCTCCACCCATCTCACGGCAGCTCAGCCTGAGACATGTTCTTTCTTAGGAGTCCTACTCAGACACTGTACCTCCACCTGGGACCCTTCTGGACAACTGTGGGTGGCCTGCTGAGGCCGGGTCTTGTCTCCACAGATCCTGATGGCCAGCTGTATAATGTGGAGCCTGCCCAGGATGAAGAGCCCCCTGCCTGCGCCGATGAGTTTGACGACTTTGTCACCTACGAGGCAAGTGCTGTCCTGACTGCGATCTCCCCTTCTCCCTCCCTCCTGTGGAGTGCAGCTCCTGCTCCCTGGGCAGCCACAGCTGCTTCCACTGGGTGCTGCGCCTTGTGCGCATGGGTGGGGACTGTGGGGAAGCTTGGCTGTGGCAGAAACCACAGACTCTTCCGCTGGCCTGCTTGGGCCCGGGATCTACATGTTCAAAAGTCATCTGTTGGGCATGTTGTGGAAAAGAGGTTTGTGGGTAGTTAGGCTTTGTGGTGTCCTTGCTGTTACCTTCTACCAGGCAGAGGCAGAGCAGAAGACATTGAAGGTTTCCCTTTGTAAACTTAAAAAAAAAAAACAAAAAAACAGTTGTCTGTATTTGGGAACATTGACTAATCTGCCTCTTTCCCTGTGTCCCTTACTATCTACTCCTGGGGAAAACTAGGGTTGTGCTGTGTAGTGTCTCTTGTAACCGTGGGTTCCTTGTTACCTAGCTAGGGACAAAGTCACAGCCAAGAAAGGAGACCACCGTAACTGCCCAGCAGACTGGAGAGAGTTTAATCTCAGGTCTTATGGCTGATCTACAGGGTTTTCTTTACAAATACATGGAGCTGTTGTCCTGATGTTCAGGGTGACTGAGAGACAGGGTCCTTGAGCCCAGGAGTCCATGCTGGCCTGACAATCCAGTGAGACCAGCCTGAAAACATGAGCTGTACCTGAGCACTTGGTGTGCTGATGAAAGTGGCAGCTGCCAGAATTTCAACCTTCCAAGTGCTATAGGCAGTTGAGATCGAAGGTTCTTTGTATCAAGTTCTCAGAACTTTTGCTCCTTTGTCCCATGAGGGGCAGGACCCTGTAATGTCTAAGTAGATTCCTTTTGAGGACTAATGTAAAACAGAAGTCAGGCTATTGTAATCCTAATTTCTTTTAAAGACATTTTTAATCATGTGTGTGTATGTGTTTGAGTAAGTGCACATGAGTGCAGATGCCTATGGAGGCCAGAGGCATTGGTGTCCCTGGAGCTGAACTAAAGGCAGTTGTAAGCCCTGCAGTGTGGATTCTGAGAATCAAACTGTGTTTTGTAGAAGAGCAGTAATCATGCCTAACCACTGAGCCTTCTCTCTTAGCACTCTAATTTCTATTTTAGATGGAAGAAACATTTCTACATTTTTGTTTACTTTTTTTTTTTTTCTTTTTGGTTTTTCGAGACAGGGTTTCTCTGTGGCTTTGGAGGCTGTCCTGGAACTCGCTCTGTAGACAGGCTGGTCTCGAACTCACAGAAATCCGCCTGCCTCTGCCTCCCGAGTGCTGGGATTAAAGGCGTGCGCCACCAACGCCTGGCTTTTTGTTTTTAAAAAAAACTGAAGGATTTCGGTTTTTGAAGGTTTTGAGTTTTCAGTACATAGACCAAATAGTACAGAAGATTTCCGTGTGATGCCTTGCTATAGAGTTCCCGTTACAAGCACGCTCCCACTGGTGGGCCACAGCTGAGGCTCCTTTGTTGACCAACACTCTCAGGGTACACATGAAGACATGTTCCTGTGACAGCACCACAGACCGTTGTTTCCCATTCACAAGTCCCCTGTGCTCTGCCGTGCCCCACTTGCCCCGGCTGCCCCTGGGTTTTGCATAGTTGTGTTTCTGCCTTTCTGGTGTCTCTGAGCTACACTCTCAGACCTGCTCTTCTCAGCTGCGCTCATGTTTCTTGTCTTACTTTTCAGGCTTGCAGGTATAGCTTTCAGAACTAAATACTGCTATGAGCTTACAGAGAATTTGCTCTTTAAAACAAAACAGCTAGGCATGGTGGTGCAGGCTATAATCCTAGTGCTTAGGAGGTGGAAGCAGGAGGACCAGAAATTCAGGTAATCTTTGGTGACATTGTGAGTTCAAGGCCAGACTAGACTTTATGATACCCTGTATTTAAAAAAGGTGTCACCAGATGTGATGGCTCACTCCTTTCATCCCAGCACTCGAGAGACAGAGACAAACTGATCTCTGAGTTTAAAGCCAGCCTGGTCCATACTGCAAGTCCCAAGATAGCCAGAACTACCTTGTGAGACCCTGTTTCAACAAACAAGCAAACATAAACAAAAGAACCAAAAAATGTCAAACATCTTTTTGTTGGTTTGTTAGTTTTCCGAGACAGGGTTTCTCTCCATAGACCTTGCTGTCCTAGAACTTGCTGTATAGACCAAACTGGTCTTGAACTCACAGAGATCCACCCGCCTTTGCCTCCCAAGTGCTGAGATCCCAGCTTCTAACATCTTTTTAAAGTGGAGAATCTATGTGTCAAAGCCAGATGCTGTATTTGGTACTTAGAGAGAAATGTTAGCCGTTTACTGGCTTGCTGAGAATAGTTCTTGTTAGACCCCATCAAGGCGGAACTTGATGTGTGTAAGCACATGTGGGCAGGAGTACATGAGGCATTGCTTGCTCATGAGAGCTTCCTGTTAGGGCCTCCTACTAGCTGTCCTAGCTCCTACTACCGCCTTCCATGGGACCCCTTGGGTGTTTAGCTGACAGGAAACTATTACATGAGGGGGAAGAATTAGGGAGCTGAGTTAAGTTGCTGGTGAGAAGAAAGCTCATTGTTCAAGAATCTGAGCGGACTGAGGGAGGACAGGTGGATAGAGGCCACTTATCAGGGTTTCTGGAAGGGCAGTGAGGAAGCCACCCAGAGAACAAGCAGGACCAAATGATAAGGGTGTTCCAGAACTGTCCTGGCGTGCTCTCTGTGTACCTCCCTCCTCTCCCACTGCTGGGAGCTGGGATGACCACTCTCGTGCTGAGACTGTCTTTTGTATAGACTGTTATCAGGAAGGCTAAAGTGTACAACAGACTGCTGTGCTTTGTTCCCTGCCTATTGGTTAAGGCCAGCAAGGACACTTCCTGGACTTTGCTTCTCGCCACCCGTCCAGCAGCAGCCTAGTGGAGCGTGTCTAGGAGCAGGTTAAACTTTCTCTGAGGTGATGTGCCTTCAGATGGGCACATGGATTTTTCAGGAACACCAGCATGGCTGGTGAAGAGAAGCCAACGACTTGGTGAGCAGGGACACATGATGAGGTGTTCATCTCCAGCAACACCCCCTTCCCAGAGCCTGGGCTCAGAGACAGGCCTGTGAAGGTACTTGGCCATCATCTGAGGGTAAGGAGAGACCTGAGAGTGTGCTGTGCCTGGATTGTGCCCGAATTCTGTTTCTGTGGAGAGAAAGTCTTGTGGAGGGAGGAGCCATAGCCTGGACTATGGAGCTGCCAGACAGTGTTAGCCATACTTGATAGCCTGAACTAAGAAGGATCTCATCTGTTTCTTGGTGTCTTACATAGTGAATGTAATAGCACCTTGGGACATTTTTTTTTAAAAGGCACTTTGATTTTAAAGTGAGTTCATCTTTACTTTGGTAGTATGTAAAAATTTTAGAAGTTGATAATATAGAGCTGATGTCTTCTGGGCAAAGCTAGATCCTAACTGGCTGGTAGACGTAGCCCAGTGGGTGAGGCTGTGTACTGTGCTGCTGTGTGTCATGAACTGTGCAGTACAACTGTGCTCCGAGGTGGGTTTTGTGCCTGTGTTGGAGGGCCTTGGGGAGACAGATTTGCTGCAGGGCCCCTTGTACGGTAGTGCCTGGCAAAGACCAGAGTCTCAGAAGCTGGCAGGGGGTAGGAACTGAGTTGGGCCCCTGTCCTCCCAGCACCTCAGAGTCTGGGTCTTCTTTCTTTGTGGCTAACTTGCATCTGGTAGACTCTTAGCAATCTGAGCCTTCCTGTTTGTGTCCCACATCCCACAGAGAACCCTGAGTGCTTTTTACAGCGTTTGGGGATGGGACCTCTTGACCTTATTTGTTTACTTTGAAGTTTACACATGAACCACGTCCCCCTCTCAGTGACTGAAGCTCTGAGTTACTCCACGGTGCTGCAGATGGGACTGCTCCTTTAGAAATGAGTTGAAAATGTGCCGGACAGTCTCCCTCCAGGATCTGTGGTACAGATGGAGACGCTCACATTGCCTCTTTGCTCTCATGTTGGTAGAGTTGATTCTGTTCTAATACTCTGCCTGAACTCCAAGGAAGGTGCCATCCTTGGCCCGTGCTCCCATGGACACCACCCTCAGCATCATGAGAACCCCATGTGAGGAGTAGACTCTAGCCTTTGGACTCTTTCCATCCCAGGAGGAAATGTGTTGACTGCACTGAGAACTTGGTACACTTATTCCAAGTGTCTGAACCGTGCTGGAAAGCCATGGCAGTGAGCACCTGGTGTATGTACTCTGGGGTTGGCTTAAAAAAAAACCAAATCAATACATTAATGGGGGGTATGCATTCTACAGTGCAGGTATGGAGGTCACCACTTGGGTCCTGGGGATCAAACTCCAGTCATTAGGCTTGATGGCAAGTGCCTTTACTAGATGAGTCATCTGAGTTTTGTTTTGTTTTGAGAGCAGGCTGGCTTAGAACTCAGAGATCTGTGCTGGGATTAAAGGCATGTGCCACCACCACTTGTGGATATTTTTATTTTTTAACTGAAAATTCATGTAATATATTCTGATCATGGTTTCCTCCCCCATCTCCTCCCAGATCCTCTCCATTTCCCTCCCCATCCAACTCCAGGTCTTCTTTCTGTCTTTCTTTTTTTAGAAAACAAAACACAAACAAACAAAAAAAAAATGAAAAAGCACAGAAATACACACCCTGAGGCACACATACAGACAAAACCAAAATCCACAAAATCAGAAACCATAATATACAAGCAAAAGGCCAATAAGATAAAAAATATGTATATACAAACAAAGCAATATGAGAAAAAAAAACCTGCAAAAAAAAAAACCCCTCTTTAGGTTGGCTTTTTAAAAAGCTGCCTCAAGGGCTGGAGAGATGGCTCAGTGGTTAAGAGCACTGGCTGTCCTTCAGAGGACCTGAGGACCTGAGTTCAATTCCCAGTGCCCACATGGTAGCTCACAGCCATCTATAGAATATGATGCCCTCTTCTGGCCTGCAGGTGTATATATGCAGAGCACTCATAAATCAATTAAAAAAATAATTAAAAACCCAGGTGGTGTTGGCATACGCCTTTAATCCCAGCATCCCAGCACTTGGGAGCCAGACAGGTGGTGGATCTCTGTGAGTTTGAGGCCAGCCTGCCAGCTCTGCTCTAAAGAGCAAGTTCCAGGGCAGCTAGGGCTGTTAAACAAAGAAACCCTGGTGGGGGGGAGGAGGGGAGGCGGGGAGGCGGGGATGACTCAGCAGTCAGGAGCACTTGTCGCTCTTGCTTCAGATCTCTGTTCAATTCTCGGCACTCATTTGGTAGCCTATAACCATCTTCTAGGAAAACCAACAACCATACATGTTGTGCAGATGTATGCATGAAGGCAAAACATTCATAGAAGTAAAGTTACCTCAAGGTGACTTTCTGTTATAAGCAGCAACCTACTCTGAGGTCTTCGGAAGGCCCTGCCTGTCAGTGTTGGAGCCTTGCTGGCCAGCTCATGGGTCAGCTCCCTTCTTACTGCTAATGAGCCATGTGCAGTCTTTGTTTTTATTCTTCTTGGAAATCTGCAGGATTTTCTTAGTGCCTGAGTAAGTGACTGTCAGCCTCCCCTCAGAAGTCTGTATAGCAAGGTGTCCTGTTGGTCCACCATCTCCTGTAGGACAGGCCTCGGACAGTGGATGGAGTCCTGGCCTGCCTCATTCAGGGGACTGCTGCTTAGGTGCATGGGTAAACCATCGCTGGGTCACAAAGGTCATTCTCATTTGGGTTTTTTCCTCTAAAGACGGGGTCTTACTCTATCTCCTTGGTAGCTTTGTAGACCATGCTGGCCTTGGCCTTGAACTCATAGAGAATTGCCTCTTTCTTTCTTTTCTTTTTTTTTTTTTTTTTGGTTTTTCGAGACAGGGTTCCTCTGTGTCTTTGGAGGCTGTCCTGGAACTAGGTCTTGTAGAACGGGCTGGTCTTGAACTCACAGATCTGCCTGCCTCTTCCTCCCGAGTGTTGGGATTAAATGCATGCGCCACCACTGCCTGGCTGAGAATTGCCTGTTTCTGTCTCTTGGGTGCTAGAATTAAATGTGTGTACCACCATCGTCTAGCTTTGCTTTTAGATTTTTGACTTGACTGCTTTCTACAAATTACTTGGTACTGATGAATTTTGTACCTTCTGGAGGCTTGTACTCTGCAGTCTTGTTTTCCTCCTTGCTGTAAGTAGTGTCCCCCGACCAGGCAGTCGTGGCACACTCCTTTAATCCCAGTACTTGGGAGGCAGAAGCAGGCCTATCTCTGTGAGTTCGAGGCCAGCCTGCTCTAGAGAGTGAGTTCCAGGACAGCTAGGGCTGTTACACAGAGAAACCCTGTTTCAAAAAACAAAAGCAAAACAAACAAACAAAAAAAGTCCCCACTCATGTCATCCACTGGAATCCTTAAGATGCATCCTTACAGCTCCCTTAGTGATTGAAGCTCCGGTCACATGCTGTTAGTGGTGGTCAAGACTGGAGCTGGCTTCTCATCAGCCTAGAGGCTCAGGTCTTCTGGGATGTCTACTGGCTCAGGGGGGGATGCTGTTGCTCCTGTGCCTCACTCACACTCCTTGGAACACCAGACCTCGGGGACAAAGGGCATCTTTTTCCTGCTAGAACTGCAAGTTTTCTGAAATCCTATTTATACATTGTTAACCTCAGAATCTTCTGAATATGAAATGTCAGAGAATTGCAACTTTGCTGTAATTAAAATTGAACTTATAAATAGAAAATGCCCTTTTATCCTTCTTTTGTTCATTAATATTATTTAAACTCTGTCTGCCATAAGTTGAGCCCTATGCTGTGTTCTGTCCATAGGAGAAAACAGGTATAATTGGGAAAACAGACACTGAACTATAATAGTTGGATAGATGATTGACTAATAAGTATTAGAAGTTATATCTTCACTAGAACTCACTCTGTAGACCAGGCTGGCCTCGAACTCTGCCGTCTCTGCCTCCTGAGTGGATGATATCTTAATTTGATCTTTATTACATTTTTATTGATATTAATTTTATGTGTGTTTATGAGGGGGTGTCACAGTGTGTTTGTGGAGGTCAAGGGACAATTTTGGGAGTCACTTTTCTCCTACCTTGTTTGTTGGGTTTTGGGGATTGAATTCAGATCATTAGGCTTGATGGATGGTGCCTTTCCTCACTGAGCCATTCTCCCAACCGGTGATGCCTTAATTTTAAAGGCACAGTCTTACACTGTTGTATATTAACTCCTTGACTCTAAGTAATACGCTGAAAACCACAAAACAGATGGTTCTGTTGGGAATATTTGTGATTCTGGGTGCTTTGTATCTTCTAGATGTATTATTATTTAATTGATTTTTAAAATGACTCAACATTTGTTCTTGAGACGGTTTCTCTGTTAGCCCAGACTGGTCTTCCTGCCCTGCCTTCTGTGTGCCAGGGGTATGCGTGGCTCCACCATGCCTGTCTTGGTGCATATTTTTGTCTTTTCTTTGGCATTTTATAAACAAAGGACTGAGGGTGCAGCTAAATGGCAGAACAGATAGGACACCTGAGAGGCCCTGTGTGTAGTCTGCGTGAACACGCTTATACCGAGTCCTGATTTATAAGATAACACCCAAGGGTTAGGGATGTGGTTGTTATTTTTGCTGGTGCCATGCCCTCTATGCCATGTGGCCTTCATGGCTGCTCAATCTAACGGTTGGTTTTCTTTCCTAGGCCAACGAGGTGACAGACAGTGCATATATGGGGTCTGAGAGCACCTACAGTGAGTGTGAAACCTTCACAGACGAAGACACCAGCACCCTGGTGCACCCTGAGCTTCAGCCTGAAGGGGACGCTGATAGTGCTGGTGGCTCAGCTGTGCCCTCAGAGTGCCTAGACACAATGGAGGAGCCTGACCATGGTGCATTGCTGTTGCTCCCAGGCAGGTCTGTACCCATGCTCTGTGTGTGTGTGTGTGTGTGTGTGCGCGCGCGCGCGTGTGCATGTGTCTCTGTGTGTGTATCTACATGTCTGTGTGTCTTGTGGATTCCCTAGACTATGCTTTCTGCAATGGTAGAACAGTCTGGGCCATGTGTAGCTTCCTACTGTCTCTGTGGAGCTGCACCTGTCTAGTTTCCAGCCAACTGATTGCTTCTCCTGCTAGGACACTCCTGGATTTAATGTTCTACCGGATCTGGCTGTAGAGACAGGGAAATTATAAGAGATAAACCTTAACTCAGTCTTCTGAGATTTGTAAGCACAGGGTTTTTTGTTTGTTTGTTTGTTTTAAATAAAGTCTCATATAGCCAGGCGATAGTGGCACACACCTTTAGTCCCAGCACTTGGGAGGCAGAGACAGGTGAATCTCTGTGAGTTCAAGGCCAGCCTGGTCTACAAATGAGTTCCAGGACAGTCAGGACTGTTCCACAGAGAAACCCTATCTTGAAAAACGAAAAACAAAACAAAATATTCCCTAGGCTGGCCTTGAACTTGCTATATGGGCAAGGATGATACTGTGCTTCTGATCTTTCTCAAGTGATGGTGTGTACCACCAGGACGGCTTTTATGCAGTGTCAGGGGTCAGTTCTAACTTTGTGTGTGCTACACAAGCTCTTTAAAAACAAGTTAGTTTTTATTATTTTGATTATATAAATGTGTGTTTGTTTGCCAGTATGTGTATGTGAGTGAAGGTGCCTGCAAAGGCCAGAAATATAGGCTTCTTGGGACTGGAGTTGCAGACAGTTGTGAACTGCCCTGTGTACCCTCTGGGACTGCAGTCAGTACTCTGAGCAGCTCTCCAGCCTGGACGCTAATGCTCATCATCTTCAGAAGCACTCCTAACAACTGAACAGTATCTCCAGCCCATTAGCACGTTTTAAAAATTATTATTGTTGTTATTGTTATTGTTTTGTGAGACAGGGCTGCCCTGTAACTTACTCTGTAGACCAGGCTGACCTTGAATTCAGAGATCCATCTACTTCTGCCTCTCAAGTGCTGGGATTAAAGGCATGCGCCGCCATCACCACCTGGCCGCAAAATTGTTTTTTAAAATAGGGTCTCACTATGTGGCTCTGGCTGTCATGAAGCTCACTATGCAGATCAGGCTGGCTTTGGAGTCACGGAGATCCTGCCTGCATCTGCTTCCCAAGTGCTGGGATTAAAGGTGTGCACCACGGCCAAGCGGTGGTGGCTGGACCGATAGCCTCCAAAACAATACAGAGAAACCCTGTCTCGTAAAAACCAAAAAAAAAAAAAAAAAAAAAAAAAAAAGGGTGTGCGCCACCACTGCACAATTTTGACATCAGGGCTAGAGGACATAGTATTCACATATCTTTGTGATACCCTGCATTGACCACGTATGGACATAGTAAATAATAAATAAATATATCACTAAAAACTTAAACGTTGACAGGTGTGGCAGTACACACCTTTAATGGCAGCATTCAAGATTCAGAGACAGATATGTGAGTTTGAAGCCAGCCTGGTTTACACAGTAAGTTGGAGGTCAGCCAAGAGCGACAATGAGACTCTTGTCTCAAAACAAAAACAAAACAACAGCAAACATGACAAGAAAACACTTTAAAAGTATAATAGTATACTGTTGTAAGTTATTTATTTAAAACTGTTGGGCTGTGCTATGGCTTAATGTACACATAAGTCCTAGGTTCTAGACCCAGCACTAGCAAAAATAACTTATGAATTGTTTGGTTTTTTTGAGACAGGGTTTCTCTGGAACTAGCTCTTGTAGACCAGACTGGTCTCCAGCTCACAGAGATCTGCCTGCTTCTGTCTCCCAAGTGCTGGGATTAAAGGCGTGCGCCACCACTGCCTGGCCTTCAATGATGTGGCCTCTGCTAAGACTGGCTATGTATGTGAGTTCCATGGGTGTCAAACTGGAAATTGCAACCCTGTTGGAGCACTGTGGTCAGCCAAAGGGCCTAGGCCCTCCTGACCCTACTGGTTGTCCTTAGCATTGTCTGTCACTTTACTGTCTCCCTTCTCCCAGAAACAGCTTCTTTGAAGTGATGCCATTTTATATCTGTTATTAAAAAGTAGCACAATTACTAACCAATTTCACCTGTTTCTGGTTCTGTTCTGTTTCGTTTTAGCAGTGTGGCTCCTCAGACGATACGGACTCAGGCTTATGGCTTATTGAATAGTATGCATCCCGTCAGATGCCTATGGTGGTGACTCAGAATTGCCTCTGTCTGTCTTTTGTAGAACCCACCCTCACAGCCAGGCTGTGGTCATGGTGATTGGCAGTGAGGAGCATTTTGAAGATTACGGTGAGGGCAGTGAGGCAGAGCCGTCCCCGGAGGCCCTCTGTAATGGCGAGCTGGATTGCGGGGACTCTTCTTTCCTCAGCCCCAGGTGACACCCTGCACTACGCGTGGTCCACTCCCTCTCCATGCATACTTACGGGAAACCTCTCTGTGGGGTCCTGTGCTGTTTATCTGCTTCTATGTAGTTGCGCGCCATGGTGAGGAGTACTGAGTGTGTCCCAGAGTGAAGACTAGCTGCACCCCGTCTCGTCTGTACCCTGCAGACCTTACAGCATATGCTGAGCCACTGCAGCCCTAAACTGCTGTCACTGGTCACTTCATGGCCAGTGGCTGACTTTGAGGGACACTCTAGAATCATAAACCAGGCTTTTCCATGTCCTGATATCCCCCCAAGATTTTCTGAAAAGTTCTAGCTCTGAGTTAATCAAACTATGGCATCTAATAGACAAGACACTTGCTTTCCCTGAGTTGTGCCTCAGGTGACTTGATTTGTGTGCACACCTGACTGGTTTTGACTGACCACCTGGGTAGCCCCTCCTGAGCACTCAGTGTGAGGAAACCACTGCTTCTCCGTGGAGCCCAGGCCTAGCTGGCCAGCTCTTCAACACTGACCACATCTCCCTTTTGCTTTCTGGTTCCTGATTTTGTTTACTTGAGCCTGGTTAACATGGCAGCACAGAAAGTGGACCAATGCTAGCGGGCTTTCTGGAGGCCAGGCATGAGCCCCTCTTGTTCATATACCACTGAAAATGGCATGGCGTTGAAGAGGGATCTCTGAGTGCGTCCTGGGTGCACGACCCCCCTGGGGACAGTCCTAGGGACTTTGAATTGTAGGTAAAGGGCTTGTTCCAGAATTTGCCATTTCTGCATCCATGTCTATTGGGCTGTGGCATTCTCTCCTGTTTTTGCAGTTTGCCCCATCTCCAACTGGTGTTTCCAATCTAAAGTGTAATTTTCCTGCTACATTTTTATGTATTCCTTTCTACCCTTCTTTAAATTGAACTTCCAGGTTAGTTTTCCACAGCCTGTGGTTCCTTCCCTGACCTCATGCCCAGGAACAGATGTGTCATGGTCCACCACTGTACTAAGAGTTTGTTGAGTTAGAATCACAGGAGTTCAGCTAACATTCCCAGAAGGCTAGACAGAATTCTGAGTTTTTGACACAGATCTCAAAAGCACAAATCTGCCAATGTACCTTTTGGTTTTTTGAGACAGCAAGACAGTCCCAAAATGACAACAAAAACCTAGTAAATAAACTCCCCCTGGAGACACACTTTGCTGTCACATTCATGTGATTTCTGCAGGGGAGAAAGCTGTGTGTGCACTTACCTTTCTGTTAAAGAGAATTTTGTGTTACAGCTCTCACTGCCTAGTTTTGTACACTGCCTAGCATGGAGAAATGTATGGCAGTCCTGACTGCTCCAGGTGGTGGATATCCAGGCTCCTTGGGTGATGTGAGGAAGGGCTTATGGTAGTCCTCAGAGCACAGCCAGCACCCTGGACCATTTGTTCCCTTCCTCTACTTCTGTTCCGCACCTGTCCCTCCCTCCTCCACCTTATGTCTGGCCTCCTCTCTCCTGACTGGCCCTCTGTCTTTCTAGCTCCAACCCTCTTGCCTCAAAGCTGCACAACGTCCTCACTGATGAGGTCTTTGAGTTTTACTGTAGCCAGTGCCACAAACAGATCAACCGCCTTGAAGATCTTTCTGCCCGCCTGACTGATCTTGAGATGAATAGGTAACATGGAGGGCCTGGTCTTGCTCTGTGCTCCCAGGGAGACTCCCACTCCAGTGCTCCCTATGTGCTCTTGCTCTGGTCACCTAGTCTAGCAAGGCACTCAGACCATGGGACTCTTCCTGCGGACCCTACTGCATGCCTTGATCTAGCTTGCTGCTTATGTGTCTTCTCCTTTATGCATGTGGCAGCCTTGTTGGCTGCTGTCCCTGAAGGGGGAAACCTAACATGTGAAAGAGGATACTCCAGCATTTTACCAAAATTTTCTTCAACTGAGTCTTGGGAGGCAGAGCTGGGAAATGTAAAAACGTTTTTTTTTGAAAACTAGTTTATAAGTAGTTTTCTGGAATGCTAGGTTAGTCATGATCACCTGTGCTCAGGGACCTTCTGTTCTGTAGGGTGGCTGTCCATTCAAATGCAGATGACTTGACATGGCTGCTTTGCTCTTACATGCCCTGCATGCTGCTCCTTTGCCTGCCCTCCTGTTTCCTTCTCGCCTGTGCATTACTCATCTCTGTCCTTTGGGGGGGGGCATCTCAGTGAGCAGTCCCTGTAGAACCAGGTGGTTCCTTGCAGCTTCACAAACTCATAGGAAACATCTTTGGGTTCTTTGTTCGTGTCAGCCTGCCCCCGACATCCCATTGGCTCAGTGTGTAGAGGGATGAGTCCTTGGTGTCAGGAGACGGGGTGTTGAAGAAGAAGGTCTGCAGAAGAGATGGGCTGCATGTGAAGCTGTGGCTGGCACCCCCTGCTAAGCAGAGGTGGCAGGTGATCACACAAGCGTTGTGGCAGAAAGGAAGATAGATCATCCCTGTAGTGCAGCATGCTTGGAAGTCTGTTAGAGGCTGCACCTTGTCTGCCCTGCCATTTCAGGACATTAGACAAGGTACATCTACAGCTGTCCTGTTCCAGCTCCCATCCTGGTACCCTTGACATGTTATCTTTCTTGTCTTGTTTTCATGCAGCATCACAAAGCTAGAGGCCTTTAGCCAACACCCAGTGAAGTAGCATCTTGGTCAGTTGGGAAAGATCAGAGGGAACCTGGTGGGGTTCTGATCACATTGGTAGAAGCCAGAAGTATCCTTTGAGGATGTGTCTCTTTAAGACTTGGGGGGAAAAATCTGGTCTCTGGTGATTCCAGAAATCATGGTGGCTTCCATTGTAGAGGACACAGCTTTCACCTGCTATGTGTTGAGTGTTGGGGACTGACGGTGCCAGCTGTGTTCTTCCTGTTGGTGAACCGTCCTCCTACTGATGAGCAGGTGTGATTTCAAGATGTGTGTGTTGTCTCCATCACTGAAGATTTTGCTGTCCTAAAAGCCTGCCTCTAAGATGGCGATGATTATTCCAGTTAGGTCTTGTGGGGCAGAGTTCAGGCTAGTATGTGGCTCAGCATGCCTGGGTTGTGTCTCTCACCCTAAAAGGTTCTGCCTAAGTGTACACTTTTAATTTAGGACACAGCTGTCAAGTACTAGTATCCCAATAGTGAGAGCTGATTTGTACCCCCTGGCCTGCATGGATTTCCTCAGGATAAGTTTTATGGACTACCATATAACAGTAGGGTTTACATTATGTCTCAGTCCTGTAGCTGTTGTGTTCTTTGGGTACCTGGGAGCATCTGTAAAAACAATGCATTTTATAGAAACCAAGAAGTCTTATTTACTCATATATCTTCAAAACTGTAAACCATTGCAGGGTTTGCTAGTCCTGAGGATGACAGGTAGATGGAGCAGTCGGTTCTTAATGTGCAGAGTGTCCATGATAGGAAGATAAAAGCAGATCTGTACTAAAATGCACAGTGCTACTCAGGAGTCCAGCCAGGAGAGGGAGCCATACAGTAGCTGCAGAGGGACCTGAGCTGTGAGGGTAGTTACATAAGGTGCTGCCAGTGTACGTCAAGAGTTCTGAGGAGTCACAAATAGCAAGGACCACCCAAGGGATCCAAATCCCACTACCCATCCAGGAGAGGATCTGTGCCCTTCAGCAGCGGGCAGCCCTGTGGAAACGGTGTGGCAAAGACATCTTTAGGTGCTGTGCTATCAGCTCCAGCTCTCCAATGCCCTCTATTGGCAGAATGTAGCATCACAAATGAAAATGCATCCCAGCAGTGAACTTCCCAGAGCACCTTCAAAGTATGATTTTGTACCCACTTGAAGTAATAAAGGAATGACATTCCAAGTAGATTGCTTGCCTGCCCTTGAAAAAGGGGAAGGAAGCTGGTGAACCTGCTGCGAGCCAAGACAGGTGGCCCCTGTGCCTGAACACAGGCCATGCTCTAATTGGCCTCAGAGCCAGAAGATGCATGTTGGGCCTGCTCTTGCTGCTGTAGGTGGTCCATGTTATTGGTCTGGGATGGCTCCAGGAAGGGTCTCTAAATCCTCACCATATAGTATTTGGAATGTGAAGGGTCAGGACCCAAACAAAAGCGATTACAGGCCCTCCTATCATAGGAGGACCTGTTCGATAGCCCGTCAACTGGGGTAATGGCTTTGGAAGGACTGGGGAACATGACAGTAGTCAATGATGTGGATCCACGTGCTGTCAGCTGTGGGTTTAGGCATTGGGCTTGGTTGGTACTGTAGCCTGCTTATTTTCTTTTGAGGTCTTAGGGATGGAATGATGAGATCTGGTGAAGCTCTGTGCATGCTCTCTGACTGTGCATGCGGCTTGTCTGGGACAAGGGGATGCATGCCTGTGCCCTGATATCTCCCCAGCCCAAGCTTCCTGTTTCCTCTTGCCCTTCGGTCTGCTCCCTGACACTATTTTCCTGTTTGTTTGGTTTTTGCACAGCCCAGCTAAGCGGCTCTCCAGCAGGAAGGTGGCAAGGTAGGCAGAGCCTCGATCACTTGCTGAAATCTTACAAAATACTCTAGTAGTCATAGTTTCTGAAAAACATTTACAAAATATTCTTTTCCAGGTTTTTTTTAATTCAAACTTTCAAGTTGTATTCCATATTTTGGGATAGAAAGCAGTTGAGGGGAGAGGTTGCGGAAGGGATTTCTAGGGCTGCAGTTAGATATAGACCTGAGGCTTCTGGCGTCTCCTCTGCCCTTACATACTTCCTGTAAGGGCTTCCATGGGCTACAGTTTCCCTGTGTCTGCTCTAGGAGTCAGTCTCTTAGAATTGACTCTGGGTGGCCAGCTGCCCACCTATATGGTCTTGTCAGCCCAGTGACTCACATGGAAAGGAGAGAGGAGAGAGGGTAGTGGTGGGAATGGTCTTCCTAGAGTATTGGTTTTTTGTTTTTGTTTTTTCTTTTTTTTTTCTTTTTTTTTTGCTTTTTCTTTTCAAGACAGAGTCTCTCTATATAGCCCTGGCTGTTGCAGAACTTACTCTGTAGACCAGGCTACAGACAGCCTCGAACTCAGAGATACACCTGCCTCTGCCTCCCAAGTGCTGGTATTAAAGGCGTGCACCACCACTGTCTGGCCTTGCTAGAGTCTTAAAGGCCAGCTTTTGTTTTTGGAGTTTGGCTGCTGTCAGCTTCCTGCTACAAAAGGTGAGTTGTGCTTCTGCCCTCTGGTTGACTCCTGGACAGTCTTCACTGAAGTTAGTGTTCAGGTTTAGCATGCTGATGCCCTCCGTATGGCCAGGCTCAGGCAGTACTCTGTTTCCTCCCTAAGAAGCTGAGTCGGTGATCACCTTCATGCTCTTCCTTGTCTTCTGAATCTCTAGGCTGTCTTCACTGCCCAGCCGTCTCTTGGGGATGTGGGGATCATCCTCCTGGTTTGCATAGGGCATCTCCTGGCTAAGGTTCTTGCATGTCTCCCCACACCCTGTGAGTTCTTTCTTTCCGAGATTGAGTCATCCAGTTCCCAGCCCCAGCCTCCTTCTCCTGCCTTACCTCTTTTTGATTTGCATATCCTCCTGTGGCTCCCTGAGAAGGGAAGGAACAGGGGATAAAATTCAAGACCTTAGGTGGGAGTCTCCTCTGGTTGGTTTGGATCAAGGTTGTGAATTTTCCAGATTTTTCTGGAGTCATTGGTCACACCCTTTGGTCCTGGAGTTGTTACTAAGTCTAACTTCTTTGTTTCTTTAAGACTTTTCTCTCTGTGGAAGCTTTGAAGATGTTTTCTTTGCTTCTCAAGAGACTTTTAGATGGTTCTGGTGCTGCAGGCCTGTATTCAAAACTACTAGGGAGGCTGATGCAGGAGATTCAACTTAGAGTGTATCTCAACATTTTTTTTTTAAAGCTCTGGGAATGTTGGATACATGCCTACCATATGGGCTTTGAGCTCAACTCCCAAAATCATTTTTTGTAAAGAAAAAGATAATAAATTTCACGAGTCTTGTTGTAAGCCCTCTTTCTCATTAATTACGAGGAGCAAAGTAACAGTGAACCCTCTCACCTGGAAGCTAGCTACTAGCATCTCTAGTAGATCTGACTTCTGTGCCTTCACATCCCTCATCCTGGAGCAGTGGCCCCCTGGCGGCTTGGGAAACAGGCAGTATCTGCACTCAGCCTTCTCTGGTTGTCACCTCTTCAAGAAGGACACTGAGCTCATAGTAACTCCATAGCCACCCAGCTGTACATTGTTACAGTTCCACAAGGAATGGCTTGGCTGCCCTGCTCACATCCTCCTGAACAAGCAGTGGCTGGAACTGTCAGAGGTGAGCTCAGCCTCCCTTGCTAAGATTCTGACAGGACCAGGGGCAGCTGTCAGGCTTTCTGTCTAGAGAAAATCTAGGGTCAGAGGAACTCCATGGCTTGAGAAGGCTGGGCAGTGAAGCTTGATCCTTTGAAATAGTCTCTGAGAGATGGTTCAGAGGTTAAGAGCACTGGCTGCTCTTCCAGAGGTCCTGAGTTCAATTCCCAGCAACCACATGGTGGCTCACTACCATCTGTGAGATCTGGTGCAGCTTCTGGCCTGCAGGCAGAACACATAATAAATAAATCTTAAAAAAGAAAGAAATAGTCTCTGAGAATGTATTTTTCTTGTCAGATGTGTTTGTTGCTTCAAAAGTCAACTTCTATATTCATAGTTAATTTATGAATCAAAAGTACATCCTGTAGTGTACCTGAAGAATGTCAAAGCATACATGCAGATTTTTGTTCATTTGTTTTCCGAGACAGGGTTTCTCTGTGTAACAACTCTGGCTGCCTTGGAACTCATTCTGTAGACCAGGTTGGCCTCTACCACCCAAGTGCTGGAATTAAAAGTGTGCGCCACCACCTCCTGGTTTACATGCAGATTTTAATCCACTGCCATTGTGCCCTTAATTCTATCCCTACAATTCTCTGGAAACACAGAATGGGTGTCCTATAATTCATGTTACAGGATGTCTAACCTTTTATGCATTGTGACTAAGATGGGCATTTTGTAGTGTCCAGCTGTGACTCTGTGGCCTGGCTGTGTCCAAGAAGCTGTTACCTCCCTGTCCCTGTTGATGGAAGTGGCTCTTCTCCCTGAGGCACCTAGTACAGAGTTGGCCCAGTGGGATTCACAACAGGGACATGATTTCCACCCCTTGGGCAAAATGTGGATCTGAGGAGTCCCAGAACTTCATGTCCCTCTTGTTGGGGTTCTTGAGTGGAGTTGAAGGAAGAACTCTTCTTGGTGGGGATTAAATAAGCCACATTCCACATTCTAGACAGCCTCAGCTTCGCCAAGAGGCCACATGCTGGGTGCTCAGGGACAGCATATTCCCTAACCTTACATAAGCCCAGGCCTTGACCCCTGCCCAGGGTGGCCTCTAGGGTCTAGGGTGGGCAGTTTCTTTTCGGGGGAGTGGCATGAAATTGAGGCCAAGGTCCTGGTGAAGAACAGTGACTGACTGAGAATGGTCAGCACCCTCTTGAGAATCTGAGGAAACACTATAGCAAGCTCTAGAAGAAAGAAGCTCTCCCAGTGTGCATAGGCTTATAGTCCCAGGCTAAAGGAGCTTGCTTCCTTTTCCCCCTAAAATAATCATGAGGAAAAAAAAAAAAAGGAAATGTGCAAGCTCAGTCAGTGAGAAAGGAAATAGCTCCATTCACTGATAGGTGGCGTGGCCACAGCTGAATCCTCAGTCTGCTGAATCCTCACCAAAGCTGTCTCTAAAATACCCTTGTTGAAAACTTGCAGGGAACCCCTTACTTGCCTGTAGATTGTTTCCCATTTCGTAAAGAGAAGGCTCAGTGAGCTTGAATGCTTTCTCAAGGTCACACAGATCTGACCATCAGGCCATCAAATTTAGAGGCTGACCCCCAAGTGTGGGACAAACTCAACACACAGCTTTACTGCCACTTCTGTACAAGTGCCCTAAAAGGTTCGTGAACTGCTGCTAAATTAGACTTGCCACAGCTAAGCAAGTTAGTCTGGACCACAAGCAGTGTCCATTTGCTGAACACCTGCCCAGGCATCTGCATCTGAGGCGTGGTCCCTGCCAAGAGCACAGTGAGAGGTCCTTGGGGTTCCATGAGACTTCAGTACTGGTGCCTGGGTCTAGCCTTGACCACTGGCACTGGTGCCCCAGAGAACTGCACCTGGATTCTTCCCTAGTTCATCTGTACTAAATTCCACCAGAGTGACTCACCTGGTTCACCGTGCCCTCAAAACTTTCAGTACCACAGAGAGCTCACTGGAAACCAAGTGTCAAAGGTGGAAGCTGGGTACACACCTTTAATCCTAGCAGAGGCAGGTGAATCTCTGAATTTGAGGCCAGCCTGGTCTACACGGCGAATTCCAGACTAGTCAATCAACACAGAAAGATGTGTCTCAGAACAAAAATAAAATGCATGTAGAGCTGGGAACAGTGGCCCGCAGCAATCAGGAAGCTAAAGCAGGAAGATTTCATGTTTGAAGCCAGTTTGTGTTGAATAGCAAGAAAGACCGCATTTCAAAAGAAAAAAAATCACACACATGTAGGTATACTGCACAGGAGTCAAGATTCTAAATTAATATTTGATGGGCCTCTGGTGGATGTGAGATCATTTCATATCATGGTGAGGAATGATGTGTTTTATTGCACCCTGGTCCAAAGTACCCTGTTGTCCCCTCAGCTGGCAGGGGAAAGGTTGTGCTGATAGGCTCCAAAGAGGGCTGGGAGGACTCAAGCTACAGAGCACAATCTGCTTGTTCCTAGCCCCTTGGTAATGCTGTCTGGCCCAGGGACACCCCTTCTTGTTTTTTTGATCAGGAGAATACTACCCAGGAGTTGGGGAGGGCATGTGCTCCATGATGCTGATGTCTGCCTTTCAGAGGGACTTGGAAGTACTCTTGTTAGAAGAGCTTATCATTTGTTTTTTTCCATTCTTCCCTCTACTATTGGTTCTTTTCTGTAGGTATCTGCACCAGTCAGGGACTCTGACCATGGAGGCCCTGGAGGACCCTCCTCCAGAGCCTGTGGAGTGTCCAGAGGAGGATATTGCTGACAAGGTAGGTGTTATGTGCTGAGAGCTGGGACAAGGTGATGACCAGTATCACCAGAACGCAACAGGGCCTGAGGCCTGTCCCGTGCTCTGTGAGGTGGTGGGTGGTGCTTGGGAACACCTGGTCTCTTCTTGGCGCTTGAGGAATATTGTTGGGACAGCTCAGTGGAAGTGGCAATGATGTCATCTAGTTATTTAAATCCTTTGTTCAGCCTTCGTTCCCTCAATGCCTATGTCATAAAAGAGGGGCATTTCATAGCATTTGGGCAGAGCACGCCACAAGGAGGAGAACAAAACCAGAGCCATAATATTTTATTATATTTATTTACTGTTGTGTGTATATGGTTGCACTAATGCCACATTTGAGGTGGTCCTCCCCTTCAACCATGTGGGTTGCAGGGATGGAACCTAGGTTGTAAGGTTTGATAGCATGTGGCTTTACTCGGTGAACTATCTCAGCAGATTGCCATTAGTTATTAGGATTACATTGCACCAAGTTCCTTTATGTGAGTCATTTCAGGGGAACACCAAGGAGGTTCCAGAGACAGTTTACTTGGGGCTTACAGTTTCATCATGGCTAGGAGCATGGCAGCAGGCAAGCTAGCATGATACTGGAGCCGTAACTGAGGGCTCACATTTTGAGAAACAAACATGAGGCAGTGTGAGCTAACTGGAAATGGGTGGGGCTTTTGAAAACACAGAGTCTGCCCCCAATGACACACCTCCTTCAACAAGACCACACCTCCTAATCCTTCCCAAACAATCCCTTCAGCTGGGGACCAGCTATTCAAATATATGAACCTATGGGAGCCATTCTCATTCAAACCACCCATTCCACTCCTTGGCTCCATAGTTTTGTGGCCATATCATAATGCAAAATGTATATAGTCCATCTTCAAATGTCCCTTCATCTTTCATAGTCTTAACATAATTTAAAGGTTCAAAGTCTCTCTGAGTCTCAAGGTAACTCTCTCTCTCTGTCTCTCTCCCTCCCTCCCTCTCCCTTTCTCTTTTTCTGTTTTTCTAACAGGGTTTCTCTGTGTAGCTCTGGCTGTCCTGGAACTCACTCTGTAGACCAGGCTAGCCTTGGATTCACAGATCTGCCTGTCTCTTCCTCTGAGTGCTAGGATTAAAGTCGTGTGCCACTACCACCTAGCTGTATTCTCTTAATCATACCCCATATCAACACAAAAAGGGAATTATATACTTCAGCACGCACTAGCACAGAATATACATTACCATTCCAGATAGAGGGATGGGGTACAATGGGGAAATACTGAACCAAAGCAAGACCAACACCTAGCAGTGCAAGCTCCAAATCCTGTAGCTCTGTGTCCAATGTCAAAGGGTTCAGATGATTCTACCCTTCCAACCTTCCTGACTGCAACATACTTCTCTCTCCTGGGCTGGTTCTACTCCCTGCATGCAGCTCTGCTTGCCAGACATCTCATGGCTTTGGCATCTTCAACATCCTAGGGTCTCTAAACAGAATCCAGGCTTCACTTTTACAGCTTCCCTGCCATGTGTCTGGCCTCAGCTGTTCTCTTTAACCTTGGAGTAAGATTCCATAATCGCTTTACTCATATATCCTTTATAACTAAAGCCAGAAGCATGAAGTTGGGATGGAACCTGGCCTCCTTAAGCCACATTACATTTCTTGTTGCTTTGTAGCAGAAAAGTCCTCAGGCATTTCCTTTTTACAAGTTGGAATCATAGCTGGGGTAGGGTGTGAGGGTCTTGCTCTGAGGTCACTCCTCCCTTTATTCCATTTCTCATCAGGCCTTTCTTACCTCTTTCAGCACAAGCCCTGGCTGTAACATTAAGTTTCCTGGTTTTCTCTTCCTCTTCAAACCGTACACTTTGTATTTCTTTTTGCCCGCTTGCTTTTTTCACGATAGACCTGCATAAGGGTGATAGCTAATAACCACACAATGGAGTCAATATTAGGTCATCTTGAAATCTCCTCTGCCAAAACAAGTAGTTATTAAGTTTTCTATTTAGCCTTGGACAGATTCTTAGAGTATGGATAAAGATTGGCCACATTCTTTGCCAAAATACCATAAAAATGATCTTTAGTTTACTTGCTAATATTGTTTCCCTCTGAAACTTGTTCAGCTGGGCCTCCATAGTCCACGTTGTTCTCAGCATTTCTCTCTTCCAATCTCCTACGAGGACGGGTGGTTAAACTCTGCTTATAGCATTCAGCATTTTGAGTCCAAAGTTCCAATGTCTTCCAAAAAACCAGCATAGTCAGGCCTGTAACAGAAATATCCCACCCCCTGATACCAACTTCTATCCTATTTTTCTACTTGAATGAAATAAGGACATGGCTGCTCCAAGGTATGGTTGAGAAGGTTTTTATTATAGGAGAGAGAGAGAGAGAGAGAGAGAGAGAGAGAGAGAGAGAGAGAGAGAGAGAGAGAGAGAGAGAACAATCAGAGGCCTCTGGAAGAGCAGAGCAAGGAGAGAAACTAGTAGACTGAACGTGGCCAGCAGCCCGAAGCAGGTACTTTGGTATGCTGGTAGAACCACAGTTAGCCATTTGTACTAAGTTTCTTTTAGACCTGACAGTATTACTGTGATAAAAAACCATGACCAAGGCAACTTATAGAAGAACGAGTTTATTTGAGATTTACAGTTCCAAAGGGATAAGAGTCCATTGCCATCATGGCAGGGAGCATGGTAACAGGCAGGCAGGCATGGCATTGGAGCAGCAGCTGAGAGCTCACGTTGTAAAATAGCCATAAGGGTTCTACAAAGGAACAGAACTTATAGAATGATTCCCCTCCCCCCTTAGAATAGTTTGCAGTCTGTAATTCATCTACCAATGGAAGGTCCAAGAATCCAGTACTTGTTAAATCAACAAGTCTGGATGTCTTATCTGGTCTTTAGTAAAAGTCAGAATCCCGAAAAAGTAGATTGTGATGCTATTGAAGGAATGGATTTGCTGTCGAGACTGGGGGCAAGTTCCCTTCTTCTGTGTCCCAATTTAGGTGTTTTATTTAAGAAAAAAATCTCCAGTGGTGGTGCACGCCTTTAATCCCAGCACTTGGGAGGAAGAAGCAGGCGGATCTCTGGGAGTTTGAGGCCAGCCTGGTCTACAAAGCAAGTTCTAGGATAGCCAGGACTGTTACACAAATAAACCCTGTCTTGAAAAACCTAAGAAAAAGAAAGAAATCCCTCACAGGTGTACTCAGCCACTTGGGGTTTAGTTCATTCCAGATGTAGTCAAGTTGACAACCAAAAATAGCCATCACAAGTTCACCCCTTGTCAATTTAACATATATTCATATTTCCTCATGTTATGCTTGATTTCCAGATAAAAACAATAACCAGGTTGTAGTTACATCTAACATGATATAACTCTCCCACTTATAATCCCAAATAGATTGCAATATTCCTTAAGGAACATTCTTTTTTTATGTTTGTTTTTTCGAGACAGGGTTTCTCTGCGTAGCCCTGGCTGTCCTGGGACTCTTTCTGTAGACCAGGCTGGTCTCAAACTCACAGAGATCCTCCTGCCTCTGTCTCCCAAGTGATGGGATTAAAGGCATGTATCACTATCGCCCAGGTGATGTTTATATTTCATGGTAGAGAAACTGAGGAAAGAAACCATAAATATATGTGTAACTACATTCTTAACAAAATAGGGCTGAAACACTAATGTTAATTGTTTCTTCAGCTGGTCACATGCCCTTAGCTGATATTTATAACTACCTTCCTGGACTACCCATTCTTTATTTCCTCCACTCTCAGCAGGTCTTGGCTCTTTTCCTGGAGGAGTGACCCATACCTTCATTCCTGAAGGGTCTGTGCCTGCCCTTTGTCATTCTGCCTGGGTTATAGTGTTGTAGTTACCAGTTGACTTTAATCCTAGGGCATAGCACCAAGAGACAGACACCCTAAAGAATCACCTACACTCCACACATAATCCTTCTTACCCCCAGTGTGGAAAAGGAATCCAGTTTCCCCTTGGTAGTCTGGATCAATCACCCCTTCTAACAATGCTGTTCCTTTCTTAGTCTGTTGATTTAAGGGCGTTGGAGTCTGCTGGAACATCTGATAATAGCCACAGGATGAGTTCAAGGACCCCCTGGACCTGCTGTGAATCAGACTTCAGAAAAATTCCATTAATCACTTGACCTCCATAAGCCCCTTCTCTAACTGGAAGGCCACAACTTTTCTTGGAGAATCCTGGAAACAGCATCAACTTAGAACCATATCTAACAGACCCGGGAGAGTCTGATTGTTTCCTTTCCCCAATGTACAGTTACCCTTGTAAAGGCTGCAGGTCCCTCTGGGGAAGGACTTGAGAAAGGATAATAGTAAAACTCTTAAGTATTTTATCAAAGGCTTTCCTCAGAGGAACCTGGCCATCCCTTCATTCAAGGGGTTTTGGGTCTGCAGATTCGCTCAAGTCTGGAAATCGGTTCACAGGCCTAGATTCCCTTTTCCCACCATCTAATGTAACCTTTCTTTCATTTGAGAATTTTTCTGCTTAAAAAGATCAAACAAAAATACAGTAGGCTTCTTATCTATTTCATGCCCGGAAACACCAGGATTGATTAGCCAGCACCAAAGGTCCATATTGTGAGTCATGCCACCATAAAAGTCACTTTGTGCTGACCATTCCAATTACTAGATCACCTTGCCTTTGGCAGTTAATTCAGTGCTGCCAGCTGGCCCCTGCTACTTCTGGGCCCAGTACAACCCATTGCATTTAATTCTTCCACGCCAAGGCCTAGCACAAGGGAAAAGGTGACAACGAAGCTCTTCAATGTGCTGGTGCCTGTCACCATTACTCAGCTAGTGAAGGGCGTGTCCTCTGGGCCTTCCCACTAGGTTTTACATAGTGTATCCACTCTAGCATTATAGTTTCTCTGAGCCTAAAATCCCGTCGTCAACGCTAAGCCAAGAGAAATCAGGCATCTCCAACTCCTTCTCAGTAGGCCATCTTTGGGCAAAAGACACCTTTAAAAAAAAACTGAGTGTCCATATTAAACGTAGAATCTCCAGTCAGTGGGCTCATATCAACAAACTCAACCTGATCCAGTTGTTCCTTCTACCATTATCCCATACCCTTAAAACCCATTCCCACAAGCCGTGTGGTGGTGGTGCACACCTTTAATGCCAGCACTCAGGAGGCAGAAGGGCAGGCAGATCTCTGTGAGTTGGTGGCCAGCCTGGTCTACAAAGCTACACGGAGAAACCCTGTTTTAAAAAAATCGGTGGTGGCATAGGCCTTTAATCCTAACACTTGAGAGGCATAGGCAGGTGGATCTCTGTGAGTTCAAGGCCAGCCTGGTCTACAGAGTGAGTTCCAGGATAGCTAGGGCTGTTACACAGAGAAACCTTGTCTGGGGGGGGGGGAATCCATTCCTACGCATGTTCCCCAGACTTGTGCTTGATCGCATTAACAAGCTCGTTAAGCTCATTAGTGGTGTGGTGCACCTCATGGACTGCACTCTCCACCTCCCCTCCAGAGCCTGCTGAGCCTTAGGCCTCATAGGTCTAGAGGCAACTGTTGTCCAGCCATGAGGGACATCAGTACTGTGTTGTCTGGCATTTCCTTCAGACATAGTCACTGCTGGTTGAGCAGACAGTGGAAGATTGATTTCCTCAGTCAAAGGCAGAATAGGCCGTATTTCAGAGTGTTGGATGGGTGTGCATCCTCTGCTGAGGTGGGGAGAAGATGGCCTCAGGTGAGATAAACCCTTGAGAGCCTGGGGGTTCAAAGTCCTCGGCTCCAGTAGAGTTCCCCCACTCATCCCCATCCCAAGTTACCCAAGTTACCCGGTCTCACTCTTGACAAATTAATGTCCTTACTTTAGCTGCTGACACCTCATGTGCTGGGACTCACAGGTGTACTCTGCTGCTTGGGTTTTAGTTCATGTCAGATGTAGTCAACTAACAAACAAGAATAGCCATCACACCAGCTGTTCAAATACACGAGCCCTTGGAGGCCATTCTCATGTTTAACTCCACAGCGAGATAACTCCCCCGGGGCTGGCCTTGTGTACATTGCCGCAGCCTGGCCTGGAGCCTCACTGTCAAGGACCAGTCTGAGTCTAGTAAGGGTGGCAACAGCAACCCTAACCTGGTCCCTCCTATATCTGCCAGACGTCTGTGCCTGGCCTTGCCTTCCCCTGCACCTCATCGCACCGTCTTACGGCTCCTTCACTTCCCTGTACTCCTCCCTTTCTTCACACTGTACTCATGGTTTCCACGTAGGTTTCCCTAGCCACCCGATCTCCTCTTCTCCCTGCCTTGCATTCACCTGTGCCTACTTTGTCTTGGTACCCTTCCTGGCCTCCGCCTTAAAACTGCCTGGCTCCTCCTATTTCTGCCACGCTTCATCTCCCAGTGCTCCCAGCCTCACCTTCGCTCTCTCTTCTCAGCATCCTCAGGGTCTTACATTGAGGCTAAATCCTTCCTCTGCTTGTCTCCATCCTTCCTTGTTGTACATTCTCCCTGAAGGAGGAAAAGACTGAGACATGGACCTTTCTGGCCCTACTGTCCCCAGACATCTGTGCCACCTCCGTGTGTTTTATCTGGCAGTTGAATCTCACAAGTGAATGTGTGTCTGGATGAGCCTCATGGTTCCATGCACAAGCCAGAAGGTACTCTTGGTATCCTGTAGGGCTTGCATTTGCCTTGTTCTGTCGAGTCAACTGTGACCCTGTGGGAGCCGCACTGCTGTGGGTTTAGGAGATAGTCTGTGAGGATGAGCATGGCTCCCACTCAGCAGGTGACATGGGAATCCCTATGCTGCATTGCAGATGTTCCATTGGGGGCACGGCTTCTACCTCTTTCTGCTTGTTCCTCAAGCCTTCATCTCTCTGCCTAGGTCATCTTCCTGGAAAGACGGGTGTCAGAGCTGGAGAAGGATAGTGCAGCTGCTGGGGAGCAACATGGCAGGCTGAGGCAAGAGAACCTCCAGCTGGTGCACAGGTGAGTGTGCCTGTGCCTGGCCCCGCCCACAGCCATCACAGCATCACTCGCCCTGCGCTCTTCCTCACCAAGCAGGATCTGCAGAGAACTAGCTCTTACCTGGTACCATCCATCCATTCGGGGACTGGGTGAGTGCCAGGTATGGCCAGAGGACTATGGCAGGTTGATCTGAGGCTCTGACCTGAATTATATCTGCCACAATGTTATAGACAGTAGGTCCCCAGGAAAGTGATCCAGGGTCAACTTGACTGCGTGTAAGCGAGACAGTTCTGTGTACCACAAGCAGTTGGGGAGGTACAGCTTAAAACAGAGAGCTGGGCATTGTGATGCATACATATGCACGATCCAAACACTTGGGGAGTGTAGGAGGGTCTCGAGGTCAAGATTATTCTTGGCTATATAGTGTGTCCAAGACCAACCTAAGCTATATGAAATGGTACTAGAGAGATAGCTCAGTCTGTAAAGTGCTTGCTTGGCAAACATGGAGACCTGGGTTTTATCCACAAATCCCATGTAAATGCTAGGCATGAGGGCACACAGTTGTAATCCCAGCATTTGGGAGGTAGAAACAAGAGGACCCTTTGGGCTTGCTGGCCAGTGTAGCCTAATCAGTGGGCATCAAAAGAAGTTGACAGTGTTCCTGAGGATGACACTCTAAGTTGTCCTCTGTCTTTCACATGCATAGACAACACACACGTGCTCTTGCGCATGCATGCACACACACAGAGAGATTTTAAGATTTTAAAACAAGGTGTTGGAGAGATGGCCTAGCAGCTAAGAGGATCCACGTTTGTTTACCAGCACTCACATGGCAGCTTGCAACTCTGTAAGTCCAGGTCCAGGGAATCCAACACCTCATCTGGCCTCCACAGACACTGCACACATGTGATGTGCAGACAAAACACCCACATAAAATAGAAATAAAACAAATCTTTCAAAAATTAACCAATCAATAAATCATGTGGAGAGAGGCTCAATAGTGGAGCGCGTGCTATATAAGACTCTCAAAGTGGGGGCTATCACTGCACCAGAGCCTCTAGGCCAGTTTTCTGGGGTTTTGGTTTTTTTTTTTTTTTTTTTTTTTGGTTTGGTTTGCTTTGCTTTTTCAGAACATGGTTTCTTTGTGTAGCCTTGGCTGTCCTGGAACTCCCTCTGTAGACCAAGTTGGCCTCAAACTCACAGAGATCCACCTGCCTCTGCCTCCTGACTGCTGGAATTAAAGGCTATCGGTCATTTTTCTGAAGCACTTGGTACTCTTTGTGGAGCTGACCCAGGCTCCATCTGCAGCCAGTTCATAGTATGGGAGCCTCTGATAACTCTGTCTCTGAGAACCTGCCCTGGGGAAAACATTCCAGCCATGGCATTAGTCCTGTGTTGAGGCTCTTGCTCCCCTCATTCGTCCTTCAGTAACTGTGGGAGGCAGACACTTTCTCTATTTTCCAGATGAGGAAATGGAGTCAGTGCAGCTTACATGGTTTCCAGGACCTCAGAGGACATCAGGTAGGGGCTGTGGGGCTGAGGATAGGGCCTTGACCTGGAGGAACAGGTAAGGAAGGTCCTGTGCCAGGGCCTGGCCTCTGCAGACAGCAGCCTTTTCAAGCAGCTTAGCCAAAAAGTGAACTGAACAGGAAGGCAGGTTGTGTGGTCTCCTCTCATGGCGAGGCAAAATGTGGTAGCATGCTGTCTGCATAGAGCAAAAGAAAAGAGGCAGGGATATGGTGAGTTCAAAGGGAGCCTGGGCCACAGTGACACTCTGTTTCAAAAAACAAGGAGGGGGAGAAGAATTGAAGAGACCAAAGAGGTGGAGATGTGGCGCTTGTGCCTCTTGCAGAGGACTTGAGTTCAGTTTCCAGCACCTGCATAGCAGCTCACAACTGTCTACAACTCCAGCTCCAGCATATACTGCCTCATGGGCGGGCATAAGACACACATGGAAGCAAAACACACATGCACATAAACCAAAACTTAATCTTTAAAAAAGAAACGATAAGGAGCCACGTCTGGGGTTGTGTGCCTGTAATTCCAGCACTTAGGAGGCGAGGGGATCAGGAGCCCTTGGAGATGTGTTCTGAATGTGGCTGACCTTCCTAAGAAAGACCTGTGCTGCTAGTTTTTGCATTCCCTGGATGTCTCCATGTGGCTCTCAAAGGTTTCTGTGCTGAGTATTGACTTTGAGTCTTTAACTCTGAGTGTGTGTGTGTGTATGTGTGTGTGTGTGTGTACAGATTGAGGCAGTTGGTTCTTTTTTTCTTCCCTGTGGTTTCTAGGACTCAAACGCAGGTAGTTAGGCTTGATGGCAAGCACATTTACCTACCAGGCCGTCTTGCCAGCCCTTCAGGGGGACTCCTAAAGCTCTGTCTACAATCTCTTTTCTTCAGCCTTTACTTTTTTTTTGTTTGTTTGTTTGTTTTTGTTTTTTTTTTTTTTGTTTTTCGAGACAGGGTTTCTCTGTGGCTTTGGAGGCTGTCCTGGAACTCACTTGGTAGTCCAGGCTGGTCTCAAACTCACAGAGATCCCCCTGCTTCTGCCTCCCGAGTGCTGGGATTAAAGGTGTGCGCCACCAACGCCCGGCTCAGCCTTTACTTCTTTTGGTCATAATAGATATACTTGAACTTTAATTTTCTTCATTTTCATAATCTCTAATGTTATCACTCTGTCCCTTGCTGGAGTCAGCTGAGGGTTGTGTATATGCTGAGTTGGTTTTTGTTGTTCTTATTTTGAGACAGGGTGTGTGTGTGTGTGTGTGTGTGTGTGTGTGTGTGTGTGTGTGTGTGTGTGTGTGTGTGTGTGTGTGTGTCCTGGAATTTGCTCTGTAGGCCCCACTGGCCTGGAACTCAGAGATCAGTCCCTGTCTGCTGGGATTAAAGGTGTGACCTCTGCACTTTTTTTTTTTTTTTTTTTGAGACAGGGTTTCTCTGTGACTTGAGGCTGTCCTGGAACTAGCTCTTGTAGACAGGCTGGTCTTGAACTCACAGAGCTCCCGCCTGCCTCTGCCTCTGCCTCCCAAGTGCTGGGATTAAAGGCGTGCTCCACCACCGCCCGGCCTGCACCTGACTTTAAGAGTTGTTTTTAAATATGTTCTTCCCATAGCATGCCACTCTTATTTCCTCACAGTACCAGACATAAGGCTTTCCCAACTGTAGATGCCTGTATGATGTGTTAGTTTATGTGTGCTACCAAACCCCTGTGCTGTCTGCTGCTCTTCACTGGTCTTCATTCTCAGACAACAAAGAGGGGCTACGGTGTACATGCTGGGGCTAGGACTTTTTTCCACAGCTGTGGGCGGGGCTGGTAGTACTTCTCTCACGGATTACCTCTGATCGTCCCCAACTTCTGCAGGAAGCTGGGGAAGAGGCCAGAGTCTCAAGCCTTATCAGGGATCTTCTTTAAGTGACCCTGGAGGGAACTAGGTGCACAATGAATCCTTCTCTCTGGGTGCAGCTCCAGGACAGCCTTTATGTCCACATGTACCAAGCAGCTGGTCTAGCCTCCCAAGTGTCACCACAGCTAACTGCTGCCAGTGAGGTCTGGACTTGCCTCAGCAGTGTGGACTTGGTTGCTTTCTACATACTGCTGTGGCCCTCAGACCCCAACACTTTCTGGTGCTTTCTTCAGGCCTTACTTGACTGAGTTTCTAGTGGCCTCCTTGGGACAGCTGCTACCTGGTCAGTGCACAGTGCCTCAGAACAAACTTCATATACCTTACAGATATGTACATTTCCTCCCCTTTTCCCTTAGAGCCAATGCCCTGGAAGAGCAGCTGAAGGAGCAGGAGCTCAGAGCCCAGGAGAGGGTCCTGGAAGAAACCAGGAAGCAGAAGGAGCTCCTGTGTAAGATGGAGCGTGAGAAGAGCATTGAGATCGAGAACCTGCAGGCCAGGTGAGCAAAGCTCAGGAGCAGGCAGCAGAAGCCCGCCCACCTGGAGCCAGAAGGAGAAGCTTCATAACAGAAAGGGCACTGACGTGTAACAGCCCTAGTTGTCCTGGAACTACCTCTGTCGACCAGGCTGGCCTTGAACTCACAGAGACCCTCCTGCCTCTGCCTCCTGAGTGCTGGGATTAAAGGCATGCGCCACCACAGCCCTGCCAAAAGTTCTTTTTTAATTTTTAAATTACATGAATTCATTATGTGTTTGTGTGTATGCATGTACAAGTGTGAAAGCCAAGAAGACAACTTGTAGGAGCTGGGCTGGTTCTCTCCTACCATGGGGGTTTTGAGCATTAAATTCAGATTCAGTTGAACATAAGGCCAGCCTGGGGAACAGAGACTTCATCTTCCTACCCATCCTTTAATCCCAGCACTCAGGAGGAAGAGGCAGGCGGATCTCTGTGGGTTCCAGGCCAGCCTGGTCTACAAGAGCAAGTTCCAGGACAGCCTCCAAAGCCACAGAGAAACCCTGTCTCGAAAAAGCCCCCCCCCAAAAAAAAGAGGTAGAAGCTAGAGGATGAGGGATTCAGGGTCATCCATGTCTACATAGGAAGGCTGAAGCCTACCTGGGTTTCATAATACTCTATCTCAAAAGACAAAACCAGATAACAAAGAAGCGGGGTGTTGAGGTAAGGACTGGCCATGCATTTGGGATTATTGTGGGTCACAAAACAGCCCCCAGGGAGTGAGTGAGTATTCCTCTAGAGCTAGGCCTTGTCCTGTGGAGACACATTTTAGGGGGACCGTGTCCTGACCTATTCTGGTGTCCCAGGTTGCAGCAGCTGGATGAGGAGAACAGTGAGCTGAGGTCCTGCACTCCTTGTCTGAAAGCCAACATCGAGCGCCTGGAGGAGGTGAGCTGCTGGCCCGGCGCATGTGGGAAGGCCCTGCCTGGAATGAACAGTGGCCCTGCCCTCTGCCTGACAAATCAGCGTGGAGCCATAACATGAGGTCATGGTCTTCTGGGGGGGTGAAGGTGGGGCAGGTTGGTAACTCTGGGCCCTGCTGTGTTCAAATGTGAAGGGGCTGCTGTTAGACATTTGGCCCTACCCAGCCTTTCTACTCTCCCATAGACCTGGGATCTGCAGGCCCAGGGCCCACACTGTCTACTCATGTCTGAGTTCACTAAAAGATGGTCTTACACACCAACAGCAGAGGCAGTCTGGTAACTTCTAGTCTTCAACAGAGAGGCCAGTCCTCCAGATACCTTCATACAGTGCCTCTGGGATGGTCTGAAACCAGAATATTTCTAGCCGACTTAGACTCTGACTCTTATAAGTCAGAGGAAGAGCCGAGCAGGAGCGCCCCACAGATACTGGGATAGATCTTGTCCATATGAAGGTCCTCTGGCCCCAAGGTAGGGCAGCTCTGATAGGATGACAGGAAAGCACAGACATAGTCCTGTCAGGAAGTGGGAGCCATAATGTCTGCCACTGGGCTGGGAGATGGACGGTATAGAGCATAGGCCACTGAGTTAGGCTGATATCCAGTAAACTGGTGCCATTGAGTACATGTCCACACTGGGGTCTGTTTTTGCAGGAGAAACAGAAGATGCTGGATGAGATTGAAGAGTTGACTCATCGGCTCAGTGAAGAACAGGAGAATAAGAGGAAGATGGGGGACAAGCTGAGCCATGAGCGACACCAATTCCAGAGAGACAAGGAAGCAACTCAGGAGGTGAGCAGGGCCATTCGTCCCTCCCCATGTTCCCATGTTGTCTGATGTTGCCTGCTCCCTGATAGAGGCCAGGAAACCCTTTTTGTTTTCTAACACTCTGGTATGCAGCAGTCTCTTGGAACACAGATCAACACCCTCCCAGGAGAGGGTGGTCAGGCCAACTAACGGGAGCCCACCTTGTGGTTGCCTCTCAGCTGATCGAGGACCTCCGCAAGCAGCTAGAACATCTGCAGCTTCTCAGACTTGAGGTGGAGCAACGACGGGGCCGCAGCAGCAGCCTGGGCCTGCAGGAGTACAACAGCCGTGCACGGGAGAGTGAACTGGAGCAGGAGGTCCGCAGGCTCAAACAGGTGTGTTCTGCCTTTCCACCTACCCTCACCGAGGCTCATAAGAGGGGGCACCAAGCTAAGGTCTTTCCTGGAAGCTCCTTGTCCCAGCAAGGGCCCAGTGTAACACTGCCATGTCCCCTAGGACAACCGAAACCTGAAGGAGCAAAATGATGAGCTAAATGGGCAGATCATCACCCTCAGCATCCAGGGTGCCAAGAGCCTCTTCTCCACATCCTTCTCTGAGTCACTGGCTGCAGAGATCAGCTCTGTCTCCCGAGATGAGGTAGCTTGTCCTGCCTTTGTATACCCCTAGGTCTGTTTGTTCTGGGCAGGTACCTTCTGCTCGCTGTACTGACCCTTTGGTTTTCTGCAGCTCATGGAAGCAATCCAGAAGCAGGAGGAGATCAATTTCCGCCTGCAGGACTACATTGACAGGATTATTGTGGCCATCTTGGAGACCAACCCATCCATCCTCGAGGTCAAGTAGGACATCTTAGCCCAGTTTGGGCTGGTTATAGACTCCACAGCACCCCAGAGTGGCCAAGCCAAGACCAGCAAGCCTAGAGTGTATAGAGGCCTCATGCAGCTGGACTGGGAGAGTAAAGATAAGGGCTGCAGAGAGCAGTAAGGAGGAAGAAAGGGAGGCGGACAGCAGACGAGGAGTGAGGCTGGGCTCCTTGAATGTCAGGAAGCCAGGGCCTCCCTCCACAAGCTGGCCTAGCCAGCAGCACCCATGTCTGCTCAGCAGAATGCAAATGTGTAGGGATAGTCTGTCAAGCTGGGAGGGGCCCCTCAGTGACTCTCTGACAAACCCCTTTTCCTGTTATGCAGCCTGTTAGGAAGAGAGGGAGAAAATGAATCTTCACCTCAGTTGCTGCCTCTCACTCATGTTGACATGGTGCCACCAAAGCTTGACCATCCCCATGTGGTATGCAAGCTGAGGACCCACGAGTTGGACGTAGACATGGTAGTTCTGGAGACACAGGCAGGCAGAGACGGCACATGTGGGATCTGGTCCGGAGCCACAGGCTGCCTGTTCTCCTTGCGCTGCTCAAGCCTTCTCCCACCAGATGGGCTTCCATTCACCTTTGGACCCAGGGCCTCCAAGCCACACAGCCATTCTTTGTCCAGACTCTTACACAGTAACTCGTCAGCTCCGGTCCTCTCGTGGGGGCCAGGGCAGCTAGTTCATGCTGACTGTGGAACTCACTTCCTGGACTGGTGAACACCCAGGTGCAGGTGCTGCTTCTTCTCAGGTGTGGCCTACCCTGGCTCCTGGACCCACACCCTCCTCAGGCTGACTTTACTGCCTTGGGAGAAGTTGACATTTCCGAGACAGTAGTCTAGGCCTCTGAAACAAAATTTCCTTCTCTGCTTTTGACTTTAAGTCCCTGGGTCCCCAGGAGTCATTTTGCTGGTGGGTAGGTGGGTGGACAAGACTCCACACAGACCCAGAGGCAGAGGAAGGCTTGCTGCTTGCCCCTGCACTACTCACAGAGTGCACCTCTCACAGAGTGCAGCATCCATGGGCCTGAGCCTGAGCACTAGCCCCGGAATCTGGACACACTGTGTGAGACCACACCGTAGGCTGTGTGAGTGTGTGTGTGTGTGTGTGTGCGCGTGCGCATGCATGAGTGTGCACACAAGTATGAATGTTTGTATGCTTGTGCCCACACATGCTGCCCTGCATCCCTTCACTGCCTATCCCCCCCCCACCTTCTACACTACAGTTTAAGATGTTGCCTCGTATTGTACATTTTGGGGAAAGCCTTGTGTGTAAATCAGTGTAAACTTGGAGGAGAGATTTTTCTATCATGTAGAGTAGGTATTTTTTATAGATTGAAGGTTGATCAATTTTTTAATACTTTCCAGAGAGAAAACTATCTGTGTATACATATGAAATATATATATATATATGTATAATATATCAATACTGGAGCCCTGCTTTTCTGTGCCCAGGTCCAAGTCCTACATAAGGGCTTGTGGCCTATCTCTGCTGTCTGCCCTGCCGTGCTCACTGCAAACACGGGTCTCCAGGAGACACTGGGAAACACATCAATCACCAACTTGCTCACAGTATCTGCTTCCGCTCCCTGAGAAGTAGCTCTTCCTCCAGGGCATGGAAGGATGGGAGGCCATCAGGATCCTGTCCCATGTCATCCACAACAGATTAAAGCTGTTACCGCACACAGAGGCCGGCTCCTTTCTCCACTGGGGTGGTGGGTTGGTGGGGTGGGTGGTTATGGGCCTGGCCTTGCTTTCCTTGGGATTCTAGGGATGTGTCATTTAAGTACAGACCTTGGGACACCCTTTGTTTTCTGCCTTGATCAGGTTGTGCCCTCCCTGAGGGCCCAGGATCACTCCTAGGATGGGCTCTTTCTGGACAGAGTCTGGATCCTGAAGGGAGTAGCTCTACTGAGAATCCCTTCTAAAGACAAGGTCTCAGTGACCTCCAAGGCCCCTTTCATGTAGGGGCCCAGGAGGGCCACAGTAAGCCTCAGTTGAGGTTGGTAAATGGGCAGAACAGGGAGTATAGGTGTGGATATCACAAATCTCAGGCACAGTGCTCTTACCCCTGGGCTACACATCCTGTGTCTGAGAGGAGTTGCTGTGTAGTGTGGTCAGGGATGAAATATTCAGAGCCATAAAGAGTGGGAGGAGGAACATCCCCAGGAGGGCCAGCAGAGAACACCAGAGCAGGGAAGAGAATAGGCAAAAGCCAGCAGCAAGTGTGGCTCAAAAGTCAGTCTGAAGAGCTGAAGGACTTCTGAAGACTTGTGGCATGGTGGTCACTGACATCACCATGGAAGTACTAAAGGGTGTGACCAGAGCAGCCCAGGTTCTAACCATGGGCATTTGACTGGTACTACAAAGGCCCATTTGTTCCTAGGAGAAGCTAGAAACAAAAGAGGACATCACCACAGCCTGATGGCTCCTCAGTTTAACTTCCAGTTAAGCATGGTCTAGTCAACCCCTAGTGAAAGATCCTGAGGGCATTGAACCCAAAAAAAGACAGTTCCCCATTTGGGATATGGTGGAAGGGGATCAAATGATTGAAATGGGTTGTTATTAGAAGCATTCCAGAAAGAGCTGCCCAAGAATTTCTTGTAGGGGGCCAAACGCCTAGAGGGTAATTCTAGAAGTTGGTATCCCCTAGAAGGCTCCTCACTATACCTCTGAAGGAAGAGGTTATGGAGGGAGTGACCATTGGAGCTTGCCAACTCTCCATCCTGCAGCCAGCAGAACTCTCTTCCTAAGGCAGATTCTATCTCCAGTTGGCGCTTGGAATTGCTCTTCTCTTTCCAGTATTGGTCAGTTATCCATTCAAAATAGTATAAATAGCCAGGTATAGTGATGCGTGCCTTTAATTGTAGCACCCTTGGAGGCAAAGGCAGGCAGATTTCTGTGAGTTTGAGGCCAGCCTGGTTTACAAAGCGGATTCCAGGATGGCTAGGGCTATTACACAAGAAACCCTGTCTCAAAAAAAAAAAAAATAAATGAAATCTTGGCCTCTGCAAATTTAAATTGACACCAACCTTCCTGACCACCCTGGGAACACCCACCCATAAAGGTGCCTTACTATCTGGTTAGAACCCAGGGAAGCTGCCCTGAACTTTCTGGCATTTTGGAACCCAGAACATAACAGAAATTTCAGCCAGGAACCTCCGATTGGTTTTTTTTCTTATTAAGTGCATTGGTGTTTTGCCTGCATGTATGTCTGTGTGAGGGTGTCAGATCTTAGAGTTACAGACAGTTGGAAGTTGCCACGGGAGTGCTAGGATTGAACCCAGATCCTCTGGAAGAGCAGTCAGTGCTCTTAACCACTGAGTCATCTCTCTAACCCCTCCACTTCTGTTTATTATGAGGTTGGTGTTCTGGCTTATGTCATGGAAGTCAGGGAAACTTAAATCTGAGTTTTAGACCAGATTGGCGCAGCTGCCAGTCATGCTTAAGCAGGAGAAGACTACTGGGTGTTGATTCATTGGAGATTTCTGACTCTCTAATAGCTTCTGAATCTCACTAGACCTAGGGTTTCATATGTGCTAGGTAAGCACTCTCGCTGAACCATATCTGCAGCATGCACCTGTATAACTACCTTTGGGGGGCGGTGTTGAGACAGGGTTTCTCTGTGTCGTCCTGGGCTGTTGTGGAACTCTGTAGACCAGGCTAGCCTCAAACTCAGAGCGATCCATCTGACTCTACCTTCCAAGTGCTGGGATTAAAGGCATGCACCACCACCACTCATAACTATACCTTTGTTTGTTTGTTTTATTTATTTATTGAGACAAGGTCTTACGTGATTTGGGTTATCCTCAAACTCACTATGTAACTGAGGATGGCCCTGATCTTCCTGTCTCTACCTCCCAACTTTGGAAATCATACGTATGTTTCACGGCCTCCCCACCCTGACAGAATCTCACTTTTTAGCCCTGACTAAAAAGTGATCTGCCTGCCTCTTCCTTAGTATAAATGCTGTGATTAAAGGAATTTACCATCATGCCTCACTCCTACTTTTTGAGAAGGCTATTGATCATGCTAACCTTGAACTTAACTTTCTAGCTTAAGCCAACTTTGAATTTGTGACTTTCCTGTCCCAACCTCCTGAATAAGTCTATACACCTATACTCACACTAGGTCTTCTTTTCTTAATGTCCCCAAAGCCCAGAACAATTCAGGGTCCCATCTGCTCAGGACTCTGGTTTTTAGTCTGTGGTTTCTGTCTCTGCAGAGGTTTCTCTGCCATTCTTGACCCCTACAAGCTGTCCTGTTGTCTAATGACTCATCAGGGTTCTAGCTTATGGCCCATACCACACTAGCATAGATCAGAGCTCAGTCAACAACCTGGGATGATCCAAAGTCTCCTGTTGTGTGGTCAGCTTAATGGGATGCACCATAGCATAGTGACTGGAGATGCTGCAAATCCTGTCCTGGATCCATCGTTGCCATTCCTCTGACTCAACCATGAGCCTCACCTACTGATGAGCTGTCAGTCTAGTCAGTCTTCTGGTGAATGACCTATCCTTCCCACGATGATAGGCCTTGCTTCTAGTTTCTCCTTGTCTCCATAATGCCTGACTCGCCAAAGAATCCTTGGAGTGACTGCTCATTGCTGAGTTAGCAGTAACTTCAACTAATGTGTCAATGGCTTAACCCCAGCTGCTTCTCTTGGAGTGCCCAGATGCCAAATTCTGCTCCAATGTTGCCAAAATGTGCTGTCATCCACATTTAGACACAGGTGTCCCACAGGGCATCTTGGGTTCAGTGGCTTCTCTTTGGCTTCTGGAGCATGAATGATTTCCCAGAAAGTACCTGTAGGCCCTACCTAGCCAGGCTCAGGTGTTCTGGGTCCTGGGGCAAATGTCACCCAATACATTATCCAGAGTGCAGGGCATCCAGGGGCTTCTTTTTGGTATGTGGTGCCTTCTCTGCAGCCTGATTCTTAGTGCAGAGGACAAGTGGCTAGGAGTAACGCAGTTACTTCTGGCCAAAGGGCCATAAAGGGAAGCTTGGGAGATCTTATGAACATCACTCATAGGGCTTGGGGAGATGTCTTAATTAGATGCCAGTGTTTCTCTGGGAAAAGTGTTATGTCCATCTGGCACACATGAGTAACCTGGGACCTCAGACCCAAGCAGGTCCTGCATGATTACTACTTCAGACTACTTGGACAGAAGCCACAAGTCGTTGAAGGGGTTGGGAGAGGTGAAGAGCAATCCATACAGCCAGGCTGGGCTGGATCACCTTCTGACTCAGCGCCTCAGACCACTGCCTCGGACCTTGTACAATATCAACATCATCCCTCATGCACTGAGACTCAGTCAATGAGGACGCTCGCCGGAGCTTTGCCCAGAAGTCCCTCGCAGAGCATCCTGGGAACTGTAGTCCATTGTTTCCCCGAATCTAGCGCGCCTCATTAAACTGGCATGGGGGTACCACCTGAATCGGTGGACTGAGCTGCTCCTGCTGTGTTGGGAAGACAAGATCTCAGGGAAAAGGGGCCCATAAATACGGCCGTCCGTGGACTACAACTCCCAGTGTGCCTTGAGCGACGTCGCTCTGCCCTGTGGGAGACGTAGTCCCGGCGCGATTCCCAGTGCCGCGTGCGCCCCTAACGCGCCGTAGCCGCGGGCCCCGGCTGGGCGCCACGCTACGGAGGAGGCGTAAGGCGTACCGGGTGGGCCGGGCGGGACGGCGGGCGCTACGGAGGCGGCGTAAGGTTGCCGGGCCGAGACTGGAGCTTCGGGGCCGAAACGCGCTAAGCCGGCGGAGTATCGCGGCGGGCGCGAAGGGGGCCTTGGTGCCCTCCGGTAGAAGTTGTGGGTCAACCGACGGAGGGCCGGCATCAGGGCCGCGCCCGCCCAGCCCGACCGCGAGCGCTGAGGAGGCGCCGCCGGCTCGCTAAGGTGAGTTCCACGGTAGGCGGTGGGCCAGCCGGCCTAGGACTCCGAAGAGCTCGGCCTCCGGGCATCAGCTCGGATATTTCGTGTTTGCCTTGGGAGCAGCAGCGTGGCTTGTGGCAAGCACTGGGGGGGGTGCTGGTCGTATGGGTCACTCGAGGCCAGCCCAGGAACCTCAGATGCAGGCGACCCTCAGTGCCTTCCTGTCCTTGAGTGCCCTCTTGTCCCGGACTAAGCGTTGGCCCACACTGTATCAGGGTGTACGTAGTGGACGCACGATCTGCAGAAACCTGCAGCTACCTGGGGCATCAGCGAGAGTAGCGCGCAGGGCATCCTGTGTGCCCTCCCATCCCACACTTCATTTTTTGTGGGCCTGTCAGTAGCCCGGGAAAGTTAGAGTGGTCCCTTGACAGCTGAGGGATTTTCCTTTCTTTTTTCTTTTTCTTTCTTTTTATGTCTGAAAAGAGGGCCCTTCCAGTTCTGATCTGGGAACCCTGTTGTGTGGCCAGATGGCCCTTGCTGCGCTGGCCCTCAGGATCCCTGGAGTGCCTGTAGTTTGTTACTAGACACTGGTAACAGGACCGTGAAACACCTAGACTCTAAACAGGATACCTTTCTGATCTTCAGGACTCTATAAACACCCAGGCCCAGAACCTGAGAACCTTAGTGTGTGTTTGGGGTTGGCCCTGCAGCTCAGCAATACATGCATCAGAAAGAACCTCTCCTCAGTAAGGAACTGTGAGGTCTGCTCCTCCAGTGGCAGTTTCCCCTGTCCCAGTGTGGAGAGCAGTAAATCACAGATGTGGAGCTTGCCTCTGAGTTTCTCCCAGCTTCCAGGCTGTCAGGGATGCTTTCAGAACCACAGTTCTGTAGTATAGGATAATTGTGTCTTGATGAACAGCAACCTTGTTTCCTTGTGGTATAGTTCATCCTGCGTCCTTTGAAATCCTTTCTACTCCAGAGAGATGCAAACATTTCTTTTCCAACATCTGAGAATCCCTGGAACGTTTTGAATGGCAGACAGGCCAGTGACCTCGAGGAATACAGATTTAAACCTTGTTGGATCCGAGACTCAGATACTGTACAACTTTATAGTGACTTCACTATCAGAACCCCTGCTGATCATAGTGTCTCAGGCCCTGACTCCACAGCCTCAGCTTGTCTCCTAGAAGAGATGGGTTCCTTTGCTCTCCATCCTTGGATCCAGGCTTTGCTCTGGTTCTGACTATTAGGCTTTGCCTACTCCCAAGTCTTTCTGGCCCCTGTTGTACATTGTCCAGGCCTTGGGGCAAAACAGGTAAGCCCCATTTTACAGATGAGGAAACTGAGACTGTAGTACATCAGTTGTCAGAGGTTGGGTAGGTGGAGTTCTGATTCTGAATCTCTTCTCCTTCCACATTCTCATTGTTGGCACTTGAGAGAAGAGCCCTTTGGGTGGCCCAAAACTTTCCATATATATGCTGTTGATGAGCTGATCAGTTTAGAGGCTGAGAAAGGTAGAGTAGTCCTTTGTCCAGCCATGTTGTCTTTAATTAGCACTGCCTCTCACTGCACTAAACAGTTGCTGGGGCTGAGAAGGCAAAATTAAATGGAAAAAAAAAGATTAGAAAAAAATGATAAATGAAAAAACCTTGAGCTCTTTGGAAAACACATATACAGAAACCCAAGATCACTGGTGACTTGTCCCATTATTTTGTCCTGATTTGCACACTGCCTGGCCTGGGAGGCTGGATGTGAAAAACACAGCTATGGTCTTAAGGCTCTGGGCTCAGACCTACAAAAGGACACTTCCTGTTTCCACCCCCACCCGTCCCCAGGGGTGGGGATTGTTCTTTTTCCTGACTGTGCAGTCTCTTGACTACCCTGTCCTTCTGGTCCCCACTTCATACTGTCTGTGTCCCCTGACAAGCAAGAGCATCCTGAAGTGCATGAGCTTCTGGTACCAGAAGCTCTAACTAGTCTCGTAACTCCTCAGGTTGGATGCAGTCTCTGCCGTTTGGCCTTTAAACATCCCCAGTATGTCTTGGTTGTCTGGGCCATTTGACCCCTATACCTCTGTCATTCTGGCTTATCCCTAGGAGTCTATGGGGGCACCCCAACTCCGAGTCCCCCCTACTCAAGTCCTGTGTGTGTCATTTATTATTTTTTGTTTGTTTGTTTTTTTCGAGACAGGGTTTCTCTGTAGCTTTGGAGCCTGTCCTGGAACTAGCTCTGTAGACCAGACTAGTCTTGAATTTACAGAGATCTATCTGCCTCTCCCTCCTCAGTGTTGGGATTAAAGGCGTGCGCCACCATTGCCTGTCCGTGTGTGTGTGTGTGTGTGTGTGTGTGTGTGTGTGTGTGTGTGTGTGTGTGTGTGTTATTTCTTGACTGGTCTTGGTACCCAACTCAGTCCAGCCCCACATTGAGCAGGTAGCCAATGAGCATCCTCCATTGGCTGCTGACCCTTGGTAGCCTTGGGTCAATTGACTTCTAAAGTTGAAGAGATCTCCTGATCTAAAAGGGCAGCATGTCGTCTCTGGGAACAGCAACTGGCCTCATCTTGTTTCTCAGTCTGAAAAGTGAATTTGCCAGCCTTGCATAAGTGTCACTGCAAGGAGGCAGAGGAGGCTGAGGGTTGAGGCTGTGCTTGGAGACCTGCTCAGCCACATGATTTGTGGGTCATGGCATGGCTGTGTGAAAACCTTGTGACAGTGGACCAAAAAGCATCTTGATGTGGGCAACATGTTGCCTCCCTGGCTAGTCCTACTAGGCAAACTGTTTTGAGGGGTGGAATTATAGAACAGGAGTGCTCTACTGGAGTGTGGAAATACAGGAATGATAGTGCGGGACCCTAAGGTACTGGACTGTCTGACTATTCTTTTTTTTTTTTTTTTTTTTTTTGGTTTTTCGAGACAGGGTTTCTCTGTGGCTTTGGAGGCTGTCCTGGAACTTGCTCTATAGACCAGGATGGCCTCGAACTCACAGAGATCCGCCTGCCTCTACCTCCCGAGTGCTGGGATTAAAGGTGTGCGCCACCAACGCCCGGCTCTGACTATTCTTTTGTACTCCTCTGCACAACTGTCGTGTGGGAAACCAGTGATGCAGCCAACCCTCTGTAAGCATTCACTAGGCACCAGGACAGGCTTGCTCAGGTCTCCATGTTAGGAAACCAAGTGTAATACTTGCATTGGCCTCGACCTTCTTGTACTGACAAATGCATACCCCATGTCTCAGCTTCCCTGATACTGCCTTCCTTACTTCCCAGGTGGGTTAGCTGGAAGACGGGCTTGGAGAGAGCTGTGAGATACTGGAAGAAAAACATGTTGATAGTTATTGCTTGAAAATGTCAAGGTGCAGCCATCCCTGCTCCTCATAGTCAGAACGAGAAGACTGCAGAGTGCTCCTTGCTATAGAGGGTGCTCCCATGCCCTCCTCCATGGTTCTTAAAAAGTTGCCCTTTGGATTTAAAGAACTTCAGACTTTCTGTCCCTTTCTTGATCTTGCTGACTGTACACCATTTGGTAAAAAAAAATCAGTGAGTTCTACAGCCCCTGCTCTTCTGCAGATGTGGAAAGGCCAGAGCTCGGTGGAGAAGGAGTGCTGAGAGGCATGCTATGACCCCTCATGCTGCTGATCCTGTGGTGAGCTTCAGTGCCTCATAGTCCTTGTTCTGCTGGCAGCAAGACCACCAGGCTCCCTTCTGCCTTTTCTCTTAAAGTTGTGTCCCACATTAAACAACAACTGAACTTGTGAACTAAAAACTGAAATCCTTTGTTTCTCTGGCAGTACCATTTTGAAAACTATAATTTCCCTTTTTATAACGTGTATTGAAGGTAGTGTGCAATTCCAGAAACAGAAGACTATTTAGTGACCATTTCCCTGTCTAGAAGGCCAACATGTAGATGTCTCAGACTATCCTTGCCTCAGAGGCCAGATGCAAAGTCCCAGCCACAAGAACTGCTATAGTTCACCTCAGTAGGATCAGTGTGTCTCATTTGTTCTGAACAGGCGCACAGCTGGAGACCCACTACTGTTCTGAATTTGTGTGTGTGTGTTGAGACAGGGTTTCTCTATGTAGCCTTGGTTATCCTTTGTAGACCAGGCTGACCTCGAACTCAGAGATTCACTTGCCTCTGCCTCTGAGTGCTGGGATTAACGGTGTGCACAACGATGCCCAGCTCCAGCTTTAGGTTTTTTGCTTCTGTCTGGAGCTGGAGACCAGAAAGTATTTGGCAAAAATGGAAAAAATTTAGAACTCAGGGTTGAGAACTACCTTGTAATGTATTCTGGCTTCATTTCCCATTTAGGAGAGTGAGAGGGAAGGGGTTAGGACAACACTCTTCTTCCTAAGGATTTTTCCTACACTTGGCCCTTAGATTTTCATTTTCAGTAGAATCTCTGCTTCACTTTATGAGTTCAGCTTGTACCTGTGTGCAGGTAGAGAGTGATGGCCCAGAAAGGATGTGCTGGATGAGGACACAAGAGTATCCTGCTTGGTGAGGCACTATCTGCCGTAAGCAGGTACTGAGAGAAGCTGAGCTCTGCAGCTTGAAACGGTGGTTACCCGTTGGCAATTGGAATGGCTGAATAGTGCCAGAACCTGAGTCTAGGGAATCTTGGTGGCACTCTGCTGTTCCCCTGAGCCCTGCCCCAACCTGGGCACAGTTCCCTGATAGTACCTAGACAGCCTAGGCTTCCTTGCCAACTACTGCTGATCTGTGGCCCTGGAGATGAACTCTGCCAAAGGGCAGAGCCAAGTTGAGAATATCAAGACAAGATCTCAAATAATCCCCTCTGTTGTCCTACCAATGTAGGATTAGCCACAGGCCTGTTTGCCATGGGACAAGTTGGTTCCTGTGACAACAGCAGCAAAGAGCCAGAAAACCATGTTGTCCCTGTGGTTATGGAACAGACATAACTGTTTAAAGGAAAGGAGTCCCTGGGCAGCATATGCTTAGGTGGGGCAATAACTGAAGTTCTCCAAGAGGCTCTCACTATAGCACTGCAGAAGAGGGCAGGGCCTGAGCCACATGGCCACTCAGACTCATTTGCAGGACTTTGACTCCTGCAGATAATCCCAAAGGTTGCATTTGCCATTCCTGCCCAGAGTCTGAACCCTGACAGGAGGAGCCTGCTGTCTTGGTGAGTACGGCAGTGGTCAGCCTGTTCAGAGGTCCTTTCCCAGGGCAGCAACCCAGGTGTGGGCACATTGGCATCTCATCATCTTGGTGGCCTCAGGTGAGCTAGGTATCAAGTGCTATGGCTTGTTTGTTGGCTTGTTTGATAGAGCAGCAGGGTTGACATGCTTAGGTGGGAGAGAGGAACCCCTTTCTCTGGGCCACTGCTCTCTGGTGACCAGTCTATTGCTATGCTCTGCCAGCTGGGTTCTTTGGCTTTGCAGAAACTGTTTTTGGGAAAGCTATTCTAGTGGGCTTTGGTCCTGTCACTTGGGCCTCATAGCCTCCTGGATGTACCACCTGAAATGTCTCTCCCATGGCCTGCCAATAGCTTCTACATGGAGTTCTTACACTATAGGGTATCTTGGTCAAAAAGCAACTCAAAGAGCTGAAAATGGTCCTTTCCTGTAGAGGTACTCCGCTTGTCTTCAGGGAATGCTGTTCAGCCAGTTCTCACAGGGTTGAGTCCTCCCCTGGGGGAGATCCTAGCCCAGTTTCTTGAAGACAGGATTCACTTCCTATCCCCAGGCCATTTCTCTGGAGCTGGCCTTAATATTAGCTGTCTGTTGATGGAGTTGCTTCCCAGCAGTGGTTTATCCTTGGCCTCACATCTGGACTGACTGCCTCCTGCCCTAGAGGGTACAGTGCTAAGGTGTGGTGCATAGCTATTGCTGCCAGGTGGGGCTGGGACTGCTGCCCTCTCTTGCCATCCACAGTGTCAAGAGAGAAGTGATATTGGGGTTACTGCAGTTAAAATGGGAGAGGATGACCCTTCATAAAATTACCAAGAGGAGGGGCTTGTGTGGTAGGTACTCTATCAACTGGTGTGGGAAACGCATTCTACTCTTATTTCACTGGAGTTGGGCTCCTTGCTCAGGGTACTCCCAAATGGGGAGATGGGAAGACATTGTACTTCATATACCAAGAGCCCTAGAAACACAAGGTCTCCCTGACCTTGGCTTGGTAATATCCCCAGATTGTCCTTCTGGAAACAAGGCATTCCACAAGTCCTGGGGAACTCTGGGCAGGAAGTCCTGACTAGGCTGAGGCAGTGTGGAACAAAAAGACAGGTTATTCCAAGGGACCCTCACAGTGGGTTTGCAACCCTTAGGTTTTATGGCTTGTGAGAGCCATGATGGTCCCCACCCAACCTCCAGCCCTGAGCACCATGAGGAAGAACTGTGAGCCTGTCCTACCTGAGATGTACGAAGTATATCACTCCAGGTGGGCTGTCATGGCCAACACCTCACAGAGAGCCCTTCAGGGCTGAAGTGGAAACGGAAGACAACAGAGAGGCTGTTGATGTTATCATTAGGACTTGGCCTCCTGACTGACAGGATACCATGCAGAATCCATGCAGGCGTCATCCTGTCTCTCATGCTTGCCCTGGGTGGATATTCTCCAGCTGCACTCAGCATATGCAGAGAACATCTTACACCAGGGTTGGGGACATGCTAATACATCTTGATAATTAACACTTTGTCTTTCAGAGCAGTGGCAGTCCCACTTCCTTGAGGCCAGATCTAGGCCACTGTCCCATTTAAAAGTAGAACAGTTCCCAAATGCAAATAAGGAAGGAACTGGCTGATAGGTCTTGGAGTGGGAAAGGCTAAACCCTGAACTGAGAGGATGAGTGAACTTATCTCTCAAATCTTGTGATCCTTAGTGCACCCTGCCTCTTCTGCCTCTTGGTAGAGGCTGGTGTGGCTACACTTACATCATGAAGTAGCGAGACAGTGTTGGGGCAGGGATCTCTGAGAATCACTATTTGCTGTGCCCAACCTCCTGAGATAGCCTGACTTGCAGCAGAGGTCAGAGGGTGTTTGCTAAGCACACACACTGAGTAAAATGAGGAGCAAGTGAAGTGCTTTCAGCAGTAGGAAGGGGCTTTGTCCACCAACAAGCCCTGTAAGAGAAAGGACAGCCCTTGGGGTGGCTCAGGCCTGCCACCCAGCGTGGGAGCCATGCTATGTTCTTGTGAAGCCCTCTCCTTCCTGTTCTCTTTGGAGTACAGCCTAGGCAACCAGAATGTGAACAAAGACTGGATCCACCTGTGTTGGCATTCTTCAGTGCCCCTGCCTGTTACCACGTGCTAATTATACTGGTGTGCTCTGGCCTAGATGGGGGAGACCTGGGAGGGGCCAGCCTCATTCACTCAAAGACGCCCCAGTGTCCTTGGCAAAGTGGCGTGGGTGTGGTAATTGCTTCTATAGAGGGTTGGCCAAGCCAAGAGAAACAGCCAGGCCTCTAGCTAGATGCTAGATGCCCCTTCTACCCTTTCAGAGGTCCCTGAGTACAGTTGTCAGAACCCAGAAGGAAGGCATGTAGAATTTTGCACAACTGCCTACCATACATGTGGAGTTACCAACCTCCAGGGCTACAGAAGGTGCTGGGGCCTACAGTTGTGCTGAAAAGCCAGCAGAAGGAAGGTGGGTTTCAAGAGGCACACATGTACAGTTAGGTGTGGTGACACATGCTTATAATCCTACACTTGGGAGACAGTGACAGGGGGATCAGGGGTAGCTACTGTTTTAGGCTAGCCTAGGATACACCAGACCCTATCTCAAAACAAGCAGAGACATACTGATGCCAGCTTCTTTAGGTAAGAGGGCTCCCTAGGCCAACAAAGAGCTGGTAACCAAATGCTCCCTGGTGTGTGTGTTGGAGGGTAGGAGAGTACTAAGACTGTGCCAGACTGTCTTTCAGGTGACCCTTAGTCAAGACAGAGGCTCCTCAGCACACCAAGGGACTCTCCTCCCTAATAGTGGATATGGTTGGGGCTTTGTAGCCTGAAGAGCTCCTGAGAACAGTGCTCTTCCTGCCTACCTTTCCTCTTTGTTCTGAACACTTAGCAAAAGAAGAATGTGCTGTCCTCACCCTCCCAAGGGATCCTGTGCTCAGGGAAAGTATCCAGTGAGCAAGCACACAGGAGGGGGAGATAGGCTCTGGACAGGATTGGTGGGGTAGGTAGGTGGGGTTATAGGAACTGTGGGGAAAACAGCACTCAAGCCCATGCAGGACTCTAGTATCTTCTGGAGGAGCAGGTAATCCTACTGGAGGCAGATAGGCAGCCCATGAGTATAGTGCCTGCTTTTACAGTGAATGTGGCAAGGCCAATGTTGGCAATAGATCACCTCAGGACCATGTTGTAAGCTGTTTCTGCCCCATGGGCATCTCTGCTGAGCCCAGCTCCCAGCACTGTTCCCTCCCTCTTACGGGCTCAGGGTTTGATACATGAGAGCAGTGCACCAGAAATGCTGGTCTACATTTCTCACAGGAGGCCATGGGTTTGGTTTTGGTTTGTTAGGGTTTTTTTGGTTTGGTTTGGTTTGGTTTTTTCGAGACAGGGTTTCTCTGTGTAGCTTTGGAGCCAATCCTGGAGCTTGCTCTGTAGACCAGGCTAGGCTCGAACTCAGAGATCCGCCTGGCTCTGCCTCCTGAGTGCTGGGATTAAAGGCGTGCGCCACCATCACCTGTCGGTGTGTTATTTCTTGACAGGTTCAGGTACCCAATTCAGTCCAGCCTTTCTGTCTCCCAAGTGCTGGGATTAAAGGCGTGTGGTGTGCCACCACCACCTGGCTTTTTCTTTGTTTTGTTTTTTGTTGTCGGTTTTTGTTTTTCGAGACAGGATTTCTCTGTGTAGCTCTGGCTGTCCTGGAACTCATTCTGTAGACTGGGATGGCCTTGAAGAGGAAGCTCCCATGCCAGGGCTTATCAGTTTGGGGGGTGGTTCTGGCACTGACAGAACCACAGGAGAGGCAGGTATATTGGTGACCATTGCAATGTGGGACTGATAGATAGGAACATGTGTTGCTTGACAGCTGAGCAGAATCCTGCCACCAACAGTTCACCGATGCCCCATACAAAGCCATCAGCACATGTGGCTACTGAGTCCCATGAAGTGGCGTGTATATTGAGCTAGAAAACAATCTCAAGATCTTGATCAGGGTTAAGTGCCATGGCCATACCTATAAATGTAGTAGAAATTGAGACAAGAGAATCAGGAGTTTGCTAGCAGCTTAGGCTACATTGTAAGACCCTATGTGAAAACAGTCAAAGGCAGTAAGTGTGAGATTAGCTAAGATTACTTAGTAACGCCCTGAGAGGACAACACTCTAGATATGTTAGGTTGCACAAATTATGCCAAAGTCTTTACCTGATTTTTGTTTTTGTTGTTTTATGGGGTATTTTTTTAAGTTTTATTTTATGTGTATGAATGTTGTGCCTGCATGTATGTGTTCCTGGTACCCATGGATGTCAGAAGAGCGTGTCAGATCCCCTGGAACGGGAGTTATAGGTGGTTGTAAGCCATCATGCGGGTGCTGGGAATCCAGCCCAGGTCCTCTGCAACAAGTACTCTTAATCATTGAGCCATCTCTCAAGCTTCCTTTTTGTTCATTTTTGAAACAGGGTCTTAGTATGTACCCCAGACTGGCCTAGAAATTTTGTGATTCTTCTGCTTGGTGCTGGATTACAAATGGGCACATACCCAACTCTACATGTTCTTTTTCAGTTTTTGTATTGTTATCAGCATCATCATTGTGGAGGGCAGGGAATATGTACACACATATGTGGAGGTCAGCAGACAGTTTTGGGAATTCTTCCACTGTGGGTTCTGGCCAGATCTCCAGCCCTCACTTAGTTCTTTGTGCTTCTTCTAGTTTGCAGGAAGCCTGAACCTGGTATTGTACGGTCTGGTCTGGGCCAGCCAGCCCTCTTAAAGGAACAGTCAGGGAGCACTTGTGGCATCTTGTGCTATGTGGTCTCTGAGAGAAGCCACAGACAGCATGTAAATAAATGGGCACAGCCTTGTCTAGCAAAACCATTTGTAGACGCTAAAATGTGAATTTCAAGCCTGACATGGTAGCTTACACTTGTTATCACAGCACTTGGAAGGCCGAGGCAGGAGGGTCCTGATTTTAAACCTAATCTGGGCTACATAGTGAGACCCTGTCTCCAGAAAAGGGGGGTGTATATGTGACATTTTGGTTCATCTTCCTCCCTCCCTCCCTCCCTCCCTTCTTTCCTTCCTTTTTTTTTTTTTTTTTTTTTCTTTCTTTCTCTGGTCCAACAGTAGTGACACACTTCTTTAATCCCAGCACTCAGGAGGCAGAGGCAGGTGGATCTCTGAATTTGAGGCCAGCCTGGTCTACAGAGTGAGTTCCAGGACAGCTAGGGCTTGTTACACAAAGAAACACCGTCTCAGGGGGCAGGAAAACAAAACAAAAAAAAATCCTAACTCTGTAGACCAGACTGGCCTTGAACTTACCTGCCTCTGCCTCCCAAGCACTGGGATTAAAGGTGTGCACCACCATCACACAGACTGTTTTGTTTTCTAGCCATTTCAAAGTATAAATTAAAAGCTTTCAAATCTCACCAGGTCACCAAGCCAATAGGGCCAGTCCCTTAGCAAAAGCAGCCCTCACATGCTAACTCAGAAGTGGCTGGGAAATGCTGCTTCATGGGAAAAACAGCTGGTCCTGATTGAAACCTCATGGCGAGAGGTTGCAGAACTACCTGGCCCCGTGACTGGGTGTGTTGGAGAGGAGTTGGGCTAGATGTTGGTAGTTCTCTCAGGTGTCAAGTGCTGACTCTTGGAGGTCCTCCCCAGACTGTTACCTGTCATGTGGGGCAGTCCCCTGAGCCCAAAGTACTTTGTAGGTGTGCCTCTTGGCTCTTTCTATCAGTCTCCCCTCATCTATACCCTATTACCAAAGTCAGCGTTACTGAGGCTTACTCAGAAGCCAGAGAGAGTGCTGTCAGTGGGTGATAGGAAACCTAGGGGTAGGAACTGCTGAAACCAAGATAAGTTTGTGACCTACCCCATCATAGATACACACCTTAACCTAGAGGCCAAAGGGGGGACCTGAACATACACCCAGTTATGCTATGTGTGTTGGTCTCCCAACTGCCAGGTCCTCCCTGTCCTGAGGATCACACTCAGATTTGTTTGGTTTCATGACCACGCCCTCCTGGCCAGCAGGTGTAAAATGGCTCTCCCGGCAGCACAAGCAGCCTACCCTCTTCCTCCCAGGCATGGAGTTTTTCAGGTTCCCTGGCATTCTCCAGGCCTAGGGTTTGCCTGATAAGTGTATGTATTTACACAGTCAGCTGCGGCCCTTTTAATGGCACCATTTGACCCTGACCTCTTAGATCTTCCAGTACCATCCCACTGTACCCTCTGCTCCTTTGTTTTTTTCCTTTCCCGTATTCTAAATGTCTCCTTGATAGGTTCTTCTGTAATGAGGTAAAACTGCTCTCCTAATTGAGAAATAACACCCCTTTGAAGACCAGAGACAAGTTTGAGAGGGATGGTGGGTCTTTCAGATTAGGATGATAACCCTGAAACCCTAATGTGCCGCAGGTCAGGGAGCTGCTGCTCCATTTGGTACTGGCCTTTGGCCTTCTGGCCTACCTTCCCTAAAGTGCTGAATTCTTCACAGTCATGCTAGGTCCCTGAACCTTACTTTCCCCTTGTGTACCCAGGCTACTTGGCATGCTGGGAAATTCCCAGGGCCTAGAGTTTCATCTGTGTGAATCACGCTGTTTCTTCTCTCTTTTTATTCTGTTTATTTTTGTTGTTGTGTCACTGACCAGCCGGCTGCCCTTTCTCCGGTGTGGGCACTCTCCTCTCTCCATGCTTCCGTTCGTGTGCCACCGGCCAGAGGTGACCAGGCCCTGCTCTCTACGTGGCCACTGTCAGGGGGGCCATGGGGAGCTCTGCCTCCTCCCTGGCTGCCGAGACGGAGTCAGACCACGGCTTCCCTGGGGGGCCACCCTACCCAGGGCCCCCGGCAGCAGCTGGCTGGTGTAGGAGCGGCCCTGGGGAGACTGTCTGGGGAAGTGCTCTGGTCACCAGACAGCACCCACGTCCCCGGGCCCGAAGGTAAGAAGGTGGGGAGGGGCAACCCTGAGGGGTCTTAAGCAGGAGACCTCTTTTTCAATGTGTCCTTCCTTGGCACAGATGCCTGCTCAGAACAGGGGTTTCTGTTTATCAGTGCTCTCTGGCAACTCACTTCCCCCTAAAGGTACAGGAGCTGATCTAATCCTGAATTATTGCTGATCTTGGCTGGAAGGTTCTGCTATGGCCCACTGTTGAGCAGTACTTGCCCAGGGCCTGCTGAGTTCCTGTGAAGGCTGTCTGGAGATCCCCTCCCTGGGAGGTTGATGACTTCAGCCCTTGTAGCTGGCATGCATTGAGAATGCTTCACAGTTGTCAGAATTGAACATTGCTTCCTTTATGAGCTTATGGTACCTACGCTCCAGTATAGCTGCCTCTAGGGATGCCATTCTGGCTGTGGGGAGCCACAGGGGTCATGCATGTCATTAGCTTCCTTTTGGAAGGGTATCTGGCAACCCCTAAACATCCAGGCCTCCACCTCAGAGAAAATGCAGACCTAGTAGCTCTGTTCTAGAGACCCAGATAACGCTCTGATCTGTTCCTTACCCAGAGAAGAACATGGCTATGACTTCTACAAACAGCTCACTTGCCCATCTGTCAGGCATAAGAAGATAGCTGGGCAGAGAGCACAGACAAGAGACTGCCTTCTGAGGTGCCTTTAACACCAAGATCTGAGCTGGCAGACAAGTGACCTTTAGGAAATGCTGGAAGGAGGCACTGAGACTGTATGTGTCTGGTAGAGCAGAGTCACTGTAGGGTTGGGAGACTCAAGGAACTCAAGGTACAGAGAGACAGAACAAGCAGAAGTATGACAGGGACTTCAGGCAAGTGAATGTGGTGCTTGAAGACATTACAGTACCTCCGATCCCTTAGTACTACAAGATGCTGCAGGCAAACCCTCCAATGCAAGTGTTAACTAGCAATTTTCTCAGAATATGACTTACATGCTGACTTAGTTTTTCTATTGCCGTGATAAAATACCATGGACCAAAATCAACTAGGGGAGGGAAGAGTTTATTTCAGCTTATAGTTCTTCAGCACAATCCATCACTGAAGGAACGCAGGGCAGAAACCTGGAGGCAGAAGCTGATGCAGAAGCCATAGAGGAGTGCTGCTTGCTAGGTTGCTCCTCGTGGCTTGCTCGGCTTGCCTTACAGCATCCAGGACCACCAATACAAGGTGGCACTGCCCACAGTAAGCTGGGCCCTCCTACATCTACTATCAACCATGAAACTGCACCACAGACCAGATAGTGGGGGGATTTTCTCAGTTGAGGATCCCTCTTCCAAGATGGCTCCAGCTTGTATCAAGTTAACTTAAAACTCCACACACACCATCAAACTCACCTGTTATCAGTGTATGTTCAGGTCATTTTCAAACAGTTCATAGCTTTGAATAAACATCCTTATAAAATGAGTTTGAACCTGAAAGAGATTCTGTTTGTAGTCATTCTGACCCTGCTCTGGCCCCCGGTAGCCACTAACCTGCTTCCTATTGGTAGGTTTACCTTTTCTAGAGATGTCACATGTGGCCTGGGTGTCTTGACTGGCTTCTTTCACTCGGCATACTGTCCTCAAGGTTCACCCACATTACAGCATGGACTGACCTCCCTCCTTTACATGCTTCAGTGGTATTCTGTTGTGAGAATAAGCTACCTTTGGCATGTCTGCTCATAAGTAGTATTATTTCCACTTAGCTTTTATGAACATTCCTGCTAAGGGTTTTATGTGGGCATGTGTTTAATTGTTTGCGGTATATCCCTGGTCTGGAGCTACTGTGTTTGTGGTGAGTTTACACAACATCTGAGAAGCGCTGCTGTCTCAGGGTTGGCCTACTCACATTCCCACTAACAGTGTTGGCAGGCTTCTGGTGTCCCTGAGTTTGATAATGCTTGCTGTCATCTGTCTTTGACTCTAACCATCCTGCAGGGTGTGCAGTGGAGCTTTACTTGATTTAATTTGCATTTTTCTGATGGCTGTTAGTGTTGAACATCTCATGTTTTCATATGTCTGTGTATATGTGTATGGATGTCTCTCCTAAGGAAAAAAAGTTGAGTAGAATTGCTAAGCCCATACTGTGGCTTTGTGTGCTGAGACTATGTGTTGGGCTTATCTTCTCAGTCTTGTGTCAGTAAGCAGTGCCCCAGCAGAGAATGTCACTATATACATGTCACCTGGGTGGATGGTGCTCCTACTTTTATGTTTTACTAAGCTCATATGTGTAAGTGAAAGCTCAGGGCTCATTGTTGTTTGATTTTTTTAAGATTTATTTATTATGTACACACTGTTCTGTCTGCCTGTCAGAAGAGAGTGCCAAGTCTCATTATAGATGGTTGTGAGCCACCATGTGTTTGCTGGGAATTGAACCCAGGACCTCTGGAAGAGCAGTCAGTGCTCTTAACCCCTGAGCCATCTCTCCAGCCCTCATTGTTGTTTGATTTTTAAGTGAGTTTGGGGGGCATGAGGGGTGTTTTACACCTATAGCTGCAGAATTTGGCAAGAGGCATAGTAAGATTGCTGAGAGTTTGAGGCAGTCTTGTCCACATAGTGAGTTCCAGGCCAGCCAGGGCTGCTGAGTGAGACTCTGTCTCAAAAAACAAAAGTAAAGGCACAAGATTTGGGAGGTTATGGAGGTGGCACAGTGGTTAAGACCACTTAACACTCTTCCCAGGGACCTGGGTTCAATTCACATTGTGGCTTATAACCATCTGGAAATCTGTTCCTGGGATTCCAGTGCCTCTTCTGACCTCTAGGGGCTGCAGCATGTGCATGGTATGTATACATACACTCAGCACACACACATACACATGAGATTTTATGTATGTGTGTGCATGTATATGTGTCTTCACTCCATATTACTCTAGTCTTCTGCCAGGCCGTTCCCCTAAATTCATGTCACCAATATGTACTAGTTCTCACTAGGCCTAGGACTTAAGTAGGCAGCTGGCATCCAAGTTGAATCAGAAATAAACAGTGTTAATGATCTGGAAGAATCTATACATATCAAAACTAGAGAGGGGATGGACATCAGAGGGTTACTGGGCTAGACCAATGGCAGGAAAGCAGGAAGTGACACTACTCTGTGGCCACCCTTCAGGACTTCTTCCCCACATAATGTAAGTACACTCCCACCTAAGTAACACAACACAAGCATGGAAAACAGTCTTTCCCCAGCACTTATAGGGCACTAGCTAGGTGGGCAGGGAGAAGCATGGGGTGAGAACTAGCAGCCATAGCAGCTCCTCATATCTCTCAGGACTGCCGCACCCCAGTATAACTGGTGCTCTCCTTTTGGATAACATCCATTCTGTGGATAAAAAGGCAACTCACACCACCTGAGCTTACATCTAGCCTTACCTGGCTGGTTAATAAGTAGACAGTTGATTCTGGTGTTGGCTGCTTAGGGATAGGCAAGGAGGACACACCCATACAGAAAGGCTAAGCAGGCCAGGCTGTGGTCAGCCCAGGAGAATAGCCTGGTACATTTCCCTGAAAAGGGAGACACTACCCTCACCCTTATATAGGCCCTCAAGACAGTCTACCCTGTGCACAAATTAGGGATAAGAAACTAGCAAGGGTAAGACATGGAAGGAACTACTCTGTTGGGCAGGGGCAACCATCTTTTAGTGGCCTAATTAGTAGTTTTATTGGGTCTTCCTAAGAGAGAAAAGATTCCTGCCAAGACCACAGTAGGAGGCAGCAACCTCTCGCTCCCCTGGGTGCTCACTTCCTGGTTACTCAGGTAGACTCTTATAGCTTTGGAGCCTGTCACCTTCCTTTGCATGAGGTCTGAGTGTTGATATGCCCAGGAAGCTGAGGACAAAGCGGTGTTCTGAGTGGACTTCTCTGGCAGTTGCCTCAGAGTGCTCTCTGTTGTGAGCCAGTGTCCTGAAGGGTTGAAATTACTTCTGTGAGCTCATGTGCCGCGATGTAGGAGTGTTTGTGTTGAGAATTCTAGAAAATCAAGTACAAAAACCCTTCTTAATTTCCTTTTGCTTCTGGATCTATGATTTCATACATGCTAGGTAAGCACTCTGCTACCTAGTGACACTCCAGCCCTCGTGTTGAAACTTCCTCAGTGGTTTTGCCAAAGTCTGTATGCAGATTGCATTGGGCCTTCAGCTCTGCACAGGCTTTTACTGCAGTGGTGGTTTGGCCTTGCCTTTGGACTTCAGGTCTTGAGCACTGGGTCCCTTCCCAGGCCTTGCAATATAGGACTGGCCATGGACTATGGGCATTAGCCAAGTGAACCAAGGAGGGTGATGGGTTATGGGTCCTGCCCTGTGAGGTTCACAGCACACAGATGACCATAATCACCCTAAGAGTCCTTGGTCTTGACAGGTTTTCTGGTGACAGAAGACCCATGGCGTGGCCTCTGACCAATTTGACCCACTTCCAGAAGCAAGTTTGATCTTTAGATGTTGTTGTGTTTGCAGCTGCCCTATATTACAGATGGAGTCTTTCTGGTTTGGCTCGTCTACTAAGAGTTTCCGGTGTGGTTCCCCTATCTACCTCTCATCCCAGATGACGGCCGTGCTTTAGGTTCAGCTGAGCTAAAGCCAGACCCTGGCCACCCTGGCTGTTGCCTGATATGAATGAGCACCTGGACTTCCTCTGTAGTATTTTTGAAATTTGTATTAGTCATTTTTCTCCTTGCTATAACACAATATCCTGACAAACCCAACTTAAGGGAATAAGGATTTATTTTAGCTTACAGTTTTTTGTTTTGTGTTTAGTTTTTCAAGACAGGGTTTCTCATAGTACTAGAACTCATTCTGTAGACCTTACTGACCTCAAACTCATGGAGATATGCCTGCCTTTGCCTCCTGAGTGCTGGGATTAAGGGCATGCTCCATCACTGCCCAGCTAGCTTACAGTTTTTGTGTGTTCATATTCCATCATAAAGGGAGAAGGTTTGCTGGTGGGAGTCAGAGGTCTATCTCAGAGGGGTCAGAGGGATCCACCTGCCTCTGCCTCCAGAGTGCTGGGATTATAGTCATGTGCCAACATTCAAGTCAGTCTCCTAACCATGAAACTTACTTAATTCCAATATATGATGACATAGAGTAAGCATACCCCATTCTTAAAGAGAGGAAATGGGGCATAGCAAGGTAGAATTCTGAAAACCCAAATTCTGCAACAGTGGCTTGTTGTGACATCATCCAGCGACATTGAATAATCCCATTCTCCACTTCTGCTATCTACACCACATATAGCCTTTCTCTTTTAGACCAGCTCTACTCCATTCCTGCAGCTTTCCTCAGCAGACATTCTATGGTCCTGGCATTTCCAGCGTCATGGGGTGTTCATTGCATCTTGGAGTTTATCTTCACAGCACTGTGCCTTCTCAAGGCCTTGCAGAAAATCTAACTAGGTATTCAAATCCATAAGCCTATGGGGTCATTTTCATTCAAACCATCACAGAAGGTATATAGTCCATTATTCAAGGAAAGCATGGCCATAGGAGCATGAGGCAGCTGATTGTATTGTCTGCAGTTAAGAAGCAAAGAGGTTCATGCTTTCTCCTTTTTCCTTTTTTAAATATTAATTTATGTTGCATGTGCGCACATGCATGCATGCCATGGCTCACCTGTGGAGGCCATAGGATACTTTATGAGAGTTGGTTCTTTCTTTCCATCATGTGGGTCCCCAGATGTCAAACTCAGGGCATCAGATTTACTGGCCCTCTTTTTCCTCTTTATATTTAATCTAGGATACCAGTCTGTGGGATGGTGCTGCTCACATACAGAGTGGGTCTTCTGGGCTAGGTGTAGTGGGACATACTATCAATCCCAGCACTGAAAGAGGTAGGAGAATCTCCGTAAGTTTGAGGCCTGCATGAACTACAGAGTGGGTCTTCCCTCTTCGGTTAAACCTCTCTGGAAACACCTTCAAAGATAATGCCATAGGTGTGTCTTCTATGTGATTCCAAATCCAGCCAAATTGGCAGTAAACATTAATTGGCTATCACAACATTTCTCAGTCTGTACGGTCAGCAGCCTAGGACTGAATCAGAGAATGTCCCAAGAGTCCCCTAGGAGTATTTCATGAGGACTGACTTCCCTCAGGAGATTCCTGGGACGTGACCTGTCAAACTCACTATGGCCCACCAGGACCCTCTGGGCTGCCCATCTTGCTTGTCGTATGGCGTAGACGTGCAGGTGGAGACAGTAGTGCTCTCGTATGAGAGAGGTGTCAGGGGCGGCCTCTCTGCTGGCACACACTGTGTTCTGTCCTTACCCATGAGCTCTCTCCAAGTAAAGGAATCAGAAGAGAGGTCCTGTGATCTCCAGGGCTCTCAGAGCCCCTTCTGTCTACTTGGGCATTGTCCACTGTGGGCAAGGCTGTGGGCAGCTCGACAGCTTCTCCACATGAGCCTAAACTCCTCTCTCCCTGTCTCCTGGGACCACCCAACCTACACAGGTGGGGTCAGAGTCAACTCTGGACCCCCAGGCAAGTCATATTTTGGAGGAAAGAACTATTTTTTGTTTTGTTTTTCTGAAGAGGGGGTGTTTTCCTTCTACCTGAACCAAAGGTTAGAAGTATAAGCTTTGTGCTTCATTGTAAAAAACAATTGATTTTTGTATAGGTAAAACACCTATGGTCAGTTCAAAAGATGGGTATCATGGAGGTGTGTTTGCAGCTGAGCCCTGTCATGGAGCCCAGCACCCTTTCCATCCACCTGAGGGTCCCATCCTGGGATCAAGCAGTCAGACCAGGAGCCCAGGAAACCCGTATCCGCACAAGCAGAGATTCACTCCATGTACTTTGTCTTTGTCCCAAAGCCCAGACGTATGCCAAGTTCTTAGGATAATGCAAGGTGCACACCCCATAACCTGAACCTCCATCCAGGGTCACCCTGTGTCTGTCTGCTTTGTATCCTTGCTGTACTCTTGTCACCTTTCCAAGAAGGATCCACACAGACTTCCAGTACTCATTGCCACCCTGGTGTGGAGTGTGCCACACTCATAAGGAGCAGGCCTGAATGCCCAGTTTCGGGCTCTGATTCTGCCCTGAACTGGGGCTCAAGGAGTCTCCCGTGGTACCTATGGATGAGGATGCACCTTAGGCAAAGGCTTAAATTGTTCTTAACTGATGGCCACTCCCACCCTATCGCTCCTGAGCATGTTCTAGAACAGAACATTGTTGACTCTATGTTGGCCACACTTTCCACATTGCAGACTCTGGAGCCAGGCAAGCATCTCCCTCAGTCCCAGTCACTCTCCATGGACAAGTGATGTCCTGTTGCTCATGGAACATTGTGACTTTAAGCGTCAAAGGAACCACACTAATCAGGTTCTTCCCTTGCAGCCACACACATTCTCCTGGGTCTATGGCCACAGTTGGGGAGTGGTCCTGTGCGCGCTGCACCTTCCTGAACCCTGCCGGCCAACGCCAGTGCTCCATCTGTGAGGCCCCCAGGCACAAGCCAGATCTTGACCAGATCCTGCGGCTCAGCGTAGAGGAACAGAAATGGCCCTGTGCACGGTGTACATTCCGGAACTTTTTAGGCAAAGAGGCTTGCGAAGTGTGTGGCTTTACCCCAGAGCCTGTTCCTGGAGCCCCTCTGCTGCCCATTATCAATGGGGTCCTGCCCAAGCCTCCCACCATACTGGTGGAACCAAAGGGCAACTGCAAGGAGGAAGCAGGCCCTGTGCGGACAGCAGGCCTAGTGGCCATGGAGTCAGCCAGAAGGCACTCTGAGGAAGAAGAAGAAAAGGAACAGGAAGATGAAGGGGAAGGGGCAGAGCCTGGCAGTGGTTGGGCATGCCAGCGCTGCACATTGCATAATACACCAGTGGCCAGCTCTTGTTCTGCCTGTGGGGGACCCCGGAAATTGTCATTGCCTCGCATCCCCCCAGAGGCCCTGGTGGTTCCAGAGGTTGTAGCCCCTACTGGCTTCCATGTTGTTCCTGCTCCATCCCAACCTACCCTCCCTGGGGAAGGTGCTGAGGCTGATTCTCCTTCTACCAGCCAGGGACTCACCTCCACTGACCAGGAACCCCCTAGGGTACTACCCTTCAGCCCCTTCTCACCCACCCTACAGAACAACCCTGTACCCAGAAGCCGCCGAGAGGTCCCCCCTCAGCTTCAGCCACCTGTGCCTGAGGCTGCTCAGTCCTCGACCTCCACAAGCTCCAAAGGGCCCCCACAGGGCCCTGGTAGAGCTGTAGCTGGGGCCTCCCGCCTAGCCGAGTTGCTGTCAGGCAAGCGACTAAGTATGTTGGAGGAGGAGGCCCCGGAGAGCAGCCCTGCCCGATGTGAGTCGTGCAGTGATGTCATTGACCTGACTGGAGACACTGTGCGCTACACACCTGCCAGCCCCTCCAGCCCTGACTTCACCACCTGGTCATGCGCCAGGTGCACACTTAGGAACCCCACAACAGCCCCCAGGTGTTCAGCGTGTGGTGGGTCCAAGCTGCATGGTTTCCAGGAGCACAGTGAACCCCCTACCCACTGCCCCGACTGTGGTGCCGACAAGCCCGGCCCCTGTGTTGGTTGCTGTGGACGAGCTCCCTCAGCACACAAGGCTGCCCGTCTCTTGCCTGATCGCCTGGGCCAATGGGCCTGCCCTGCCTGCACCCTGATCAACACGCCTCGGGCCAAGCACTGTGCAGCCTGCCATACACCACAACTTCTGGTGACCCAGTGCCGGGGGGCCGCACCCCTGAGGCGCAGGGAGAGCATGCATGTGGAGAAGCGGAGGCAGACAGACGAGGGCGAGGCCAAGGCCCTCTGGGAGAACATAGTGGCTTTCTGCAGAGAGGTAAGTAGCCTCTTTTCTGAGGCTGAGAGCCAGCTTAGCCCCAGGTAACATTTACCTCCACTATCCATGTTATGCTCCCTCAGCTTACATGCCTTAAGAGGGTCCCAGACCTCCCATGTGTGAGCCCACAGAGGGATGAGGACACAATGAGGCTGTCCTACACAGGGCACCATGCCCTGTTAAAGCTCTGTTTGAGCTGCAGAGCTTGAACCCTGGGTGGCTTCATCCTTGGGTCAGCTGAAGGAGCAGCTAGCTGGAGCTGTGCCATCCTCCCAGGCTAACATGCTCACTGTGGCTGCTTGCCACTGGCCAGCAGTGTCCCCATGCCCACTCAGGGTTGTCCTGATGGTGAGCCCTTCAAACAAACCATCAGAGTTGCCCTAGCACCAATCTTGGTCTAATGTGCAAGAACCCCACCCCAACCTTCTAAAGCTCTCTTGGGAGGGAGGGGTCATTCCCCAAAAGGTAGAATGGAATCATTCTGGGCTGCCTTGCCCAGCCTGAGTGTCCGGCCGTGGTTCCTGCAGAATAGTGTGAACTTTGTGGATGACAGCTTTCCCCCCGGGCCTGCATCTGTCGGCTTCCCAGTGGGTGACAGCGTCCAGCAACGAGTGAAACAGTGGTTGCGGCCCCACGAAATCAACTGCTCTGTCTTCAGGGACCACGGCACTCCGTGGTCAGTCTTCCACACCCTGAGGCCCTCTGACATCCTACAGGGGCTGCTGGGGAACTGCTGGTGAGGCTCCAGGTTCCTGCCAGACAGGCTTAGGGGAGGATGGAGGCTACTGGCCCAGTTCTGGACATGTTATATAGTTGCCTGGCTCCATCCAGGTTCCTGAGTGCACTGGCAGTGTTGGCTGAACGTCCTGACCTGGTGGAGAGAGTGATGGTCACGCGCAGCCTGTGTGCAGAGGGCGCCTACCAGGTGCGGCTGTGCAAGGATGGCACGTGGACAACGGTGCTGGTGGATGACATGCTGCCCTGCGATGAGGCTGGCTTCCTGCTCTTCTCACAGGTGGGACAACAAGGCGGGAGGCAGGGTCAGGAAGCCAGGCAGCCTATGACTCTGATCCCTCCTCCAGGCACAGCGGAAGCAGCTGTGGGTAGCCCTCATTGAGAAGGCGCTGGCCAAGCTGCACGGCTCCTACTTTGCCCTCCAGGCAGGGCGTGCCATTGAAGGCCTGGCCACACTCACCGGTGCCCCCTGTGAGAGCCTGGCACTGCAGGTCAGCTCTACTAACCCCCGAGAGGAACCTGTTGACACTGACCTCATCTGGGCCAAAATGCTGAGTTCTAAGGAGGCTGGGTAAGGCGGTCACTGCCATGGTCTGTGGCATTGGGAGGAGAGAAGAGGTGGAGTGGTGGGAGAAGTTGGGGGCAGTGCCCTCTGACTGTGCCTGTGTCTAACAAGGTGCTCCAGTGCCGCTAGCATAGCCGGGAAGTGCAGCTAGTACTCCATTCTAGGTAGCCACCCTGAAAAGGCTATATCCTGCCCCAAGTAGCCACATGGGGAGAGCCCAGGTCTCATTATGTCCCACTTAGGAAAAGACAGGCATGAGTCAGTCCACAGAGGGACCCTGAGATGAACTGAGGCATGTCACCCCAGTCAGTGTTGTAAACCTTGATACCCCTTTCCCAAGGCCTACAGAAGCCCTAGGCCTGGGAAAGGATGTCAAAATCCCTGCTTCCGACTGAACCTGGGCAGTGCTACTGCCCACCAACCATGTCAGGCCTAAGCCTTCAGAAACCAGCTTGTTCTAGCCCAGGCACTCTGAGCCATCCAGAGTGGGCCAGTACTTCCTGAAAGCATGTATCACATGGGTCCCAGACTATAACCCCCACATTCAAGAAGGGCCGTCTCCCCTGCTGTTCATCTGTTTCATCAACCAGGGTCACTCTGCCCACACAGGTTCCTCATGGGGGCCTCCTGCGGGGGAGGTAACATGAAAGTAGATGATGCGGCTTACGAGAGCCTGGGTCTGCGCCCCCGCCATGCTTACTCCGTCTTGGATGTTCGTGATGTTCAGGGCTCCAGGTAAGGACCCAACTGTCTGAGGGTGGACAAGTGTGTGGACACAAGGCACATAGTCTTGGTTCTCAGTCCCGTGATCCACAGGCTCCTGCGACTCCGGAACCCATGGGGCCGCTTCTCCTGGAATGGCAGCTGGTCGGATGAGTGGCCACACTGGCCAGGGCACCTGCGAGCTGAGCTCATGCCACACGGCAGCAGTGAGGGTGTTTTCTGGATGGAGTATAGTGACTTTATCAGGTACGTGGATGCCCTCATCCCATGGCCAGATCATCAGGGAGCTGGCCTAGGTAAGCAGCTTGTCTGTGTCCCAGCTGCTACAGGCTTTTGGAAGGCAGCTCTTGGTCTGGACAAGGAATTTAGGTCTATATGAAGCAGGGCTTGTGTGTGTTGTTTTGCCCCACCATGGCATTCAGGAAACATGTCAGTTTGCTATCACTGGAGAGGAACAGTTTAAAAGCAGGAGTGAATAGGTATATCTGCACCAGCAACTGAGGCAAGAGGATTCCAAGTTCCTGACGTACATAATGAGTTCCAGGCCAACCTAGGCTATATGAGACCCCATCTCAAAAACAAAATATATTTTGCTCAAAACTTACTTGGCTTCAAAGATTTCAGCACATGAAGTTGACTCAGTTGCTATAGTTCTGGCAAGGCAGAAGAGTATGGCAGAGCAAAGTTGCTTACCTCGTTGCCTCTGAGAAGCAGGAGACGGACAGGAAGAGGTCAGATACATCCTTCAAAGAGCAGACCTCCAGTCTCCTACTTCCTCCAACGAGTCACCACCTCTTGATAGCCTGGGTACTACTCCTCAATGGCTTCACCCACTGATGAGGTCAGTTCCCTCTTGAGTGCAATAGCACCACCAGCTAGGGACCAGACACTTCACATGCAAACCCCAACAGGGCTACCGCCTGGAGAAGTGTTTCCAGCTTAGAGGTCCTTTCCTGAAACAGTGAAGCAGGGAGACTGCCATGAGTGCTGAAAGCGAGTGCGAGCGTCACATCCCAGAGCTGGGGCATTGGGCTGCACTATGCTCAGTCGCCCTTTGTCCTCACTATCTAGGTACTTTGACTCGGTGGACATCTGCAAGGTACACTCAGATTGGCAGGAGGCGCGGGTTCAGGGATGTTTCCCAAGCACTGCCAGTGGACCAGTGGGTGTGACAGCACTCACAGTGCTGGAGCGTGCCTCACTGGAGTTTGCCCTTTTTCAGGAGGGCAGCAGGTAAGTTGAGCACCATACCAAGCTAGAAGCTCATGGCTATGGTCACATGAGCACCCAGCCCATTATCTCTGGCCCTCAGGCGCTCGGATTCAGTAGACAGCCACCTCCTGGATCTGTGCATCCTGGTGTTCCGGGCCACTTTTGGCACTGGTGGCCGGCTGAGCCTGGGCCGCCTCTTGGCCCACAGCAAACGTGCTGTTAAGAAGTTTGTGAACTGTGATGTCATGCTGGAGCCTGGCGAGTATGCTGTGGTGTGCTGTGCCTTCAACCACTGGAACCCTGCTCCACCAGGGCCCCCTGCCCAGGGTAAGGGCCCCAGCCAGATGAGGCCCACACCCGCCTTCCCACCCTCTGAGCCCCAAAGCCCACCCACGGGAAAGCTGCTGGCTCCCTTATCCACAACCCCCACAGCCTCCAGCCCCTCAGCAGGGGTCCCCCGAGGTGCCCCCGAGCCACCCGGCCACGTACTCGCAGTGTACAGCTCCAGGCTGGTCATGGTGGAGCCGGTGGAGGCGCAGCCAACCACACTGGCCGATGCCATCATCCTGCTCACTGAGAGCCGGGGCGAGCGGCATGAGGTGGGTGGGGTCCTGATGGGGGAGGGCAGCGGGTGGGCAACCACCAGCCCTGGCCCACCCACCCTGTGCCTGTGCCCAGGGCCGAGAGGGCATGACCTGCTACTACCTGACTCATGGCTGGGCGGGGCTCATCGTGGTAGTGGAAAACCGGCACCCCAAGTCCTACCTGCACGTGCAGTGTGATTGCACCGACAGCTTCAATGTGGTATCCACGCGTGGCAGCCTGCGCACCCAAGACAGTGTACCACCCTTGCACAGGTGAGTACCTGCTGGTTTTTACCCCACCCTAGGACCTGGTCTCCTGCTGGCACTCATCAGTCCTCTCCTGCAGGCAGGTCCTGGTGATCTTGTCCCAGTTGGAAGGCAATGCCGGATTCTCTATCACCCACCGCCTGGCACATCGCAAGGCAGCCCAGGCCTTCCTCAGCGACTGGACAGCCTCTAGGGGTACCCACAGCCCCCCACTCACACCTGATGTGGCTGGTCTACATGGACCCCGGCCACTATGACTACAGTTCCCTAGGGCAGGGGCTATGTGCAGATCCACCCACCTGCCCTCCCCTACATGCACTTTATGAGGGAGACCCCCAATGGAGGATGCTTGAACCAGAATCTCAGGACCCTGCCCAGGGAGCCACCGGCTACAGGGTGCAGCCTCCCTGGGCCTCCCTCCCCCCACCCCCCACCAGGCCTCCCAGCTGCCATGCAGAATACCTCGAGCCGGGTGGACTTCATTCCCGTACTTCTATCCTGAGCCCTGGGGACAGCTTCAGGTGGCCAAGACCCAAATGGGGCTGCCCTTCCCTGTGAATATGGGGTCACTTGATATAGAGAGGCAGCCCAGATATATGTTCATGGAACCAAATCTGGGGGTTTGGAGGCCATAATCCTGCCTTGAGAGCCTGGACAAGCCTTTTGTGGGGACTCCGATCTACTTCTTCCCCCCTTGGTTTGTTCCCAAGCCCAGCTCCCTGCCTAATGAGCAGGGTCCTGATAGCCCTGGCACATGAGTGGCACATTGCAGGAAGCAGATGCCTGGTGGCCATCAGCCAGGGCTTGGGGACAGCTGCCCCTCCTGCAACACTATGCAATTCCTGGAGCACCTGCCAGGATCGAAGCCATGATGGGGTGGCAGGTCAGGAACCAGACCCAGCCCGGCTGTCTGGAGAAGCGCTTTGTCCTTAGCTTCCCTGACCACAATCAGCACTGCCCCATGGCCTCAGTCTGTCCACAAAGGACACCCCCACCCCAGTCCCATCACAGGCACATGTAAGGTGTAACTGGCTACCCCCTCCCCTGGAGGAGGGAGCCAAGCTGCCCACCTTCCCAGCATTCCCCTAGCTGCTTGTCAAGATCAGAGCCCTTATCTGCCACATGGACGCCTGAGTCATTTCCTGGGCCCCCCACCTGGCTGCCACTGTCCTGCAACCCCTTAGGTAGTGGGTAGCTCGCATGCCCACTGTCCTTGCCTCCATGGGGCTTGCAAGGGTTTTTATATCTAGAGAAACATTCCCCTCCCCTCTGGGCCTCCTTTTACTCCGAGCTGTGAATATTTTTAACCCTGTAAATAGGACCAGCTCTTCGAACACAGAGACTATTTTATCAGCTATCAGTCCCTTCCTTGTTCGATGACTCCACAGGCCGTTTCCACTCAGGCTCCAAGGACCAAATAAAAGCGTTTTGTTTTGTAAGGGAGCTTTCAGTCTTTTGTCACCCTCCCTGTCCCTATACACACAAAAACAGGCTATTCCAAAGGCCGGTGTGGGGGTCTCCTGGCTAGAGCTGTGCAAAAGACTACCAGGGGTTGTGGGGTGACAACTCTCACTTCTGCCCAAGGTCAGCCAGACTCCTGGTGAGTATCCAGGTGAGACAGGCTGGAGCCAGACCCTAGGGTTTTAGCCCCACAGCCAGGTAGGACCAACATGGTGGGCAGGACAACATGTGTGCAAGTGATTTTTTTTTTTCTTTCCTGCACTGGGGGGGATGAAGGCTGTCTGAATCCATCAGTCACCAAGAAGGAGCAGATGGAGCCAGAGGGTGAGTGGGTCTGTAGCTGCTGCTCTCTTGGCTGGTGTGCTGTGTCCCCTCCCGGCTTGGTGCAGGCTGGGCCCATCTCATATCACAGGTGACGTTAAGCCTCTCAGCCCATCTCTGGCCAGCAGCCCAGGCCCCTTCAGGAGCTAGAAGATGCCCCTGGGCAAGCGGGGGCTGGGGGTTCACGGCCAGAGTGCACTGCGTAAGAGGCCTGTCACAGGCCAGCCCATCGAATGTGAAAGCAATTAAAGCCACCAGCAGTGTTCGCTCCGGGCGGGCCTCGGGCAGCGGGGCAGCTGCCACAACACATCTCACCTCACCGCCCACAGCGCCTTCCCTGCCCAATGCGGCTGCGCACTGGGCTGGACCTCCTTACAGTGGAGGGGCAAGATCTACACCTGTGCATACTTGGGACAGGAGCCAGCTCTGGGCACCTTTGGCAGCTAAAGATCAGTTCCTCTTTCCTCTGCCCTACTCCACCTGGCACCCGCCACACTGGCCTCTGCAACTCCAGCCCCAGAACAACTCAAGAAAGGGCAGGACTCCGGTGTCAGGGCAAGATGGAGGTCTAGCTGTTACATGCTCACCCACTCTGGTTGGTCCCAGAAAATACCTTCCCCTTCCCTTCCTCCATGCACACCAGCATGTGAGGGAGGGGGAACAAAGGGGTTTTCAGAGGGGAGTTGTACACATAAATAAAACTCTTTGGCTAGTATTGGGAGGGGGCTAGGGCTCCTCAGAAGACTGCTGAAAGCTTGATTCTGGTTAGGGTAAGTGGCCTGGAGAAGGGAGGAGAACAGACTGGTCAAAGCAGTAAGTAGACTGCACGCCATGGCATCAACACGCTAGGCTACACTGGGGCGGATTGTCATGAGCAGGTCACAAACACCAAGAGCAATGAGACTAGTCACTGAAACAGACGCCTTGACAGGTAAGGGTCTGCCTCCTTGTCTCTGTCCATCTCATCCTCACTTCTCACAGTGTTCCCATGTTTCTTCCTAAGTCCTACCTTTCAAATAGCCATCAAATTCCTGGTCCCTATTGGCCCTGGTCCCCATGGCCCTTTCTCCTGGACCCACTGTCTTCATTGCTAGCCGTTACGGCCTTCCCAGAGCAGGCAGTGGCATGTTCTCACTTGTGAGGCATCCCTGTCAGAAGCACTTAGTGTACAAATTAGCCATGGCCTCCCTGCCTCCCTGTGCACAGCTCTGGGCACTGGGCTGACAGGGCTGCAGCTCCCGGCCCTCTGCCACCTGCCCGGGGCACACAGCAGCCTGGTGTGGACCCCTGGCCACCGCTTACAACCAAGCAGGAGGTCCCTCCCTGCTGACCAACCAGGAATCTCTTGAACCCCAACTTTGATTAAAAGGATTGTCCACCACAGGGTTTATTCAGTGAAATTCTGGGGGCTTCAAAGCTGAGGCCCAGCCTTGGGTTACTCCAAGAGTGTCAGTCCCCAGTGTTGAGGGTGGTGGAAGGGCCTGCACAGGGGGCAGCTTACAGGCCCCCACTGCCCCACCCGCCATCCTGCCTGCCATTCAGGCAAGGAAAATCATCTATGACAGGCCCAGGAAGGCTGGCCCCGGGGGCCGCAGAGCAACGCACACAGCTCGACTTCCCAACATATGGCTGCTGTCGGCCCCAGGCACTGCTCAACCAGTGCCAGGCTCAGAGACCGGGTGGGGGCGTGGGCAGCCTGAGCTTGTCCCACCCACCTGGACAGGCCGGCTGCTCCATCTAAAGGAAGATGTCCCTGTCCAGCTGGAATGTTGCCATGAAAGTGAGTTTACAAATACCACCACCACCCACACATAAATAACACCTGGCTCAGATCCTTGGGGATCACTGGAGTCTCATCCATCCGGTTGCCCAGAACATAGCGGCAGCCCTTTCCTACCCCAGGTTGGTGGATAACCCAGCATGTCCCGAAATAGACCACTCAGATCCCAGGAAGAAGATTCCTCAGACTTCTGTATGCCCCCAGTATGGGCTCCACCCATGTCCTAACTTCCTGAGCCTGGGCTTTCCCTATGCAGTTCCCAGGTCCTGTTGCCTCCCTTCCTGTACCATGTATCCACTGTGGCTCCCTGTGGCCATCAACACCTGCAGCCTCCAGCTGGTACGGAGCTTTAGGCACGGTCCTATCTCTGCAGTCAAGACCTCAGTCTGCTCCCCCATTAGCCTACAGGCCCCAAGGACTCTTTGATTGTGCAAGAAAGGTGAAACCCCAAAGGTGCCTCTCCCTCTCTGGACCAGGGATTTTACATGGACTCTGGATGCTGCCATGTGTCCCGTACTCGTAAAGTACAAAATGAGCCAAGGCCAAGTATACTGTGTGGCACGCTGGGGCTTCAGAGTTGCTGCCACTCTAGGGAGTCACTCTGTGCATGGGCTTTCGACCCTGTTTGGCTCTAATCTCTGTCTCTGCCCACTGTGCAGTATCAGCCAGTCCCATACCGGTCTTGGTGAGGGCTGCAATGCTAAGGGAACGAGACAGTGCACAGTCCAGGAACTTCATCGAGCTCACAAGCCTCCAGCACACACAGAGCCAATGCTAATGGAGGTGACAGGCAGGCAGCCATGGGCAGATCAAGCAGAGAAGGTTAATGGCTGAAAAAAAGCCTCCAGCTGAGGGTAAAGGCAAGACTCATACCAGGAGAGACCACCAGGCTCCTGTCCTAGTGAAGGACACTATTAGGGCCTGAAGCTAAGACTCGGGCTCTCTACTATAGAGATGAAAGGGCTGCTGCTTACGGAGTGTGGTCAGGGTCTCAGGCTCAGGGTGACAAGCCCAAACACAAAGCTATGGGCTCTCAGCCACCCGCCAGGAGGTGGAACCATCTCCTAGAGCTCACTGTCCCCTACTTCTAGAGGGGTGGGTGGAAGACCCCAGAAGAGGCCTGTTCTGAGGCAGGAGAGGAAGGGGAAATCAGAGAGGCTGGATGTGTCTGAGAACCCCATGGGCAGAAGAAGGTGAGAGCCTATCAGGTACACCAAACTCTCCAGACCTCCGTGAGCAAGGCCCAGAGCTCAGGAGTTTCTCCTCTAGGAAGCTCAGAAACACATCCAGGTGATAGAAAAAACTTAGGGTCATTTTTGGATGTGGTCTCTCCCTTCCCTCTCATCCAAATCTTTGAAAAGCCCATGAAAGGTGGTACTGATGGGCATATGGGCCCCTCCAGTTCCCTCCTGCTTTTCCCATTCTGGGCATGTTTTAGCCATCTCCCTTCTCTGTGCCTCCATAGAACTGGCCTAAGCCGTGATCACCTCTGGGGCTATCGACCTCATGCCTGAGATGCTATATAGCATGTCTCTGGGTTTCTCCTGCAGTCACCTGAGCTGCACCAGGCTTTGCTCCCTGCATGCTGAAGCCAGGTCATCCCTGGACAAGGGTGGCAACCTCCAAGGTGCCCCTGGTGTTGCTGTCAGCCTGCCCCTGGTGTTATCACACAGAAACTGTTCCACGGTTTCCAGAAAGGGCATGGCTAGAAAGTACAGAGCTATCCTTAAGAATAAGGAGCCTGTGCCTAGTGTCCCTACTCTCCTTGTCTCAGAGCGGCCTGAATCTGCCATCATCTCTAGTTAGTGCCCACAAGGAGCTGGACCCCTGGCCCCAGGACTACTGGCACAATGGCTGCTCAAGCTGTCTCCCAGCCCCAGGCCACCTGCATGGTCAGCTGGTTAGCTGGGCCAGGGAGGCAGAAAGGCGTGCTGTACCTTCCTTAGCATCGCTTCCAGCCCTAGATGTCCCTCAGTTGGGGGTGGGCTGCTTTCGAGGAAGGTGCCATGGAGACAGGAGCAAACTAGACTGGAGAGGCCCTGCTCCTTGACCAGGAACCCTTGGACGTTGGCCAACAGCTGGGTCTTGGCCATTATGTCTGCCACACAGACATGAGAACCAAGTCCAGGTTCATGGAACCAAAAATACTGAACCCTCAGTGCTGCCCACCCTATGACTACCCCTATGTAGTGACCCAAAGTCACTAGGGAGCTTCCCTTCTTCCACAAGATCTAAACTGGAGAGGTCCCAGGAGCCAGCAGCTGAGTCCTGGGTTCCCCGGAGTCTCTTGACCTCTGTGCCTCTGCAGTGCAGGCCTGGGGTAGCAATCACTCTTCCATGCTTAAAATGCCAGGCAGCACACCTCTGGACTAAGGTGTCCTCCCCACTCACAGGCAGAAGAGAGAGAGAGAGAGAGAGAGAGAGAGAGAGAGAGAGAGAGAGAGAGAGAGAGAGAGAGAGAGAGAGAGAGAGAGAGAGAGAGAGAGAGAGAGAGAGAATGAGAATTATCTATCTCTGTGCATGCCATGCCCACTGCCCACATGCACCTCTGGAACTCACCAGTTAGGCAAATTTCCCTGGGACCTGGCTAGGAAGTGTGATCACAGATGTTAAATTGTGGCAACCCAGGAGCAGCTCTGGCCACAAAGACATTAAAAGGAAGGAAATTCCAGAATTTATAGTGTGCTGGGCATTCCAAATCCTCCTGGGTCCTTTGTCACCTCACAGCCCTTCTAGGAAAAGCCATCAGTGGGGAGAATGAGACCCTCCAGACAGTGGGCACAGGCACTGCATCTGTCCTGAAGCAGGGCTGAACCTCCTAGGAAGGGGAGACTGAGGACTGGGATGAATCCAGGGGTTGGGGGTGTTAGTGTATTGTGACCATTAGCAGGTCGAGCAAGGGGCTTGGGAGACGCCTCCTGTTTGGAGCAAAGGAACCACACAGGCGCTCTGACTGAACCAGGGGAAGCTGGCAAGGACCCATAGGTTCCACCACCTGACTTAGCCCCTCCTGGTCAGCTCTGGAGACTCCCTATCCTAGGGTTCAGTCCCCAGGCCCTGGTTTGGGTGGACAGGTGGCTGACAGGGGCCAGAGCCCTGACGGATGTGTGCTGACGCCCCATCTTGCCGCTGCGGGGACCCGGGAGACTTGGCTGCCCCTGCGCACCCCCGCGGCAGCCTGCAGGCGTCGGGGGCGGGGACGGTGCCAGGAGCCCCTCACTCGACCCGCACCTGCGCGCCACTCCAAGCTCTTGCTGCACCGTGGCGGGTCCAACCTCGCTACCTCCAGGAGCCGTCCCGGCGCGCGTCCACTGAATGTGCGGGGCAGCGTGCAAGGAGGTGGGGGCTGTCTGCGGCTGAGGCTGTCCCGCCTTCCTCGCCCAGCCTGGTCGGAGGTTGCTGCGTTTGGGAGCTCGCGCAGTGGCGCACGCGCTTCGCTACCAACTTTGGTGGGCGCCCGGGAGTCGGCGTCGAGGGACACGGAAAGCGGCGGCGGCGGCATCACGGATTCGCTACCGCTTCCAGCTCTGGACCTCAGTTACCCCGCGGTGTCCGCAAGTGGGAAGTTTGCCTCTCCAAGGGGCCTGGCGCACACTTGGCAGACGCCATAGGCTCGGTTCAGCAGACGCGGTAAGGCAGCACTTCCAGTGAAGTTGGGGCTCAGGCTCCGGACTGGGGTAAAGGGTTGCTTGTGGTCCCAGCACCCTGAGGGATCATCAGGGCGGTGCCCGCAGCGGGGAGGCAAAAGTAAGGTTTGGGGTCCCAGCTGTCCACCTCAACTCCTGTGCCCATTCCTGTAGGGTACTGAATCCCAAGAGAATTAATGAATGGGTGGGCTGGCCCCTCTAGCTATTAGTTCCCTTGACCAGGCACGCAGCCAGGGTGTCTGGGAACACATGCCAGGTCATAAGTTGGGGCTGGGACTGGGTGGTGGCAGGATGAGTGTGCCTTTGTGTATGTGTGGTGTAGGGATGGGCACTGTGGTGGACCAGTGCCCAGCATCCTCTGGGTCTTGGAGAGGTCAACACCTCGGGTGCCTGATCTGGAGAGAAACACAGGAGCCCCAATCCCTGGGTTCAAGGCCCCAGGAGGGCCCCCCAAGTCCGGGCTGGGAGGTGGGTTGAGCGGTAGCACCAATCAGCACAGCTGTGTGGCTCCCAGGGCTGGGTGATCGATGGCCCCAGCACAGACGCCTCTGTTGCCTGAGCACACATGCTTATCTGTCATCACATCTTGTGGGAGGGGAGCGGGATGCAGGCAGAAGAGGCTGCCTCTGTACATGCCAAGCCCAGGCTGGGTCTGCAACCCCTCAGGGAGCCCCTGACCCTTTCCTGAGCCAGCATCCATCTCCCAACCCAGAAGTCTCCCTCAGTCTGTGTTTGCCCCATCTCCAGAGCCCAGCCTGGTTATGTGGACTCCTCTGTATGGTCCCAAGCCTTTTGGCATGCAATGCTTTTCACCCATCTAGCTGCCCACCTAAGGTGCCAACCTGATATTTGGTGAGAAAAAAAAAGATGAATATCTACCATGGGCAAAAGGCAATAGCCAGCATGCAAGAAAGCTGAGTTCAGCAGCTGCCTTCCACTCCCAACCCTGCTGTTCAAATCATGAGACTCATGTGTGTCTGCATATATGATGAGTCTATGTTCAAGTGTGAGTCACAGCCGTGTCTGCATGTGTCTTTGGGCATAGTCTGTAATGTGGGTATGCCCTGGTGAACAGCCGTATCCATTCTGAGTGGGAAACGGCATGGATGTGTGTGCCCTTGGTGGCATACCCTGTGCCTGGTTAGCTCAGCCATGCAGTTGTTGTTCCTCCAGGCATAGAGCAAGGATTCCTTGGGAATCTTGCACGCTTGTATGCACACACCCAAAGCCTATGTGCACATGCACTATGCACAAGAGCTACAATAGTGGACTGCCCAGGTGGTGGCCCAGATGGAGTGAAGAGAGGTTTCTGAGCCAGCGTGCAGGACGAGAGGAGAAGAGGGTCTTGGCTGAGCGCGGTCACTGCAGGCTCAGTCACTGACCTGCCTGAAGCCACCCAGATGGAGCTGGGTTGAGCAGGTGGCTGTGCCATGGGGCCATGCTGTAACATCCACTCCCCCCAGCCTGGGTTGGGGGACCTCATGTGTGGCTGACCCCCCTGAGAGACTTCCAGTGTCTACTTGACACTCCATTAGCTGACTTGGGCATGCATACATGCACTCACACATACATTTGCACATGCAGTGTTAGACAGATCTCAAGTTTCCGGTGGCTTCTAATCTCGGAGCTTTGCTTCTGTTTCTGGCAGGGGCAGGTGGCTCAACCAAGAAAGTGTCTCTAGAGGGCCATCAGACTGGTGGCTCTGGTCACAGGCGGCTGCTTTCATTCTCATGCTCAATGGGTGCCTGCCTGGCGTAAAGAGCAGAGACTAAATGGAGACCAGTTATCCCAGAAGCTGACCTACAGGGCCAGCTTGACTCCAGCAGTGGGGATTTGTACAGGGTTACTTGCTAAATAAAATACAAGATACCCAGTTAAACTTAATTTCAGAAAAACAATGAATATTTTCTTAGCATAATTTCCAAGTCCTCTTAGACCATCCTTACATTACAAACTTGCTTATGTCTACCTGGGGACCTGGGCCTTCATTTTTTTCCCCTTTCATTTTCTCCTTTCTTTCTTATGTCTGTCTGTCTGTCTGTCTTTTTTGTTTGAGACAGGGTTTTTCTGTGTAACTATGCTGGCTGTCCTGGAACTCACTTTGTAGACCAGACTGACCACAAATTCACAGAGATTCGCCTGCCTCTGCCTCCAGAGTGCCACCACTGCCTGATCCTTCATCCCTTCCCTTCTTCTTCTTCTTCTTCTTCTTCTTCTTCTTCTTCTTCTTCTTCTTCTTCTTCTTCTTCTTCTTCTTCTTCTTCCTCTTCTTCTTCTCCTCCTCCTCCTCCTTGTTTTTTTTTTTTGACAGAATTTCACACTGTAGCTCAAGATGGCTTGGAACTCAGAGAAATCCCCCTGCATTAGTTTCCCAAGCTATGGGATTGCAGGCCAGTGCCACCACATTCCTCCCAAAAGAGTGAATGGCCTGCAGTACAAAGGCCAGCCTTGAGGCAAGGCAAAGGGGGTTTCGTGGGTTCTGACGAAAGGACCTCTAGTGAAAAGGAGAAGAGAGTGAGAAGGCCTGGTGTTAACTAGGTCCTTGTCTCTCCTCTCTGCAGGTGGCCATGCTGCCCAGGCTTGCCTGCTAGCAGGCTGCCATGTCTCGAGAGACAGGTTCATGCCGAGCGGGCACTGGGACAAGGGCACGGTCACGGAAGCCCAAGAAGCCACACTACATCCCACGGCCCTGGGGGAAGCCGTACAACTATAAGTGCTTCCAGTGCCCCTTCACCTGCCTGGAGAAGTCTCATCTCTATAACCACATGAAGTACAGTCTATGCAAAGACTCCCTGTCTCTACTGCTAGACTCTCCCGACTGGGCATGCCGCCGTGCACCACCCTCCCCCCGGCCTCGGGTGCCCACCCCCAGCTGCTCCACAGACTTCCCAGACCCTGGTAGCCAGCCTGACAGCCTTTCCCAGCGTCGTTGTGGCAGGGGGCCCAAACCTGGACCAGAAGAGTCCCCAGGGTCACTGCCCCCTCTGGCTAGAGCCATCCGGAAGGGTTCAGGCCCCAGTAATCTCTTGGCAGAGTCATGGAGACCAGGGCTGAGTGGTGGTCTGATGAGTGGGACTCTAGGGGCTGTAGCTTCGTCAGGGTCTGAGAGTAGTGTCCCCTGCTACCCACCACCTACCCAGGGAGAGTTCCCTGAAGCCCAGAGCCTCCATTTGTCATTGCTGGGTGTCAACTACCCTCTTAGCCCAGGCCTCTTCTCCTATCTGGGGCCCTCGCTGGCTGCTGCTGCAGCCCACATGCCCTTCCTGGCCTCAGCAAGCCCCTTGTTGCCCCCCGCAGCCTTCCCAGCCCCGCAGACAGCCCAGCGCCCAGGCCTGGCTCCCCGCCTGTACTACCCGCTGCTATTAGAGCACAGCCTAGGACACTCAGCCGGCAGGGCTGTCCCTGCCAAGTCCTCTGTGCCCCTCAAGGGGCCTCCTGGGACTCTGGCTGCCCCTAGGCTGCTGAAGGTGCCTGTGCCAGGGCTGGGAGCACCCTGGCCCCATGGCGCTTCCAGAGACCCAGGGCATGAAGGAGAGCTGGACCGGGCGGCTCAGAGCAACCAGCAGAAGAGGCTGCCCCCGGGCAATATGCCTGAGCTCCCAAAGGCTCCCTTGAACCTGGCAAAATTTGGCTGTCAGAGCAGGTGGGTATCAGGAGCTCTGGGTCTTGGGGTGGGGGTGTTAGGGGTGGGCTGGGTGAGAGATTAAGCCATCTTTAGCTTACTCATTAGGTGTAGAGACTCCAGGCCATGGAGGGACCGGATACCAGAGTCCCTTTTCTTTTCTTTTCATTTCTTTTCTCCTGGATGTCCAGTTCTAGACTGGGGCCTCTTCTTTTCCCTGGTGTATGGGTGACACTGAGCAGAAGACACAGGTTGGGGTTAGGGGGACTTTAGGGGCCAGGATAGCCTTCTGACTGGCTTCTACTTCTCAGCCTGCCAACAGGCTCCTCCCTGATATTCTGGCCTGAGGACAAGGAGCCAGGTAACCCTGAGGCCCCAGGCTCTGAGGTCCACCTTCTGCAGCAACCACAAGGCCAAGTGCTAGGAAGTCCGGGTCCCGTGGGAGAGGACCTGACCCAGGCCTTTGGTGACTACGCCAGGGTGGAGCAGTGCTTGGGACAGCTGACACCAGCTGGGGAGCTAGCCCCTCGACCTCTACGGGAGCAGCTTGGCAAGATTCGCCGTGAGCTGTTCACCATCCATCAGGCACTGGCCCGGGCAGCTCGGCCACTGGACACACCCCTGGACCTCTCAGTGAAGCGGGTGCCTACCAAGGGAACTAAGGCATCTGCAGAGTCCTGGGGACTGCCTAATTCAAGCCCCATGCTGGCAAGGGTGGCTTCTGAGCCATCCAGCATCCTGGGACCTATACTTGAGCCTTTCTCCAGCCATACCACCAAGTGTGAGGCTGACTCCAGTGTCCCCCCTCCTGTCCTCCCGCTCCAGACCCCCGAGGACCATGTGATTCCTGGGAGTGGCTGGGGCAACCGTCTTGGGGCTGGCAGCTCCCAGACCCCTAAAGATACCCCAAGCTTGCAGATCCTCCCAGGCACTGAGGTCTGTCCACAACCACCTTAATGTGTGGACTCCTCTCCCTGACCTGGGTCCCATTGTCTGGGCCTGTCCAGTGTTGGTGTGCATGTGCTCTGGACAGATCCCCCCACTCCCCCACCAGCCCATGGTAGAGGTTTATCTCTGGGGTCATATGGACATAGCAAGGTCATGATTTATTTATTGAACAGAGTTCCGGACATTAAAATAGAAACCATCTTCAAACACCTTACTTGGGTCTCTTTCCTTTTCTGTCCCCCCATAAGCACCTAGGCAACCTCAAGGACAACCTCAATGTCCTGGCCTGAGCATCCCAGTGAGCAGTGTCTTGGACACTATGGGATTCACCTTCAGCCTCAAAGTCCTTATTGTAGACTTGGTTCTTCCAAAGAGTCTGGGGCCGATGGGTGGCCTGGGTACACTCAATTAGAGGAGTCAAGGAAGAGTGACAGAGAGGCAGACGTGTCAGGATGACCTGGCCTGTTTCAGCTCACTGGGGATGGGCAAGGACCCTGCTTGTCCTTGGGTTTGAATCCATCCAAGCAGCCCAATGCCAGCTTTGCCTGTGGTGGCCAAAGCCTCCTGCCTTCCATGGCTCCAGGCTGTTCACCCCGTGTGGCCTTCCTGGGCCCCCGCCAGTCCCTGCAGCCATGATAGGCATCGGTGGCCTTCACAGCTCACTGCTTCCCTCCCAGTACAGCCCTGCTTGGCCTTCCACAGACCAGGGTGGGAGACATCCAGGGAGGGCTTCTGGGGCCCCCCAGCCATAACAAATTACTTTTCTCCCTGGGGAGCTGGGCTATAGCCTCCTTGCCCACCCAGGAATGCCCTGAAGTACAAGCTGCCCTCAGAGGAGGCACTGTTCTCACTGGGGCTGGACTGGCCAGGCTGGGGCCAGACCAAACAGGACCTGCAGCTGCTCCATTAACCACCTACCTGGAGATAGCATCAGGTAGCCACCCCACTGTGAGGCATTACAGGTGGTGTCGGGGCTAGAGTTCTAGCTGGCTAGATCAGGGGTGCTGTGCGGCTGCAAGGCAAACGCTAGCTGGACACCAATGACCTGGAAGCCTCCTGGGGAACTGCTGGGGGCACAGCCATGTGTCCAAGGAACTTCAAGTCCTAAATCTGAGGCAGCTTCCTCTCAGCAACCCCATATGCTACTGAATCCTGGTTTCTGATTCCGGGAGGCAACATCACCAGCTTCCCTAGAACAGAGACAGTGCCAGCTTGACCTCCTGGTGGAGGTGGCAAGAGGGTGACCAAGGTTTGGTCCATGCCCTGCCTGGAGGGGTGGCCGGTATTTGTAGAGGACTATGGGTGCCTCCTGGGGATGTCTGAGAGACATTCACCTACGAAGGGCAGTAGGAAGTATCTAGGATAAGGGCGAGGCCCATGGGAAGACACAAGCAGGAGGGTGAAGGCCTGAAGGCCAGGGACTCAGCCCAAATAGCCCCTCCCTTCCTCCCTCCTTGCTTCTCCCTGCAGGGACTTGTCTGGTGACTCCTCCCCTACTACACCTCCCCTCCCCAGGCTGTCTCCAACAACAAAGGCTTGAGTTAAAGCCCTGAGGCCAGAGCAGGAGCCTGGCCCTAAGGTAAGGTAAGGTAAGGTCTCTGAGAAAGGGGTGAGTGAGAACCCTGAGAGGCTGGGGTTTGGCTGTCTCTCTGATCAAAGCAGAGGGGCTGTGTGTGGTGTGTGTGTGGGGGGGCATGACACTAACAGGAGCTTAGGCCATCCCTCTGAAGGAGTCATCCCAGGGCTGCTGGTGAGTTTGAGAAATGCTGCTTATCTGTCTCCCCTCACCCTCCCTCCCAAGCTGGGACATAGCTATGCCTGTGATTTGACCTTCTTGAGTGGGTGGTGTCTCTCAGACCACTGTTGCAGACACCTTGTCACCTGTGTGACTGCTGGGCTTGGGGACCAGGTGAGCACTTAGAAGGGGGAGGAACTGAGCATGAATACAGCTCAGCCTTACCCTCACCTCCCACCTCAGCTCAGTTCTTCCCCGGGACGACAGGAAGGTGCCAGCACCCACCAGTTGCCATCAACACATGTGGGTGTTGCAACTCTTTTGCAGCTGCAGAGAAGCTGAGACAACTGACTTGCTGCCGCTGGTCTCCCATCTGTCCTGACGCCTTGACCTCCCGGGCCACCCCTACCTCCAGCCACCCACACCCAAGGGCCTGATCTCAGGCTGGACCAACTTAGAGATGCCAGTTGCTCCTGGCAACCCCGGCTGCTGGGGCAAATCCTGGGGCCAGCAGGGGCTGCAGGGCCCCCACGAGGCCTGCACTGCTCCCCAGATGGCCTGCTCTTCTTGACGGCCGGCGCTGCGTCCTGTGTCCACGTGCTGGATCTTGAGGGACGTTCCATTTGTCAACTACCCTGCCACATGCCCGGAACTGGAACTTTTGTTCCAGAGGATGTGGCTGTGACAGCTTCAGGGCTCGTGGTGGTCAGTGACCTCATCCATGGGGCTGTGTGTGCCCTTCAGTACACTTTCCGGGAACCCCAGGGTCGCTGGGTGACTGTAGGCACTTTCTTGTCCCCCAGAGGCCTGGCTGTGGATGCCTTTGGCCACTTCCTGGTGACAGACTACTTGCCTGGAACTGTGCACAGCTTCATGTTGGGACCAACCTTGGAGACCCTGGCTCCAACCTCCATCCTAGGTCTGGAGGGCCCCTGCTGGGTGGGTCCAGGGCCTGACGGGGGCCTTGCTGTGACTGAAGAGTTCAGGGATGTGCAGCTGTTTGGCAGTGCCCACCAGCCTCTGGGCTCCCTGGGAACCCTGACTGGGCATAGCTTTGGCCATCCAGCAGGCGTGTGCTCTGACTCAGAAGGTAACATTATTGTGGCTGATGAGCAGAAGCACCAGGTAACCCTGTTTCCCCGGGTTGGGCCACCCATCTGCTTACAGTTGGAGGGGCTAGAGAGGCCCTTGGGTATGGCCTGTGCGCCCCAGGGCCAACTGGTGGTGGCAGATGCAAGGGACAACTGCATCAAGGTGTACCAGTATCTTGGAGAGATGGCCTGAGGTTAGGCCAGTCCTGAGTCCTTTGTAATATTGTGGAAGGTTAGTGGGCTCCTTGGGGGCTGCTGAGCCTGCTTTGACATCTGGCCTTAGCTGGCTTTCTAATATCCTCTTGGCAAATGCTCCTGTCTACTTAGCAGCCATGAATCCCCACCTCCCCATGAGCCTCTAAACTGGGCCATCTCCATGTCCCTGTTCAGTGTGCCTCTGGCCTTTCATACCCCCTACCCCCAAGGGCCACCAGTCCCTAGCTCTGCTAGCATAGCTTTCAGGAGTTCTGAGCTTTGAGGTGACACTTGAAGCTACAGATCCTGGGGTGCTGAGGCCATCTGCCAGGGTATAGCCAAGCAATATCTCCTGCTGGGTGCCCCAACCTCTACATCCTAATCAGAGGCAGACAGGCAGGTTGGGAGGGTGTGGCTAGGCTGGGCTGGGCAGCTTGGGGCATGGGTGTGGTCTCTTAGTGCCCCCCCAACCTCAGAGATATCCCCATTCTTGAGCCTCCAGCAGCAACTCTGGGCCCAACAGAGGTAAGGGGTAGGCAAATTAAAGGGGCAAGCCCTTGAGGTGTCCTGGAAGGACACACGTTAAGGGTGGGGTCACAAGGTCCTCTTCTGTACATGCCCCATTTTGAAAAATGTCTTCAGTTTCTCTCAAAATCCAGGTCCAAACCACTCTTGAGCTCTTAGGTAGGGTACTGGGAGGGTCTGGGTGGCACAAGTCCTTTCATATGCTTCCATTCAAGACAGGAAAATGGTGGCTTTTCCTCCCATGCTACAAATGAGATCTGGAAGGGGAGGAGAGAGAGAAGGAGAGAGGGAGAGAGGAAGGGAGAGAGAGACAGAGACAGAGACAGAGACAGAGAGACAGAGAGAGACAATGTGTGTGTGGTGTGTGTGTATAGCTTACCAGTCTGGATCATGTGGAAAGGAGGAAGGAGCAAGAAAAAAGTGCTTGCTTGTGAACTTTCGGGGTGTGGGATGGCATGCCAAGCCTATCATCTGGACGCTGAGATCTGTGTTTTATACTGCCACACCTGTCGTCCCTCCAGGTTATCCCAATATGCCCTGATCATTATGTTGTGGGGGATTAATGGACAATGTAAGATCTTTACGTGTAAATAGATGCTCAATAAACATTAGTTGCTGCGTTTTTAAGAACTAGGTGACCCAAGTATGTCGGCGTGCACCCTACCTGTAATGCAGACAGACAAACGAGAGAGCCCCGGGCTTGAGCCTAGGCAGGGCGTGAAGATGAGAATAAAGCGATCTTTATTCTCACCAGTCTTCCAGGACATTTAAGGCAGGAGTAGGTTTGATGGCTGGAGCCGCTCGCTCGGAACTCTGGGGCTCAGTTGGTGGACAGCCCGGGCACGTTTGAGGACCGGACCGTCGCGCGGCAACACACCGAGCAGGCGGAAATGGGGCTGATGTCCCGCGGCGGGCCTGGGGGCCGCGAGCACTGTCCGTCCTCCCGGGCCCGTCGGACACGGTGCCTAACCTAGTCCTTTCCCTACCGCTCGGGGACGCGGCCCGGGGAAGCAGCCGGTGAGCACTGGGGGCGGCGGGGCCGGGAGAGGAGGAAGAGGAGGAAATCCCGAAGCCGCGCAGGCCTCTTTGTCCTCAGCCTGCCCTCAAATACTCTGAGATGGGAAATCGGGAGGCCGGAGTGGAGGGAGCGGTGGCCACCCCGCAGCTGACCTCCAGGCTCGGCGCCACCCGCTATGGGTCTGGCTTGCAGTCCGGAGCTTGAGGGCGCCGAGCGGCCTTCCTCCCCTCCAGGCGGGGACTAGCTGCAAGATTCCTGGAGCACAGGCTGAGAGGCTCACACTTGTCCTTCACCCCAGTAAAGATCAGAAACAGATTTACTCCCTCCTTTTGAAATGAAAAAGGAAAGCATTTACAGAGGCAAGAAAGTGTTTCTGGGCACATTCTCTTAAAGCTCAGATTGGTCTCAAAATCCAGTGTAGCAAAGAATGACCTTGAATTTTATTTTCCTGCCTCGACTTCCCGATTACAGATTTGCACTACTACTACTACCGGTTTCTGATGTTCTGGGGACTAAGTCCAGGGTCTCCTGCAGGCTAGGCAAGCACTCTACCAACTGAGTTATCTCCAGCCAGAAAAGTGGTTTTGGTTTTCGTTCTTGGTTGTTTTGAACATGGAGTAAATATGAACCCTGGCAGATTCACTAAGAAAAATGTCAGCTATGCTGTGTCCCTGGTCACTCTTAGCTGGGCCAGCCCTCAAACCTGGCTATGCGGGGGAGATAAGCAGTAGTTCTGCTTCTAATGAAGTCTGAACTTCTATCAAGAGACTTCCCGAGGCCTCTTTTATTAAGCCCACCTGGGAATGGGCTATTGCGGAGGTCACTGACTCCTTCCTGGCAGAGGCAGCTTTCCCAGGTTTGAGGTGTTCTTTTAATCAACATTTTTTTTTTTTTTTGGTTTTTCGAGACAGGGTTTCTCTGTAGCTTTGGAGGCTGTCCTGGAACTCACTTTGTAGACCAGGCTGGCCTCGAACTCACAGAGATCCACCTGCCTCTGCCTCCCAAGTGCTGGGATTAAAGGCGTGCGCCACCAACGCCCGGCCTAATCAGCATCTTTTTAAACATGTTCCCACTGCCCAGGTTTCTGCCTTCTCTCTCCAGCCTCACTTCTCTTGTATCGATTGCCTGCTCTTTCATCTTTTTCTGCTGCTGGAATCCCGGCAGGCCAGGGGAAGCACACTCCTTTACACTTTAGTGGTTCCCGAGGCAGAGTTGGGAGTGAGGGCAGGAATTTGCCCCATAACTATTTGAGTTCTCCCAGTACCCCACCAGCCTCTGCCTTCTGTCTTCTTTCCTTTGACCTGAGATGCTTTTTGTTTTGCTTTGCTTTTTTTTTAAAGGTAAACTGTAAATGAAGCATGCTTTACAAAAAGGATATGCACAAATTATGTGTATAGCACATTGAATTTACTCATTGTGAAGAGACTCAAAACTAGCACCACCACCCCCAACCAACCGTTTATAATCAGACCAAGGGCATTTCTCTTCCCTCAGACCTGGCCGTGTTGTGAGCATGTTCCTCTAGTTTCTGTGATGTGTTCCCCAGGAGAGTCAGGTGGCTGTTTCACTAGGCTGGTGTATCCTTACAGGGTTGTCTGCAGAAAAGCTTGGGCTGTACTCAATGGTCCCCTGTGACAGTGGCCCACTGGGGCTCTTACAAGCAAAATCACTCTGGAGGGTTGGTTAGAGACAGGGTTTTTCTGTATTGGCTTGACTGGCCTCAACCTCAGAGATCTGCTTGTCTCCCCCTCCCAAGTGCTGGGATTAAAGGTGGGTGTCATCACCGCCCAGCTTGCTCTAGTACTTTTTTAAGATGCATTACTGCCCCTGTGTCATGGCCCTCTGGAGAAGTTCCCACAAAAAGAACCAGAGGCTGGGCGGTGGTGGCGCACGCCTTTAATCCCAGCACTCGGGAGGCAGAGGCAGGCGGATCTCTGTGAGTTCGAGGCTGGGCTGGACCGACAAAACAATATAGAGAAACCCTGTCTCATAAAACCAAAAAAAAAAAAAAAAAAAAGAACCAGAGAAATTGGTTCTTGATGCTGGCCCTGGGGATTTGGCCAGGGCTGGTGTTGGGCATCAGGGTTCCTCTCTGGACACCCTCCCGTTGCCTGCCTTCTCCAGGCACTTTGGAGTTTGTTTTACTGGAGATTTCGGGCTTGGAGTTCTGTGGAGAGGCTTCCTGAGGCTTTTTACTTGATCCCCCTGGGAACGACTGTTCCAGAGAGAGCTTGGGTATTTTTTTTTCAAGACAGGGTTTCCCTGTAGCTTTTGGAGACTGTCCTAGAACTCGCTCTATAGAACAGGCTGACTTCGAATTCACAGAGATTCCCCTGCCCCTGCTTCTGCCTCCCAAGTACTGTGATTAAAGGTGAGTGCCACCACCACCTGGGTCCCCTTTTTGCCCTTTTAAGACAGAGTGTCACTACATTGACCCAGTTGTCCTTGATCTCAAGCCCAGGTAGGCCTTGAATTTGCACTCCTTTCTGCCTGAACTGCTCTCTGAGCCCAGAGGCAGAAGGACATGCTCCCTGCTACAGGATGTGTTCCTTCTGAGTCCTAGGCCCTAGACTCAGCTCTAGGACCAGTACTTTGTGTGTGCATCTGGTTCTCCTGAGCCCCAAACAAAGTTTGTTTGATTTGCTTTTGTTTGATTTATTGGGGGGGGGGATTTGAGATCAAACTCAGAACACTGAACATGCTAGGCAAGTACTCCACCATTGAAAACCACCTTGAGCAGGAGAGATGGCTCAGTGGTTATGAGCACTGTGTGCTTTTCCAGAGCTTTTCAATTCCCAGCACCCACATGGCAGCGCACAACTGTAACTCCGGCGTTTCTGACATTCTTACACAGACCTGCATGCAGGCAAAATACCAGTAAACACAAAATAAAAATATATAGAAAGAAAACCATCCCTGGCTCTCCAAAACAGATTAATGTTTTTTAGATTTACTTTATGTGTGTGAGGTTTTGTATGTATGTATGTTTGTATGTATGCATGTATGTATGTGCAGTACATGTGTGCTTGGTGCCCATGGATCTGCTGGAACTGGAGTTGTGGATGGTTGTGAGCCACTATATGGGTGTTGTTAATCAAACCCAGGTCCTCTGGGAAAGCAACAAGTACTTTTTTTTTTGGTTTTACGAGTCAGGGTTTCTCTGTATTGTTTTGGAGGCTGTCGGTCCAGCCTGGCCTCGAACTCACAGAGATCTGCCTGCCTCTGCCTCCCGAGTGCTGGGATTAAAGGTGTGTGCCACCACCGCCCGGCTTGCAACAAGTACTCTTAACTGCTGATCCATCTCTCCAGCCCCAGGTTTTAAATGTTTATCTTAATTCTTGCTTAAGTAAATTCTGTTTGTTGCTGTTTGAGACGAGGCCTTGTTTTGTATTCCAGGCATCTCTGGAATTCACGTGTAGGCCTGGCTGGCCTTGAACTCAGTGATCATCCTGCTTTAGCCTCCTGAGTACTGAAACTATAGTCAAGAGCCATCTTTTCATCTTTTGCTTCCTCCTCCTCCTTTTCCTCTTTTTTCACCTCCCGGTACTCCTGCTGGAATTACAGGTATGCCTTACACAGCTGACTTCTGGATTTGTGTACATGTTCATACTGTGTGTTTTTGTATATGAAACTCCTAAGGAAGGCTTTCTCATTAGGTCCTTAAAGACCTCGGGCTCAGCCCCCCTACCGTTATCAGTGGCTTCTGTCTGGGTACCTCACTTTGCCCCCCTTCAGGCTGCTTGTTTCAGAACATAAGGAAGCACTAGCCTGCCATGACACATACAGCGCTGCTCCCTGGGCCAGTACTTGGAAGAGTTTAGTCCCTATGAGATGCATAGCCATGACCCACAGTCTCTGCCACCAAATCTGGAACCATGCTTTCCCAACCTGTGACCAGGTGAATGGTCCATAAGCATGGCACAGCATCTAGCAGCCACAGAGGCAACAGCTCTAAACCAACACTCTCTCCTCTTTTCCAGGGCCCGGCATGGTGCTCAAGGCCTTCTTCCCCACATGCTGTGCCTCGGCGGACAGTGGCCTACTAGTGGGACGGTGGGTCCCAGAACAGAGCAGTGCCGTGATCCTGGCTGTGGTGCACTTTCCCTTCATCCCCATCCAAGTCAAGGAGCTCCTGGCCCAGGTGCACAAGGCCAGCCAAGTACAAGTGGCTGTGCTAGGCACCTGGTGCCACCGTCAGCAGGAACCCGAGGAGAGCCTGGGGCACTTCCTAGAGGGCCTGGGTGCCATCTTCTCCCATGATCCCTGGTTGCAGCTATGCCGGGAGAAGGGTACCAGGTTCTGGAGCTGCAAGGCCACTTACCATCAGCTGCAAGGCACACCCACTGAAGACCAGGTCATGCTCATCTTCTATGATCAACGCAAGCTGCTGCTCTCCTGGCTGCATCCACCAGCAGCATTGCCTGACTGCCAGGCTGGAGACTCTGCAGCCAGCACTGGAGGTCTAGCTGACATCTTTGACACGGTGGCACGCAGTGAGGTGCTCTTCCGAAATGACCAATTTGATGAGGGCCCGGTACGCCTGAGTCACTGGCAGTCAGAGGGCATGGAGGCCAGCATCCTTGTGGAGTTGGCAAAGCAGGCCTCAGGGCCTATTTGCTTGCTGATGACCTCCCTGCTGTCCCTGCTCTCAGCTGCAAGTGCTTGCAGGTAGGTGCCTCAGACAGGAAGGGTAGAGCAAGCAATTGGTCCCATGAGACTCAGACTCTCCCTGCAGTATGTAGTGACATTGACAGCCAGAGGTACATGTTGTTTGGAGACCTAGTTCTCATCTTACCTTCCCTCCCTTTGCATCTCAGAGGATGTCCTAGCAGAGACGGGTCTAGCATTTTTCCCCCGTAGACTGATTGTGAGAATGAACCATAGATACTTCAAGTATCTAAACTGGGCTATTGTACCTTTTAAAAATATATATATGGTTGGGTGGTGATGGAGCACTTTAATCCCAGGGCTTGGGAGGCAGAGGCAGTAAGTTTGAGATCAGCCTGGTCTACAAGAGCTAGTTCCAGGACAGCCTCCAAAGCCACAGAAACCCTGTCTTGAAAAACCAAAAAAAAAAAAAAAAAAACAAAAAGTTTATGCATGAATATTGGCCTGCATTTATTATGTGTACCATGTGCGTCCCTGGTCAGAAGAGAGGGTCAGATCCCTTGGAACTGGAGTTACAGATGGTTCTGAGCCACCATGTGCATGTTGGAGATTAAGCCAGCATCTTCTGTAAGAGCAGCAAGTCTCCTGAATCACTGCACCATCTCTTCGGCTCATCTTACTGTTTGTTCTGAGACAGGGTCTCAGCTATGTAGCCTTGGCTGGCCTGGAACTCACTGTGTAGTCCTCAAACTCTGCCTTTCTTGGCCTCTGGGAGTGTTGGGATTAAAAGCCAATATCTGTCAAGCCTGGAACTGTTTGGCTGTGAGGACACAGAGCTGCCCACCCCCTGCTCCTCCGTCTCCCTGATGCGGTTCCTCTCTAGGCCAGTCAGTTGCCTGAGGTGGCGTCCCCCAGCCAGGCTCTCATGGGTTGTTGGCCTGGTGAGAGATTTGGAAAAGGCCTTCCATGTCCTGGGAATGCTGGATAACACCATGGTTTAGCTTGTGAATGAGAGCCTGGGAGCTCCCTTCTCTCACAAATGTTCTCTCTTAACTTTCTCAACTCTGCCTTTCTTTTTTAAATAAGACAGTTTTTATATATCTCAGGCCAGGCACAAACTTGCTATGTAGCCATAGATGACCTTTAACTTTTTATTTTTAGTTTTTATTTATTTGATTTTTCGAGACAGGGTTTCTCTGTGGCTTTGGAGGCTGTCCTGGAACTAGCTCTATAGACCAGATTGGTCTGGAACCCACAAAGATCCACTGCCTTTGCCTCCAAGTGCTGAGTTTTTATTTTTTTAAAGGATTTATTAGATATATTTATTTAGTGTGTGTGTGTGTGTGTGTGTGTGTGTGTGTGTGTGTGTGTGTGTAGTGTTTGTCCTGTATGTTTGCCTGCACACCAGAAGAGGGCACCAGATCTCATTACAGATGGTTGTGAGCCACCATGTGGTTGCTGGGAATTGAATTCAGGACCTCTGGAAGAACAGCTGTGCTCTTAACCCCTGACCCATCTCTCTAGCCTTAATTTTATTTTGGGGGGACAGTGTGACACTATGAAGTTCTGGCTGTCCTGGAACTGTCTATGTCGCCCAGCCTGGCCTCGAACTCACAGATTCACCTTCCTCAGCCACCAAAGCGCTGGAATTAAAGGGGTGCACCATCATGGTACTGGGCAAGCAGTCTAGCAGCTAAGCTATTTATCTCCAGCCTAAGAGGATGTTTTTCTTGGTGCTGCTGCCCATAAGGAACAGCTGTAGTTCTCCTTCAGCTTTTCCCTCCTTTTTTACAGACTAGTGTTTGGCATAGGATCTGGCTGACCTTGCCACTTTCCAGGGGCCCTGGGGACCTTTGGATACTTTCCCAGAAAGAGAGCCCTGGATAACCTGTGGGGATACACTTTAGGTTTCGGGAGCTGCTGGGTATCTTGATGTATGGTGTAGGCTTTGTGATAACCTTGGAATTAATAATGTGGAGGTGTATGTGGGTCCAGGTGCCATTACATCAAGAAGGTCCTAGTTTTCTTTGTCCTCTCCAGGGACTCAGGAAAGTGAAGAGATGCTTGTGTATTGATTGCAGACAGCAACCTACCCATCAAACAAGAGGCAGTGGTTATAATGCTGGTGTACAGGCAAGGCTGCCATGACTTTGTGCCCTTCACCATGATTGGCTATTTGAAAGGGAAGGTTCTTTTGAGTATAGTTCTTAGAACTGACTCAAAGCTGCACTGTGGAAGAGAGGCCTCTAAACCTTCCAAGGTCAAGTCCTGCTCTTTCCTCCAAGGTTACACACAGCTCTGCACATCCCAGGAGCCCTTAGGTCCCTCCTGCCTCCAGCAAGGGCTCTAAATGGCAATACAGCTCCTGCTGCTGCTGTTCTTGGGCTCCTTGACTCGTCCTGGCTCACATGAGTGCAACCCAGTTACTGTCGGGCACTTCCATGGTTCAGAGACATCTCCTCTCACTGTGAGCATCTGTAGGAATATCTCCATGCCTCCTGTATGATGAACCCAGTCTTACTGGGTAACCCAGCAGAACTTTGCTGAGCAGGGCAAGTCCTGGGTAAGGTAGGAGAGGACCTAATACCCACTTTTTGGGCCTTGCCCCATTCCGATAGGGTTTCTCTGTGTAACCCTAGCTGTCCTGAAACTTGTTCTGTAGACCAGGCTGTCCTGGAACTTATAGAGATCCTCCTGTCTCTGCCTCTTGAGTGCTAGGATTAAAGGCATGCACTACCACTGCCTTATTTTGTTTTTGTTTGTCTTTTTGTATTTGAGACTGGATAGCCCTGACCAAGCTGGCCTTGAATTCAGAGATCTGTCTGCCTCCTGAGTACTGAGATTAAAGGCATGAACCACCACTCCTGGCTCACTTTTCAGCCATTTTGAGACTCATCTTTGTATGGGCTAGTGCGCTCAGCTATGCCTGAGGCTCTGTGAGGGGGTCCAACTCTGTATGACAGTCAGAAGAGTGAGCGGGTGCTCAGGAGGGTGCTGTGCATTTCACACCTGTGCATCCTTGCTTGACCATGTTGGCTTTCATACTCACCTGGGCCTTGCTGAGCTTTGGAGTGGAACCAAAGGGCTCAGACTGAGTGGATCTGGCCCGTTCCTTCTAGAGTGAGGGACCTTGGCTGGAAAACCAAAGAACTAGGCTGGAGCAGTCAGTCTCAGCCCGTGTATTCTCCCCAGGCTGTGGAAGCTGTGGCCCCTTCCCTTCATCAGAAGCAAGCTCTCCACTTGTGAGCAGCTCCAGCACCGACTAAAGCACCTCTCCTTCATCTTTAGCACCGAGAAAGCCCAGAGTCCCATGCAGCTGATGAGGTATGGTTTGCTTTACAAGGAGGGGTGGTGTGGCCCACCCTCTTCTCCACCCCTGCTCTGCATTGTGCCTCCAGCTAGGCCCCTGGTGGATCCCAGGCTGTGTCTAGCTGCCTCTCAGCTGCTTTTCCTGACATTCCTTGCAGGAAGGCCAACATGCTGGTTTCTGTGATACTGGATGTGGCCCTGGGCCTGCTGTTGCTCTCTTGGCTCCACAGCAATAACAGAATTGGACAGCTGGCCAATGCCCTGGTCCCCGTAGCTGATGTGAGTAGATCTGGGTGATACTCAGCTTCCTGAGAGTGGGGAATCCTCCTGGGCAGTCCTTCAACTGGCAGGAACAGCTCTTCCCTGTCCTTGCCCTAGAGACCTTGGCCCTAGCCTGAGACCTTGGCCGTAGGTGCTCTTGATGCCTGTGTCTTCCAGAGAAGCATTGGCCAAGTGTCTGCTGCCCCTTCTTGAAGCTGGCAGTGTCTGGGGACCACATGTGGTTAAGGCTTTCATGGGCCTCTTTTCCATGCTGCACTGATCTTCCAGATGAAAGTCAACCTTAGGACACCTCAGTGCTCTGGGCTGTTGTTGGGCTGGCCAGACACTACTCTCAGATGGCTCTTACTCTGGAAACAAGAGGCACAGGCCTGTCCTCTGCTCCCAGTGCTCCCCTCCGTGGTGTGTAGTATATCCATGCTGGTCCCTTCCTGCTCTTCTGGCTCCACCTCCTCATTTCCACGCAGCCTCAGAACCTTTCAGTTCTACATCTCATCTTCAGTAGAGCCAAAGCCCTGTCACTACTGTGGAGGCCTTGAGGATCTCCCTCTGGGTACGGTCTCTGTTCATCAGTGCAGATGTATGCCAGGTCTGCTTGTTGCCAGGCCGGAAACCTGGGAGCAGCAGTGGGTTCCTCTCAGCTACCTGAATTGTGAGATATATGGAGCGCATCCCAGTAGGAAGGAGAAACTGTGGTTGGGCGGAAGGGGTTAGGCTGTTTCTATATTCTGCTTCTTGGCCAACTTTGTCTGAATCCTCCTTTTTGCAAAATTGAAAAAAAAATCCACAACCTATAAATATTTAATTAAAAAGTAGAGTCTCTTTCCGCTGCCAGGCTTTTATCCTTTAAATATTAAATAAGCCCTATTTATAAAGGTTTTGCTCTCTTCCCTGGTGGTCCTAAGGCTCTTGCACAGAGTTGCAAGAGGCTTTGGAAAGAGCATATAGGGATACAGGAGTTACTCCTGTGGCCTCCCTTGATGACAAAGTAGAGCACCCTTAACCTCCTTCTTTCCCCCACTATGGGCAGTGAATAGCACTCCATCCTGGTAGCCAGGACCAGTTTTCCTGCTTACTGTTGAAGTCTCTGTGCTGTTTATTGTACTCCATTAAATTTGTCTTTTGTCTGAGTGCCTTTGCTCTCCAGTACTTCCACCTGCTTTCCTAGTCCCTGATTGGCTTGACACCCTCTCATCACCCAAGATGGCTATCCATTACTGGGTGGCCTTAACCTCTGGTAACAAGGAGAGAGGTCTTGACCAAGGGCTTCAGTATTCTCAAGTTCCCCTGCATTTTTCGAATTGAGCCAGGGTTAATCCAGCCTCAGCCATACCCAGGTATCATGGGCTTAGGGCCCTATTGTTGTAGGGCTAAAATGGCAAGATAGTGAGCATGAAGGAAGTTCTCAGGTTGAGGTAAGTGTCCCATGGGGACACATGCCCAAGGAACTGGTTTATGTACTCCAGCCTGTTGGACGCTTCAGAGCAGGATCTTAGAAATAAATCATCTGTGGCCAGGCAGTGGTGGTGCACACCTTTAATCACAGCACTCAGGAGGCAGAGGCAGATGGATCTCTGTGAGTTTGAGATCAGCGTAGTCTACAAGAGCTAGTTCCAGGACAGCCTCCAAAACCACACAGAAAATATCTCAAAAAACCAAAAAGAAAGGAAGGAAGGAAGGAAGGAAGGAAGGAAGGAAGGAAGGAAGGAAGGAAGGAAGAATCCATCTGTGACCAGGGGTCAAGGAGTTCATTGGCCAGACAAATTTGGGAAACATTGCTTCTGTGCAATATTGGACGACAATGATTTACTGGGCACACCTTTAATCCCAGCACTAGGGAGGCAGAGGCAGGTGGATCTCTGTGAGTTCAAGGCCAGCCTGGTCTACGGAGTGAGTGCAGAGGCAGGCAGATCTCTGTGAGTTCGAGGCCAGCCTGGTCTACAGAGTGAGTTCCAGGACAGCTAAGACTACGTAGTGAGACCTTGCCTCTCCCCACAAAATAAGGTCAAAGATTCTGAACCTTGGAAGGAAGTGGCTACCCTTACGCGACCCACACAGACTGGCTATAATGCGAGCCCATTAGGGACAATCCTCCACCCACCCACTTACCTCAATGTGATCATGTCATCCCTTCCCTGCCCCATGTCTCTGTAGTACGTGGCTGAGGAGCTCCAGCATCTGCTGCAGTGGCTGATGGGTGCTCCTGCTGGGCTCAAGATGAATCGGGCACTGGATCAGGTGCTAGGCCGCTTTTTCCTGTACCACATCCATCTGTGGATCAGTGAGTGCCTGATGGGCAGGGTTGAGCAGCCCAGTAGGGCTGGTAGAGGAGAACAGGGAACCCTAGTCAGGCCCCATCCCCTCCGCCTCCATTTTCTGGCTTCCCCTTTATATGAAGCAACCGTGTCGGGCCAGCTGCTCAAACCAAGTTCTGGGGCCAGTGGCTGGGTCTGTACTCACTGGTGTCCTGAAGTGTTAGGGTTCCATTCCCAGGAACTGGGGCTTGCTGTGTCTCACTGGACACTGCTCATGGCTGAACTCCATCCTGCAGGCTATATCCACCTTATGTCCCCCTTTATTGAGCACATCCTGTGGCATGTGGGCCTCTCCGCCTGCCTAGGGCTGACTGTTGCCCTGTCCATCCTTTCCGACATCATCGCCCTCCTCACCTTCCACATCTACTGCTTCTATGTCTATGGTGCCAGGTATGTATGTATTCAAGTGTAGTTTTCTAAGCCATGGGCACGCAACAGGGTCTGAGCAGATGGGTGAGGGGTGGCACAGGCCCCCCGCTGGCCCTCATGAGCCTGTGTCCCATAGGCTGTACTGCCTGAAGATCTATGGCCTCTCCTCTCTCTGGCGTCTGTTCCGGGGGAAGAAGTGGAATGTTCTGCGCCAGCGGGTGGATTCCTGTTCCTATGACCTTGACCAGGTACCTACAGCCTTGAGCCTGCTGACCTTGTCAGGGCGACTCCTTAGACACTACCAGTGACCAGCCTACTGCAGCTATCCACTGACAGTTGGTCTAGGGGGAGGTACCAGCAGACCTACACATTCTTTGCCCAGGTGGGCATAGGACCTGCTCTGGCTTATTCCATTTGCTTTCCAAGACCTGATACATACTTTTTCCTAACCCCATATTTGCCTGTGTACCCTGCTGACTATATCCCCACAAGCCACCAGGCCCACAGAGTAAATGGACACATCCCTTACGGTAAAGGGATCATGCTGACCCTCACTAGCTCAACTGCAGTTTAAGGATGGTGTGCATGGCCAGTGATGGAGTGGCCTCCCCTGGTCCAGGTCTTGGGATACCAAGTGTGCTTGCCTGTTCCCCACAGCTGTTCATTGGGACCTTGCTCTTTACCATCCTGGTCTTCTTGCTGCCTACCACCGCTCTGTACTACCTGGTATTCACCCTGGTGAGCCCAATATCGCCTGCAGACAGAACTTGGACTGGTCACTGCCTGGGGAACGGAACGGGCCATCTGTCTCTTCAGGCCACATCACCATGGCTGCTCTGAGCTCTCTGGGGACTATGTGCTGATCTTAAAGCAGTTGGGGTCCTGCCCTGGACTGGGCTGGTTACAGAGGAGGTCAGGACCCATGGGGGGTGGATAGAATCGTAGAGGAACCCTCCTCTAGTGGTAAACACCAGGCTGGACAGTATGAGATAAGTGATCCCCAGATGGCCCAGGCCTCCAGGTTGACCTGTAAGTGTTGGGAATGTGGACTCACAGCCTCTGACACGGCACGAGCGCCTGCTGCTCTGAGGCCTGCTCTTCAGTCTCCTTAGGGTGGGGTCTGTGCTTTCCCCAGGGCTCCAGAGCCTCTGGTCACCCTTAATGAGTATAGCTCAAGAGCCTATTGGGCTGCTCTCCTCAGTCTGATGTGTGGCTTCAGCCCCAGCCAGTGTCCCTGAATGTCACCCTTGCTACAGCTCCGGCTCCTGGTGATCACTGTGCAGGGCATAATCCATCTACTCGTGGACTTCATCAACTCCTTGCCACTATACTCCCTTGGCCTTCGACTCTGCCGACCCTATAGGCTGGCTGGTAAGTGTTGGGTGCTGGGTGGCTGGCTTCTGACATGGTACAACATACCCACAAGCCTTAAAAAAGCACCTGTGCCAACCTCATGTGTCTCCTGCCTGAAAGAATTGGTGTATGTGGCATGGGTGAGCAGAACAGAGAAGAATAGAAGACAGACTTGGCCCTGGCAACATGCTGTTTGCTCTGTCTCCCTGAGAGTAAACTTCAGAGACAAAGACCCGAGGCCTCATCCTTCCTGTAACATGTGAGGCTTGCTGCAGGGTCTGTGCAGGGTATGGCTCACAGAAGTCTACCTCCATGTGGTTATAGGCTATATGTCTACATTTTTGATGACCCTCACCCTTGAAAGCAGGCCAGAATGAGGGCTGCTAGACTGTGACAGACTCATCCTGCACTGCCTATAATCATCACCTAAGCTGTTCCCCTGAACCTCTGCATTCTGATGCCAGAGTACTTGAGGGAAATCTGCCACCTTTAGGCATGACATTATCTGTCTCTGAGGGTATGGATGCAGCAGGGACTTTAGGATTACCTGGTACAGCCAATGCTCACCACCAGTTCAGGTGATTTCGAAGGGACCAGGACCAGTGTGCCCATTTGACTTCCAGTCAGCTCAGAGCCGTTTGATAGGGATGTGCAGATTCCTTGGCTTTGGATCAATGTCTAGGTCTGCCTACAGGCATCACCATGCTACTGAATGCCTATAAACATTTTGAGAACATCCTTCTAGGTAATTTCTCCATTAACTTCAAGAGGCACAGGCCAGAGACTCAATTACAATGTTAAACACGTACCCTCTGCCTCCCCTCACTTCCTTCAGCTCAGACACAAAGACAGGTGGACCACAGTAGACCCAGAAACAGCCTGGGATGGAGAGCCCTTTTCTCCCTAGCCTGGAGCCAATAGCTTGTCCAGGTCACTTTAACTGCTTAGTAGGCCACAGTTCTGTCCCTTCTTACCTCACTGGCTTCAAGGAAGCTTCATTTCCTGCTGTTTTTTGAGACAGGGTTTCACTATAGCCCTGGCTGTCCTGGCATTCACTCTGTAGACCAGGCTGGCCTTGAATTGAACTCAGAGATCTTCCTGTCTTTGCCTCCCGAGTGCTGGGATTAAAGGTGTGTGCCACCACTTTTTAAGAACTTTCTTTCTGGGCATTGCCTAGACTGGAGCCCAAACTACAGACCAGGAGTGCTGTGGGTCCTCAAATCAGCCAGACATAGAAAGCCATAAGACACCCAACAAAAAGGCAGGTGGGAAAGGTGGAGGAGGAGAGAACCATGTGTTCCTAGACAGGTCTGCTGCCACCTGGGTGGGCTCAAAGAGGCTTCTGTTGTTAGAAACTACCATCTGCAACAGCTTCTGTTAACTTACAGTGGGACCAGTGAGGCTAACTGGGAATGGAGATTTGCCACCTTCCTTCCTAAGTACTTTGTTTTCCTAATAGCGGGTGTGAAATTCAGAGTTCTGGAACAGGAGAAAGGCAGACCCCTCCGCCTCCTGATGCAGGTAAGAACTCCCTCTGCCCTTCACTGCTGCTCAGACCTAGGATCCCCTTCCCCTTGTTCTGCTTGTGTTCTGGGACAGCGGGGGTCAGCCAGAGGTCAGATACAGGTAGAAGGGGCCAGTGAAGCTAAGGGGTAGATTCCCAGGCACCTGAGTATCATAACTCACTGTGTCTAGAGCTTCCCCATCAGGGTTGGGAGCACCTATTATGGTCATAGCTGATATCTAGTCTGGCTTATGGGTGGGGGCCCCTTGTCCTGGGCCACAGACATCATGATTTGCCCTGGGCCCCATCATGCTCAAGGTTGTGATGAAGCAGAAGTGATTTAACAAAGGCCTCAGGACAAGCAGTCATTTCCCGTTGTACTTGGACTCCTGGCTCTTTCACTGTTTAAGTCTTGAGTTCTTGGTCCCAGTGAACAAGTTTTGGGGTGACTGGCCAGGTATGAGTTGTACCTTGGGCCAAGTCCATGCATGGTGCCTTTTGAACACTCAAGCATCTGCATGATCCTTCTCCCAGGCAGCTCCCAGATGCAGAGTGGGTCCTAGGATAGGGCATTACTGACCCAAAGGGACATTGAGCTCCCCTGTCACAGTTCCTTCCTCAGGGGACCAAAGTGCAGTGTGGCCTACTGCTCTGAGGATCAGCTTGGCTATGCCACAGGCAAAGGTTTGTCAGGGCCTAGCTGGCCTCGCCCTCAAATTACCTAGCCAAAGGTTCCCCAGAGGGCAGGTCAGGCCCAGGGTGTCAGTCCTCAAGACCTTCCTCTGTAGACACAACCGAAGCACCCATAGCTGCCCACCCTACTAATAATTATCCTGCCCTTGCAGATAAACCCCCTGCACTATAGCCATGTGGTACACACCTACCGCCTGTCTAGCTGTGGCTGCCACCCCAAGCACTCTTGGGGCTCCCTGTGCCGAAAGCTGTTCTTCGGAGAGCTCATCTACCCCTGGAGGCAGAGAGAGGACAAACAGGACTGAGGAGCTGGATACAGCCATCGCACTTACTATCAGGATAGCATCGACCATGCTTTATCTCAGGTCCCACATGGGCCAGCCAGACACTCTGCGCTGAATGTAGGCAGGCCTTACCTTTGAGTTGCTACTCTGGCTCTCAGGCCCTGTCAGCTTCAGTCCTGCCCTCCATCTGTCTAGCACAATGGTTCTCAACCTTCCTAACACTGCGACCCCATAATACACTTCCTCATGTGGTGGGGACCTCCAGTCATAAAATTATTTTTGTTGCAATGTCATAACTGTAATTTTGCTACTGTTATGAATTGTAATGTAAACATCTGTGTTTTCCTATGGTCTTAGGTGACCCCTGTGAAAGGGTCATTTCAACCCCCAAAGGGGTCATCACCTAAAGGTTGAGAACCACCGCTCTAGCACCAGCTGTGTGGCGAGCCACCTGATTTGTCACAGTCGTTGCACTGAGCCTATTCCTAGGAGTGCTCAGATTCTGGGATATGCTGGCAGGTCTCCTTGACTGCTTTGGGTGGGAGCACTCCTGGGTACCTGGTGCACTCCACAAGCTTCAGCAGAACATTCCCATCCGGAGAACTGAGGCAGCTGCTGATCCCCTGGCCCAGCGAACTAACCCTCACTCTATACTTCTCTGGGTTTGCTTGTTGCTGCTCCATGGAGATTGCTTTGTGAAATTGCTGCTAATAGGCAACTGGTGTCCTTTGCTTGAAGTCACACCATGTGGGGTAATTGGATACCTGCCCACCTTGCTGCCCTGCTCTTGCCCCATGTGAGGATAGGCCCTTTGGCAAAATATTCTTTCTTCTCTTGTTGACTTCTTACGGGATCAGACAGCTCCTGTGTGGACAGGCACTTCTGTGGCTCAGTTTGTGAATGGCCTTGGGGAGGTGGAATGGCCAGGGTTCCCTGCCACTTAGTAGGATCCCATGTGAGCTAGATCCTGGGGGGAAGGAAGCTTTACTGCCTTATGGTCTAGAAGTGTTCACTGTGGGCAGGAAGAGGCAGCCAGCCCTTTCTGTCTCTCGGGTACTCAGAACTATCCACACTGGTTCGTCTATGCCTGTTTCCTTCCCTTCGCTATAGGCCAAACCACCTTTAAACTCCCAATGGAGGGTGTTAGTGAAGATGAATCCTGACCCTGTGGTGACAATAAAACCTCTCATGAGTTTGGAGTACTAGTTTGGGTGTGATTCAAGTCTGGCCAGGCTCTAGGTGCATGGGCTAGGTGGAGCATTGTGTCACTCCATAATGACTGCCGTCATTTCCTCCCAAGGCCTCTACAATGGCTCTGCTGGGTGGCTGTGCAGCCCTAAGCCCTTGAAGACATCTTAGATAGGTAAACAGACCTAGGTCCTCGGGGCTTCTGGCTATAGTTTTACTGGTTCCAGGGGCAGGCATACAGTCTGGTGGAGAAGAGGGGTAGAGAGGATTGGGGGGAGGTCTACTCTGAGCTCTGAGTGTGTGGATTCCATACAAGACAGAGTACTGACCTGGACTGACAGGGTTTCTCTATGTAGCCCGGGCTGTCCTTGAACTCAAAGATCTGCCTGCCTCTGCCTCCTAAATGCTGGGATTGAAGGCGTGCACCAACACTGCCTGGCTTGACCTGACTCTCACCACCTACAGTGTTCAGATGCCTGCAGGCCTGTTGTCCTGGTTTTGGAGAGGAAGCCCTCAGTTGCTTCCTAGTTTGGGAAGGGATCTGTAGAGCTGGGAAGTGCCAAATGGCCCATCCAGAGCTTGCTAAAAGTGGCTTCTGTCAGCCGGGCGTTGGTGGTGCACGCCTTTAATCCCAGCACTTGGGAGGCAGAGGCAGGCAGATCTCTGTGAGTTCGAGGCCAGCCTGGTCTACAAAGTGAGTTCCAGGACAACCTTCAAAGCTACAGAGAAACCCTGTCTCGAAAAACCAAAAAAAAAAAAAAAAAAGTGGCTTCTGTCATTTGCAATACTGGAGGTTAGGGTTAGGCAGGCCCCATAGCTGTCTCTTGGTTCAAGTGCAGAGGCCTTGGACCTGGGCTTCTTGGTAACCCTTTGGGGCTCATTTGCACACAGGTTGTTACCACTTCCTGTGCTTTCTTCCCTTCCCCACCCTGCTTGGCCACCCCTACACATCCTTTAGCTGCCTGTTCTCACTCCTCCACTCCTGGACTCCATCGGGAGAAGGTGCTGATCTCAGCCCCGCTGGCTCTTGTGCAGCCCCATCACGAGATTTGCCTGGCAGCTGTCATTCTGTGCAGCAGAGTGCTGGGCTATCTGCCCTTCTGAGGACTAGTCAGGACCTGGCACCAGAGCTGGCTGAAGTAACACTGGCATCGGAGCCACAAGAATTGCCTCTTGCAGAGATCTCTGTCTGTGGAAGTTTTTCTGAAGATTCTCAGACATAGCTCATGCATTTGTAACAACAAGGCCTGTGTTATTTGTGTGGACATTACATTGGTAGACAGGTGCCTTGTGCTATCAAACTGGTGACTCTCCCCAGGAGCTGTCAGCTATCATAAGTTGCCTTCCTTTGTAACTAAAAACTTGTCTACAGGAGCTGGAGAGATGGCTCAGCGGTTAAGAACACTGAGTGTTCTTTCAGAGGTCCTGAGTTCAATTCCTGGCAACCACATGGTGGCTCACAACCACCTTGAATGAGATCTGGTGCCCTCCACTGGCATGCAGGCAGAGGACTGCATACACAATAATAAAATAATAATAATAATAAAAGAAAACTTGTCTACAGACATTTGGGACACAAAAATAACCTGCCCTTCTCATTCTTTTTTCACCAACTATAATGTCCATCCAGGTGTCTGGATCTGTCTACTATGAGAGGCTTGTGGGGCCTCTCCTTGCTGCTAGGCTATGACCAGGACTTCTGAGTAACTGAAATGAGGTCTCGTATATCTCAGGCTGGTCTCAAGCTGGCTATGTAGCTGAGGAGAACCTTGAACTGCTGACCTGCCTGCATCTACTTCTTGAGTGTTAAGATTACAGTTATGCAACACACAGTTTATGCAGTGCTAAAGATCAAGTCCAGGTTTCATGCATGCTGGACAAACTTGTCAACTGAGTTCAGTTTCCAGCCCACCTAAAATTTTTGTGGGTACTTCTGAGCTTCCTTGGCATGTGGTTACAAGGCCCAGGGTCTGTGCCCTTGTATGATTTCCAGAGCTCTCTGAGGACTCAGGGTCCCACCCAGGGTGGGAAAGTTTGTCTTAGTTTGCTCTAATTACAAAATACAAGAGACCAGATGCTTTATGGATAGAGGTTCATTTGGCTTATCTGGAGGCTGTGAATCCAAGAACACAGTCAGCATCTGGTTGTGGGCCTTTTTTTCAAAACAGCATGGTACCAGGTATCACAAGTGTGATAGCAAGTGTGTTAGCTCAGTTCTACTACTAAAGCAACTAATGCCACCATGGGAGCCACCCTCCTGATTTCATCTAATTCTTACCACTCATGAGTCCCACTTCACAAATTGTGGATATAGTCAATCAACACCAGAATTTACTTGCCACAGGCTGTCTGTGGTGTATAGTCTCTGGAAAGAGGGGCTGGATGTCTCCCTACCATCCTTTCCATATAGTCTCAGCACCCATGGATGGGCATCACTGTTTCAAGGCTTACACCTTGAAATATTATTGCCAGTTCAGGGGGAGAGAGGCATCAGAACATAGGCTCAAGTCTGGGCACAGTGGCCTCTACAGGGGAGTATCTCCCTGATAAGTAGGTTCTGGCTTTCTAGGGACTCCCTCTTCAACTCCTCATCAGCTGAAGGTCAGGACTTTCTGGGTTGCTGCTGACCTGTGGAGGGGATGATGTTCTTACTAATCTGCTGTGGCCCAGAGTCCAGTGAATGGCCACACCTGGGATATATAGACATATACATCCTGAAAAATAGGTGCAGGTAATAACTTCCAGGATCCTTTGGAAGATAGTCCCGCTGGAAGGCCTCAGTGTGGTTCTGCATTCCTGGACCCAGGAGTCTCCACCCTTCATACTCTGACCAAGAGAGTATCAGGAAAGTCTGTCCCTGAAGGCAGGCAAGGAGAGCTCTGTTGCTATTTCCCTGGCATCACCCCCTCACAGAAGCTTCCCTGAATATTGTGTCAAACTAAGTGGCAGTGTCCACAGGGTCAAGATGCTCATAAAGGCCATGTCTTCAACTTTGCAGGGAGATAGTCACTCAGTGTGTGCCTTGAATGAAGGGTACCTGCTGCTGGAGGCAAGGCCTAGGACCTGCAATTCCTTGGGGAAAAGAGGAAAATCCTCTTTTTGTGTTTGTCTGTATATGTTTGTGATAGGGCCTCAGTACACTTTGGGGGGCTGAAGCAGGAGGACTGTCTCAAGTTCAAGGCCTGGCCTACAGAGGCCTGGCTGGCATGCGTGCGTGCGTGCACACAGTGTATATAAGATTTAATTATTTTGTGGAGACCTTCACACTTATTAAATTGCTGGTGAGATATAACCTGGAATTACTGAATTCCAATTTCACTTTTTGAACATTTGATCTGTTACTTTTTAAGAATCGACAGACTTGGTAACTGCCTGATGCTAACCTGACATTAGATTGGCAACTCTCCATCCACTGATCATTCAGTCTACATAATATTAAGTCCTTTGTGCCTTTTGCTCTTCTCTAGGGGGGTTGTCCACTGACCTCCACTCTGTATAATCTGGGAGAACCAATCAGTGGAGATGGCAAAAGTAGTGTCAACGAAGTATTCACACAGCTAAAGAGAGTTTTCAGTGTGAGAGTGGTAGACGCCCTGGCTTTTCCTGGTGCTCATCCTTTCACAGATCAGGATCTGCTGTAAACTGTACCTGCTGTTCTGTGACTGCTGCACACGGCAACTCTGCTTCACCCAGAAAGGTCTAAAAAGGTTTATTTCTGTTATACATGTACATGTGTGTGAGTGTATGTGCATGTGAGTGTGGGTGCCCAAGATGGGCAGAGTGGGCATTGGATCACCTGACAATGGAGTTAAGGGTGGCTGTGAGCTTTGGGGTATAGTACTGGGAACCAAACTCCAGGCCTGCACAAGTTCAACAACCATTGTTTTTTTCTTTTGGTTTTTCAAGACAGGGTTTCTCTGTGGCTCTGGAGGCTGTCCTGGAACTAGCTCTTGTGGACCAGGCTGGTCTCGAACTCACAGAGTTCCACCTACCTCTGCCTCCCAAGTGCTGGGACTAAAGGCGTGCACCACCACCAAATGGCCAGCAACCATTTAAAAAATAATTTTTTTAATATACATTGGTGTTTCACCTGCATGTATGTCTGTATGAGGGGTGTTGGATCCCCTAGAACTACAGTTAAGTTGTAAGCTACCATGTGGGTGCTGGGAATTGCTGTGTTCTCTGGAAGAGCAGCCAGCAACCATTCTTAACAGCTCAGCCACCTCTCCAGCACCTTCCTTTAAAACTAGGGTTTTGTTTTGTGGTCCAAGCTTGTCTTGAGCTCATGGCAATCCTCCTGCCTCATCCTCCTGAGTACTAAGGAGTATAGGTATGTGACACTTAACCTGCTAGGGAGTAGGTTCTTGCCTTGTCCTGTTCCTTGCCTTCTCAGCAGCCAGAAGAGATGTCAGCTGTGGACATGCTCAGTACTCCATTGGCACCTAATCACTGTGGTAGCAACCTGGCTTTTCCTGTACAGACTTGTGTTTCAGAAAGTGTTGACTGTTCAGTGGTCATATGAAGAAACAGCACCTGAGTTCCAGGGGCAGCATCTGAGCCAGCTTGGATGGCAACTTCTCTTTTGGCCTCCTGTCTCAACTTCCCAAACATCCATTATTATAAACTTATGCCATCAATAGCAGCTTATTATCTTTTATTTTTTATCTTTTTGGTTTTTCAAGACAGAATTTCTTTGTATAATAGCTCTGTCTATCCTGAAACTCACATTGTAGACCAGGCTGGCCTTAAACTCACAGAGATCTGCCTGCCTCTGCTTTTGGAGTGCTGGGATTAAAGGCGTGCGCCACCACTACCCAGATCTTATTATCTTTTGTAAAAAACAGTTTCCTTGGCTGACCTTGAACTCTGTAGGCTAGGTTGACCTCATACTCACAGAGATCCATCTGCCTCTGACTCATGAATGCTGGTATGAAACGGCTTGGCCATCACCCTTGGCCAAAATTCCTTTTTTTTTTTTTAATTTATTAGCCAGGCAGCAGTGGCACATGCCTTTAATCCCTGTGCTTAAGGAGGCAGAAGCAGTTGGATGTCTGTGAGTTTGAGGCTAGCCTGATCTACAAATCAAGTTCCAGGGCAGCCAAAGCTGTTACACAAAGAAACCAAAAAAGGGGGGGGCGCTATTTTATGTGACAGGTGTTGTGGAATAGTATTTTAACTAGGCAAAGATGTGTTGCACTTGTTTCTGCTGCATTTGTTTAATTATGTAAAGATGTATTGCTGTTTCACTTTGCCTACATAAGGCACCTGACTGGTCTAATAAAGAACTCAATGGCCAATAGGTAGGCAGGAGAGGGATAGGCTGGGTTTCCAGGCAGAGAAAATAAATATGAGAAATCTAAGCTGGAAAGAAGAACAAGAGAGGGAGGGAACAAGAGAAACATCTAAGGCAAGAAGCCAGGCAGAGAAGCAGTGAAAGTAAGAGATGAAAGATAATAAGCCCCATGGCAAAAGTAGATAAAAAGAAATAGGTTAATTCAAGTTAAGAGAGCTAGCCAGAAACATACCTAAGCTAGGCCAAGCATTTTAAACTCGCAAGTCACTGTGTCATGATTTGGAAGCTGGTTGATGACCCTAAAGAAAAAGCCTGGTACAGAAGTGTGCTGTGGCCGGGCGTTGGTGGCCCACACCTTTAGTCCCAGCACTCGGGAGGCAGAGGCAGGCGGATCTCTGTGAGTTTGAGACCAGCCTGGTCTACAAGAGTTAGTTCCAGGACAGCCTCCAAAGCCACAGAGAAACCTTGTCTTGAAAAACAAACAAACAAAAAGGGTGCTTTGCCTGTTACGTGTGTCTAATGATCACATGTGTGCTTGGTGCCTGTGGAGGTCAGAAGGTGTAGGATCCCCTGAAACCAGAGTTTCACACGGTTGGTTCTAAGTCATCATGTCCGTGCTGGTGTTGGGAACTGGAACCAGCGACAAGTGCCGTGAACTGCTGAGCCAGGTCCCTACCCAGCCCCTCATTTTATCTGTCATCTGACTGTATGCTTAGGAAGTCTGCACAGATAGGTAAAAACTATTCCAAGGTACAGTGTATGTGTGTGACTACAGCACACGTTACTATGGTGTGTGGAGGTCAGGGGACAATGTTCAGAAGTCAGTTCAGGCATTCCACCTTGTTAAGACAGGGTTTCTCCTGTTCCATCGCTTGCTGCTTATTCCAGAACAGCTAGTCCTCGAACTTCTGGACAAATTCTGTCTTTACTTCCTTTCTTACATGAGGAGCCGAGGTGAGGGGTGCGGGGGTGTGTGTGTCTGTGCTGGGGGGATTACAGATGGAAAGCCACAGGAGAGTGAACTCATATCTTAAGGATGACATCGCAAGCGCATTGGTCCCAAATTGTGTTTACTTTTTCAATTTCTTGAAATTGATTACATGGGTTTGTGAACGCATTCATGAAGCGTTCTTGGAGCTGGCCGACAGAGTGCACCTGCGACGCGTTGCCCACCCTGGAATCCGCCGGGTCAGCGCTGTCCGTCGCTGGTTCACGCCTCCAGGATCCCCACTGAGAGGGATGTCCACACAAGAAAGAATCCCTGGAAGAGCAGCTCTGAAGCGGATTTGAGCAGTCATTGGTGAGCCTAAACTCTCGGCAGTGGCTCGGCCCACTCCACAGCCAGGAGGAAGTCCCGCCTCCTAGAACCGCCTACCTGGGAGGGAACCTCGCCCCCGCCGCGTAGATCGCTAATTGGCTGCCCCCGCCCTGCCCCCGGGGAAAGCGAGTCCGAGATTGTACATTCAGGTCGCGTTTCTTCCCTTCGGGGTCTCTGTGAGAGTATCCACCGCCGCCTGATAGATAGTCTGGCCCACCCGAGCTCAGTCATGTCGCCTAAGGCTGGAGTTGTCGCTATCCTGCTGCTTGTCCATGAAAGGGGAGGGGTAGATTTGTGCAATGTTTGACTCTTGATTGGCGAGAATTAGGAAAGGGACGGACCTAAAAGGTTATGATTGATGGGGCATGGCACAAATGCCTTAGCAGCAGTAGCCAATAGGGATGACGAGGGGGCGGGAGGCCAGGGTGTTGCAGATCCGTGAACAGGGCTGTGATGGCTCTGAGGCAGTCTGCCGGAAGCAGTAGGGCAGTAGGTTCGGACGGACAGGGGGAAGTGTCCAATGGCCACAGTGAGGAGGCGGGGAATAGCCAGCCTCCGCAACACTGTGTACGAAACGGCGGGGACGGGACTGACTTGACGGACAAGCGTATAGACCAACGGTGGTGGGAAAGAGGATGCAGGAGCCCAATAGTAGTGGCGAGTGGGCAGGGCGGGGCGACCAGGGGCTCGACGGCGCAGTGTGTGTGTGTGGGGAGACGTGGGGGCGGGGCGACCGTGACGGCCAGTCTGCCAGGCCAATGGCCCGGGGAGGGCCGGCGGAGGGTGGCCAATGGCGGCTGCGCATCCGGGGGCGGGGTTGCGGGGCTGCGCGGTGCTGTGCGGGAAGCGGCGGGCGGCGGCGGCAGCGGCTAGAAGGCTCAGGTGAAGCTGGCGACTGCTTGTCGGGTGCACTGGGGGCGGTGGCCAGCGGGCGAGAGCCTTAGCGTGGAGACCGCACGGCCGCTCACCAGCCTTCGCCCACAGGTCTGGCGGCGGCGCCGTGGGCCGCGGTGCGGCGGGCGGGAGGATGGGCACCCAGGGCAGCCCAGTGAAGAGCTACGATTACCTGCTCAAGTTCCTGCTGGTGGGCGACAGCGACGTGGGCAAGGGCGAGATCCTGGAGAGCCTTCAGGACGGCGCAGCCGAGTCCCCATACGCCTACAGTAACGGTAGGCCGGGTTTGGCGGTGGGCGCGCGGGGCGGAGCGGCCTGGCGCGGGCGCGGGCGGCCTCTGCGCGTGTCGCTGCGGTACCCTCCAGTCCTGCCCTGGAGAGCTGTCGGCGAGCGGGCGCGGGCCGGGGTGGCGGCGACCGTCTAGTAAGAGGACTCAGTGGCAGGTCTTTGGAGTCCCTTGGGGCTTGGAATGGGCCATGTAGCAGATACCGCACGGGGTACTCACCGCACTGCCCCTGAGCTCAGGGACACTGCACCTTGTGCCGGGAGAAAAAACGTCGGCCGCGATGTGATTCTTAACTTCCGGGTGCATGACAAAAAAATACACAAGGTAGATTGCATCACTGGCATTTGCCTGAGCCTGTCTCTTAATTTAGGTATTTAAGGTAAAATTGTAGTTAACAGAAGGTGGGGCTGGATCGCAGGCTCCTGAGTAGGCTGCTGACTCCGGAGGAATTAATGTCCAGTGGGCCTTTCCTTCTTATATCACTGGATTCATTTTACCTTCCTGCTCCCTTCCTGGGTCCCTTTTCTCTACCTCCTTACCTGGTTCTCTGGGGTCTTGTTAATCCTGTCTTGCTGTTCCGAGCACTGGAGGTTTTGAAAATAACAGCTAAGAGTGTGAGCAGTACATCTCCCGCTCTTTGGACTTAGGGCTTCAAGGGTGATGCCCATCAGGACCTTAGTGGAGGACCCTTCCTTCTGAGCAGTGTTTGCTTTTCTCTGTCCCTCCTCCCCAAGCCCCTGCTCTCATCATCAGTCTACAGTAGACATCTTCAAGTGCAGGAAAGGAAGGTCTGTGATTTTATTTTCTGGGGTACGTGAAGGGACCTCTGCACCAGCCAGGCCACCTTGGCTGGATTTGACTGGATGTCCCAGGGTGATAGTTCTGCTCAGATAGGCTTTGGGGTTGTTTTTCCATCAGGGAAGTCTGGAAAGGGATGGACTTGGCTTTGCAAGTGCTCAGTGTTAACTTGTGTTTTGGAGAGTCAGCTTGTGGCCCCTGTCCCAATCTGACCAGCTCCACCAGTTTCAACCACGCATGTACAGACAACCTCCAGTTGGACCATCTTTCCTCATCTCCTCTGTTAACTGTGTATTGCCATATTTCCTGTGACATGCTAACCGAAGTGGGGCCCATAGCACATAAAAAGTACAGAGGTGCGAGACTGCCTGTGGGCACCTTATCCCAGGGTGCCATTCACCAAATGCCTTTACCCTGCAGTCTGGAGCAGAGGGGGAAAGCGTGCCTCAGCTGTAGCAGCGTGTTTCTTGTGTCGGGTTGAAATGCATACAGCACAAGCATCAGGTCTTTGTGGTTGGAGCTTTGGGTCACTGATCTGGGGTGCGTTCTTTACTGAGTGAAGTTGGTGGATCTGAGAACACTTGGGCCTCATAGAAGAGACGTTTAGAAGCAATAAAATAGTTGGTTTTGAAGATTGAGCACAATGTGTTTGCTGTTTGAAAGAGCTGGACTTCTTTTAGAGGATAGGAGAATATTTCATTTTCCTCGTCATTACTAAAAATCTTCAGACTGGGTGGTAGTGGCACACACATTTAATCTCAGTCATTGGCAGGCAGCAGCAGAGGGATCTCTGGTTTCAAGGCCAGCCTGGTCTACAAAGTGAGTTCCAGGATAGCCAAGGCTACACAAAGAAACTCTGTCTCAAAAAACAAAAACAAAAAAAGCAAGAACCCCAAAAGCCAAACCAAACCAAACACCCCTTCAATTTGGGAGCTGGAGAGAGGGTTCAGCAGCACTCAATGGCAGCTCACAACTGTCTGCAGCTCCTAGGTATGACACCCTCACACAGATGTAGTTTAAGCTTTAGGTTTTTTTCAAGGTGTAGGATTCCTCTGATTATCTGCAGAGTGATCCCCACCTGGAAACGGGCCTGCTGCTCCACATTGGCCCCTGTCTTAATCACAGCTGGGTTATTTACCTGTCTTAGTCTTGTCTAGCTTGTTCCTCAGGTGTGAACATCAGCTCTCTCTGACTTCACAAACAAGTGAGTCATCAAAACAGCTTTTTTTTTTTTTTTTAATTAGCACTGGCACCTGAAACAGTGACAGTGTGCTACTGTGGCCACATGTTTAGCATCTGCAGGAGCCCCCAGGTCTGGTGATATAAATACTTGCATATAGATGGATGGATTTGCCTCTGGTTCTGATGTGTGGCCCTGGAATGATAGGCCCGTGTTGGCCTCAAGTCAACCAGCTGGGTATTCACCCTTGAGCCCAGGAAACATTATTGCTACAACACACAAGACTGTCCTTGTTCACGTTGTGGGTTTGAATATCCTCAGTTAAGACAATTACATCTTGCTCTAGCTCCGACAAAGATTGCTAAGTGTAAGGTCCTTCAGAAAAATCCATTGTGATTTATATGCTCATAGCATGAAAGATCCACATCTGTTAATGAGTCCATGGGTGTTGTTTAATTTCTCTGTTCCTTTGGGAGTTAGTGTTTATAGAAGAAAGCTGCAGAGTGATGCCGTTGTCCTTTGAGCCCAGGGAATTGGGAAGGAGGCAGATTACAGGACAAACTGGCATTGGGTTTTGCCATGAATGTTGGAATTTGATGGTTATGGATATGTCTGTGGAATCAGATGATGCATGCACCCTGAAAGAGTTAGGATAATGTGTGCCTATGTCATAGGTCCCTGCTAGAGTCAGTGACCCAGAGGCCAGCAACATTTATGTCAATCCTAGTTCCATGTTTCTTTTCATTTGGGTTGAAGTCCATTTCTCTAAGTGACAGGTTCAAGGGGAATTTTATTTTTATTTTATTTATTTATTTATTTTTGTTTTTTTGAGACAGGGTTTCTCTGTGGTTTTGGAGGCTGTCCTGGAACTCACTTGGTAGACCAGGCTTGGTCTCAAACTCACAGAGATCCTCCTGCCTCTGCCTCCTGAGTGCTGGGATTAAAGGCGTGCGCCACCAACGGCCTGTGCCCCTCTTGCTTTTTTAGTCATCTGTTTCTGAGACAGGGTCTTGGTATATACCTCAAGCTGGTCTTGCACTTGCTATCCTTCTGCCTCAGCCTCCCTAGTGCTAGAATTACAGACTCACTGTCCCTGACCTAAATGTGTATTTCTGAGTGAATGAACAGCCTGTGTACAGCTTCCCTATACTGACTATTACTTGGTGCTGGTCCACATGATCACATTGTAACCCCTCACAGTCCTTTCTCTTCTCTGTCCATGGCTGGACACTTTGGTCTAGATTTTATTGTCAATACTTTGGGGTAACTTATGGGGGGAGTGGCTGCCTTTCTTATGTTAGATGCCCAGGAGGAATAGGAACGGTCACTGTGGTGTAACAGCTAATGTCTCCAGTGTGTGGTTTGTGCCAAGCATGGTGCTGAGTGTGTTTCTCTCTGCTTGTCATTTAATCTTCACCAGAACCATGATTCCCATTTTACAGATGAGGCTCTGAGGAGCACAGACTGCTGTTGTCCTTGGGTGGTATGGTCACTGGGTTTCTGGTTGGCTCTTCTCTAGTCTTCATTGACAGAGAGGTGGCCATACCTCAAACAGTGGAGCAGTGGCACTTTGTGGCTTGCCTCTCTTTACCTTCATTGTTCCTGGGGTTGCTAGGTAGCCACTACTTCTTATTTGAGATTCACACCTTGGAAGACCTGTCCCAGATCCTACCTGACCCAGCAATCATCTGGGAAGCCACATAATCCTTATTGAGAGTTGTGACTTCTTGACATGCTATTATAATTTGTCACAGGCCCTGCAAGTGGTGACTTGCCTGTTCCATTCCCAGAAAAGCATAATGTCCTCCACCATGCCTGAGAATAGCCTAGGCCTTCTCATTGTGTTTGTGCACACCATCACTGGCGCTGGGCATTGGTTCATATTCTGCCCTAGGCATGTAGGTTACCTTCTGTTTCTTTGTTATAACCAGGCCCCTTTTTTTCACCTCTACCACAACCTTCATTCATTTGTTCAGTCATATATTTCTGAATGTCTTACAGTGGACCCGGCTGTAGGCCGGGAATTTTGGGTACAAGGCAGAGCAGATTAGAGACAGTTTGCTTTTATTGAATTTTTATTGTTTATCAGACAGGGTCTCTCTATGTAGCCTTGCCTGGCCTGGAACTCACTGTGTAGAACAGGCTGGCCTTGAACTTGAAGTGATCCTCCTACTTCTGTCTCTTGAGTGCTAAGATTATCACACCTTACTAAAATATTTAATTGTTTTTTTGTTGGTCCTTAGCATTATTATAAGCAGGACCAAATGACACAGCAAATGCTCAAATGCCAAGTACACAGCATAAGCCATCAACTTTCTGGTTATAGTGTGTGGTCACACTTGGGATTGTTACGTTGCATATATAATGCCATCTTTTCCATCAGTGTGATTGTTTGTGGCTTGGAAGTGATCTAAATTTAACATCGTTTCAGGAAGGAAACGGTATCAGTGAGTTAAGAAGTGGGAGGGAAGAACATGAAGGGAAGGAACTAGCCATTGGCAGGTCCTTTTGCCTCCTGTTTATTTTTTTTGAAGATTGAAACTGGAAAGGTATGAATTTGCTAGATCCCTGTGAAGCTGCCCTCACTCAGCCTGAAAGTAGGACACATTGAACAGGAAGCTGCGGAACTGTACATTGGCCAGAGCATTATCATCTCTGCTACCTAAGAATACAGGGAATAGTCTTCAGCATTTAGCATGCTGGTTGAGAGAAAGCTGAAGATGACAAGAAGGAAGGGAAGGTAGGTGGCCAGGCTGATTGTACAAGCTGGTGTTGGGGGCCAGCAGTGAGAAGGTGGTGGAGGCAGAGCATCCACGTGGAGAGGGGCTGGCTAGGCCAAGACCTGTGTCTAGGGGACTGTGCTATGGCAGGGGATTGATGGAAAACTAGGCCCTATGAGTCCTATAGCAATGAATAAGGTAAGCTCAGATTTTGAGCATTAGGGGTAGAGGAGGTATCCTAGTCATCCGGCCAGCCTGGTAATGACAGGTAACTCTCGTGTGCACCAGTGCATGGCTCTTTTGCTGAATCAGAGTATCAAATGCAGCATTTATCGGTGGACATTTGTCTTTCAGAAAGTAGAGAGGATGGGAATGGTAGAGAAGGGAAGACTTGAGCAGGAAGACAATGGGGCAACCAGATGATTTGTAACAGAATATCACCTGTCTACCAAGTGCCAGACATTTAAAAATGGGGGGAGTTGTGCTGGAATGATGGCTGAGCAGTTAAGAACACTTGTTCTTGCAGAGGTTTGATTCCCAGCTCCCACATGGTGGTTCAGCCATCTGTAACTCTACTCTGAGGACACCAGGCATGCAGGTGGTACACATACGTGCATGCAGGCAAAACACTCATACACATAAAAATATAATAAAATAAATAATATCAGGTGGGAAGTGATGTGGGCAAGTTGGGAAGTACTCAAAGTGGCCAGGCCCCCGGAAGGCAATGAGGGAGGAGAGTTGGACTGTGTTTCTGGAGGGGTTTTGTAACCAATGTATGCCATCGGTATTGTGCCAGGGACATTGGGAGCTGCAGAAAGGGCTGTGGTTCACCAGAGTTGATGCTGTGTCTCTGGATGACACAAGAAGCAGATCATCCCTTATCTCCCATGGAGGTAATCCTGAAGCCAAACTGTACAAACTTAAATCTTTGTGTGATGACACATGCCCTTAACTAACTTTGAGAAAGGACATCTGTCCTGAGAGGGATATCCATTTGAAAAAGAGCAGGGCATAGAACTGAGTACTGGATTGGGACAGGTAAACTTCATAGTTTGTGAACTATTTCAAAGAGTAGGCAGCCAAATGCCAGAAGTTCTGGGCTAGTGAGTTAATGTCAGTCTTGGAGGAAGAGCTAAGCCATGTGATAACCATGTGTTTGTGTGCCTAGAGGCCAGGCTGCTGTTTCTGCTCAGGTGTGGCGTGTGTGGGGAAGGTTAGGTTGGATGCTGTCGCTGAAGTGGACCTGGTTCCTTTCACCTAGGCACACTGTTGTGTGTTACTTGGTGCGTGTGGGCATCTTTCCATTGTCCTTAGAAAAGAGTGTTGTTTGTTAACCTTTCGGATCTGCATGACACCTAGATGGGAGGGCAGTTAATAGGGTAAATGCATCAGGATTCAAGATACTTTAAACTTGTGGGAAGCCAGGAAGTGGTGGTGCACACCTTTAATTCCAGCATTTCAGAGGCAGAGGCAGAGGCAGAGGCAGGGGCAGGGGCAGGCAGATCTCTGTGAGTTCGAGACCAGCCTGATCTACAGAGCAAGTTCCAGAACAGTCAAGGCTACACAGTGAAATCATGTCTCAAAAAAAAAAACCAAAATAAAACAAAATAGATTGCAGGTGCAGTGACACTTATCAGGTTGGCCAAGACTCTGTTCTTTAGGTTCAGAAAATCCCTGCTCAAGGAGTGGAGAAAGCTAGGTCACTGCCCAGGCTGCCTACTGTGCCCTGCCCCGCCCCATGCCACCACTTTGCTCAAGGAGTGTGAGTCAGCAGTCTTTCAGGCTGAGATCTACCATACCATTTGTCAGGGGCCATAAGCTCTGGGAACAGATAGAATAGGATCCTGACAGATGAAAGACATTGAATGCTGGTCCATTTTGGATTCTTTGTCTCCTGTACCCACTGATTTCCACCCTGTAGGAATTTTGGATACCAGCGATGTTGTTTTACCTTCTCAGTGGTGAAGTGATAGCCTTCTGTTGCTGCCTCATCTCCTGCCTCACTGCTGTCTTCCTGATGGTGCTCACATAGTGCCCTGCTTGTGGGGCTTCTTTGGGCAGTTCTGGGGTGTGTCCTGAGTACCTGATCACCCTTGCTTTTGGTGCAGTTGATGCCTTAAGTACATGCTTACCCTGCTTTGCCTGGAACTAGCTGTTTCTCCAGAGAGCCTGGCTCTTCTTTCATGGGGATAGGCATTATGCCTTTTACAGGGTTTCATATAGCCCAGGCTGGCCTCAAAGCTCCATGTATAGGTAAGAATGGCCTTGAACTCTTTGTTTTATTTTTTGGTTTTTACGAGACAGGGTTTCTCTGTATTGTTTTGGAGGCTATCGGTCCAGCCCGGCCTGGAACTCACAGAGATCCGCCTGCCTCTGCCTCCCGAGTGCTGGGATTAAAGGCATGTGCCACCACCGCCCGGCCTTTTTTTTTTTTTAACTCTTTGTTTTTTAAGACAGGTTTTTCTCTGTGTAACAGCCCTAGCTGTCCTGGAAGTAGCTTTCTAGACCAGACTGGCCTCAAACTCACAGAGATCTGCCTGCCTCTCAGCTTGGCCTTGAGCTCTAAATCCTCTTGTTTTCATTATCCCAAGTGCTGGAGTTATGGGCATGTCCTACTACAGCTAGCTTATTATGCTACTTTCTTAGGTGAATCTTATTCAGTAGGGAATACTTACAAAATACTACTATTCATAGTAGCAAATGCAGTGTGTACAAAGCATAGGAATGGCAAGGTGAAATCTATCTAATCTTGAGTTTAAGAAAAAACACTTTTTAAAGAAATTGTTTAATTGAGCCTTTTGGAAGGACTTTGGGATCTAAGATTCCACAGGTAGTAAAACATAGTTCACGAGCAAGTGAGTAATACCAAGGGTGTTGCCTGTGTGAACAAAAGGACTATAAGTCCAGTCAGAGGTCTGCAGTATTTCTGGACCTTAAGTCTGTGGGAAGAGGCCCTTGGGGAGCACGAAGCCCAAGGCCTGCTCTCCTTCACACTTCACTGTCTTCACAGGGCTCTCTTCCTTTTGCTGAAGCTGAAGCCTTCTTTAAAATCCCCATTGTTTAATAAATATTTGCTCACTGCTCACATGAGAGACTAGAGATAGTAGTTCCCATATGTAGAGCTGGCTTGGCATTTAAAACACATAGCGCCATGAGACTGGAGAAATGACTCAGTAGTTAGGAGTGCACATCCCAAGAAAAGGACCCAAGTTCAGTCCTCAGCACTCACATCAGGCAGCTGCGTATTACTCCAGCCCCTGGGCATCGAGTGCTTCTGGCCTTTGTGTGCCAGCACCCACACACATAAGCAAACAGCAAAAACCAACTCATGGCATTGAAAACCGTTGTTTTAGAGGCAGGGTCTTGCTATGTAGCCCAGGCTGGCCTTAGAGTTATTGTACAGCTTATGTTGGCCTTGAAGTCACAGTAGTCCTTCTACCTCAGCCTCCCTAGTACTGGGTTTACTAGGCCTAACACAAAATTTGATTTTTCTTCCTATAGCCATATGTTACATAATGATATGTGTATATATTCACTAGGTGTGCTTTCTTTCCTTCTTTCTTTCTTTCTTTTTTTGAGACAGGGTTTCTCTGTGTAGCTTTGGAGCCTGTCCTGGCACTCACTCTGGCCTTGAACTCACAGAGATTTTGCTGTTTCTGCCTCCAGAGTGTTGGGATTAAAAGCTAATGCCACTACCGCCCAGCCAAGAAAAAAAAACATTTAAAAAAAATTTTAACCTTTTATTTCATTTGTATGGGTGTTTTGTCTGCATGTATGTCTGTGCACCACGTTTAGTCAGTGTCTGTGGAGGCCAGAGGAGGGTGCTGGATCCCCTAGAACTGGAGTTATAGATGGTTGTGAACTGCCCTGTATGGGTGCTGGCAATTGAGCCCAGCCATTGGAAAGAGCAACAGTGCTCTTAACCTTGAGACATCACTACGGTTGTATTTGGGATTTTGTGATGCTTGCCTTGCTTTGCTTTGCTTTGTTTTATTTTGAGACAGGGTCTCACTGTGTGTCCAGAACTAACCTGGAATTCAGATCCACCTGCTTCTGCCTCCCAAGTACTGAGATTAAAGACCTGCACCATCATAATCAGCTGGCACATGCCTGTAATTCCAGCAGTCTGGGAGCAGAGGTATTTTGAGGCTAGCCTGATTTCTGGTCTGTAGAGTGAGTATCAGACTAGCTAGGGTTACAAAGTGAGACACTGTCTCAAAAGAGAGACAGAGACAGAGCAAGCAAGCTGTGCTAGAAAACAGTCCAGGGTTTTCTTTTTTTAATTTGTTTAGTTTTGTTTTTTCAAAACAGGGTTTCTCTTTGTAACAGCCCTGACTTTCCTGGAACTCACTTTTTAGATCATGCTGGCCTCAAACTCACAGAGATCCACCTGCCTCTGCCTCCCAAGTGCTGGGATTAAAGGTGTGTGCCACCAACGCCCGGTTAGGCTTTTTATTAAAGGCATTAAATTAGCTGCAAATAAGCAAAAGTAAATCTGCTCAGTAGCAAAAGTGTTTAGAACTCAGTGGTCTAACCACCTCATTGCCAGTGAGGCTAAGTCGCAAGAATCAAAAGACATATTCTAAAAACCTGCACAGGGGACCAGGGAGCTCAGGGCTTTTGAGTTTAAGAGTAGTGCAGACAAAGCACTTCTCATTTTTATTATTAAAACAAGAAAAAGCCAGGCGGTGGTGGCGCATGCCTTTAGTCCCAGCACTCAGGAGGCAGAGGCAGGCAGATCTCTGTGAGTTCGGGACCAGCCTGGTCTACAAGAGCTAGTTCCTGAACAACCTCCAAAGCAACACAGAGAAACCCTGTCTCAAAAACAAACAAACAAAATAAATAAAACGAGAAAAAACATGAAGTGACATTTATAGTTCAGTTAAGCAAATAGAAGTATAGTGAGGGAATGCACCTGCTGTTATGTCTTATCATCTTTGCTCATGTGAAAAAAGCCAAGACTATTCCTCCCAGGCCTTTGCCTTTCTCACAGAGATAATGTGGACATGGCAAGGCATTCCCTTCATGTCCTTGCTTTCAAGTGCATTCACTTATCAGAGTTTATGCAAATCTTTCGGAAAGGCTACCTTGTAGGAAGAGCATTCTGCATTCTGCCCCACCCACAGTTCACAGTAAGTTCACAGCTTTCTTACACAGGCTCCCACACACAGTGAAAAGGTCCTAGAACTTATGGGAACCAGATCAGAGTATATGCACACTAAGTACGTCTCAGACCTGTGCTGCTAGGACAGTCTGGTCACTGGAAATACTTCCCTGTTCCAGGGCAGCTATTCAGGACCACATGTACAGTGTATAGAGAGGAGACGATAATGGAAAATGATAGAAACAGGTTGAACCCTAAACTCAGCTGAAGGGTGTGTTTACCCATAAAGCTAGTCAGACACTAAAGCTGGTGACTCACAGAGCTCGAGATGTGTGGGTGTACTTCTAAGGGAGCAGCCATGTATCAGCATCCCAGAAATCCTTCTCTTTGACCAGTAATTAGGACTCTGTCCTATGGAAATAAATGCTAGTTACAATAGAGGGAACCAAGACTTTTTGTTTTTAAATAAAAGTGAAAAATAAATGGCCTGAATGCCTCAATGGAACATGTGCTTATATTCATAGGGTGAACTATGCAACCTTTGAAAGTTCTTTGTTTTGTTTTGTTTTGTTTTGTTTTGTTTTGAGACAGGGTTTCTCTTTGTAACATCCTGGAACTGTCTTTGAAGACCAGGCTGGCCTCGAACTCACAGAGATCTGCCCACTTTTGCCTCCCCAGTGCTGGGATTATAGGTGTGTGTCATCGCCACCACCAGGCAAATGTTTTTTTTTGTTTGTTTGTTTGGTTTTGTTTTTAAACTTCTTTTTTAAAGATTTATTTATTTATTATGAATACAACATCCTGCCTCCATGTATGTCTGCAGGCCAGAAGAGGGCACCAGATCTCATTACGGATGGTTGGATCTTCAGAAGATCCAACATTTTTCTGACCTCAACAGACACTGCACAAACCTGATACACAGACATGCATGCATGCAAAAATACTTATACAGATAACATAAACCTTAAAAAGTCAGAACAGCTTAAAGGAGGTACATGCCTTTAATTCCAGCACTCAGGAGATCCATCATGGAGACCAGGCTAGCCTTGAACTCAGAGATCTGCCTGCCTCTGCCTCCTAAGTACTGGGACTAAAGGTGTGTACCACCATGGAGATCCACCATGGAGTGGAGATTGGGTGGGGGACTGGGGGACCTGGGGGGGAGGAGGGGAGGGAGAGGGAGCTGGGATTGACATATGAAACAAGCTTGTTCTTAACTTAAATACATAAAAAAATACAAAAAAAAGAACCACATGATAGGAGAAAACTGATTCCCCTTCTGACCTCCATATGTGTGCTGTGACATGTTCATGTCCTCGCCCCTCATATGTACACAATTAATAAATGAAAAAAATTAAACATAAATGTGTAAGATGAGAGACTGTTGGTTTAGGAGGCAGGATAGCTGAGTGAGGGGGGTGGTCACAAGGATTCTGCTGAATTCAGTAGGTGCCCAGAGGCTGGCATGTCAAAGTCCCACTCTACCAGGAAACACAGGAGGCTTATTCTCTAGAGAATAGAGCCATGCACACCAGACACCACCGGGTGCATGAGGGTAGAGAGAAGCAAGGAACTAATAACAGAGTCCTCTTAGCCCAAGTCCGTTCTAAATGGGGGAACTTGGCACCACCTGGCTCCAGCACTGGCAGACAGGATCTCAAAGCAAGCGTCTTGTCTTCCCTGCACAACTGTCAGTTGAAGAGAAGTTCTGAGACACCCACAGTATAGCAGCAGTTCCATGAGTCCTGGTTCTCAAGCCAGAGTCACAGAGCCTTCTGCAACTTCTGCAGCTCCTCAGGGCCTTTTGTAGGGAACAAAGGGACAAGCAAACTTGTTAAAGTGTATAGAAAAGAACTCTGGGAACACCAGAGAGCTCCAGACATCTCACCACACCTCTGAGAACAAAGACCCAGGTTCCTGCCCTGCTGTGGGATATCCAGACCCCAAAGAACCTGTAGAAATTACAGACTAATGAATATCATTAAAAAAGGATGGAAAACAGAAGTAACGTACTCTCCCAGAAAATAGAATATAAAAGCAGACTGATGGGAGAAATGAGAAACCTGTACAGTTATCTTAGTGGTCCCTCTGGCCAACATGGGTCAGGAAGGACAGGATCTGAGCATTTGGAGCAAGGCAAACAGATGAAGGCAGCACCCAACACCAAGGATGGAGGCCATTCCAATCCCCAAGTAGAGAAAACACTCTGAGAGAGGTTAGAGGAAAAAGTTGGGAGTTACAGCAGGGGTCAAGGGTAGCTTTTGTGAGATTTGGCCTCATATAAACTTAAAAACATAGATTTCTTATGGACCTTGGCTAGTGGTTTTATTCTCATGAGTGAAACAAGTGTTATAACCCTCCTTGCGTTAGTTTCCCTGTTTGGTACGTATCTCATGAGGTTAAAATTTGTGTTCAGGGGACTGGAGAAATGGTTCAGTGGTTCACTGGCTGCTCTTCCAACGGTTCAGAGTTCAATTTGCAGCACTCACATGGCAACTCAGAACTGTCTGTAACTCCAATTCTCAGGGATCTGATACCTTTATACAGATATACATGCAGGCAAAACAGCAATGCACATTTACTTAAAGATTGTGTTCATGTCTAGCCGGGCTTTGGTGGCACACACCTTTAATCCCAGCACTCGGGAGGCAGAGGCAGTTGGATCTCTGTGATTTCGAGGCCAGCCTGGTCTACAGAGTTCCAGGACAGCCTCCAAAACAATACAGAGAAACCCTGTCTCGTAAAAACCAAAAATAAATAAAAAGATTTTGTTCATGTCTGTCAAAGGAGCAGTGCTTTGGCTATGAGAACAGAGCCAAACGGTTAGGTGAAGCTTTCAGATCCAGTGGGTCAACAGACCTCTTAGAGAAACCTTAGCACAGATGATCTGGGGCCTGAGAGGGCAGCTGGTCCTCCTTTGGGTTGTGTGTCTTGAATTAAGGTGTGTTGTCTTAGCTCATTAAAAAGAAAAATATTCTTAAACAGAAGGGAAAATGAATGGTGCTGAAAGTATTAGCATAAATTGGCGTCCTCCTGACACTCACCAATCCCCTTACAGTGACATTCAGACTCAAGCTTGCCAGTGGCCCTGCCAGCCTGTGCCCCACACGCCTACTGTCTCTCTTGTGTCTGGTTCAGGCCCCATTCCAGGTCACTGCTCTGCCTCTTCCCCCACACTCCTCCACCTCTGTGCCCCCTCCTTCCCAGAGCCTACTTCCCTCAAGCCTTGGATAATTGCTCCTTTTAGAACATTTCCAAGCCAGGGGCTCCTTCCCTGGTAATCTTGGCATAGCACTTTAATGTGAACTGTCATTAGACCCCCAAGCATCCACTTCTGCTGGACTATGCTTCTATGGTTGCTTAGTGTGGAGCCCTTTCAGAGCTGTGTGATGAGCAGTGGGAGTAGTGAGGTCCTCCTCACTGAACTGGGAGCTAAGACATTAAAATCACCCAGTTCTGCTGGGGAGAAAGAGCCAGAATCTGGAGGAAGCTCAGGGGAGGCTGAGTTCTTGAATAGCCTTGGGCTCAGCCAGGCTAGAAGACTAGAAGTCTAGAGAGAGATGCTTTCCAGGATAGGAGAGCTATCACTTTCCTGATTTTGTATGGGGGGGGGGCTAAAGGATACTGATGCAGAGCCACCTGCCTCTGACCCTGCGACCTCCTCAAGCCACAGGTCTACCAAGCAGCACCTATGCTTCCTGGCAGGAGAGCTGAAAAGTCTAGCTCAGTGGGTGCATGTAATGAACATTCACTGGTAGTTATGCAGTACCTAAACTTTGCCTTTTCTTTCTTTCTTTCTTTCTTTCTTTCTTTTTTTTTTCTTTTTGAGACAGAATTTCTTTGTGTAGCCTCAGCTGTCCTGGAACTCACTCTGTAGACCAGGTCACAACTCACAGAGATCTGCCTACCTCTGCCTTTCCAGTGCTGGGATTAAAGGTGTGCTAGCATCCTTTACTGCCTATTTTTATTTTTACTTATTTTTTTTTTGAGGCAGGGTCTGTCTCTGTAGTCCTGATTGTTCTGGAATGATATAGAGCAGAGTGGCTACAAACTCAGAGATCTGCCTACTTCTGCCTCCAGATTAAAGGGGTGTATCACCACAACCAGATTATTGATTGATTTATTTTGACTAAAATTCCCACTCTGTGTTAGGACGTGAACCCAGGCCCTTGTGTATGTATGCAAATCATATGTTTTACTGCTGAGCTCGACCCTGGACTCCATCATTTAAAAAGCTGCTGAACGTTGAAAGCCTGATGGGGGAGAGGTTGGCTCACTGGCTGACTGCTGACTGTCCCATGTCTCCTGGGTGAGCGCAGAACAGCTAGGTGTATATGGAGCAGTCACTAGAGAGCAGGCCCTTGGTCCCCCCACCCCTGGGTCAGCTCCTCTCTTGAGATGCTTGACCTGGTTCCCAGAGTTGCAAAGTGTCTTCATGTTAGAAGTGTTCCAGGCCCTCCTGGTGCTGGGGTTCCTCTAGGCCTACTGCTAGAATGATGCAAATGTGTTTCATTCTGAAAAGCAGGTAGGTATGTTGGCTTGGGGAGCCTTTCAGTGTCACAGTCAGCTGGGTCAGTGGCAGAGACCACTTCAGAACCCAGCTGAGAACAGTGACAGGTCTATCAGCATAGTTCTTTATGTTGCTGATAGGTCTAACAATGGTCTCTTTGTAGTCTCTTCCCAGGTATCCACTGTTCTCTTGCAGCTACTGCTCTCTTGGCAGGCCTAGGGCCACAGCACCATCTAGGGGTAGCTTAGTAGTCAGGCAGCTGCTTTCCTCGGAACTAGGATTGGGGAGTCTAAGTCATAGTTGAGGCTGTGCTGTAGACCCTGCTGATTGGCTCTCAGAGAGGCCAATCAAAAATCAGTACAAAGTGTGGTGATGCACACCTTTAATCCCAGCACTTGGGAAGTAGAGGCAAGCGCTGTGAAAGATCTCTAGAGTTCAAGCACTGCCTGGTCTACATAGTGAGTTCCAGTCTAGCCAGAGCTAGAGGGTGAGAACCTGCATCAAAATTAATAAATAAATAAAACTAAATAAATAAAAATAAAAAATCATGCTGGGCAGTGGTGGTGTATGCCTTGGCAGAGGCAGGTGGATATCTTTGAGTTCAAGGCTAGCCTGGTCTACAAAGTGAGTTCCAGGACAGCCAGGGCTAAACAAAGAAACCCTGTCTTGAAAAAAAAAAGTAAATAAATAAATAAAGATCACTGCAGTGGTGTTCCCACAAGCTTATCTTGGAAGCTGCAGTTGCCAGCATTGAACTTCTACCAGAGAAGCTTAGGGAAAAGTGGGGAAATGGTACAGGATCACTGTGACCTGCCCAGCTGTCAGCCCTGCTGCTGTGCATGCAAATCCTCTTCCTTATATTATGGGAGAGGAGTCAGAAGCAGGAGGATAGCTGCAAATTCAAGTCAGCTACATAACACGTTCCAGGGCCAGCTAGACTACATAGAGACCCCTGTCTCAAAACACCACGTCTTAACCACACTTGTCAAGTACTCAGCTCAGTAGCCGCACATATTTGTACATTGGTACAATCACTACTTTATTAGCGCCCCCACCTGGCAGAATAGAAAGGTCCCGTTTCTCTATACTTCACTGTTTTGAGTCTAGACATCTAATCCAGTATGTAGTGGTTAGTACAGAATTGCAATTTCTTTTCCTAATAGCTGCCAATAATGCCACACAATTTCTTGTGTTTGTTGACCATTGCTATATATGTCTTTTATAGGGATAGGGCTTTGTCCATTTTTGAATTGAGTTTTATTGTTGAGTTAAAGGACTTCTTTATAGCCGGGTGTTGGTGGCGCACACCTTTAATCCCAGCACTCGGGAGGCAGAGGCAGGCTGATCTCTGTGAGTTCGAGGCCAGCCTGGTTTACAAAGCAAGTTCCAGGACAGTCTCCAAAACAATACAGAGAAACCCTGTCTCAAACCCCCCCCCAAAGGGACTTCTTTATAGAACTCTCAGTCTTAATAAGATTTATAATTTGCAAATATTTTCTTCTGTATTTTGCAATTTTTCACACTGTTGTAGTGTCCTTTAATGCATGAGAGCTAAGTTTGGATGTAATCACTAGTTCACTAGGCAGAAGATGGCTCAGAAGGAGCTACTGATGCCTGAAGGGGATGCTGTACTGTAAGGTAGACATAGAGATGCACAGGGACACAGGCACACAGACATCAATGTACCCTCACCAGGATGTGCACTGGGTATGCAGATGTTCATGTGCACCACGTTCTGTGAAAGTGGTACCTATGCATTTTTAAATGCCCAGTTCCAAGTCCTCTGGGAGCAAAGTTAAACTGTTCAGCTTTAGACAGAGTTTTCTGTAGGTGAGGTAGCCTTGAGTTTACTGTGCAGAGAAAGGTTACCTTGGGTTCTAGATCCTTCATCTACCTCACAGTGGTGAATTAGAGATGTGTGTCACTACACCTGACTTACAAGTATTATATGTGAAAAATAAGATGTCTTTAAGGTTTAAACTGGAAATGAGAGAGAAGTTCAGGATCAGCCTATGCTACATAGTAAGCCACTCCACCCCCAAAGAAAAGGTTTGAGCACCACTGGTGGAACTGATAAGGCTCCAATGATTCATATAAATTAAGTGTCCAGTGCTGCCTGCAGCCACCAACATCTGTTGGGCTGATTTTTTTTTCATAAAAATGTGAAAACATAAAGTAAACCCTCAAGATAGAGTAAGGATAAGTTCTATGTAGGGGAGCAACACTTTAAAAAATTACTTTGGTTCTGTGTGGTAGTTCTCATCTGTAATCCTCAGGTGCTTAGGTGGGAGACTAAGGCCAGCCTGGGCTACATCTTAAGACTCTGTCTCTAAAAACCTATGTGGCTAGGTAGTGGTGGCACACACCTTTAATCCCAGCACTCAAGAGGCAGAGGCAGGCAAATCTCTGAATTTCAAGGCCAGCCTGGTCTACAGGTTCAGGATGGCCAAGGCTACCCTGTCTCAAAAAACAAACAAAACCTAAGTAAGTAAATCCCTTCGTCTTGGTGATGCATCAGTGCCTGAGAACTGTGATAAATACAAGAATTAGGAAGTGCGTTATTCCTTGAGAGTTCATCTGTAGAATCTACAGGAAGGACACGTCACAGTGGAAATGAACCATTTCCTCCAGGCGTTCTGCGCCCAGCGCCTTTAGAGAGATTGGTGTGACCTGAGTGTATCTGATGCCCCATTCTGACCTGGGCTTCTGCCTTGCCCGTGGCTGTATACAATGTGAGCGAGGCAGGTGCCCTGAGAGAGCCGTAAGCAAGGGCAGCGAGCACCCTCCTCCTGCCCCTGTTTCCCCAGGGGTCATTGTGGGGTTTGAGGAAGTATTTTTTTCTGCTTTACAACACAGACTTGGGCAGGAGGACCTCACAGTGAAGCCAGTTGCTGATGGACACTCTCAACTCTCTGCTTCTATACAGGAATTGACTATAAGACTACCACCATCCTCCTGGATGGACGGCGTGTCAAGCTGGAACTCTGGTGAGTTGTGATCTAATGAGGACGTGAAAGGAAACCAGGTGTGCACTTGCCTTTAATTCTAATCAGTACTCAGGAGACAGAGACCCTTATGAGTTCAAGGCCAGCCTGTTCTATGCAGCAAATTCCAGTCAAAACTACACTCTGTCTCAAAAAAAAAAAAAAAAAAAAGAGGACAGGACTGACCTTTCATACTGGGACTGCTTGTACCTGCTACTGATCCTTCCATGTGTTTCAGGGATACATCGGGCCAGGGCAGGTTCTGCACCATCTTCAGGTCCTATTCGAGGGGTGCACAGGTAAGACCAGCACCATTGTGTTGCTCAGTGGGTGGCTCTCCTGATTCTTTCTGAACCTGGATCACTATCCTGCCAGTTCTCTAAGTACTTTATTTCCTTTGATGTGTTCTGTTTTCTTACAGCTCTGGGGCTGAGCCTTGGGTCTTATGCATGATAGGTGGGGTTCCAATACTGAGCTGCATCCTCAGCCCTTTTTCCAAGTATTTTGATGTCCAGACATTAGGACTCCAAAGCCCATCTGTATAGGAAGGATGCTCAGCTTTGGAACCTCCATTTCCAGACTGCCTATGTGGGAAGCAACTAAGTCTCTATTGTACCTACCTTTAGTGTCCCTGTGTGAGCCCTTGCTGTTCTCATGGTACCTCACAATGTGCCCTAAGCTTGGCACAACCACTGCAATGTCCTCTCCAAGCTGTCGAGGTCCCCCCAATACCTCCCTCACACACAGAGTTGTGTACCTCCTAAGGGGTGTGACTGGATGTGGAGGAGACCTGGGCTGTATCAAAGGTAGATTGGAAATGTTAAAGATGGGCTGCTGCTGAGTCTCTGGACAGGAAGTAGGCTATGGGGATCTTGTCTTGGCTATAGAAGAGCACTATGCACTCACAGTACTTGCAAGGTGTGGCTAGCTATTCCCTGTTCCCTGGGATCCCTGCATGCTTTTTGTTTGTGTTTGGTTTGGTTTTTAATCATGCTGATACTGGAGGATGGGGAAGTAGTTGAGACCTGTGTAAACAGAACTGCTTTAGATCCTGTGCTGCTGCTTTCTGCATGAGGGTGTGAGTAGATGCTCAGTTCCATTGTGATGCATCCCAAACTTCTGGGAGAGCCAGAGAGCCAACCCCCAGGCTCAGACTCTACCTTTTAGACAGACAGAAACAGCCTTGGAACAAAGAGGCAAACCCTGAGGGGAGAAGCATATTCTGAAGTCTAGATACTTTCAGAGAAAAATGAAAAAGTAAGGAACATTAGGCTAAGAATGAATTCTACAGGCCCCTCTTCACTTCTCTTTTAACAATGTATATTTTTATGTATATGTAAATTTTATGCGTATGGGTGTTTTGCCTGCATGTATGGTGGTGTACCACATGGGTGTCTGGTAGCAATGGAGGCTAGAAGAGGGCCTCAGATCCCCTAGGCCTGGAGTTACAGGTGCTTCTGAGCTGCTATGTAGTTTCTGGGAAGCAAATCTGGACCCTTTGGAAGAGCAGTCAATGCTCCTAGACACTGAGACATCTCCGCAACTCCTCTCCCCGATTTTTGAGACAGGGTCTCATACTGCGTAGCCCAAGTGGGCCTCAAACTCTGCAGGACCCTCCTCCAGCCTTCAACTGCTGGAGTTACATACATGAGCCACTACTCTCTGCCTCATTATTCTTTTAAGAGAGGAATGATGGATATCTTTTACATGATTATTATTATTATCATTATTATTTGCATTGAGAGAAAAAGAGAGAACACACACAAACACCAGATTGTCCTGGAACTCACTCTGCAGACCAGAGACCAGTCTGGCCTTGAACTCAGAGAGTGCACCACCACTGCCTGGTTTGGTTTTTCAAGACAGGGTTTCTCTGTGTAGCCCTGGCCATCCAACTCTCTGTAGATCAAGCTGGCCACAAATTCACAGATTGGCCTGCCTCTGTCTCCTAAGTGCTGAGATTAAAGGTGTGTGCCACTATCAGGCCTGAAAAGCCATGTTTTGGTTTGGTTTTTGAGACAGGGTTTCTCTGCCTGTCTTGAGAGTCACTCTGTAGACCAAGCTGACCTCAAACTCACAGAGAGGCCAGTTTCTGCCTCCTTAGCGTTGGGATTAAAGACATTCACCACCACCGTCCAGCCCTGACAAACCATCTTGACAGGACCTGTTTTCCTCCTCTCTAACCTTTTATCAACCTAAAGAGGCCTTCTGGGTCTCTCAGGGTCTGGGTCTTGCACATAGCACAAGTAAAGGCACTCACTGGCTTTTGTCACTTGTCACATGTAGCACTGTCCTGTGGCTGCTGCTGAATCCCTTTAATCCTTACCAGTAGCCAAGCTCAAATGATTTTATGGTTGAGTCCTGAAGTGGCCTCTTAACCCCTGTAGTCCTGTACTGCCTCCTGGGAGAGAGTGGGTCCCCCTGGCTTGGTATATGGAGGTACTAAGACAAGCTTGACAATATCTGCTGGTGGGGCTACACCAGTGCCAACAGGAGATGCTGTCCAGATGGGCTTGGGTTTAATTCCATTAGTACAGGAAATAAGTGGTTGGGTGCTATGTCTTTTGAGGGCAGAAATGGGTTTGTTTATATGGAAGGGTTTCTTTGAGAAGTGGTAAAGGATACACGTGAATAGGTCATTGCTGAGGAGGACATTAGAATGCCACTTGGTACCTGGTAGGTTCATGTAGAGTTTGAAGCACACAGATACATTATATGTACTAAATGCTTATTTATTTACATTTATTATTTATTTGAGAAGAATGTACATTAGTGGAGGTCAGAGGGCAAGTTTTGGCAGTCAGTCCTCTTCTACCATGTGGATCGCCAAGATCAAGCTCAGGTTGTCAGGCTTGGCAGCAGAAGCCATATCTGAGGCTAGCCCTGAGCTGATCTTCCTACCTCTACCTTCTAGGTGATAGGGTAACAGGTATGTTGAACCATGACAGGTGCTCTGCTCTGCTCTGCTCTGCTCTGCTCTGCTCTGCTCTGCTCTGCTCTGCTCTTCTCTGCTCTTCTCTTCTCTTCTCTTCTCTTCTCTTCTCTTCTCTTCTCTTCTCTTCTCTTCTCTTCTCTCCTCTCCCTCTCCCCTCTCCCCTCTCCCTCTCTTTTCTCTCTCTCCTCCAGGGTCTTACTATGTAACATCAGCTGACCTAGATCCCAAAGCAGTTCTCCTACCTCAGCCTCCCAAGTACTGCGTTTAGAAACATGTGCCAACAAACCCAGCTTAATTTTTAGGGTTTTATCCAGACTGTGGTGATGCATGCCTTTAATCTCAGCACTTGGGAGGCAGAGGCAGGAGGGTCTCTGTGAATTCAAGGCCAACCTGTTCTACAGAGCTAATTCTAGAAAAGCTAGGGCTGTTACACAGAGAAATCCTGTCTTGAAAAAAATAATTTGCAGGGTATTTTTTTGTTTGTTATTTTGAGACAGAGTAAGACAGAGTCTTATTGTGTAGCCATAGCTGGCCTGGAATTTGATAGATGGGGCTGGCCTGGAACTCAGAGATCTGCCTGCCTCTACCTTCTGAGTGCTGCTCCTGAGTGTGAGATGAAATGCCCAACTATTTATTTATTTATTTATTTGTTTGTTTGTTCATTCATTCATTTATTATTATTCTTTTTCATTTTTTTAGGCAGGGTTTCTCTGCCTGTCCTGTAACTTGCTCTGTAGACCAGGCTGTCCTGGAACTCCCAGAGATCTACCTGCCTCTGCCTCCTGAGTGCCGGGATGAAAGCCACCACTGCTGACTCCAATTTTTATTTTTGAAAGGTACTTTAGAGGGCTATGGAAATGATTCAGTCCATGAAGTATTTACCATACAAGCCTGAAGACCCAAGTTTGGATCCCCAGCACCCATATTAAAAGCCAAGTGCAGTAACATGTACCTGTATTCCAAGTGCTAGGGAGGCAGAGATAGCAAGAGCCCTGAAACTTAGTGGCCAGTCAGTCTAGCCAAATTGGCAAGCTCCAGGTTCAGTAAGAGGCCTTCTCTCCCTACCCCCCCCACACACGGTAAAAAGTGATTGAAGAAGACACCTTACAGCAGTCCCTACTCCTCCCCATACACACACATGTACATCTCTAGGTATGATGGGTATATTTCTTTGTCAAAAACTCATCAATGACTTTGTCTCAACTTAGATGTTTTCTGATGTATAAATTGAAGAGTAGGGAGATGGCTCAGTCAGTAGTGCTTGCCAACCAGGCATAAGACCTGAGTTCAGGGGTGGAGAGATGGCTCAGAAGTTACGAGCACTGACTGCTCTTCCAGAGGTCCTGAGTTCAATTCCCAGCAACCACATGGTGGCTCACAACCATCTACAATTCAATCTGGTGTCCTCTTCTGATATGTAGGCAGAACACTGTATATGTAATAAATAAATAAATCTTTAAAAAAAAAAGATCTGAGTTCAGTTTCTAACACCTATGTAAAATGATGGGCACTACAATGAACACCTATAATCCCAGCAATAGGGAGGCAGAGCCTGGTTTTCTGAGTTTGAGGCCAGCCTAGTCTACATAGTGAGTTCCAGGACAGCCAAGGCTATATAGTATCAAAAATAACAGCAATAATAGTTATAACAGTATGGAACCTACTCTTAGGCCTAGTTCTACTTCTCAATATATATCTTATATAATAAAGTGAACAAAAACAGTGTATATAGCCAGCCAGTGGTGGCACACACCTTTAATCCTAGCGCTCAGGAGGTAGAGGCAGGCGGATCTCTGTGAGTTCCAGGACAGCCTGGTCTACAGAGTGAGTTCCAGGACAGTCAGGACTGTTACAGAGAAACTTGTCTTGGAAAAAAAGAGAGAAGGAGGAGGAAAAAGACATTTTGTGTGTTGTACTTTCTCTTTGAGACACAGTTGGTGACTTTGGAGCTGGTTCTAGTAAGAACTTCATTTCAGTTCTCAGCTGTCTTACCTGCAGTTTATCACAGATGGTTTTCTCTGGGAAACCCACAGTAGCTCTAGTTTCCCTACTCCAGCCGTCACTGTCCCAGTAAGAGGCTGACTGAGAGCAAAGCTGGGAGTGGTTTTGGCTAAGAGGGGTAGCCAGGGCGAGAGCTTGTCTCTCAGGAGGTGGGCCTTCTGTTCACTTGTTTTTTTTGTTTTGTTTTGTTTTTTTGTTTTAAGATTTATTATGTATGTGTTCTTCCTGTATGTACACCTGCATGCCAGATGGGGGCACCAGATCTTATTAAAGATGGTTGTGTCTGCTCACTTGTTTTAAATATAACACAAATTCTGGGTATGGCAAAAAGTTAGAGTCTACATAAACAGGAAATTAAAAGCCTCCAGCCTCCTATCACCTGTTTCGTGTTCGTGTACACTTCTCATACGCCATGCCCTTTGTTTGTACTGTCTTTCAGTGTCAGCATGCATAGCTATGGGAATCTGCATTCCCACTTCCCAGTTTACCATGATTGTCAACTATACTTCTTTTTTTTTTTTTTTTTTGGTTTTTCGAGACAGGGTTTCTCTGTGGCTTTGAAGGCTGTCCTGGAACTTGCTTTGTAGACCAGGCTGGCCTCGAACTCACGAGTGCTGGGATTAAAGGCGTGCGCCACCAACGCCCGGCATTGTCAACTATACTTCTTAGAACCTTTTTCTTTTGTTGCCTTTGCTATGGTCTGTATAGAATTCAGAGCTTTGCAAACTGTGTGCTGTACCACTTAGCAGACCCTTACCATTGGGTATTTTCTCCCTCTCTCCTTTCCTCCCTCCTACTTTTGTTGTGCCAGGGTTAGAATCCAGTGCTTCATGTATTCTACGCTACAACTATGCCACTGAACTATGTTCTAGCTGCCCCCTCCCACTTCACAACCTCAAAAAGAAAACCTTCATTATTAAAGCATGCTGAGGTGAGTCTCTTAAGGGTGGTCTTTAGCACACCTTTGAATAATCCTCAGAAGCTGTGATGCAATAGGTGTGACAATGACCTCCAAAGTCTGGCCTCTCTCGGCAACAGTTGAGAGTTTTCTTTGTGCTCAAGCAACAGGTTCATCATCCTAGATATATATGTGCTTATTTGTTGATTTGGGAAGGGAGTAGAAACTTTGTTGTTAATTGTTGGGGTTTTTTTTTTTTTTTTTTTTTTTTGGTCTTAGTTACTGTTAAGCTTTTATGAAGAGATACCATGACCAAGGCAACTTCTTATTACAAAACACTTTTTTTGTTTGTTTTTTGTTTTTCAAGACAGGGTCTCTCTGTGTAGTCCTGGCTGCTCTGGAACTTTCTTCATAGACCAGGCTGGCCTTGAACTCGGAGATCCACCTTCCTCTGCCTCCCAAGTGCTGGGAGAAAATTTTTTTTAATTAATTAATTAATTTTTTTTTTGGTTTTTGCGAGACAGGGTTTCTCTGTATTGTTTCAGAGGCTATCGGTCCAGCCAGGCCTCGAACTCACAGAGATCCGCCTGCCTCTGCCTCCCGAGTGCTGGGATTAAAGGCATGCGCCACCAACGCCGGCTTTTTTTTTTTAAAGGATACATTTATTGGAGGCATGTGTTTCAGAGGCTTAGTTCATTATTATCATCATGGCAAGAGCATGGCAGTATGCAGGCAGGCATGGTGCTACAGAAATATCTGGGAGCTTTACGTCCTGATCCGTGGACAGGCGGAAAGAGCGAGACAGACAGACACTGGGCCTAGTGTGAACTTTTGAAACCTCAAAACCCACTCCTAGCAACTCACCTCCTTCAGCAAGGACAGCCCTCCTAACCCTTCCTAATTAGCTCATGGGGGCTGAGCATGCAAGCACATGAGCCTATGGGGCTATTTTCATTTAAGCCATCACAGTTTTTGAATCAGAGTCTTCTTTGGATCTCTGACTGGCCAGGAACTAGCTATCTAGACTAGTAACTAGAGTGGCCTTGAGTTTGCAGCAGTTCCTCTGCCTCAGTCTCATGAGTGATAGGGTTATAAATGTGGGCCTCCATCTCTGCCATGTTTAGTTGTTATATAAATATTAACATTTTTCAGCTGGGTGGTGGTGGCACACACCTTTAATCCCAGCACTTGGGAGGCAGAGGTAGGTGGATCTCAGTGAGTTTGAAGCCAACCTGGTCTACAAAGCAAGTTATAGGATAGCTAGGACTATTATACAGAGAAACCCTGTCTCGAAAGCAAAACGAATTGACATTTTTCACCCACTGACCTGGCTTCTTGAGGTCGGGCCATTCCATCCAGTTTGGCTCCTCTCAGTGGTATCTGACCTCAAGGTAGGTATGGCCCCCTCTAGGCTAGAGGAGTTCCTTCCCGGTTGCTGCCCTGCTTGAGGCAGGCCTGTTAGTCACCTCCTGGTAAGGGTACCTTTGTCTCAGTAGGACTTGGCTAGCCTGAGTTTTTCAGAAAGGGCAGTAGTTCTCCTCCTGCTCCTCCCATCTTTGCCCTTCTCTGACCTCCATGTATGAGAACCTATAGGAAGAGGAGTGGGTGATTCAGTGGGTGGATTCAGATTGCTGAAACTCATAGGATGAGAGGCAGGTTTGTAGTGTGTTAACCCTGTGTGGTGGGCAGTATGCTCAGTATTGCCCCTGCTGGAGAGTCCATGATGGTGCCCCCCCCTCCCCCTGGGATGTTTGAGGCAGATGGAGACAACCCAGAGCTGAGCTCCCAGTAATTGGTCTCTAAGGGATGTAGCAAGAAAGGCCCTGTAGCAAATCCTGCTTAGCCTGACTGGGGCAGTTCTCACTGACTACTGCTCCTTGAGTGACTGACATTCTGCTGTACAAGTTTGGAGTTGAAAAACTCAGAGCTGCCTCCATTCAGCCCCAGGTGCCCCTAGGGCGGAGTTTGCTGATAGACTGACTTCCAGAATGCTTGGTCCTCTAGTGAGTTCTGTGACTCTTCACAACCCCTCCCCCAACCAAAGCTAAGACCTGTGTGTGAAGGCTTTTGAATGATTTCAGAGTAATGCCTGCGACTGGCCTGGATTTAAACAATTGTTAAAAAGTCAATTCTGCCCCAGTCGTGTTCTCAGGGAATGGGCAGGATGGTGTATATGGGATGGGCCAATTTAACTCACAGAAGGTCTCCTCCCTGACGCTCTTCTGTTGGGTGGCAGATGTATTTCCCCATCTGTAGGTCATGGCCATGCTAGTAATGATCTGTAAAGTCTTCTGAGCCATATTCCTAGCTCTCCCTAGAAACTGGGACTACTCCTATCCAGCAAGCTTTTCCTGGGAATGGGCCCAGACATGCCTGTGGATAATCTCCATCTATCTAATTCACAGGGAATCCTTCTGGTGTATGACATCACCAATCGTTGGTCCTTTGATGGCATTGACCGGTGGATCAAGGAAATTGATGAGGTAGGCATGGGTTTGTGCCTCTCCAGGAGAGACTATAGGACCAAGCTGTAACTGGGGCATGCCTGGGAGTGCTGCCCACCCACTGTAGTCTTTTCCTACCCTGGGAGCGTTGTTCAGCAATAAACAACTAGACTTCACTGTATACCTGGTTCTGACCAGACCTTCCTGAACTTGCTTCATTGCAAAATGCAGACACTAGGAGCTCTGCCTATGGCCAAGGGCTGGGGGTGGCGTGGCATGTGATTGTGCCTCTGTTGAGTTCTGAACCCCTCCTAAGCATGCACCTGGTGTTCCCCGGATCCTGGTTGGGAACCGGCTGCACCTGGCCTTCAAGCGGCAAGTCCCAACAGAGCAGGCCCGAGCCTACGCAGAGAAGAACTGCATGACCTTCTTTGAAGTCAGCCCCCTGTGCAACTTCAACGTCATTGAGTCCTTCACCGAGCTTTCTCGTATCGTGCTTATGCGACATGGCATGGAGAAGATCTGGAGGCCCAATCGAGGTGGGACTGAGGCTTAGTTCATCTGGGATGCTAACTAGTGGAGTCATGGGGGCTGATGGTGGAGCTGCAGGCATCAATTGTAGATTCAGAGTATAGGTAGTCTCTTAAGAGCTGCAGTTGACTGGGCAGTGGTGGCGCACACCTTTAATCCCAGCACTCGGGAGGCAGAAGCAAGCGAATCTCTGTGAGTTCGAGGCCAGCCTGGTCTACAAAGCTGCACAGAGAAACCCTGTCTTGAAAACCCAAAAAAAGAAAAGGGGAAAAAAAGAAGAGCTGAAGTCACATGGGCTGCCTGCCCAGACCTACAACAAGTGATCTCTTCCTTTGCCATGCTTTGAGAGCAGAGCTCTGCACAGTCACCTTCACTGCTGGTGGTCACAGAAGCAGTATGTGCAGCTCATCAGTGTCTATCACTGTCCTAACGATGGCCTTATTCTTGGGGTACTTTCTAGTAGGGCCACTGTTAGGCACAAAGATGATCACAATGTCACCCTAAGATGAAGTCACAGAGAACAGGGTAACTAAATCCCTCTCCTGAGCCAAAGACTTCTGTCAAATGTAGCCAGGTAAGACTGAGCTAACCTCCAACCAGAGCTATAGCAAGGGCTGCATTCCAAAGTCACTCTGCCTCTTCACCCACCTCCAGTCTCATAGAGCAGCTGGCCAGACTGATCTCTCCCTGCAGCACTTTGTAGTGTTTTCTGCTCTAAGGCAGCAGGAGGCAGGAACTACCCAGTGGACAGATAGTGGGGTATCCAGGAGCCCTGAGCTGGTGAGGCCACCTGAAGTTTTAAGACCCAGCCAGACTTTACAGGTAGTCTGAGGACCATATATGTCTTAACAGGTCCCCTCACAAAACCTCATTACCTGTCTGTTCCCTTCTTCTTACCCTCTCCTCACAGTTTTCAGCCTGCAGGACCTCTGCTGCCGCGCCATTGTCTCCTGTACCCCCGTGCACCTCATTGACAAGCTCCCACTACCTGTCACCATCAAGAGCCACCTCAAGTCCTTTTCCATGGCCAATGGCATGAATGCTGTCATGATGCACGGCCGCTCCTACTCCCTGGCAAGTGGGGCCGGGGGCAGTGGCAGCAAGGGCAACAGCCTTAAGAGGTCCAAGTCCATCCGCCCTCCCCAGAGCCCACCTCAGAACTGCTCTCGGAGCAACTGCAAGATCTCCTAGCGGGACCCGTGGGTTCCGCCTGTTCAGACTCGGGGCTTATGCTGGAGCACTCGTGGCCAGGCACTAGGCCCTGCTGTGTGCAGGAAGACTTGGCTACACAACTCTGCCTGGGTCTCTCCAGGCTTTCCTCCACATCTGAGCTAGTGGAGGGGAGGGGCGTGCAGGAGAAAACATGCTCTACAGACCAGGCAGCAGGGCTGCTGGTGCTATGGGGACCAGGTCTGAACCAATTCTGGATTCCAGGCTGGGAGTGAGCCTGGCTCCCCTTATTTATATGGAGAACATTTTACCTGTTTTGTACATTTTTAAAGGGCTGTCAGGGAAGCCTGAATGCCCCTCATAGCCACATCAGCCGTTGGGGAAGCTCAGGATGTCAGGGAAGGAGGGATGAAGCAGTGATGGAGGGTTTCAGTGTTGAAGCCAGATCTTTGGATTTATAAATACCCTTCCTGGGTGTTGATGTTGCTCAGAGGCCAGTGGGAAACAGATGGGGCCAGCGTGTACTCCAGATGCTTCAGGCAGCAGTCTTGACTCCAGCTTCCGTTTCTGACAAAGGTGGTCAGTGTGCTGGGCATAAACAAGGTTTCTGCTTCTGAAGCCTAGGAGAAAAGTTGGTTGTACCTGGGAACCCCACTTATATCCCTCCCCATTGTGCCCTGGCACTTTTGGGTGATGTTTACTATATACTCAGCATCTCCAGGTTGGGGCAGAGCTTTCTGTAGACTTAAGTGCTTCATGGTCTCCAGTGGTCTCTGGGCATGGGACACAGGGCCCAGGACCCCAGTGTCCAGCAGCTTGAACTCATCAACCTTGACTGTGTTTCATAGCTGCTCCTTGCCTATTGTGACCCTTCTGCCTATAAGTTCATGTCACTGGAATCTTTTAACCTGTTTCTTACTGGAACAGCAGCCTCAACCATAGGGGTGGACATCAAGCCCTTCTTAGGGACCCACTAGCTGGAGCAACTTCTGAAGCCATGGACTATTCCTCCACAATGCTCCTCCTACCCCAGTCTGCTCTAGTCGGCCTTCACCCCTGTGGGGATGTTGTCCCCAGTGGATGTCCTGTGTGACTGCTTCCCTGTCTTTGCCTGTTGACACAGCCCTCAGGCACGCTGGTGCTTAACTCTACCTCCTGCCCTCAGGGCTTTGGCCATAGCAGGAGCCATGACCCCTTACTAGGGTCCTTCTTAGTGCACATTTCCTAAAGACCATCTTGCCATGGGTGTTACTAGGGCACTGGTAGACACAGCGCCAGCTGTTCGGGGAGATTAGGTTAATGCCTGTAGGGACAGGGCTGTGGTTGTGGGAACTGTCTGAAACCTGGCCCAGAGGCTGGACGCAATCAAGCATCACCTTTCCCCGCCAGTCCTGTCGCTGTTGATAGACCTTTTCTCTGGAATCGTCAATAGATTGGTGTAGACTTTGAGGACCTGGATTGGCCTGCGTGCACACCATCAACACTACACTTGCTGCTGTGGACTCCACCATTCCTGGGTTCTTTGTTCTTACTTCTTTGTACAGTAAATGTACTTCAGCAGTGAGCTCCTGTCTTTCTTTGTGAACATCAGTCTGACTTCATTGGGCTGTGGTTTGTTGGAGGTGGTGAAGGGTGTCTAGAAGTGTGCTCTGCCACAGTAGCCACTGCTTTGTGCCTGCCAGAATGATCCTAGGCTTTGTTAACTGTCCCCTGCAGCTGACCTTGGTGACCTGCAGCCATCCATCCACTGGGTTCACATTCCCAGCTGCAAAGTAGCCAGGCCTGGTTACAAGCCACACTGTTTCTTGGGGTCTGATCCCAGCCAGGCTAGCAGCAGACAGCCTTACTATTCACAGTCTTTCTCATAGCCCGCAGCAGACCATCTCAGTTTCAAGAACATGTGCAAGTGGGAGCTGGAGTTGGAAACTTGTGAAGGAAAACATTATGGGGTTCTGCAGGCCCCTGCTCAGCTAGGGTTATGTCATGCACTGGAAGGCAAAGCTGAGTGGGGCAGTACACTTCACTCTAAACATGGCCTCTGGCTTAGGGACCACCTGCACTTTTCCTCAGGAGCATCCCTGCCCCCTCATCACCAGGAGTCAGAGCTCACCCACAGCTCTTTTGTAAGGCAGCAGGCACTGGCGCCTGGTAGCCATCTCTTGATCTTCTGGCCAGACCAGGCTCTTATTACCCTGCCTCCTGGGTCAGAAGGTCAGCCAAAGGGTCACACAGACTTTTCCTTCCTGTCTCTGAGAAAACCACTCCCAGGGGACCTCTGGAGCCACAGAAAGGGTTTGGAAAGGCAGATTCCAGGCAGGCCCTTTGTCTTGCCACCAGCTTTGATCTCCCTGCCCTCCCCCATAGTGGTGGAGCCTCTAGTCCAGTTAAAGAATGGATGCTAGCCCTCATGATGGGTTGTTGGAGCAAGAGTCGAATGCACTTAGATCCCTGAGCAACATCTAGGATGCTTGCTCTTTGAAGGATGTGCTTGGCTATCCCTAGAGACAACCACATATCTAGCCTTGTGTGTGGTCAGTTTGGTAGCTTCTCTGCCCTTTTTTTTTATTGTATACCACAGTCACTGCCATGAGACTCTTTGGCCAGTGCACATGGAACATCTGTTTCCACCCAGACCAGATAGCACTGTCTTGTCTTGTGTTTTCTTTTTTGGAGACAGGGTTTCTCCTGTAGCTTTGGAGTGTCCTGGAACTCACTCTGTAGACCGGGCTGGCCTTGAACTCACAGATCCACCTGCCTCTGCCTCCCAAGTGCTGGGATTAAAGGCATACATCACCACCACCTGGCTAAGGTACCCATTTTATTTTGTACCTGCCTTGCCTACTTGAAGGAGCTGAGTGGCAAAGTAGCCTGGGTATGGAGCCAGGAGCCCTGTTGTAGAGAAACAGGTGTGTCTGGGAGGTTTAAATCCTGCTGAGTTGTGCCCTCACCTGGTGAAATGGCCAAAGCCTGACAGGGTTTGCTTTTTGTCTTTGTTTTTTAGAAACAATGTCTCCTTATGTAGCCAGGCTGTCTTGGAATTTACTATGTAGCTCTGGGTTGGCCTCAGTCTGGATTCTCCTGCCACCACCCCCTCCTCAGTGCTGAGATTACAGGTGTGCACCACCATGCCAGGTACCTTAGCAGGTTTTTTTTTATTCTATACCAAAACCTGCTGGCAAGTGTGACACTTGAAGGGTCCTGAAAGAGAACAGAACCTCTACCATTAGCCAGCTAAAGATGTGTCTTACCTATACTTGTGACAGGTGCCATCCTTTGCAGCCTTTGGAGAAAACCTAGGCTAGAGTCAGCTAAGCCTGGAGACTGGCTGAGGACAAAAGCTGGAATCTACCAGCCCTGCCCCTCCTCCCTGAGTAGAGGGTGGGAGGGTCTTTAAGGAGACTTTGATCCCTGCTGGGCTTCAGTTTGTAAAGGTGGGGGCTCGGATTACAGCGTCCCCCTCCCTGATTTAGCCAGTCCTTCTCCGCCCCTTGGTGACCCTAGTGGTCAGTTGCTCTGAGCCTCAGGGCCTCTGGCCCCTCCCCAGCCCTCCCTCCTCTTCCATTCCCAGTCCTATAGTGACCAGAGCCTGGGAGCCACCCACAGTGGTTGGGAGAGGGCCAGCCAGTACTTTGTGGACAGGTTCTGAAAGGCCCCAGAATACCTACTCACATTGCCAGAAAGGAGCATCAGCTGTGGACTCCAGCCTTTAGGGGGTGGAGGCCGAGGGAGTCACAGAACAGGGTCCTTCGAGGCAGGGGTAGCAATCCTAGGCCCGGGACCCTATAAGGTGGATGCCTGTAGGGAGTCCTGGCTCCAAGAGTGGCTGGTGGCCACACACTCCCACCCCCTGGCCCTGTGGTCCCCATGCCTGCTCCACAGCCACTCCTGCCTCTGCTCTTTGTCTTCGGGCTCATCCATCTGACCTCGGAGACCAACCTGCTGCCAGAGCCTGGAAGCCACCCTGGCATGTGCCCCAACCAGCTCAGCCCCCACCTGTGGGTGGACGCCCAGAGCACCTGTGAGCGTGAGTGCACCAGGGACCAGGTGAGCACTGGCATCTCATGGGACCCTGGGCCCACCCCAGCTCTTTCCTCAGTGGGGGGAGTAGACCCCAACCCTAGGAGTCTACTTTCCAAGGTTTCTCCATAACTCACCTGGGTGTGGAGCCATGACCTGCATACAGGGTCAAGGATACCACCCCGCCCCCACCCCCTTCTTGCCCTCACCTGTCTGAAGAATCAGAATATCTCCAATCCCTGGACTGACTCATCCTCAGCAGTTCTGTCTCTAACTTGCCTGAGCACCACTTTAAGTCATGTGGACCCAGGCCTCTGACCTACCCCTGCAGATGGTACTGCCCTGCCCTACCCTGCCCTGCCCAGGGTCCTTTCCTTCTATCCCAGACTGGGAAGGGGACAAAGAGCTCCCTAAGTGGTGTGCCCTCGGATGGCAGAGCAGCTGCTTGCACACTGCTCCATCTGCACAGCAGGGGGGCGGGGGTGGGGTGCTAATGAGGCCCTTTTGGGGGGGAGGGGGTTGAATAAGGTAACACACAGTATGGCCTTGCTGCTCATACTGTTCAGAAAGCACTGCCACCATTTTCCATAGGGAAGCAAGCTTTGGGATAGGCAGCCATTTCTCCCAGGGTAGAGAGTGCATGGGCACGGCTGGGAAGGGGTCAGGGCTCCACTAAACTGTCCCTGTCCCTCAGGACTGTTTGGCATCTGAGAAGTGCTGCACCAATGTGTGTGGGCTGCAGAGCTGTGTGGCAGCCCGCTTCCCCAGTGGTGGCCCAGCTGTACCTGAGACAGTGGCCTCCTGTGAAGGCTTCCAGTGCCCACAGCAGGGTTCTGACTGTGACATCTGGGACGGGCAGCCAGTTTGCCGCTGCCGTGACCGCTGTGAGAAAGAACCCAGCTTCACTTGCGCTTCTGACGGCCTCACCTATTACAACCGCTGCTATATGGATGCGGAGGCCTGCCTGCGGGGTCTCCACCTGCATGTTGTACCCTGCAAGCACATTCTCAGCTGGCCGCCCAGCAGCCCAGGGCCACCTGAGACAACTGCTCGACCAACCCCTGGGGCTGCACCCATGCCACCTGCCCTGTACAACAGCCCCTCACCACAGGCAGTACATGTCGGGGGAACAGCCAGCCTCCACTGTGATGTTAGCGGCCGCCCGCCACCTGCTGTGACCTGGGAGAAGCAGAGCCATCAACGGGAAAACCTGATCATGCGCCCTGACCAGATGTATGGCAACATGGTTGTCACCAGTATTGGGCAGCTAGTGCTCTACAATGCCCAGCTGGATGATGCAGGCCTGTATACCTGCACTGCACGCAATGCGGCTGGCCTGCTACGGGCTGACTTCCCCCTCTCTGTTTTGCAGCGAGCAAACACTCAGGACAGGGACCCAGGTGTCCTGGCCCTGGCTGAGTGCCAGCCTGACACACAGGCCTGCGTAGGGCCCCCCACCCCTCATCATGTCCTTTGGCGCTTTGACCCACAGCGAGGCAGCTGCATGACCTTCCCAGCCCTCAAGTGTGACGGGGCTGCCCGGGGCTTCGAGACCTATGAGGCATGCCAACAGGCCTGTGTCCGTGGCCCTGGGGACGCCTGTGCACTGCCTGCAGTCCAGGGTCCCTGTCAGGGCTGGGAGCCACGCTGGGCCTACAGCCCACTGCTGCAACAGTGCCACCCCTTCGTATACAGTGGCTGTGAAGGCAATAGCAATAACTTTGAGAGCCGGGAGAGCTGTGAAGATGCTTGCCCGGTACCACGCACGCCACCCTGTCGTGCCTGCCGCCTCAAGAGCAAGCTGGCTCTGAGCTTGTGCCGAAGTGATTTTGCCATTGTGGGTCGACTCACAGAAGTACTGGAGGAGCCCGAGGCTGCAGGTGGTATTGCTCGTGTGGCCTTAGATGACGTGCTGAAAGATGACAAGATGGGCCTCAAGTTCTTGGGCACCAAATACCTGGAGGTGACATTGAGTGGCATGGACTGGGCCTGCCCATGCCCCAATGTGACAGCTGGTGATGGGCCACTGGTCATCATGGGTGAAGTTCGTGAAGGTGTGGCCATTTTGGATGCCAACAGCTACGTTCGCGCTGCCAGTGAGAAGCGAGTCAAGAAGATTGCAGAGCTGCTTGAGAAGAAGGCTTGTGAGCTGCTCAACCGCTTCCAAGACTAACTTTATCCATAATCCCCATTCCTGCCCACCTTCCTGCTGAATAAATGTCTGTACCTGTGGTAGTCATAGCCTCTGGCTCCCTCCTAACTGCAGCCCCCTATCACCACTGGCTATTTAGTTGGAGTCCTGTGGGTAGATGGAGGTCCAGTTTCTGCCTGAGGTAGCCAAGCAGCACCAAGTCACTCTTCGGTGCCCTCCTACAGACCTACAAGTTTCTCTCCAGGGTCATAGGAAGAAAGCCGGCTCAATCCTGCTTCAGCCACCCCCCTATGCCTTCCCCCAGGTATTCCCAGCCAGCAGTGTGATATAGATGCCCCACAGTGGGCTGGAAAGGCTTTATTTCAAGGCCCACTGGACCCAGGTTCTTTGAAGCCCTGTGGCCACCAGACTAGGAGGGGCTAATTTATCCCAAGAAGTGACTCAGTGAGGGAGGCGCTGAAGTCTAGTTTGTACCATGGCAGATCCCTTGACAGAGATGCAGGCACATGGGAGGTAGGAAATAGGCTATTCTTTCCGGAAAATCAGGCACTTGTTGTTGGCCGGCATGTCCACCTGGAAAAAGGCATTGCTGGGGTGGCCCTTAGTCACAGGGAGAACGCCCAGCCCACAATGCCCTACCTACCATCCTCTCCAGGACCAAGCCACTGGCCTGGCCCAGTTCTTCCAGGAGGGCTGTGTCACGAAGGCCCCACTCTGGATTCCTGCAGTCAGGGAGGGAGGTAGAGGTTACTTGCAGAATTGAGGGCATCATACAGGCCACCTGCTCTCTGAGCCAAGCCTCCTCTCACCCAGGTCTGACCTGCATCTGAGGGTCAGGTCAAAGTCCACGTTGCTCTGGGGAGAGATCTTCCCATTGACTGCAAAGGGCTGTGGGAACAAGGAGACAGCCCATAGGCCCAAGGTCAGTTGTTCCCACGGGACTGATTTGCAGACTGGGATCCAGAATATGCAAAGAACACCCTCTTTCTGCTCCCAAGAAAGAAAAGGGCAAGGACCCAGCCTCCGGGCAACGAGAGATTGGGAAACACCTGAGGCTTCTAGGGACCTCATAAGGTAGGGCCCGTCACTCACCCCATAGGTGATCAGTACAGCCTTGGTTTTAAGCAGCTGTCCTGCTGCTTTGAAGAGCCCCTGAAGAGAAGGATGCAGGGAAAGCTGCTTGAGACTCAAGCCTCCCTATCTGCAACATGAAAGCTGTGCTCCACAGTGGTCCTCACCTCAGTGCAGTTCAGGGGGCTGATGTGGATCATATTGATACAGAGCAACAGGTCCAGCGATCGCGGCGGTATCCCGCCCCATCGCTCCCACTCCCAGGTAACGTCCAGGTACAGCGGGGCCTTCACATTGGACAACCCTTGGCCTTGAGTGGCGGCGGCAATGCTGTGGAGGGCAGCGCATGGGCGAGGGTCACCCAGCGCCATCCCCACCCCCCCCCCCACCCCCCATGGCTCGCAGGCTAAGTCCATAGGAGCGTTCAGTGGGTAGCTTTGTCGGCCCTGGAGCTGTTCGCTTCCACTTCCTCAGGCCACCACCCAGACCTGGTCCCTCCTTGTCTTCCCTTCCGCCAGCCCCGCAGCTAGCTCAGCCCCACGCCACCGCAATTGGGAGACACCACGCCGCCGCACCTGTCCAGGCAGCGCTGGTCCACGTCCGACGGCTGCCACTCGGCATGAGGGAAAGCCTGCGCAAAGTGCGCGGCATGCTGACCGGAGCCCGAGGCCACCTCGAGCACGCGAACGCCACGCTGGGCAGGATCCACATACTGGCGGAGCACGCACAGGATGGGCTCCTTGTTTCGCTCGGCAGCCGCGGCCACCATCATCGCAGCGGTACTGCCAGCCCAGCTAGGAATGTGCGCGGCGCATGACGGGAGCTGTAATTCAGCTCCTGCGCGGGGCACTACGGGAGTTGTGGTCCTACGGACGGGGACGCGGGTGGGGGTGGGGTGAGGAGGTGCGGCTGCAGGGTAACTGTCAGGAGACCGCTCAACTCCTTAATGGGTCCGCACCGGCCGGAGATGGTCCAGCGGCTGGGCTTGGCTGTAGGTATCAAGGATCGAGTAGAGGCTGTGGTTTACTAGAGTCTCTAAGCTCCAGCACCTCGTTTACGCCAGTGTTTTCAGTGTGTTTGTCACACTGAAAGTTTGTTACGTTTGCGCCACACCTTTTTATGAAGAATGTTAAGATTACAAGGTATTCAGAGATGAACAGAAAAAAAACCAAAAACAGAAAGCAACTGCGCCGCCCGGGAATCGAACCCGGGTCGCAAGAATGGGAATCTTGCATGATACCACTACACCAGCGGCGCTGTTGAGACTTCTCCTCGTCCACAGGCTATACGAACTGTGACGTACACTGGCCACTACAGGCGTATTGTGCATGTGTCTTTTCTATTGCGCTGCAGTTTTTAGTTGACAAGGGTTTGCAGGAAAGGAGAAAAGGTGGGGAACGCGAGGTTTATAGACAGCCAGGATTTAGTTCTGCTCCGTGAAAACCATGGCAGTAGCATGGAAGCTAAGAGGCAGCGGTCAGACCTTGAGGGCGTGGTCGTAATGGGTGGCGACAGAGTGGAGCTTTGGGGTCCTAGACGCAGGACTCCACGTCTAGGACAGCTGGGGCTCAGATGGGCTCTGTGTGACGCTGAGACAGCTGGCACCAGCTCGAGGTCCACGGATAGATAACAGGAAGCGGTCAATGACAAGTGAAATGAAACGCGAGGCGACGAGTGTGCAGACAAGGGTACTTACTTTGCTGGTCATCAACTGGCTCGCGGGCTCGGGTTGTCGGGGGCAACCATGTCTCAGAGTGTCTGGAATTTCTTTAAAAGAAATACCCCAGTCGTCCAGGGCCGGTCGTCAGTAGCTAATTCAAAGCTTACATGGGTTGCTTGGGGTTGTTGTTGAGATGTTGGTCCAAAGTGTGTCCAGTCAGCAGGGTGGCCAGGGGTGTGAGTGATTATGGTTGAATAATCTGGAAAGAGGTCTAAACCATTTACTTAAACTATACAAGACCCAAAAGAAGACTTCACTGATTTTTTGAAAAGATTGACCCCAGATGTAAATAAAACAGTATCAAATCCAAAAGTCAAATATTAATTGAATCCTTGGCTCTTTTTTTTTATTTAGAAACACTATTATTTATAGATCCATCCCCCTGACTCCTTGACTTTTGAAAATGCTAATTCAGAATTTTTTTTACTCCTTTTTTTTTAATTTTAGGAACATTCTTATTTATATATCCATCCCCCCTGAATCCTTGGCTTTTGAAAATGCTAACTTAGATTTTTTTTTTCTTTTGAGACAGGATTTCTCTGTGGCTTTGGAGGCTGTAGCTCTTGTTGGCCAGACTGGTCTTGAACTCACAGACATCATCTGCCTCTGCCTCCAGAGCGCTGGAATTAAAGGCGTGCAGCACTACTGCCCAACCAGAATGCTTTTAAAAGGATGATTAGGTCCTTTTTTGTTCATGGGTTGTTGGGTTTTTTGTTTGTTTGTTTGGAGACAAGGTTTCTCTGTGTTGCTTTGGAAGTTGTCCTGGAACTCACTCTGTAGACCAGGCTGGCCTTGAACTCACAGAAATCCACCTGCCTCTACCTTGGCAAGCAAGGTCAATTCAAAAGGGATTATAGGCAAGGCATTCCCAGAAACAGTGTTTCTTTAGGGATAATTCAAAAAGAAAACACCAGCCTTCCCTAGTAAGTAGAAAGTGTGGCAAAGGCCAGCACTGGACTAATGAATGCAGATTAACAAGGGACAAACAAGGTAATCCCTCGTTGGGAACCACCCTAGGGACCTCTCAAATTCAAGTCTGCCATTTTGGGTCAGCATCTGTAATAACACATTCATTAGAAGTTTTGTTGCAGAGTGGTGGTGGTAGGCACTTTTGCTTGCTCTGTACTTCCTGTTTACTCAAGTAATATTTTATCCTTCTCAGGTCTGTGATGGGGCTGAAGTCTAAATAGTTATAGTTGTGGGTTTTTTATGTGTGTGTGTGGGGGGGGTTCTTTTTTAGTTTTTAGTTTTTTGAGGAAGGGTTTCTCTGTGTAGCCCTGACTTTCCTGGAATCCACTCTGTAGACCAGGCTGGCCTTGAACTCAAGAAATCTGTCTGCTTCTGCCTCTGCCTCTGCCTCCTGAGTGATGGGATTAAAGGCATGTGCCACCACCTAGACAGTTAATAGTTTTATAGTTTTCCTTGTTACTAAATTCAGAAAATAAACTCACAAAAGTGATGTAAAGTTTATAAAAGTTGAGAGACATAAAAGCTTAAGCTGTTTATCTTAAGTTGGTAATACAATTTGTAATAGAAAGTGATTTAGGTACAAAACTTTGGACTCACCCAGATAGGATAGATAATAGAGTACTTTCTTCAAAGTTGCCAAATACAAATGGACTGGGCATTGTGAATGTTTTTCTTACCTAACAATTGTTTTTATTATATATAGTTCATTAATGTTAGAGAAAGAGCTTTGTATTGGACTAAAAGAGGGAGGTTTTGGGATAACGTTTTTTGTACACTGTGTAAAGATGTGTCTCTGTTTTACTTCACCTGCCTAAGACACCTTATGATTAGTTTAAAAAGAGCTGAACAACCAATAACTGGGCAGGAGAGGATAAGTGGGGCTTCTGGGCAGAGATAGGCACTCTGGGAAAGAATCTGAAGCTGGAGATTCACCAGTCACACATGGAGGAAGTCAGGCATAAGGTACTGAGGCAAGGTAACAAGCCACCTAGCAGAATATAGAATAATATGAACGGGTTAATTTAAGTTTTAAGAACTAGTTAGGAACAAGCCTAAGCTAAGGCCAAGTTTCATAATTAATAAAAATTCTCTGTGTCATTATTTGGAAGCTGGCAGTCCTAATAAAGGCCTGTTACAGAAGAGTCCTGAAGTTCAGCCCTGCACCTAACTCTGAGCAGCCCCTAATAGGTGGATGTGAATGTGACCCTGACTGAGCCTGCATCAGGCTCTCCCTTTCACTGCCCTAATCTCGATTACCTGGTCTACCTTTCTATAGATTCCTCGTAGGATTTTATTTGAGGTGCCAGAGGAGTGTGGTGTTAGTGTCTTCTGAATGTCCAAGATTAGGAGAGGTTGAGGATGGCCTTTTCTCTCCTCCAACACCGTTCTGAACTCCCTGTATCAAGGGAAACCCCAGGAAGAGGGCCTGTGATAGCCAGGGAGCTATGTAAACTTCAAATGGAATTCTCTAGGCACTGGCTAAGGGGAGGGGGGGCTGGATTAGGACACAGACAGGGACAAGCCTGAGATTTATCTTCCTGCTTCCCCTCCCCCCGTGAAGCTAAATGGTACCCAACAAAATGTTTAAGAGTTCTTGGCCTCTGGTTAATACCTTTCTGCAGGAGTCACTGCTCTGGGCTGGATGTCGGATGGGCCAACACTTTCCCTAAGTACTGAAGTCAGTACTTGGCACAGATGTCATCAGATGGATCAGGAGGCTTTGCTTGCAGTTGGCCTGTGAGGGCACCTAAGTCCTGGAAAGCCTGAGTGTTTGATGCTGGTCATGGTCTGGACCCTGTAGCCATGGGGAGCTTAGTTGTTGAGATCGGAAGTGTCAGCTCTTGGAGCTGATTTTGGCTTTTCCAAATGAGTTTATCTTCATTACTAAATTATCAAGGCCCAGAGCATCAGGTCCTGGATTTTGTGTTGTGTTAGGAACATAAAATACCCTGGTCCTCCCACACTCCCCTTGCTTTGGCCTTTGTCCTGGCTCCCCTCTCTGGGCCACTTCTACCTGTTTGCTATTGTCCTGGGGTACGGCTTAGAGCAGGGCTTGGGCAACACTTGAGTAAGTGTTTAGTTCCACTACACTTCTCCACTACCAGTGGCTTGTCTCGCCACGCCCTGAACTGAGCAGGATTCTGCTTCTTTGCTGGCACAGTCCCATGTGTTTATAGTTACTATCCTCAACCCCACTGAGAGTCCAATGTCACTGAGGTTTCTCCCCATGACCTTGCTGCTGCCCTTTTCCATGCCTCACTGTGCCTTCTGTAGTTACTGTAACAAATTACCCCAAAGCTTGGTGGTTGAAAACAAACCCATTTTGTTACAGTTCTGGAAATGAGAAGTCCAGCATAAAGGGTTTGGATCATTATCAATACCCTCAGCTTTGGCTTCTTGACTTTGACTCCAGCCTCTGTTTCATTATCATACCTACTCCTTGGTGACCAGATCCCTGCGTCTTTCTCTGAAAAGGGCATAGTCAGGGGATAGAGGATCCATCCAGCTCCATCTCTCTTACGGCTCTAGCTGTGATCTTCCATAACTCTCCCCCCATCAGACAGCTGGTACTCCACCAAGGCTTCAGACAGCAGGGGTCTAGTGCGCTTAAGAAGACTAGCCCCCAACAGACTGTCTGCCCCTCCAGCGTGTCCTTCCACCTCTAGGGACCACTAGATTTCCTCAACCCAGTCTCATCTGCCGGTACCCCAGCCTCAGAACAAGCCCACCTGAGAGCCGCCCTTTTTTTCTGAGAGCGCTTCTAAGGACTTCTGCACCAACCTTGGACTTCTATTTTTTTTTTCTGAGACAGGGTTTCTCTCTGGCTTTGGAGCCTGTTCTGGAGCTCGCTCTGTAGACCAGTCTAGCTTCAAACTCACAGAGATCCGCCTGCCTCTGCCTCCCGAGTGCTGGGATTAAAGGCATGCGCCACCACCGCCTGGCAACCTTGGACTTATGATGCAGCTGTTGACTAGATGTCTTGTCCTCTAGTTCGGGCCAACAATTATTTAAATAAAGACCTAGTTTCTCCATTGATGTTGTTTGAAGCTGGGCTTTAGGCTTTCAGTAGTAGTGGTTGCGGTTGCAAGTTCTTCATCGGGGACCTGTCCCCAGAGAGCTCCTGTCAGCGTTATGTATGGTGTGCCTCCGCCCAACACCAGGGCCTGTACCTCCTTTACTGTGTGTGCTTCATTCTGATCCAACTGATCCTTCCTGCCCCTGCCCTGAGTGTGGCTGTCAGTCCAGAGGAACCTGCAAAATCCTACATGAGCTCCCAGTATCCTATCCTGCCTCCCTACCGTGAATGAGTGATTAAGAGCAGCATGCTCAAGGCCATCAGATTCAGGCTACAGTGGCCTTGAAGGGACTGGCAGTTTGGTGGCTAGTGGGGGCAGGTCAGGCATTTCAGAAATAGGAATGAACAAATTTAGCTAGGAAATGGCCCTTTCTTTCCATACATATTCAGGCCTTGACTCCCTGGACAGGGGCAGGGCTTGGGGGATGGGGTGTGGTGGGGTGGGGAGGATAGGCAACCTCTTCCCATATCCCCACTTAGCCTTTGCAGCCACAGGCCTGGTATTCGATCCTGGAGATTGAAACATTCACTCCTGGATGAAGAAAGCTCTTAAGACTCAAGAAGCAAAGGAAATTTGAGACTTGTGAAGCTCGGGAAAGCCTCCTCCCCAAAGGCTGTACAATCAGGAGCCAACTGCTGCAAGAGAGGAGTCTCTGAAATAGCCTTGGGAAGGAACAAGTCCAATGACTCAGCTTTCAGGAGCTGTCACCTACACTGCGGTGGGCTTTTCAGTGACACAGCTTCAAGAGGGTCAAGTGCTCTTACATGCTCCAGTAAGTGACCTCAAGAAAGTCACTGGCTCACCAGCTAGACTTGGATGGGATTCTTTCTTTGGTCTATTGTCTGTGTCCTATGTCAGCTGTGTAGTCATTTTTCATGCCTCCCTAGTGCATGTCACACACTCAGTTGAGTCTTCCCTGGGCTGGAGAAGAGGAAGCCTTTTGTTCTCCAGGCTTGCTCTGGATAATGCAAAGCCAAAGTGCCCTGGGCTGGAAGAATCGTAACAGCTTGGCCATCTTGGGTAGAAGTCCTCTGGAGCTCCACTGGCAAACCCACATAGGTGTTTTGGGGTACCCTGGGATTGGGGTACCCTGGGATTGGGGTACCCTGGGATGGGGTGGATCAACTACCCACCCTCCCCCCTCCCCCACTGTGCTTCTAGCTTGAGTGGCCTAAGACTTGACAAAAAGACCCCCAATCCCTGGTGCCAGCAAATTGATCTTTTTCAAATACGGCCACAGTGTTCTCCAAGTCTTGGGAGACACGTTTCAAACCCTCATTCTACAGCTCTCAGCTCGACATTCATTTCATGTGGGTCATTTCCGTTGGAGGGTTCAGGCTGTTTCCACCCATGCTGGGAGTTTTCCTTCCATCGTGGTACACTGGGAAACCCTATGACTCTCCCTACAGACCTGAATGGGACCAGGTTTTAAGCTTTCCCAGCAGTTGACAAAAGGGGCCACCTCCAGGAAGGCTCAGGACATAACTTTGAGAAAGTTAGTGCATTAGGGCTGGGTACCCCCTGAGTTTTATACCCTCTGGTCTTTCTCTGGGTCTTGGTCTCTCAGGCTACCTGCAGGGAAGCCTTGATATTCCTCTTGTTCCCTGGGGAAAATCATAGAACTTCATTCTACTTAAACAAACCTTTTTTTCTTTTAGACCATGAATTGTAAGCAGATCCAAGACAACGGTGATCCCCATCAACCCAGGCTTGTCCAAGCACTTGGCTGAGGGACCTCAAATATGAGCGGAAATACTGTTGATTTCAGAGTTTGCACAGGGTCTCTAGCTCAGCGAACTATGCTAGTACACAGAAGTCCCTCCCCCACTCGAAAAGCCTCCCTCACCAGAAATACCAGACACGGACAGACAGACAGACAGACAGACAGGCAGGCAGGCAGGCAGGCAGGCAGGCAGGCAGGCAGGCAGGCAGGTAGGCAGGCAGGCAGACACACACACACACACAGACATACACGCACGCGCGCGCGCTCATATCTGAAGATGGCTTACATTCTGGCTTACTCGTTGGTGAGTGTATCCCACCTCTGGCTCAAATCTAGCGTCTTAGCCAATTTTCTAAAGGATTGAAAAGGCTACCAGGTGGGCGCGGTCCCTTTAAGGGCAGGGGGCGTGTGTGGGTCGCTCCGCCCCTCCCCGTCTGTCCTGGGTCCTTAAAGGGGCCGTGCCCCAGGGACCGCAGAGTGAAGCTGGTGGAGGGTGCCTGATCTAACCGCTGCCAGGGGCAGGCGGTACGGCGCACCATGTACACCATCACCAAGGGGCCCAGCAAGCTGGTTGCGCAGCGCCGCACAGGTGCGCAGGGCGGGCGGGCAGGCGGGACGTCCTGACCCCTGGCCCGCGGCGGCTGACGCGCCCTCCGCCCGGCCCGCAGGTCCCACACAGCAGCAGGTAGAGAGCAGACTCAGCGAACTCCTGAAATGCCGGCAGCCCGCGCCGCCGACCGCGCTTCCCGCGCGCGAGCAGTCCTCGGCACAGTATCAGGGACCCTGGCCACTGGCAAGGTGAGCGGGGCCGCCCGGCACGAGGGTGACCTTGGAGAAGGTTGCTGGGGACCACGCGTCCTGGCGGGCAGGGGGCGGGGCGCAGGCGGCTCGCGCGCTCCGGCTCGCTGGCTACTCCTGGGGCCCAGCTGGCGTGCGTGGACCCTAGTGGCCACGTGGGGCCTCGAGGGCTTCCTACCGCTCATGCCTGTCAAGGACCACAGGTACCCAATTGGGATCGAGGGACCTGGCGACCGTGGGCCGCTAACTTGAACCCTTTGGGAAGCGGTCGAGGTCAAAGTTGGGGAAAGTTGCCCAAGGCGCTGGCCCTCAAGGTCTGCAGGCCCTGTCCTTGCAGAAAAAGCGCACGTGTTCCCCTTTGGCCTTATCAGGTCCCTTGCCCTTCACTGACACCCTGGGGCACCGGAGCCCTCCTCCCCAGCCGGTGTCAGGGCCTGTCAGAGCCAACAGTTCCCTGACTTTCCAAACCAGCGGTGTGCCCAAGGCCCCAGGGAAGTTAGCCCTGGCTACTTTGGATTTCAGCTACTGTGACCTGGAAATGATCCCACTCCTTCAAGGCTGAACCTTATACTTCTTTGGCTCAATTTACTGTTTCCTGTGAAACAGGACTTTGCTCCTGATCTCTGCAGGCATGTAGGCTTTTGGGCTCAAGGCTCTGGTATAGGTGGCATGTGACCAGCTAAGGGCCCTAGGCTCTCAGTAGGAGCACAAGTTGAGGATAATCTATCTCTAAGGAGGCCAACAGTTAGACTAACCTCAGCTGGAGAGTAGGTGTGGCAGAGTCTACCCCTCAATCTCTCAGCTACTGGGCTTCAGATGCCATAGGTGGGAGACACCTGTGTGGACTGTATTTAATATTCTGGCAGAGTTGAGGGCTTCCTGCTAGAGAGGCATGTTGGCACCTCTGCTCTATTCTGGATGCTGAGGTTTTTTGTTTGTTTATTTTGTTTTGTTTTTTCTTTCTCTTTTTTCTTTTCTTTTCTTTTTTTTTTTTTTTTTGGTTTTTCGAGACAGTTTCTCTGTGGCTTTGGAGGCTGTCCTGGAACTCGCTCTGTAGACCAGGCTGGCCTCTGCCTCTGCCTCCCGAGTGCTGGGATTAAAGGCGTGTGCCATCACCGCCCCTGGATGTTGAGTTCTTGTTCAAAGGTCTATCGTGTACAGGATGAGCAGGGCCTAGGGGGCTTCCCTATGATATCAGTTTATGCCCTCATTGCCCTTCTGTCTGTGGGAGGACTCTGGTACAGGAGTGTAACCACAAAGTGGTTACCCGGACAGGGAGCCTGGAGCTGGAGTTGCCTTGTTGACCAGCCCATCTTTTACCTGGGAAAACATCCTTTTAAGTCCTCATTGTTGGGTGACAGCAAGGACAGGTTTGTGGCATCCAGGAGGAGGACAAGATAGTGACATTCTCCAGAACTCTGTAAGTTGCAAGGGACACAACACTGGCTATTTACTCTAAACAGGAAGTTAAACTGATGTGGAGTCCTTGAGTCACCCATCAGCGGCCAGTTAAAGCACCTGAAGCCTGAGGGACATTGACTTCAAGTACTTCTGGACTCTGGGAGCTGAGGAGACAGGGCAAGGTGTCCCTCCTACTTCCTCTGAGGTTGCTGGGGCGTTGTTCCTTCCTTGTCCCTGCACTAGTAACTTCCAATAGGGTTTCCACAAATACATCGACATCTAACCTTGCATCTTTTCAAGGCCACCCTTCAAATTCGCCTGTGTCCACCACCTTCCCTGTTTTGTTTTTCCTGGAGCTTTCCTCGGCTACCATCTCTCTCTGGCCAGCTCTAGGAGGAGGGAACATGGGAGGCACTGGTCATCCTCCTGCTGCTCCAATCTTCCAGCTCACTGCATAGTTGGGTATGGGTGCTGCCATGATGATGGTCATATGGTGTCTGTGACAGTCTTTCTCCTGGCAAGAGACAGATGGGAGAGACTCAAGATGAGACCATATGACTATGATTACCTGCCCCCCAGAAGCAGATGGAGGAATGTTCAGGGACTACTAGGCGGAAGAGTTGTGAGCATTGGGGTCAGAATAATGCTAAATCTTGGATTGACCCCCTTCCTTGTGTGACACAGGCAGGAAGTTTCTCTTCCCAGTCTGAAAAATGGATGACCAGTCACTTTGAGGGGGTAGGAGAGTACACGAGAGGAGGTCTGTGGGGCACTATGACCTGGCACTGTGGTCACTGTCTCCAGGAGTGGGTACAGTGCACTCTGGGACTGGTGCCCTTTCCCCTACAGAGGCTTGTCTTACATAACCATGGCCTCCAAGCAGGGGCGGGGCGGGGCTTAGCTTTGGGTCTGTAGCCCTTGCCCTCTGGGGCAGGGCCACCACCTTGATCTATTACTATTCACAGCCCCTGGCTGGGATTTCCATCTGTTAAGAATCAGAGTAAGGGGACTGGAGAGGTGGCTCAGCAGTTAAGAGCACTGACTGCTCTTCCAGAGGACCTGAGTTCGATTCTCAGTACCCACATGGCAGCTCACAACTGTCTCATACTCCTGTTTCAAGGGATCTGATGCCCTCATACAGACATTTATGTAGGCAAAACACCAATGTATAAAAAAAATAAAAATAAATTATTAAAAAATAAAAAGAATCGCCGGGCGTTGGTGGCGCACGCCTTTAATCCCAGCACTCGGGAGGCAGAGGCAGGCGGATCTCTGTGAGTTCGAGACCAGCCTGGTCTACAAGAGCTACTTCCAGGACAGCCTCCAAAGCCACAGAGAAACCCTGCCTCGAAAAACCAAAAAAAAAAAAAAAAAAAAAGAATCAGAGTAAGCCCCAGGTAGGCATGATAGTACACACCTACCTGTATCTTGGTACTTAGGATGATTTCTGGAGTCTATACCCTGCTTCAACAAAACAAAAAATATACATGTCTAGCCCTCAAGTTTTCATCATTTGAACCCTTTTGGGGTGTAGGTGTTTGCAAGCAAAGGGGGGGTTTCCATTAAGAATGCCTTCATGCCCTCTGGTTTACCAAAACCTCAGGTACCCAATGGGTCTGGGAGGAGTCCTGTCTCCTTGTGGTCCCTACCTGCACATCTAAGATTTTCTATAACCACCAGATCCTGCCAGCCCTACTGGCAGGACCCTGTGCCCCTCAAGACCCTCCTCTTTATTTTAGTGCCCCTCTCACCTGAGGAGGAACCCAGAGCGGCGTGGGCCACCTGAGCCCAGGAAGGCGAGCAGGCCTACCGGGACCGCGAGTGCCTGGCGGAGTGGCAGGTGCAGCCCAGGACTCCGGCTCCCACCTCCTACTGTAGGTGCGGCCCTATTCCCTCCATGGCCCCACCCCAGGCTTCATGAGCACAGGGCTTGGCCAGTTGCCACCAGCCAGTCAACTGGGATGGCACATTCTTGCCCTGCCCTGGGCCTGCTTGGCTGGGAGGGGCTCAACCACTCCTCACCCCTGAATATAGAATGCAGCACAGGGCCATGGTGGGGGCATCTCATTCAAATTGCCCCCTTTTTCTTGCCTTGAGGAGTGGACCCTCCCCAGCATTCTGTGCTCATCTCCCTGGGGCCTGGGACCAGCCAGGGAGAGGGAAGGGCAAATCCCGATCCATCCTTGTGTGGTTTGTTTGCCAACAGTGGGGTTGTCCATTGAGGTTACTGGGTCTGTGGGGGCATCTCTAGAATGAAGGGGTGTCTGTACCCGGTGGGTGGGGATGGACTAGAGTTCTGAGAAGGCAGAGGTTAAAACCAGGCTCCTGGAAGCCTGCCTGGCTGGGAGTGCAGAGGAGCACTCTGTGGGTGAGGAGTTAGAGGAGCACCCTGTGGGTGAGGAGTTAGGAGTGCAGAGGAGCACTCTGTGGGTGAGGAGTTAGAGGAGCACTCTGTGGGTAAGGAGTTAGAGGAGCACCCTGTGGGTGAGGAGTTAGGAGTGCAGAGGAGCACTCTGTGGGTGAGGAGTTAGAGGAGCACTCTGTGGGTGAGGAGTTAGGAGTGCAGAGGAGCACCCTGTGGGTGAGGAGTTAGGAGTGCAGAGGAGCACTCTGTGGATGAGGAGTTAGAGGAGCACCCTGTAGGTGAAGAGTTAGAGGAGCACTCTGTGGGTGAGGAGTTAGAGGAGCACCCTGTGGGTGAGGAGTTAGGAGTGCAGAGGAGCACTCTGTGGGTGAGGAGTTAGAGAATCACCCTGTGGGTGAGGAGTTAGGAGTGCAGAGGAGCACTCTGTGGGTGAGGAGTTAGAGGAGCACCCTGTGGGTGAGGAGTTAGGAGTGCAGAGGAGCACTCTGTGGGTGAGGAGTTAGAGGAGCACCCTGTGGGTGAAGAGTTAGAGGAGCACTCTGTGGGTGAGGAGTTAGAGGAGCACTCTGTGGGTGAGGAGTTAGAGGAGCACCCTGTGGGTGAGGAGTTAGAGGAGCACCCTGTGGGTGAGGAGTTAGGAGTGCAGAGGAGCACTCTGTGGGTGAGGAGTTAGAGGAGCACCCTGTGGGTGAGGAGTTAGGAGTGCAGAGGAGCACTCTGTGGGTGAGGAGTTAGAGGAGCACCCTGTGGGTGAGGAGTTAGGAGTGCAGAGGAGCACTCTGTGGGTGAGGAGTTAGAGGAGCACCCTGTGGGTGAGGAGTTAGGAGTGCAGAGGAGCACTCTGGGTGAGGAGTTAGAGGAGCACTCTGTGGGTGAAGAGTTAGAGGAGCACTGTGGGTGAGGAGTTAGAGGAGCACCCTGTGGGTGAGGAGTTAGGAGTGCAGAGGAGTACTCTGTGGGTGAGGAGTTAGGAGTGCAGAGGAGCACTCTGGGTGAGGAGTTAGAGGAGCACTCTGTGGGTGAGGAGTTAGGAGTGCAGAGGTGGAGTTCTCTGTGCTGCCCTGCAAAGGTCTGGTAGGAGAGCTGGGGCTCTTTCTGACGTGCAGTCACCCAACCTTCCCTGGCCCCAGGGGCTACAGGTATGAACTGAGCTGGAGAGAGCTCAGGGTCTGCAGCAGAGAGGCCTTGTCCCACAGCAGCTGAGGGCAGCTGCTCTTTGGTTAAGGAAGGATCTAGTTTGGGTCTGTGCCTGTGCAGGTGCAGTGCGTATCTGAGGCTGCTCTTGAACCCTTCAGAGTAGCTCCTGGACCTGGCTGTGCCAACTGTCTCTCTCTCCTACCCTCTCACAGTCCAGGGCCGAGGCTTGTGTTCAATCGAGTGAATGGCAGGCGGCCCCTCACCACACCCACATCCCTCGAGGGAACCCAAGAGACCTACACACTGGCCCACGAGGAGAACGTCCGATTTGTGTCCGAAGGTAGTAAAGTTCCAGGGGGTGTGTGACTCAGGCCGCAGAGGTCCAGTAGTGTGGGCCTGGCTCTGCCCTGCCCTTTTGCACTATAGCCTGATTCTTAGCAGCCCAAGGGTTAGACTGTTCTTTGACTCTCTGCCTGGTCATGTCTATTCCTTGCTGGGCTGGAGTGGGCACCGGATTCTGGGGTGGGAGGGGTATCAGGCCTGGTTCATTCTAACTGCCCTTCCCCCACAGCCTGGCAGCAGGTAGAGCGACAACTGGGTGGCGGCCCTGCCGATGAGAGTGGCCCACGGCCTGTGCAGTATGTGGAGAGCACTCCTGATCCTCGGCTGCAGAGTGAGTCTTTCCTCAAGCCCTGCATCCCTAGGAGTCCTCTGACCTTGACCTTTCCACACGGTTGTAGCCCTAGGGGGTTGGGGAGGAAAGTTTTGGGCCAGATTCCCCCCTTTTCCACTGAGTGCTACACTTGGAGTCCAGGTTAGGAGCTGTGGTCAGCTGGAGGGCAGAGATGCTGTCCAGTTTGGAAAGCCTCATGACTGCCCAGGATTCGTTCTACCCGCAGACTTTGTACCTATTGACCTGGACGAGTGGTGGGCACAACAGTTCTTGGCTAGAATCACCAACTGTTCCTAACACCTGTCCAGGAAGGAATGCTGCCATAGTGGACCCTTTGCCCGAAGAGGACCATGGTGCGCCGGTCCACCTTGGGCCTGGCTGGGTGCCGGTCACACCTGAAGTGCCAACATTTGGACTTTGCACCTACCTGTTCCCTTGGCTTGGCTGTCCCAAGCTGCCAAAGCCAGAGGCCAAACCTGTCTAACCTCAACAATCCTGCTCACTGTGCCCAGGGGCCAGCCTCAGGGACCAGCTCCTGGGGCTGGCAGAGAGGAGCCCAGGCTAATAAAGTTGAGAAACTGCCTTTTAGAGTGTCAGTGACTTGGGAAACCAGGGGATGTATGTTTGGTCCACCTGTCCACCTCTCTTTCTCAGCCTCAGACTCTAGACTCCCCCAACCCTTTGTAATACTCAGAATTGAACTCAGGACCTCAAGCATATGAGGTATAAGTTCTACCACTGACCTACATCCCTAGCCTTCTGTTCACTACTGCTACTTATTCCTCTTCTTGGCTGACCTGAAATGTTCTGTGTAGACCAGGCTAGCCCATCTGCCTTCTAAATGCTGGTAATAAAGATACGTGCCACCAACCTAGAACTTTTGATCCTCCTGCCTCCCCAGTAGCTGGAATTATAGGCTGGGTTGCAGCATTCCCTTGTAATCACATCTTCTCTACTCTTGAAGTAAATAGCAGGAGTTACAACTTTGTCCAACTCTCCTTTGTTTTTATTTTTGAGATAGGTGGCTGGCCCAGAACTCACAGAGTGCTGGGATTAAAGGCATGCCCTGTCATGCTGGGTTTAACCAGGGTGATGGGGCCCTTGATCAGCTCACTTTGGAAGTACGCAGAACCAGGCTGTCCCATCTGACTCTACTACCTCTTCTTGGCATTTGACAGACACCAAAGTCAGACCCCAAGAGTCAGGTGAGGCTGGCTAGGGTTGTTGCGTTGCATTTATTTTCTCTGCTAATTAAAGAATTAAAAGGCACCGATTGGGGGTGGTGGCGCACGCCTTTAATCCCAACACTTGAGAGGCAGAGGCAGGCGGATCTCTGTGAGTTTAAGGCCTGTCTGGTCTACAGATCTACGAATTCCAAGACAGGCTCTGAAGCTATAGAGAAACCAAGTCTCGATAAAAAAAACAAAAACAAAACAAAAAACAGAATGTAAGAGGCCAGGCAGGAGGAGCTCTAGGTTTGAAGCCAGCCTGGTCCCAGGAATTGAGCGCCAGACTACATAGAGAGGCCCTGTTTTTTAAAAAAGAAGGGACACCAACATAATCTCAAGGACAAAGAGTATCCTCAAATAGGGCTTTGAGAATTTACTAGCCTTTAAAAGAAAAACCCTAGGGTAGGCAAGCTGTAAATCTAATCTGCCTGGGAGGAAGGAAGAACAAAAAGCCTTGCTGTTGTAGATGAGGCCGATAAGGAGGCCAGCCACCTAGCTGTAGGCATCTGTAGAGGGAGGTTGCCCAGGCCTTTACTCCCTGAATTCCACAGGCTGACACCCATGTTCAAACCAGCCTGGTCTACACAGCAAATTCTAGTGCAGCCAAGGCTACATAGATTCTGTCTCAAATAAAAAAGTTGAAAAAGAACAAGAAACCCAACACATTAGTTGAGTTTTAGAAACATACTTAATCCCTGGCCAGAGTCTGAAAGAAAACATCACTCCCCACCCCTCAAAGTGAGGACTCAGAAAGACTGGCAGACCCATCCTAAATTTACAGTGGCTTGACTGCACTAGGGGACAGAGATTCTAAAAAGAAAAAAATGCACTTTATTGTAAGGTGAATCCTAACTACTAGGGCTGGTTCCTAGCCAGGTCCCTGACATAGGATTAACCAGGGGCATGTCTCTACTTAGAGGCAGAGTCCATTTACACAGGGATTGAACTTGAATGGGATCCTAGCCCTAGACACCAGGTGTTGCCTGGTCTCTCAAGCTTGTAGGCCTGACTGGGGGGTATTGGGTATCGAGCGTCTTTGGGTATATGTTGAACTTGAACCTGTGCTGACTGGTTGTTTGGGACCCTAGCCCCAGCGGGCATTGATTGGTAACTTGTTTTCCTAAAGCAGTGAGACCCAGAATAACTGGGTGCCGATCAGGTGCCTCCACAGGGTTGGAAAGCATAGATGAGGCCCAGGGCTGACCGTGGACATGGACAGTACTCATCAACCTCTCCTGCTCACATACAGAAAAAAGGTTCAGTCTCTCAAATGTGGAGGCCTCAGAGAGGGTTAGCGACCACCCCTACTTAAAACAAGTGGCCTGGGGGGCTGGGCGTGGTCGCAGAGGCCCAATCAGGAAGGGACAGCGGTGGGAGTGGCCAGGGCGAGCCTAGAGAGGCCGAGGAACTCTCAAGAGAATGGTGTAGGGGTGTAGGAGGCTGCTAGGCAATCGGGTGTCACGCAGCCACCGGAGTTCCGTGCGTCGCCCTGGCGGAAGTGACGCAACGTTGCCTGGCGGCTGTTGCTAGGCGCCGTGATGCGTGTCTTGCGTAGGACGGCGTCAGCTGAGGCGGGAAGCGCGAGCTGTAGCGCCATGGCCGGAGGTAGCTGTGCGCACCTGGAGCGCTGTCGTCGGGTCTCGCGTCCCGGGAATGCCCGGTCCGAGGTGCCCCCTGCGTCACTGACTATTCCTGGCGCGGAAGCCTGTCCCGCAAGAGGAGGGGGAGGGTCACGGCGCGCCGCCCAAGGCCGGTGCTCTGGCGGCGTCCCTTCTCCAGCAGCTTGGCAGCATCCCTTCCTCAACTTATTCAGACACTTCAGGGTGGATGAGTGGAAACGGTCCAGCAAAGAGGGAGATGTGGCCGTGGTGACGGTACTGGCCGGGGCCTTCCTGCTCCTCAGAAATCTTCTGGTGGGCACTCCTAGTATCTTCCAGCTTTGCGCTGTTCGCAGCTCCTCTCTCTTTGCAGGACAAGGTCCTGAAGAGCGCCGTGTATCGCATCCGTGGGTCTGTCTCTGCTAGCAACTACATCCAGCTCCCTAGAACTAGCACCCAGTCTCTGGGGCTGACTGGGCGGTACCTGTATGTGCTTTTCCGGCCCCTGCCTACCAAGCACTTTGTCATCCACCTGGACGTGTCCACCGAGGTGCTCAGATTGGAAGAAGGGCTGTGTGTTTGTTGAGGCTTATTCTCCTGTAATCTCCTTCTAATGGCCTCGCTCTGCCTCACAGGACGGCCAGGTCATCCGTGTGTCTTTCTCCAGCCTCTTTAAGGAGTTCAAGTCCTCTGCTACATGGCTTCAGTTCCCCTTTGTCTTCGAGAGTAAGACGCCCAGAAGAGGTAGTGACACCTGGTTCAGGAGGGACAGCTTGAAGGCCTAGCATGGGATGGTACAGGCCCAGCTGGGCTTGTGTGTGGCCCGGGGGACGGCTGGGGTCTGGCTGAGAGGGTTGCAACTGTGGAAATGGGGAAATAAAATGGTAGGTGCTGACTGCACCTATTATGCAGACCTGGCAGGTATAGCTCCTTCTAATGCCCGCTGGACCTGCCTGCAACTGGACCTTCGTGACATTCTGATACTCTACCTGAGCCAGCGCTATGGCCACCTCAAGAGCATCAGGCTCTGTGCCAGCCTACTCGTCAGAAACCTCTACACCAGTGATCTGTGCTTTGACCCCGGTAAGGTCCACACTTCATGTCCCATCCTAATCAGAAGACTGGAACCCTCTGTTGGCAGATGAGAGCCATGCACCAGTGCCCCCAGTTCTAGAAAAAGCAATGGGGTGGGCTGGTATTCCAGCAATACACTGACAGATGCTTGATATTGCATCTTGTCTGGGATAGGAAGAGACAGGACAAACTCCCCTTGATCTAGAACAACCCTGATCATTGTAGCTGTCACTGTCACTGAGGCCCGGTGTGTAAAGTCGCCTGTCAACCCTGTGCCTCGAGAAATGGCCTTCCCAGTGCCAAAAGGGGAGAGATGGCATGACCATTACATCCACGTTCGGTGAGCAGTTCTGAACCTCTGGTGGAGAGGGGCCAGGTGTCCTTCAGCCCTAGATACTAATTTTGCCTCTGCCTGTGTTTGCCACCCATGAGATTTCCAAGTTATGACCCAAGAGCACCTTATGAGCAGGCTGAAAAGAACTGCACCTCTCCAGAGGCAGGTAGGCGTGTGGCACTACATGGTGCATAGGGCTTGGTGGGAAAAGGATTGGGGGTCTTGAGAGGGGTTCAGGAGTGTGGAGACCGTAGCTGGTGTGTGCCTGGGGCAGCCTAGAGATAGGTGCAGAGAAGGGCCTAGCTGGTGGCCATCTGAGATTCTAGAACCACATTTAAGGTCTGTGCAAATGGCATCTGACCCCCAAGCTTTCCAGTTGGGAGGGGAGCTGCAGGGCCTGGGGCAGAATGATGGCAGTGTTTGTTGTGTGGTGTCTGTAGAGTGGGTGAGGGGAGCTACCTCTGCTGGTGCCTTGCTACTCCATTCTGGCTCTTCGCTCTGTTGTAATCTTCCTAGGGCATGTGTCACAGCGCCTGCCTCATTCAGCAGTCTTTGGCAAACCTTTGCTGAGCAATAGGTCCTCTGTGGCCCAGATATCTAGTCCCGTATTGGTGAGTGCACTTGGAAAAGGGCTCAGGATTGGTGGCCCTAGGGTGCTGATGATGCATGCTCTGCTACAGCCCTGCAGGGTCCCCTCAGCACCCAGACTCCTTCCAGAAGTCAGCCTGACCTACAAGCATCCAGAGGTCTCCAGCATAGGTGCCACCAGCATCCCTGGCCAACACCCTTCAGCCTGGAATGAGGCCACTGATGCACACACAGTGGTCAGTGGTAGACATGCACTTGCTGACAAATCATCTGGGGTGCCCATGGCCCTCGAGGACCTTGGCTCCTGTAAGGTGAGTGTCCATCTGAAGGCATTTGGGTGTTAGTGAGATGAGGACCCTGAACTGCATTCACAGTGAATGGGCTTCTAATTCTCCTTGCTTTGAGCAAGAGACCTTGCTGATGAATAAAGCGGGGCTTGTTCCTGTCGCCAACTCGAAGGGTCACCCAGATAGTCAAGGAACAGGACATGCGTTTTTAGAGGCTTTACCACTGCAGACAGAAGATTCCTGCTAACAGGAGCCTGCCCCCACTCTCCCACCTTCCACCCCGTACCCAAACTTTTCCTTGAGAGGTAGCACAGGTGGGGCATTTGCAGGGGATGGAGTGACTTCCTCAAATCTCATTTTTGCATTCTCCTATTGCAGCTTTTCCTCCCAGACCCAGTCCTGAGGCTCAAGGGAGTCATCGGTTTTGGGGGTCACAGCACCCAATGGGTGAGGCTTTGAGTCACTTTGAGAATTGGGTGGCATGAGTGAGTTTTTGGAAAGGACAGATTCCTAGTCCTGTCTCTGGTACTTTCTTCCCTGTGGTCCTTGAAAAGCTATGCCCTGCCCACATCTGTTCATTCCTTGTGGACAAATGTAAGTCAGGTCATGGGTGTCCCCCATTCATCTGGCAGTGTCTGACAGGTAATGAATGGCTGGATCAAAGGCTCCCGAAGACCCAATAGCTCTGGATTGCATCTTTTTAAAAAAATTATTTTATGTGTATGAGTGTTAGGCCTGCATGTATATATGTGTCCCAGGAGTGCTGAGGAGGTTAGAAGAGGGCATTGGATACCCTGGAACTGGAGTTGTATAGATAGTGTGAGCTGTCATGTGAGTGCTAGGAACTGAACCCTAGCCCTCTGTAAAAGCAACAAGAGCTTTACACTGCTGAGTCTCCGGCCCCATAAAGATTTATGTGTGGGTGTGGGTGCCTGGACGTACGTATGCTTACTGTGTGTGTGCAGAAGCCCACAGAGATCAGAAAAGGACTTCAGATCCCCTGAACAAGAGTTATGGGCAGTTGTGAGTCACCATGTAGGTGCTTGGCACAGAACTCCTCTTCGAGAGTAGTAAGCCCCCTTTACTTCCCAGCCATCTCTCCAGCTCCAGTTACGTCTTTAGACATCTACAAGTGTGGATCTCTCTGCACCAGAACAGACCTGTTGGCATTGGGTGCGATGTGTAACGTCAGCTCCAGCACACGCAATGGGCTTTGAGGGAAACCGTGTGTGTGTGTGTGTGTGTGTGTGTGTGTGTGTGTGTGTGTGTGTGTGTGTGTGTGTGTGTGTGTGTGCGTGTGTGTGGTGTGTGTGTGTGCGTGTGTGTGTGTGTCTGTGTCTGTGTCTGTGTGTGTGTGTGTGTCTGTGTGCGTGCATGCACTAGCCTCCTCTTCTAAGCAGCCAAGAGGGACTTTGCTAGGTTTCTGTGAGTGACTTGGTTCTTGCCCTCATGTGCTAGGCCCTGTGGACCAAAGATGGCATGGCTGTTGTTTACCCCTGCCATGCAGTCATCATCGTCCTACAGGTTGATACTAGACAGCAGAGATTTTTCCTTGGCCACACAGACAAGGTATATGCCTCTTGGGCCTGGGTGGGGAGAGATGAGCCTACAGGCCATATATACCCTTCCCCTTTTTATACTTCTCCAGGTCTCTGCCCTGGCACTTGATGGGAATGATACACTGCTAGCCTCAGCCCAGGTGCAGCCTCCCAGCATGGTGCGTCTCTGGGACTTCCAGACTGGGGCATGCTTGTCCCTCTTCCGGAGCCCACTGCACACCATCTGCTCCCTCAGGTGTGCTAGCCTTGGGGCGGGGCAGCAGTGGGAGTGGGAGGTGCCCGGAAGTCGCTGACCTCATCTTCCACCTCTACAGCTTCTCAGGCAGTGGGGCGCTCCTCTGCGGTGTGGGCAAGGACAGACACGGAAGGACGGTAATGTGTCAATAAAACTAGCATACTTACTTTGACAGAAAAACAAAAAAACAAAAAACAAAAAACAACGAGTATACTTAGATAGCGAGCTTCATCCAGCCTCTGGTTTCTAAAACTCTTGTCTTTGTTTATTTCTGTTTATTAAAGTAGGGTGTATGCCTTGCTTTAAGATGAGGCCAGAGAGATGACTCACTGGTTAAGAGCACTGGCTATTTTTTCAGAGCCCTCTGGGTTCACTTCCAGTATCAACATGGAGCCTCACAACTGTTTGGATCCCCAGTTCCAGGGGATCCAATGCCTTCTTCTGGCTTCTGTGGGCACTGCACATGCATAGTGCACAGACATACATTTAGATAAACACTGATATACATAAAATAAAAATAATTAAAAAAAAAAAGAGTATCAGGCCAGGCGGTGGCGGCACATGCCTTTGATCCCAGCACTTGGGAGGCAGAGGCAGGCGGATCTCTGTGAGTGTGAGGTTGGTTCCAGGACAGACTCCAAAGCTACACAGAAAAACCCTGTCTCCAAAAAATAAACAAAGAGAGAGAGAGAGAGAGAGAGAGAGAGAGAGAGAGAGAATGTCAGATGGACTGGGTGTGGTGGCACATGGCATATTCCTTTTATTTCATTTTGTTTGAGATAGGGTTTCTCTGTGTAACAGTCCTGGTTGTCCTGGAACTTGTGTGTTGGCCTCAAACTCTGCTTCTAGTGCTGGGCTTAAAGCCCTAATACTGGGGAGGCAGAGGCAGGTTGGCATGTGTCTAGGCCAATGTGGTCTACATAGCAAGCTCCAGGCCAGCCAAAGCTACACTCTAGATCTGTATTTAAATGTCTGCTGTTGTCAGAGTTGTAGGCGTTTAGCTCTGAAGCGACTCAGTGTTTCAATGTATGCTACTTCTGGCTTTTTTCCCCTGAATGCTGGGAATCCAATCCAGGGCCTCACATGTTAGATGATTGCCTTGCCACTGAGATAGATAGACCCAGCCTCAGCCAGGTTCTGTGTTTATTGACAGACAGCTGCAGATGCAGACTTGTTGTCCAGGGACAGATCTCTTAAGTCAGGCGAACGCCTCTGTCTGTTGAGGCGCTGGGGTCACAACTAGTCCTTTCAGTTCAGGACAGGGCCAGGCAGAGATCTCACAGGGCTTGATGTCTGCAACTGGAGTTCATGGTGGGTTTGTTGCAGGTGGTGGTGGCCTGGGGCACAGACCAGGTGGGCCCTGGCGGCGAGGTAGTGGTTCTCGCAAAGGTGCATACTGACTTTGATATTCAGGCCTTCCGGATTGCCTTTTTTGATGAAACCAGGTGATGTGGCCAGGCTGTATGGTACTGGGACAGGGTTTATCGGGCCTTGAGCCCCTCTGCTCCACATTACTTACTCCTCCATGCCTACAGGATGGCATCATGTGGTAGGGGCAGTGTGCGACTGTGGCGACTGCGGGGTGGTGCCCTGCGCTCCTGTGCTGTGGACCTAGGGGAGTACTGTGCACTGGAGCTCACTGACCTTGCCTTTGCACCGGCCGGGGATGGCCGCCTGGCACCCTCGGCAGGCGTTCTGTGAGTCCCTGCCTTTGTTGTCCTCAGTCCACCCCTGTACCTTGGGCACCCTTCCTCACCTGTCGCCTTCCTTGGCAGCTTTGTTTGTAGCCAGAGTGGCCACATCCTGGAGGTTGACCATCAGCGCATGGCTGTGCAGCACATCCGCCGCTTGCTGCCCACGCAGTCTCCTGGTGCTCCGCTCACGGAGAAGCCGAGCTTCAGCTTGGGTAGGCGTCACCCATCCCTGGGGGAGGTGACATCACGTTGAGGTGCTGATGCCTGCCCTTTCCAGGGTCTGGCATTGCCATCAGCAGCCTCAGCATCGCTACTGCCACATGTGTCGTGGGCTCTGAGGATGGCTACCTGCGACTCTGGCCCCTGGACTTCTCCTCAGTGCTCCTAGAGGCCGGTGAGGCTGCAGATGTCTATCTATCCTAGCTTGGGGAGAACTGACCCTGCCTTAGGGGAGGTTGGGATCCTCTGCTTTTGGGAACACTATTCTTGTTGTGAGGTCAGGGGCTGTCCTGAGCCTGGCTGCCTAGCAATACCAGTGCTAGCTGCAGGCTGGTTTCACGGGGGTTCTGGGGCAGTAGCTAGTGGGCAGGATACTCTCAAAACCCTGGAGACTGTGGCAGCAACAGAACATGTGGTCTGTGTTCTGGGGACCTCAGTGCATAGAGTGGTATGAGTTTCCTGGAGTTAGTTCTAGAACTTGCAGGGCCCCAGAGGCTGTTAACTCATCCTTCCCACAGAACACGACGGCCCTGTCAGTTCAGTCTCCTTCAGTCCCGATGGCCTGCGTGTGCTGTCCACCACTACTTCAGGTCACCTGGGTTTCCTGGACGTCCTGTCCCGGGAATATACTGTGCTGACACGCTCCCACATGGCTCCAGTGCTGGCACTTTCTACAGAACAAAACCGGGGACAGATGGCCACTGTGTCCCTTGACCATACTGTTCGAATCTGGGACCTCGATACCCTCCAACAGGTGGGGAGTGGCAAAAGGCAGACAGAAGATTGGTCCAGATGCCATATCAAAATTTATGGGCAGGGGACCCGTAGGGAATTTGGTCCTCCCAGCCCTGTCTGGAACTTAGTGTTAAAATCACATAGATTACTCCTGTCTTGTGTGTTCTCTTGGCCCCTTCCCGCCCTCCATGGTGGTCTTTTCCCTCTAGCTGTACGACTTCTCGTCCTCTAAAGAAACCCCTAGTGCCGTTGCTTTCCACCCCACATTGCCAAACTTCTTCTGTGGCTTCAGCAGTGGGGCTGTGCGCTCCTTCAGCTTGGAGAACTCTGGAGTCCTGGTAGAACACACGTGAGTGCCCAGGGAACCGGGGCTTATAGACACTAGCAGTAAATGTGGAAGCTGAGGAGCTATGTGGGATCCCAAGTGGGAAGGACCCTTTGCTGGAAAGCCCGTGCCTCCATGAACCCCATCTTAGCTCCAAGGACCAAGGTCAGTGAGTGTCCCGTGTGTGGTGCAGGCGTCACCGAGGGACTATCACCAGCCTGGTCATCACACCTGACGGCAGATTCCTGTTCAGCTCCTGCTCTCAGGGCTCCCTGGTCCAGTACAGCTGTGCTGTTTCCCGATGCTGCGTCCTGCGTGTGACAGGTCAGGCTCCGAACCACTCACACTGCTTCCAAGGCACTGCAGAAGCCTGTCTTAGTTAGCTTTCTATTGCTGTGATAAAAGACCATGACCAAAAGCAACTTGGGAAGAAAGGCTTTATTCCACCCAGGGAAATCAAGGCAGGAACTTGAAGGTAGAAACTGAAGCAATGCTATGAAGGAGACCTACTTACTGTCTTGGTCCCTTGTTCATCCTGCTTTTTCACACAACCCAGGACCATCAGTCATTATTCAAGAAAATGTTCCACTGGGGGTGGTGGTGCAAGCCTTTAATCCCAGCACTGAGGAGGCAGAGGCAGGCAGATCTCTGTGAATTCGAGACCAGCCTGGTCTACAGAGAGAGTTCCAGGACAGCCTCCAAAGCTACACAGAGAAACCCTATCTCAAAAACCAAAACAAAAACAAACAAACAAACAAACAAACAAAAAAACAAATGGAAAAAAGGAAGGAAGGAAGAGAAAATGTCCCCCACAGATTTGCCTATAAAATCTGTCAGAAGAATTTTCTCATTTGAAGTTCCCTTTTCCCAGATGACCCTTGCTGTGATGTTTACAAAAATATTTAACCAGAGCAGGGCTATCACCTCCACATCCAGGACCTATGTTATGCCATGTGCCTCCCACCAAGGAAGGGTCTCTGAACCCTCCTCACAAGCCAAGGGTCAGTAAGGGTCTGTGTCTGCTCTGCTGTGGAAGGTGGGCAGCCTGGGCACTGGGAAAATGATTGGGAGAGTCCCGTTCAAAGGGCATCTATGCCTCTGGTGATCCACCTTGGCTTATGCCTGCCAAGTGGTCATGTGATCATGGCCTGTGAGAACTGGTGAACTCAAGTGCAAGTTCTGTGGAAGCTGTAGAGGGCCATTGTACGCTGCAGGGGAGGTGGACTGAATGTATCCTGTCACGCCTGCTGACCCACTGCCCTTGCTGCTACAGCCAACATGGTTTGTCAGGATGGCCGCCCCAACCCCAATATTCTGGCAGTCAGTGGAGACAGCTGCCGGCTGGCCTTTGTGGGCCCCTCTAAGTGCATGGTGACAGTCATGGAGTCAGACTCCTTGGATGAGGTGAGTGTGGGGCCTCCTAGGTCAGGGGTTCTGCCTGGCTAGATATAGAGCATAAAGTGGGCCAGAAGGAGGTAAGAGGCTGCAATTGCTCAGGAGCAGTCCCAGGCCTATCCGCCATGCTAAAGGGGTCCTGGGCTCACCATGCTCTCCAGAGTTCAGCTTCCTATGTGAGGGTTGTGTCTGGATACCCAGGTGGGTACTCCTGAAGCCACTTCCCTCCCAAGCTCTGGGTGGTGCCTGCTAAACCTGGAGTTGGAGGCTAGTGGTCACTTGTCCCCCAGCTACTACACGTTGATGTTAGCACCCTCAACCTGGCCAGCAACCACCTGGACTGGGCTGTGGCTGTCTGCTTCAGTCCTGGGGACTCAAACCATCTGCTGGTGTCCACATCCTCCAACAAGGTTGTGGTACTGGATGCTGTGTCGGGACACACTCTCCGGAAGGTGAGTCATGGGACAACAGGCAGCTGGCCTGCTGACCCTTCCCTGTTCCTGCAGCCCTGCCCCCAGTGCCCACTTTGAGAATACTTCCTTCTAGTTTTCCAGTGTCCGCTCCAGAGCCTGCTCCTCCCTGGCTCTTAGTGGGGATGCGCGTTTGCTGCTGGCAGCCGCTGGCCGGACCATTACAGTGTGGGATTATCCAACACAGCCAAACTCCAGCTGCCAGGTATGTGCTGTGGGCAACAAGTGGGTGTGGCTCTGCATAGCTGACTGAGGAGACCCCTGGAGGACCAAGTGAGGGAAGGCAGGGACGAGAAGGATGGAAGGTGATGTGCAGAACCTTCTACCTGCTGAGGCCAAACGCTACCTGGGGATACCTAGATACTGGGAGCACAGAATCCTGGACATGCTCAGGGACCCTGTATGTGACACTTGCTGTCCCTAGGTTTACATTGGCCACTCAGAGCCTGTGCGTGTTGTAGCCTTCACACCTGATCAGCAGCAGGTCCTCAGCGTGGGGGATGCCATCTTCCTCTGGGATGTTCTGGCCACTTCTGAGAGGCAAGTATCCACTCTTCACCATGTCTGCATGGGCCTTTTGCTGACCAGCCTCTAACACCTTTTCTTGTTCTCAGTGACCAAAGTGAACCTGGGGTGCCCCCAGTCCATGAGGCCGGTGAGTGACCCAGCTTAGCTGGAAGAAGAGATTATAGCAGTGATAGTTGGTGTGAAGCTGGCACTGGGTTGGGCAGGTGACTCCATGTCCTCTCCCATGCCTGATTGCCTGATGTGTCTGTCATCACCACAGAGACTGCCTCCCTAATAGACAGATCTGATATGCTCAGCCCTGATAATGGCCTTTCTATCTCTAGACTCCAGTGTAGGACAGCTGGAGGACCTGGCATCTGGGGCCAGTGGACTCCCTCGGCTGCAAGTACCCATACCATCTCAGGCATCACCACCCACATTGAGTATCCATGACAGGCCCCTTGAAGACAGCACTGGTAAGGGTTGGGGTCCTGGGCAGGTCTGCGTGCATGGGCTCAGTGTGTGCCTTGGTGCTGATTCTGGGGTGGTGTCAGGTAGCTGTTTTCTTTTAAGACAGGGTCTCACTATGTTGCTCTGTAGACCAGGTGACCTCGAGCTCCCTGAGATATGCTTGTTGGGATGAAAGGCGTGCACCACCATGTCTGTTTCCCTTTCTTGTTGGCTCTAATCCTAGGCACCTTCTCCACATCGGATGAAGAAGGACTCTGTGAGGAGAGCCATGTCTCTGAGGCATTTCTGCAAGCCCAGGCGCCGATCCCACCTGTGCTTGTGGAGAGGGAGGCCAGTGGGGCTGGGGATGGCCCAGGGCGGGCTGCAAAGGGCTCTTGGGCACCAGCTGCAGTTCCTTTTCGTCCCAGCCAGACGGGTAAGCAGGTGGTCAGGGCAGTTTGGGGGCTTGTAGTAATCTTTCTTCAGAGATGAATTGAGGTCACCTCCAGGACTCTGGGGATCTTGGTATACCTGCAGTGGGTGGAACACAGCTCAGCCTAGCAGGGTTGGGGGGCTTTGTGTCTGGGGAGGGGTCTCAGATGGTAGTAGGCAGTTCAGTGTCCTATGACCTCTTCTCCTGTCAGGTGAATGGAGCAGCCTTCGGAGAGTGAAGACTGGACTCCCAACCCGTCCGGATTCTTACAAGCACTTCACAGCTCGATACAAGGCCCCTACACGGGTCAAGGTTGGCAGCATTTCATGTTGCCACTCGAGGGGTTTCTGAGAGTACTCCTTTCTGGTGAACATGGGTCTCCTCAACCTTCCCCAGGGTCTCTTTTAGGTCTTGCTCCCAGAGGGGTAGCTTTCACTCCATCCTGCACCCACACATTGTCCACCCTGCACCCACATATACTCAAGCTGCTGGTGCTTTGTTGATCCTGCCTCTCTCCAGTGCTGCCCCTCCCTGCCCCCTCCACACTCCAGGAAGATCATCCTATGGCTTCCATGTGTCCCACCTGTCTCCCTGTTTATACCCTAGGTTCCTTACCTGACTGCTGTGCATCTCTAATCAGTTTACCTGCGTAGTCTTGGGGCCAGCTGTGCTGATACCAGCTTTCTGGGTCTGCTTCTTTGTAGAGTGTCTCCTTCCCTCCCGTTGGCAGGGAGCAGCTGCTACTGAAGGCCGTGGTGGGCTACAATGGGAATGGGCGGGCCAACATGGTCTGGAGGCCTGATACAGGTAGAGTTGTTACAGTGGCAGTTTCATCCTCTAGGGCAGGTCCTCCGTAGCGAATGAACACTGGATGTCAGTTGAAGCTTCTAGAGTGCAGAGCACTGGCACATGCCCTTGTTATGCCAGGGCCCCATGAAGTCTGCCTGCTAGCAGTGACAGGGACATTGGCATTTTCCTTGCCTACAGGCTTCTTTGCCTACACATGTGGTCGACTGGTTGTGGTGGAGGACCTGCATTCTGGTACCCAGCGGCACTGGCTTGGCCATCCCCAGGAGATTTCTACTCTGGCACTCAACCAGGATGGCCAGGTGCATTCCCTACCCATGTACACGGCACAGTGTACAGCAGAGCCTGGTTCTAGCTCAGTATGAAGGGCACCGTCCCAGCTTCTCCTCCATTCAGCAAGGGCAGGCATACATAGCTACCTTCCTCCACTGACCACTTACCCTCCTGCTTGCAGGTCTTGGCCTCTGCCTCCTGCTGTGGCAACACAGCTACCCGCTGCCAGATCCGCATTTGGGATGTTCCCACGGGCCTCTGCCAGCACCTCCTTTCCCACCATGACACAGCTATACAAGCTCTGGCCTTCTCACCAGATGATGAGTTCCTTGTGACACTGGGTAGGTGGGCTTGGGCAGGCACAGGAGCTCTGGTGGCTGGACTGTGTCTGACATCGTTGTTTTGTGTCCCCAGGGGACTATGCTGACCTCACCGTTGCCCTCTGGAGCATGGCCACCTATGAACTCCTGTCATGCACTCGCCTCCCAGAGCCTGTGCATGGTGTGGCCTTCAACCCCTGGGATGCCAATGAGCTCATCAGTGTGGGCACAAGTGCCATTACCTTCTGGCTCCTGCAGCACAGTGGGACAGACACCAGCTTTCAGGTATCAGACTGATGACTGAGGTGTTTCTTTTTTTTTTTCAATTTTTATTTTATGTGCATTAGTGTTTTACCTTCGTGTATGTCTGTGTGAGGTTGTCAGATCCCCTGGAACTTGAATTACAGACAGTTGTGAGCTTCCATGTGTTTGCTGGGAATTGAACCCAGGGCCTTTGGAAGAGCAGCCAGTAATCTTAACTACTGAGCCATCTCTTCAGCCTTAATGTGTTTCATGGGCAACTTCAAATGATGGAATCTGACTGCCTCAGGACATCATTCACCCACAGCCACCCTTGTGCTCTGTCAGGTACACCGGGAACCAGTCCCTGAAGAATTGGGGGTATCCGAGTTGACGTCACTCTGCTATGGGGCCAGCCCCCTGCTCTACTGTGGCTCCAGCTCTGGCCAGGTCTGTGTCTGGGACACTGGCACTGGCCGCTGCTTCCTGTCCTGGGAGGCCGATGAAGGCGAGATTGGTAGGTGCCCAACAACTTCTGTAGCTCTCCAACTGTACTAGCTGTTGCAAGCTGGGGCGGGGGGGGGGGGCCGGGGGGCATCTCATACTCACCCTGTCTTCTAGGAGTGCTGCTGTGCTCGGGCTCAAGATTGGTCAGTGGCAGTAACACAAGAAGGCTACGCCTTTGGGCTGTGGGGGTCGTGCCAGAGCTGAGGCGCAAGGGCTCGAGTGCCAGGTGAGCTGCCATGGGCCTCTGTCCTGCACCTTTCCCTTGGGTTTTGGCAGCAAAGCCTTAAGTCCTTGATGGTTCCTGCAAGCCAGCACTGCTGTAGCACAGCTCCTAAGTGAAAGCTGCCCTACATACCTGTCATAGCTGGTCCCTCCTTGAGAACACACGCACGCATAGCATGGGCCTTGCAGGCTACAGACCAAGAAGAGATGGGCTTGAAGCCCCTGGGCTCTTAGGGTCTTGGTTCCTTTACCCATGAGAGCACAGCACCAGCTGGCTGCTGTTTCCCCACCACCTGGCATACTCAGCTGGCTTGTGTCTCCAGCCTCAAGACCCCTTTCTCTATTCTTTCAGATCCAGTTCTGTTTTCATGGAGCGTGAGCTGACCCTGGATGGGGCTGTTGTGAGTGCCAGCTTTGACAGTGGCATGGACATGGGTGTAGTGGGCACCACAGCTGGCACGCTCTGGTATATCAGCTGGACAGAGGGCACTAGCACCCGCCTCATCAGTGGCCACAGGAGCAAGGTGAGCCTGCTGGGATGTTAAGGAAGACAGGGTTTCCACCCCAGGCAGGGTAGGCTATGGTAGCAACCCACTTACTACCCTCCTCTTCCATCCTAATCATCCTGTCTTCAGCTCATAGTAATACTTAGGGAGACTCAGGTGGGCCCTCCAGGCATTGCATATATCTGTTAGGGTCCTGACTGGCTCTGCAGCGTTCCTAGATCCTTGCTAGTGTTCCTGTTTTACTTTTCTTTCTTGTAACTTGTTAAGGATGCACATTACTTGCTTAGCAAGCACTTCCCACTGGCTGCCTTTGCTGACATCATTAGGGTACTACTTTGGAATCCAGTTGGCAGAAGGCCCCAGCAGGTTCTGGTTGGATCTGCTCAGATGCAGTTAGAACTGGTCTGGATGTTTCAGGTGTGGTCATATATAGGGCCAGGCCAGTCAGTTGATGGGAGTATCTGGATGTATTCATGCCTGACAGTCATGTGATAGATTGTGCATGTGGCCTGTATCGGGCTCCCTTCACTGTCCATCAGATTTCTCTCCCACACAAGTTTGGGTCTTGAGCCGCTGAACTGTGCTGGCAGTCCTGATTGTTTTCCAGTACTAAGGTTTGATAGGAGTTCCAGACCCAGAAGCCATGATATGAACATCATGAGCCCACCGTTTGTCAGCTGAATGGAGCTAGACATGAGACCCAGGACCCCCGAGCAGCTCTTAGCCTTCAGTTTCCTCCAGGAGATGTCATGCATCAGTTTGTCATTGCATCGTGGCATCTGTGCTACCTTCCTCCAAAAATCCTGATTCTCAGTGGTGCCCATAAGATACACACCTGTTTTCTCCATCAAGACATTCAACAGCCTGAAGGAAAAAAAAAGCTGCAAAGCCAATCATGTCACAAGTACTGGAGACAGCCAAGTTCTTGTGCTTTTGCTTTCAGTCTGTAGCCTACCAGAAACACTTGGTCACTTTATATATTTTAGGTTCTGTCAATGTTTCCCATGGGTTTCCAAGTCCTGCCTACTGATAGGGTCATCCCCAGGTATAAGGAAATAGCATGTACCTCCACATGGAGGTGGTTGGGCCAAGTAGGCTTGGGCAGAGGACAGATGTTCCTCTGTGGGTAGCCTGGTCCTGGAGACCAGGTAGGAAGGGCCCATCTGGGCATCCCCTCATCCATACTGGGATCCCACAGGTAAACGAGGTGGTCTTCAGCCCCAGCGAGTCTCACTGTGCCACCTGCGGTGAGGATGGGAGTGTGAGGGTGTGGTCTTTGGCCAGCATGGAGCTGGTGATCCAGTTCCAAGTGCTGAACCAGGTAGGTGGGGAGTTCTGGGGGGCAGACTTAGTGTATGCTCAAAGCAGAGCCCAGGTCATGTACTATGCTCCCATGGGCTGAAGCTGATGCCTTTGTCACCTCCCTGGGGAAAATGCTGATTTTTCCCCACCATGGGACACTAGAGCTGCCTCTGCCTTGCGTGGACCCCCCATCCTGTGGACGCCCAGAACAGCAGCAGGTGGTGGCAGGCTACAGTGATGGCACACTTCGAGTCTTCAGCATCTCTCGTACTGCAATGGAGCTCAAGATGCACCCCCACCGGACTGCTCTGACAGCCGTTGCCTTCTCCACTGATGGTGAGGAGATGGGGCCACAGAGACTGATGTGCCAGCCTCATCTGGCCCACATCACACTCTAGGACATGGGCTAGCCTCACAGGGTGGCAACATAGTCTCCATCTGGCACAGGTCAGACCATCCTATCTGGAGACAAGGATGGGCTTGTGGCTATAAGCCACCCCTGCACAGGAATGACCTTCCGTGTACTCAGTGACCACCGGGGTGCTCCAATCTCTGCTATCCAGAGCACAAGCAAAGAGGTAAGGCAACCTCATGTGATGGTGTGGAGAGGTCTGGGTGCTGTGGGCAGTTGGCAGGTTCTCATATCCTTCATTTCTCCCAGTATGGAGACCTAGGGCTAGAGGGTGCAGACCTGTGGCTGGCTGCAAGTGCAGACCAGCGGGTCAGTGTCTGGGTCTCTGACTGGCTCCGGGACCGCTGTGAGCTCCTGGAGTGGTTGAGCTTTCCTGCACCTGCCACCTCGGAGGTAAGAGTCCCAGGGGCATGTGGGTGGGGATTGCGACCTGCACAACTCAACATACTATTTCTCCCAGGCTGTAGGCCTCCTGCCCCCCTCTCTTGCTGCCTTCTGCCCTTGGGATAGGGCGATACTGGTGTGCGTAGGCCTTGGTGCACATGAAGAGGTGGTCTTCTACAGCCTCCGCCAGAAGCAGGTTTGTGCATTCATGATACATGCTGCATTGTAGGTAGGCATCCAGGGCTGCTCATCACAGGGTGATAAGGTCATGGAGTCTGGGCTGTGTCCCTAGTGGGAGTCCCCAATATCTGTCACGCTGTCTGCTGTCCTACAGGTGGTACAGAAGACACCGCTGCCCTTCTTTGCCATGTCCTTGAGCCTGTCCCCAGGAGCCCAGCTCATGGTGGTTGGCTTTGCTGGTGAGTGCTGGTAGACACATTTGTACTGTTTGGGGGACTGACTAACTGGCCCACCCACTCTTCATCTCTGTGCCTGGGGGCTTCCTCTCTTTGAAGAGTGTGGAGATGTAGCCCCAAAGAGGGCCTAAGCTCGAAGGCAAGGTGCAAGTTACCAACCAACTGCAGCACCTGCGCTGAGGCACATGGGGCAGCTTTGATGGCCTTCAGCCATAGCAGGTTGGGAAGACAGAGATTGAGCATGGGCTTTGACTCCTCAGCAAGATTCCCTGGTGCTAGCACTGAGTCAGGCCGGGGGCACAAGAGGATTGGGTGTCCCTCTGGGTGCTGCCTGGCCCTCTCATCCTGTCATCTACCCACAGAATGCATGCTGAGGCTCCTAGACTGTGTGTCAGGGAGTGCCCAGGACTTTGAAGGCCATGATGACTCAGTACACCTGTGTAGGTTCACCCCATCTGGCAGACTGCTCTTCACAGCTGCTCACAATGAGATCCTGGTGTGGGAAGTCACCAGCCCCTGAACTTTTGCTAGGAACAGGCAGAAAAGCCAGACTGTGGATTGCTGTGTGCTGAGCCAGGATGGCTGGGACAGGCTTCAGAACTACACCATTTTGCATGTGGGTGACCTGAAAACATTTAAGGAAGCTGAAGGTGTGGCAATGTCTTAGAGTGTGTGAGGACAAGGATTTGATCCGCAGAACCATTCATTCCTCCCTGACAGACAAAAAACTTAGCATACTGGGAAGGTTTTTCAGATGAAGGTTGTTTTATTGTTTTTATTATGTACAGTTTAAATAAAATCTGGCATTTGCTATGTTGACACATTGTTTTATTATTGCTCCATAAATTACATCTCTGCATCACTTCTGTCCTGAGCTCAGTCTTTGCCCCTACCCCCCAATCCTGTCGTTTGTTTAGCCTTTCTCGCCACTGGCCTGTCCACCTGAGGAGCTCGTTGGGTCCAACAGAACTGGCTGCATCACCTGCAGCATTAGGAGCATCCATGTGGTGGCGCCGACGCGTAGTTTAACCAGTAGCTGGAGCTGCGCGGGCGGGACCGGAAGTTTGGATGAGGGCGGGATTAGAGACAGGAAGTGTGGGGGCTTGAGCGGGTTGAAGGAGAGGGTTGGGTTGGGGTTGGGTATAGTTGGTCCATTTTGGGCCGGGAGGGGTGGTATTTGGACGCTGCTGCGGGCGGCAGCCATGCGGCGCGACGTGCGCATTCTGCTGCTAGGCGAGGGTAGGCTCCGGGACCGCGGGCAGACGGGTAGGGTCGCTGTGACCTCGGCCATGCTCCTGACTACTGTTCCCTCTCTGCGCACAGCCCAGGTCGGGAAGACTTCTCTGATCCTGTCGCTGGTCGGCGAGGAGTTTCCCGAGGAGGTGTGCCAGCCGGACTGGACACTCGGGGAGGATGCGAGGCTCTGGGCGGCCGGGCTCCGCAGTCAATCCCGACCCACCTGTTGCAGGTCCCTGCCCGCGCGGAGGAGATAACCATCCCCGCCGACGTCACCCCGGAGAAGGTGCCCACTCACATCGTGGATTACTCAGGTATCTCCAAGTACTGCCCCCTCAGCCGGTGTGTATTGGGCCTTCAGCCGGTCTGCAGCGAGCCAAGCAGCCTCTCTGCATGGCTTTCTCTTTCCTTCTAGAAGCGGAGCAGACAGAGGAGGAACTTCAGGAGGAGATCCACAAGGTACGTAGAGATCCGGAGGGCCCGTGGGTACTGAGCCCCATTCATTGGTCCTAACTTGCTGCCACCTAGTCTTAATCGGCTTCTTTTGCGGAGCTGGATTAGGTGACAGGCTGTGCTTGATTGACCCTGATAATTCTGCTGTGACCTTCAGCACTGAATGTTATTGGCTTTCCCATCTCAAAGCTTTCTGGGAGCCAGGACTGGTCCAGTGCCTCCATTAGTGCTCAGGGAGAGAAGGGACCTCCCTTCTTTGTCCTTCCCAGGGTCTAAGGGGAGCACATACATGTGTCCTTCACTGCTTCAACTTAAACACTATACTCCCTTTCTCCTACCAGTCTACTGCCTGGCTCCCCAGGCTGTGGTGGATGCCGTCTTAATTAGGGGTTAGCTGTTGCCGGAGTTACCCGTGTTCCTAAATGCAGTCCTTCGGCCTCTGTGTCCTGTGGGTGCAGGCAGGGTCTCCTCGCTCTCGTCCGCAGCGCCCTTGCTGCTTGTACTGAGCTACAGAGACTCTGGTCACGACTGTACCCTGTGTGTGGTGGGTGTGTCCTAAGCACACAGGACAAAGACGTGCTGACTAGAGCCGTGGTGCTAGTGTCTGGCGTCTCTTAGGGAGTGCTGGCAGGGAGAGGCTTGTCTGGTAAAGGTGGGCTTCCCAGTCTTCATGGCCCATCCTGCTGTGAGCACCTGGGATCTGCTGGAGTGACCCATGCTGCTTATAGCGAGCAGGCAGCCTCTGGTCACCCTGTGTCTTGCTTTCCCTTAGGCCAATGTAGTGTGTGTGGTGTACGATGTGTCTGAGGAAGCCACCATTGAGAAGGTGAGCAAGAGGGGAGCTCCTTGTCCATCTCAGCCCCTGCTGCTAGTGCCTGACCTAGCTGGCAGTTGACCTGGGCAGAACGTAGTGGCTCTGGTTCCTCAGTCCTCACTCCCAGCTTCATCTCTGTTGAGCCCCCTACCTTTGAGCTAGGGACTGCTTGGGGAGATTGCAGCTGTTGGGATCAGACAAGTCCCTATCTGTCATCCTCAGTCTCCCAGCAGCTTCATCCACAGGACCACAGTTGCCTTCCAACTCTGCTCCACTCGTAAAGCTTGCTTAGCCTCAGGTAGGGGAGCATGTGTGCATTCTTCCCTCACATTTGGACTCTCTCTTTCAGATCCGAACCAAGTGGATCCCCCTGGTGAATGGCAGGACTGCAACAGGGCCCAGGTGACCAGCAGGGCCTCAGCTAGGGGGACTATACCCCACCTGCTCCCCATCCCTGGTGATCATGGCCTCTCTCCCAGGTTGCCCATCATCCTGGTAGGCAATAAGTCAGACCTGCGACCAGGGAGTACCATGGAGGCTGTGCTACCCATCATGAGCCAGTTTCCTGAGATAGAGACCTGTGTAGAGGTGAGCAGGGAGATTGAAAAGGGCTGTGTTAAGACCCTACAGCAGCTCCCTAGGTCTGTCTTGGATCCCTCCTTGATTCTGTCCCCATCCTTGTCCAGTGTTCAGCCAAGCACTTGAGGAATATCTCAGAACTGTTCTACTATGCCCAGAAGGCTGTTTTGCACCCCACGGCCCCCCTTTATGATCCTGAGACCAAACAGGTGAGTAGCAGGTGAGGGCCACACACTTCCTTCCCCAAGTCTCATCCCACGGTGCATGGATAAGGAGAGCAAATGAATGGGAGCGCTGGCAGGGTGAACAGGAAAAGGGCCACTTGGTGTTGTATCCCCGCAGCTAAGACCCGCGTGCGTCCAGGCTCTCACACGCATCTTCAGACTCTCGGATCAGGACCTAGACCAGGCACTCAGCGATGAGGAGCTCAATGCCTTCCAGGTGTGGTCCTACCCCAAGACCCTAGCTGCCCTCATAAGAGTACTCACGGGCAGCTGACTGATCCGAAACACTTTCTTACCGGAGGCAGAAGTCCTGCTTTGGCCATCCCCTGGCCCCACAGGCCCTAGATGACGTGAAGAGGGTAGTGTGCAAGAATGTGGCAGGTGGCGTACAGGACAGCCAGCTGACCCTGGAAGGTGAGGCAGACATCACCTTGGGCTCTGATGTGTGGGGAGGGGCTGGGCTGAGTGCTAGTCCTCCACTTTTTCACAGGCTTCCTCTTCCTGAACACACTCTTCATCCAGCGTGGCCGTCATGAGACCACGTGGACCATCCTGCGGCGCTTTGGTTACAGTGACTCACTGGAGCTGACGCCTGACTACCTCTGCCCACCGTGAGTTGCAAGCGGGTGGGCAGTGGGGCTTATACTCTTGGGGTGGATCCTGCTCACTGGGACTGTCTGGGATTGGGGCCTTCAGCATTGACTTCCTATTGGATCTGTCTTGATCTTGTGACCTGGGGACTCCAGCTTGGCCTCTCAACACACACTCATTGCCTAGCCCCTGCCATGTGACCAGAGGGTTCTGTTGGGGTGCCTGACTGCCCAGGCAGGTCCTGCGTTGTGATATTTGAAATGCACTAGACTGCCTCTCACATCCCCACAGGCTCCATGTGCCCCCTGGCTGCAGCACAGAGCTCAACCACCGTGGCTACCAGTTTGTGCAGCGGGTATTTGAGAAGCATGACCAGGTGAGCACCACTACCTCACCTGCCCCTCGACACACCCCAAGCACATGTCACCACAGCCCCTCTGCCTATAGGACCATGATGGTGCCCTCTCATCCTCGGAGCTACAGAATCTCTTCAGTGTATTCTCAGTGGCTCCCTGGGGCCCCAAACTCCCATACACAGTCCCCACTCAGGCTGGCCGGCTGACCTTACATGGCTATCTCTGCCAATGGACGTAAGTACTGTCTGCACCTGTGTGTCTGTTCCTACCCACCCTGGCCTTACTCCCCTTCGCACTGTGCCTCTCTTTACCCCAGCCTGGTGACCTACCTAGATGTCCAGCAATGCCTTGCACACCTTGGCTACCTGGGCTACCCCACCCTCTGTGAGCAGGACTCCCAAGCACAGGCCATCACAGGTGGGTAGCAACTTTTTTGGTCCCTGGACCCAGCTCCTCCTCAGTGGCCAACCCCCTCATGTGAGCTCTTTACAGTTACCCGTGAAAAGAGGCTGGACCAGGAGAAAGGGCAGACACAGCGCAGTGTTCTTCTGTGTAAGGTGTTGGGAGCCCAAGGAGTGGGCAAGTCAGCCTTCTTACAAGCCTTCCTTGGCCACAGTCTGAAGGTGAGAACTGTGGCGGCCCCAGCCTCTACCAGGGAACTCAAGGGGCGGAAGAGGTACCACAGGGAACTCTGGAGCCAGGAGATAAAGGCTTCTTTCCTACTTCCACACAGGAAGCCAGAGAACTCCCTGAGGAACGCCCCATGCACACCATCAACACAGTGCGGGTCAGCGGACAAGAGAAGTACCTGATTGTAAGTGAGGGACTGTATCCCCCACCCCCCCACCCCCGTCTTGGAGGGTTAGACCTGTGACTCCCCATGTTCCCTATTCTATCTCCTAATGGAGCTGTCCCAGGGTGGCTGTTAGGGGGACCTAGCCTTGGGAAGCTACTAACACCATTGTTTGTCCCAGTTGTGTGAAGTGAGTGCTGATAGCCTGCCGGACACCTCCCTGGACACTACCTGTGATGTCGCCTGCTTAATGTTTGATAGCAGTGACCCCAAGACCTTTGTACACTGTGCTACCATATACAAGGCAAGTCCTGACCTTGGGTCCTATAAGGGGATCCCAGCCAGAGACTAGCTAGATAGGCCAGCAAACTCAGTTCTCACTTTTCTTCCCTGTCAGCACCATTACATGGACGGGCAAACCCCCTGCCTCTTTGTCTCCTCCAAAGCTGATCTCCCTGAAGGTGTTGCCGAGCCAGGCCTGTCACCAGCTGAATTCTGCCGAAGACACCGGCTGCCTGCCCCCACCTCGTTCTCCTGCTTAGGACCAGCACAGCCCAGCACAGCTGTCTTTACCCAACTTGCTACCATGGCCACCTTCCCGTGGGTACACCTAACGCAGCCTTAGTGTGGGGTGGCTATCCCAGGGCTTGGTCTATCTTCTGGGTACAAAGGTGTCAGAGCTGCAGGGTGGGGCCTGTGGCCCAGAGAGCTGTGCTGGGTGTCCTCCTTCGGCCTGGCCTCTGACTGCTCGGGACACGGGTTTTCAGCAGGGAGCTTTTAGCACGTGCCTTGCACATTCGTCTCTCCACAGACACCTGATGCACACAGAGCTGCACCCCCCATCCTTTTGGCTCCGAGGAATGCTGGTGGCTGTCGGGACTGCTGTGGCTGCTGTCCTTAGCTTCTCACTATACAGGGTCCTAGTGAAGAGTCGATGATAAAGGACCCATGAGCCTCTCCTAACCAAGGCACAGCATACTGCTTCCTCGTGGTGACCCACATGGCAGAGGAGTATGGGTTTTCAGCTTGGCGGTGTAATGGCTGTGTGGCTACAGGGTCCCTGGGACTGATGTGGAGTACCTGCTCAGGGACTTGGCTTCAAAAATCTATTGCTCCATAACAGGGCTGTGTTTTGCCTTGTCCTGCTGAGCCTGAGGGTACAGGTGGCAGCCTTGGAGAGTGTATTGTGTGTTAGGGGCTCGATTGTGGGTAAGGAAGCCAGGGACCAGGACCAGGAGTTCTCGGGGTGCTCCCTGGTTCATGTGGGGAGCAGGAGATGGTGGTCAAGTCGGGGAGGGACACGACAGTCACAGAGTCCTCACCTTTCTGTATGGTGTGGAGCTATACCCACACCGTACCAGCTTCAGAGAAAGTGGAATTGGGTTTCCTGATTAAACTTCACTCGTCTTTTCCACCTCTTGGATATTGGTCTCTCAAGATGACTTTTTTTTTCTTAAAAAAAAATGTTTATATGTTTGCTTTGCCTGCATGTATATAAGTGTACTGTGTATGTGCCTGGTGCTCACGGAGGCCAAATGAGTGTCAGATCCCCTGAGACTGGAGTTAACTGATGTAAACCACCATGTGGATGCTGGGAACAAGTCCAGGTCCTCTGCAGGAGCATCAAGTGCTCTTAACCACCAAACCATCTTCTTAGCCCCTTAAAAATGGCTTTTCTTCAATCAGTCTAAATGTGACTTCTGTCTTTGTGTGAATTAGAAATGTCAGCTGACCCTCCTGTCTCCCTCTGTTCTGGGTCCCTATTCTTAGGTCTCACTAGTCACAGTGTTAAATGGCTATGGTAGATCCAGTTGGGGGCTGCTGTTCAGTAAAGTCAGGATCCACCAATGGGTTGGGTGTGTGTGACAAGTCCAATGCACATCCCTATTCCCCCCCTGGGGATGTAGCTGATTCCTTAGTACCCACACTGCATACTCGACCAGTCAGCCTGCCTAGCTAGGCTTTATGTGTAGCCTGACTGTTATGAGTAAGGGATATACAGAGACTAGATCCCTGCCTGGCCAGGAGCTGAGGTGAGGATAGACAGTGGGACTCAGAGTTATCCTGCAACATGGTCTACCACCAAGCACACAGACAGGAATCTGCATATCCACATAAGCAGTGTGCGGTTTGAGTTGGGGCAGGTAGTACTCTCTGCCTCAGAATGTCTGCCTAATGGGGATCCTTGAAAGGGGAAGTCCCTCCCTTTTGCCTGGTCTTCTGTCCCACTAAAAGCATCTGGACAGGATGCTTTTTTTGGGGGGGGTTTACGAGACAGGGTTTCTCAATATTGTTTTGGAGGCTGTCGGTCCAGCCCGGCCTCGAATTCACAGAGATCCGCCTGCCTCTGCCTCCCGAATGCTGGGATTAAAGGCGTGCGCCACCACCGCCCGTTGGACAGGATGTTTTTTGTAGGCAGCTGTATTCCCTATAGAGGAACTACCATTGCATCTCTGCAGCAGAAGATGCCATTTTGAGTGATACTTGGAGGGGTTGCCATGGTTACATGTCCCATTGGTCTGTCACCTTCACTGTCCTCAGGAACAAATCCCCTCTTTTACAAGCTGTGGTCTTACCTTACTTCAGAAGACTGTGTTTGCCTGACTATCCCCTGTGTCTGAGTCTGTTTCTGCACTGGAGGCCCTGCTGTCTCGAATCTAGTGCAGAGGTGTTTGGTTAGAGCTTCTAGCCTTAGACACCAGTAGGGGGGAAGGGTGTGAGCCTTGGTCTGAGCAGTGGCAGTACCCTGCCACCTGGTGTGTAGGCTTGCTTTGCAGGACCTGGAGTTTCCTTGCTGGAACACTGCAAATAATAAGGACAAGCAGCTCCCAGCCCAGGAGAAAGTCTTGAGTGCAAATGAACCTTGACATTCTGGGGATGGGCCACGGGCCTTTTTTTTTGGCTGGGCTAAACCTTCCTAGAGAAGGTGCTAACTAAGCATGCGAGTACAGAAGCCAGAAAGGCTGCATAAGAGGGATATTGGGTGCCGCAGGTTCCCAGCTACAGCCTCTTGGGAAAACCTGCAGCACGCAGTGCAAGAGCTATGCGCAGGCGGTAGTTCTGGGTCGAGCTGTTTGGTGGGGGACCGTTTTACCCAGGATGTGCGGCGAGTCGGGGCGGCGCGTGCGCGCTGGGTACGCGTGTGCTCTGCCTGTGTGCGCGCAGGGCTGACATCTCAGTGACGCTGTCTGAGCTTGGTGCGCGCAGAGCAGAGCAGGTGGAGCGGGCCGGCCGGGGCGGAGCGGAGCGGTCCGCAGAGAAGCCCCTCCCGGCCTCGGCCGACCCCGGCCCTCGGCCCGGCTCTATGGACAGGAGCTCGCTGCTGCAGCTAATCCAGGAGCAGGTGCGTGGTGGGTGGGAGCTGGCACTGCCTTGGCCCCCTTCTGGCCGGTGAGGGGCTCAGGGGAGGGACCATGTTCGCAGAAGGCCCTGCCAGGCAGCCACCTCTGAAGGCTCCCCGAAGCCTGAATGACCTTGGCTTCTGAGACTCGCGACCCCAGGAAAGGTCTGGCTTCACTGGGTTTCCACGGAAAACTGGGGAGGGAGGGTGGTGATCCTCGGACCTAGATCCTCCCCCTTCTAGGACTGGTAGGGTGAATATGAGGTGCTAGAGCAGCCAAACCAGGCACCTTACCCTGCCAGGGCCTGGAAACAAGCTGGTTCTAGCAAACAGGCACTGACCGGCACAAAAGTCCAGTCTTCCTAGCCAGTCTGGCTCAGCCCTGTGACTGGAGGTTGGCCCACCCTCTACTCCCCCACTACAGCAGCTGGATCCTGAGAACACAGGCTTCATCGGTGCAGACACCTTTGCTGGTCTGGTACACAGCCATGAGCTGCCCCTGGACCCTACCAAGTTGGACATGTTGGTGGCTCTGGCTCAGAGCAACGAACGGGGCCAGGTCTGCTACCAGGAGCTGGTGGACCTGGTCAGTGCCATGGTGTGTGGGCAGCAGGGGAGGGGCCCTAGTCCTGACCAAGCACAGCACCCTGACCAAAGCTGGGTGGGCAGGCAGCTTACTGGGTAGGGCTTACCGACCTGGGCAGTGTGGTATAGGGTATCCGACTATTAGCAGGCGCATAGCCGATTAGGGCAGGGCTTCACAGGAACAGTACTGTCACCCACACTAAACCCCTTCTCCTCAGATGAGCAGCAAGCGTTCCAGCAGCTTCAAGAGGGCCATTGCTAACGGACAGCGGGCGCTGCCCCGGGACGGACTGCTGGATGAGCCAGGCCTGGGCATCTACAAGCGGTTTGTGCGCTATGTGGCCTACGAGATCCTGCCCTGTGAGGTGGATCGCCGCTGGTACTTCTACCGGCACCGCAGCTGCCCGCCCCCTGTGTTCATGGCCTCTGTCACCCTTGCCCAGGTGGGCCTGCCCACATGCTGCCCCGGGGCCTCCTGAGTCCCTAGTCTTGACCAGCTCTAACACTAGTGTCCCCAGATCATCGTGTTCCTGTGCTACGGGGCACGTCTCAACAAGTGGGTGCTCCAGACCTACCACCCCGAATACATGAAGAGCCCTCTAGTGTATCATCCGGGACACCGTGCTCGCGCCTGGCGCTTCCTCACCTACATGTTCATGCATGTTGGGTAAGTGAGCCTTGGGGTCCCAGAGTCCTGTCTCCTCACTTCCCAGCATGTGCCCATTGACTTTGAAGGCTTAACTCCCACAGGGGGGTTGCAGCTTCCTGGGGTAGTCCGGGGGTAGTCAGGGCACACATCTGATCTCCCCTCCCCAATGCTCGTTTGTGGCCAGGCTGGAGCAGCTAGGGTTCAATGCCCTCTTGCAGCTGATGATCGGGGTGCCCCTGGAGATGGTGCACGGTGTACTTCGCATCAGCCTGCTCTACCTGGCTGGAGTGCTGGCAGGTGAGACGGGCACATTGGTGACTGGGTCCCCTGCCTACCATGCCTGGTGAGCTGAGGGCCAGCTGTGCCTTCCCCTCTCCCTTTGCCCACAGGCTCCCTGACTGTCTCTATCACAGACATGCGTGCCCCTGTGGTAGGGGGCTCTGGAGGGGTCTATGCCCTGTGCTCAGCACACCTGGCCAATGTTGTCATGGTAACGGGACTGCCCTTTCGGGAGGTGGGAAGGGGCCCACTGGACATGCTTCACAGCCCGTCTGTCTGCCCCATCAGAACTGGGCTGGGATGCGGTGTCCGTACAAGCTGCTGAGGATGGTGCTGGCTCTGGTGTGCAGTGAGTAGTGGGGCAGGGGGGGGGGCGCTGGGAGGCCCTCTACCTGCAGACAGGGCCCCTCCCACCTGTTGCTCCCTCTGCAGTGAGTTCCGAAGTGGGCCGGGCTGTGTGGCTGCGCTTCTCCCCACCACTGCCTGCCTCAGGCCCACAGCCCAGCTTTATGGCACACCTGGCCGGTGCAGTGGTAGGTGTAAGCATGGGCCTTACCATCCTTCGAAGCTATGAGGAGCGCCTGAGGGACCAGTGCGGCTGGTGGGTGGTGCTACTTGCCTATGGCACCTTCCTGCTTTTCGCCATCTTCTGGAACGTCTTTGCCTATGACCTGCTGGGTGCCGATGTTCCCCCTCCACCTTGACCTGCTCCTTAGGGCCACATGGCTAGCGCCTGGCCTGCAGTGGGTCAGCCACGAGGTGGGCCTGCATGTCTGCCCTATGAATGGACCCCTCAGGGCTGCTCTTCCCCCCGGGGGCAGGCAGGCCCTGTGGTCTACCAGGTTGAGGCCAAGCCTTACTGCAGCCCTTGCCACCCTCCCAGGCCTTTCTGGGGAGGGTGTTGCTAGACCAGGGCTGGGTGGAGGTCCTTGAATGTAGCCCTGGAGAATATCCCCTCCCTCCCTCCCGATCCCCAGGACTTGCAGTCTGAGCCTTTTTGGAGAATGAATAAATATTTTACACAGCACTAGGTAGCTGTCCTGGGGCTCTGCAGGCTTGTCTGCCCCCTCACCCAGACGGTATGGGACACCTCCCCTCCAGGATGGTCTGTGCTCCCTTTCTCCTTGAAACTCTGCACCTGGCATGAGTTAACTCCTCCAGGCCAGGGCCAGAGGCAGGGCCGGTGGTAAGAGACTGTGGACTTCCAGGTCAGCTCAAGTTCAGCAATCGTTTATTGGGCTACAAGGGCTTCCAGTCTCCTGTTCTTTCAGCCCCCTTCCAAAGACAAGCTCACACAGATCCAGGTTCACTTGGCCTGGGCTGTTATTCTTGGTAGGCCTACAGTCCTTGTGGGAGGCCCAGTTGGGGTGAAGTTCAGGCAGCAGGTCAGGGTATAGCTTCCACCCCACAGCCGAAGTCTGCAATGCTGTCTTCACAAGAGGAAGTCTACAGCCCTAAGGCACAAGGGTCCTGGGGTCCAGAGTTACTAGCCACCTGAATCCTGACGAGGTCCTGCATGACCTCCCAGGCCACTCTCCCACCTGGGCCAGAAACAGCAGGCAGTGTTTGGCTGTGCACTGCACGGCTAGCAAGCTAGGCACTGTAAGCCGCCGCTTCTTCGTACATGAAAGCTGCCACCTCAGAAGCTCCTACCACCAGGACTGCTATAAAAAGTGACAGGGAGGTTCTGGGGATAGCTTCTTGGCCTATCCCAACTGGGGCAGATGCTTCCTACTCACTCCGAGACGGTGACAGTGCGGAGCACAGATCAGCAGAAAGCCGAGTTCTGCTCCTCCAACTCCGGGGATGGGGTGGGGAAGACAGTGGACAACGGCTGCAGCAGCGGATCTTCTAACAGACCCGGGGTCAAGGGGTCCTAGACGCAGGCGTTCTCCAAGGGAACCTGCAGGCCCCGCCCTTGAAGAGGCTCCGCCCCATGACTGCAAGAAACGGAGAGTCCAGCCGTGCACCCGCAGCTTCCTCCTCAGCAGCCGCTGCAGGTCCTTTCGTGTCAACGTGTCACGTGTTTGCTTCTCAGCCATCAATGGCCGCAGGCACCTCCTCCCGATTCCCAGGGAAGCCCCGCGAGGGCGGTCTGACCCGCCGGTCTCCCTCCCACTCCTTCCCTCAATTCCGCGGTCCTACCAGCGCTCCAGACGCTCCAGGTTCCCGCGGACACCGGCATAGCGGGCTAGGACAGCGGTCCAGTAACTGGTCCCCGGAACGGCATTTCTCAAAGGCCGCTGCCACGTTCCCGTGCAGTGGGCAGGGGGCGGGGCTTGAACGGCGAAGGGGCGGAGCTTTGGTCTGAATAGTGAAGACAGCTCCTGGCTACTGTGGGGCGGGGCCCGTAGAGAGTGCGGCCACAGCGTCGCGATCAGCGTTTCGTGAACTGGCTCAGCAGCCGCGAGGCTCCGCCTTTGCTCACGTGTCCGCATGCCAGCTCCGCCCCACGCCGGAAGTTCCGGTGGCGGGTCGCCGACCGGGCGGAGCTGATCGCTGCGCGGGCTGCGAGACCTAGGTGGCCGGGCGCGGAGCCCAAGCCGTGCCGCGCGGCGCCATGAAGGGCAAGGAGGAAAAGGAGGGCGGCGCGCGGCTGGGCACTGGCGGTGGCAGCCCTGATAAGAGCCCGAGTGCGCAGGAGCTCAAGGAGCAGGGGAACCGGCTCTTCGTGGGCCGCAAGTACCAGGAGGCGGCGGCCTGCTACGGCCGCGCCATCGTGAGTGCGGGGGCGGGGGCGGGGGCGGGGCCCGATGTGCCTCCTAGTTCTGTGATTCCGGGACGATTTTTCTGGCAGCCAGGGCTCGGTGGCTAGCTTGTTCCCCTGGCTCCCGGATTACTGTTCCCGAGCCCAGGGCTGGTTGACTGGGAACTGATGGGCGGGATGCTTGATCGAGGCAGGCTTAGGATAACAACCAGGAACCCTTGCCCCTTGAGGCGCCCAAGCTCAAAGCTGGGAGAGAGGTTCTGGGTAATTTTCACAAAAGCAGTTGGAGTTAAGAGAGCACACAGCCAGAATCCGGAGCTGTGACAACCCGGAAACCTCCAGTTTCTCGATTCCAGCTCATGGGCTCCAAAGCTGGAGCATTACCCAGATCATTGGTGGCTGTCATCTTCCTGGGATAGAGGGGTCCAGTTGAGCCCACACTCTTTTATTTGCCTGCCTTTGGTCCCCAGACCCGGAACCCACTTGTGGCAGTGTACTACACCAACCGGGCTCTGTGCTATCTGAAGATGCAGCAGCCTGAACAGGCACTTGCTGACTGCCGGAGAGCCCTGGAGCTGGATGGGCAGTCTGTGAAGGCACACTTCTTCCTGGGGCAATGCCAGCTAGAGATGGAGAGTTATGATGAGGCCATTGCCAATCTGCAGCGAGGTGGGCTGACAAGATGCCAGGTTGTGGGCACCTTGGGGCCAGGATTGTTGGCGAGTGTAACTTAAAGTGTTCACTACCCCAGCCTATAGTTTGGCCAAGGAGCAGCGACTCAACTTTGGAGATGATATCCCTAGTGCCCTCCGCATTGCTAAGAAGAAGCGCTGGAACAGTATCGAGGAACGGCGCATTCACCAGGAGAGTGAGCTGCACTCTTATCTCACCAGGCTCATTGCTGCTGAGAGAGAGAGGTGGGTCTCCCCCTACCATGCTACTTCCTCGGATTGACACTGAGTCACCAGCACAAGTGTTTATTGAAAGACAACACTGGCACATGGGAAGCCCCCGAGGAAAGAGGCCTGAAGTGGGGAAGGCTCTGGTCAGGACCATCACTGACTTGCTTCTGGTTAACCCTCAGGGAACTGGAAGAGTGTCAGCGGAACCACGAGGGTGATGAGGACGATGGCCACATCCGGGCCCAGCAGGCCTGCATTGAGGCCAAGCACGTGAGGGTGCCCCTAGTCCACATGTGGGTCGTTGTGTGTGTGTTTTTGTGTGTGGCATGGAAAGTGCCCCAGCCTATGGTGGATCTGTTGGCCCATGCATGACATGAGTGCCCTGGTGGACATAAGGTGTGTGTGTCTGTGTGGAGGAGATGAGTTGCCCACACATGGCACTCAACTCTGCAGGATAAATACATGGCAGACATGGATGAGCTCTTCTCTCAGGTGGACGAGAAAAGAAAGGTGGGTATTCCTTGAAGCCTGTGGGCAGGTGCTGGGGTGATCCTTCCAGTTCCAGACATTTTTCCCATTGTGCCGTAGAAGCGAGATATCCCTGACTACTTGTGTGGCAAGATCAGCTTTGAGCTGATGCGGGAGCCCTGCATCACACCCAGTGGTATCACTTATGATCGTAAGGACATTGAGGAGCACCTGCAGGTAAGGGTCCATGGGCCTTGGGACTAGGATTGGAGGCATACTCAGGTGGTTGAACACTCTGACTCTGTTGTTGCAGCGTGTGGGCCACTTTGACCCTGTGACCCGGAGCCCTCTGACCCAGGAACAGCTCATCCCCAACTTGGCCATGAAGGAAGTCATTGATGCATTCATCTCTGAGAACGGCTGGGTAGAGGACTACTAAGACCCCATATCCTGCCTGGCACCCTGGCCCAGGAGGGTCTGGAAACAGAAGCTCCAGTTCCTGTATATAGTTTGTGTCCCTGGGCCTACCCCCATCAGTCCTTGCTGATGGGTTCTGAACTGCTCCCCTTCTCGGCATATCCCTTGCTGGGCCATGAGCCTCCCCTGCCCCCCTTCTGGGCTGGAAAGCGGGTAAGGGTGGGCTGAGGTTGCTGCTGCTGCCACTGTCCTGTAATAAAGTCTGTGAGCACTACATTGGCATGTGCTGGTGCTGTGGGCTCGCCAGTTGCCTGTTTCGCTAGCCAAGGAAGGTAGAAATGAAGACACTAGTATCCAGATTGAGTGTGGCGTGCCACCACCGGTCAGGGAAGTACAGCACCTGACAGAAAAGAGCACAAAGATTGGCTGGGGCTTTTCGGATTGACCCACCCTCTACCTACCAGCCACTGACTTCACCAGCCTGGATGGTACATTCCAGGGGCCGAGTTGATGGGGCTAGGGATGGGTATGTTTCCTGAAGCCAAGCCAGTGTGGTCTTGTTGGGGTGGAACTCTGGTGTTTTCTCAGGCGGGTAGAGGAACCAGCGCTGGAGGAAGAAGTATAGGTCACTCTTGCGTGCTTTGGACTATAGATTCCCAAACTTCAGCTCCTACCCTTGTACCCTTGTACTGACCTTCCGACCATAAATCACCTCTGAGAAACCAGGCCCATGCCAGTGGAAGGGTACCCCAGATCCAGCTCCTGTGGGGTCAGTTGTGAATAGCTGATGAACAAAGTATGTCTAGGCTTCCCCAGTCTGTTTTGAAGAAGCACCCACCTGCAATTCCAAAGCTGTAAGCAGGGGTGGTTCCCAGCAGACGAAACGGAGGTGGAGAATAATGCTGGAATAGCGGTGCCCACTCAGTAAAGTTGTTGTCTCCAAAAAAGTAGAGCGTGTCTGCCAGCAGAGAAGATAAGAGGCAAGAATACTGGCAGCAGTGGACCCCTAAGTGCCCTGTTCCCAACGGCCAGTCTGGCTCACCATTGCCTAGGGATGTGGGATCCTGGGGGTGCAGCAGCTGTTCCACATACTCCTGGAAGGGCAGGTCCACTACAAGAAGGGGGTGTCCAGTCGGGACTGGTCAGTCCTGCCTTTGGGGTGCCGGCAAGCAGGCAGGCCTTAAAGGGTGTGTTAGCTCACCTTTCTGGTATGAGTAAGTGTTGGCTGTACTCAAGCGAACAACGTTGTCCCCAAATGAGGCCAGCAGGTTTTCCCGAGAGCAGAGGGCCCTGAACCTCTGGGGTTGGAGGATAAGAGAACTGAGCAACTAGTCAATCAGGATTAGTTGCTCACGTGGGTTCAAATACTCACCGAGTTGTCCGTGAGTCCCTGTAATATGACCGGCTTGAGGAAGGCATAGCTGGGGGAGAAAAGGCAGCATGCTCAACTCTGCAGGGGCCTCTCCTGCCCACTAGGCAGTGAAGTTACGGCCTCAGAAGCCAAAAGACCATGCTTGGGTATATGCCGAGAATCATGCTGAAACTAGGGGTAGAGACACATACTGTTGCATGAACTCGGGGTATGTGAGGTGTGCCCGGCGCTCCACAGTACAGTGCTCCTCCTCTGTCACTGCTGCTGCAGTCCCCAGCCTGCTCTGCTGCCTGTGAGGACAACAGGTTAGCGCAACCTGCCAGGGCTCAGAGCTCAGACTCCCTACCGCCGCCCATTCCTGCCGCTCACCATCCCCCTTCGTCAGAGCCTGGCAGAACCGCAGTTACCAATGTACATAGTACAAAGAGCAAAAGTGGCCCGGGCCGTCTAGCCGCCGCCATGAACATACGGGTGCAGGCGCGCAGCACGCTGGGAATTTCGTCGACACTTGCGTAACCACGAGCCATTGGCCTATTGCCCCAACAACTGTAGCTATCGGCAAGTAGCAGCTAGCCCGGCCCCCGAGAGCTTGCTTCATACACAGGCACATACGCATGCGCACACACACACACACACGCATAAGCCTTCTCCTTGCGCGCGCACACAAAGACGTCTCTCTCACACACACACACAGACACATGCCCCTCAATCATTTCCTCAAGGCGGAGGGAAAACTATGCCGAGCAGCCATTGGCTATTGCGGGTTACCAAGGCTACAGCCCCCCTGCCGGAAGTCCCCTCCTGCGGCGCAGTCAAAGTGACAAGTGGCTTAACAGCAGCTCCTGTTTTTTATTGGGTTAACACGTTGCAGCCACATCCCATCCTGGTACGTGGGATGGGTAAGAGGCTGTGAGCCTAGTCAGGTGGACCTCGGGGTTGAGGCCAAGTCAGGAGTATTCGCAGAGATGGCCGCAGCCTGCAGGGCAGTGGGAGCTGCCTTCCAGCCATTTCATGATGTGCTGAAGATGGCCGCCATGGCTGCAGCCCTGACACCACACGAACAGACCTTTAACCACATGATGGCAGACAGCACACATGCTGGCACAGCGGTGGCACCTGGGATGGGAAGACTGTTCAGTTGGGTTCTGGGCTGCCTCCCTCACAAGACCCCCAATCCTGTCATCGCACCTGTCGCAAACCCAGCCGCGGCTGCTCATGGGCCGCTTGCAGTGACTGCAGTTGACGTGCAGCGTGGTGGAGGCTTGGTTGAGGCAGCTGACTGCCCTGCTGGTACTCAGCTTCACCACCTCATTGGACACATTCCAGAGGCAGAAGCGCTGCAGAAGGTCAATGTAGGATGTGTACCAGTGCTCCTAGGGGAAGGAACAGGTTCAGGTTAGTGTTTCCAGGCAAACTGGCGTAGGGGGTGCAGCAGGAAAGGGGCAGCCTCAGACGAGGGGACAAGCGGCTAGTCCGGGAGACCCGCTCTGAGCCATCACACACCTGGGTCTGCTCGTCGATGTCCTTGCGTACTCTCTCACCCAGCACAATGAGAACAGACACAGCCATCTGGACGTCACCCTGCTCAGCGTAGAAGTGCAACATGTCCCGTACCAACACGCTGAAGAAGTCAGGCGGCAGGCGGCTGTCATACAGTGCATGGGAGACAGAAAGGAGGGAGGAGGAGGAGTCCACCGGTGCCAGGGAAGCTGTGTCTGCCTCGTTGCCGCTTACATGTGGAGAGTCAGCTTTGTCCTGCAGATGCTCGGGCCCGGACGGTGTATCCACAATCTCATGACGCAGTGGGAAGGCCTCCTGTGGCAGCACATATTCAGGCTCCTCGGCTGAGAGGCGGGGGTGAGGAAAGATGGACCTGAGCCTAGGCTTCCCACTCGGCTCGGCTCCTGCTCAAAGAGCCACGCTCCAGGTCTGAGCCCTCTGTACCAACCCTACCTGCCCCAGTCCCACTCACGGTGCACATGTTCTGTGTCCAGTGGGTATAACTCATCCTCCTCTCCTTCCACATCACCCAGAAGGTAGTCAGCAGGCACATCACTCCCCTCAGTTTCCTCGTTGTCTGCCCAGCAGGGAAGGGAGGTCATTCAGGGAGTGGCTCCCAGCCCTATTCCCATCAACATACCTGCCTACCCTCATTCGTGATGAGTGTAGCTGAAGAATCAAGCAGAGCTGTGTCACTCCGAGTGTCCCCTTTGCTGCGATCTAGCCGAGTCTCACTGCCCAGCCCTGGGCCCATATCCTTCAGATTGAAGCTAGAGGTAGGGAAGGCTTGTGGGTGGCCAGGCCCTAGCAATCCACCGGGGCGGGGGAGGGTGGCCAAGGATCTACCTGTTCATGAGTGGTAGGCCGCAGGAGCTGCCTTTGCCGACACTGTGGTTGAGATTGGCAGAGGACACCAGGCCAGGGCTACAGTAGATAATCCGTAGCATGGTCCATGTCTGTGCCACCTAGGGGTAGGCACCAACCACTCGTAGGTCCTGGGCACCTAGCACCCAAGCTGGCCCCCATATCCTAGGCAGAATCATATACCAATCCATGGCCTTAACCATCCCACTGGGGAAATTGTGGCACATGGGAGAAGCAGTCTCCACCCTCCAGTAGCACAACTGTGAGGCTCCTGGTGCTAGGGTTGGCCAGGGGAGAAGAGAGATGGCACACAGGAGGCAGCTCCAACGCCAAGAGTGAGGCAGGAGGGGGCTGTGGGCACTTCACTCCCTAGGCCTCCACCCCTAGGTTGACCCCAGGGTGGGGTCATGTTCTGTCGCACATGATCTTTACACTGTCAAACACTTTGGCAAAGGCTGGCGTTCTGACTGACCAATGTGCTAAGCTCAGGGTGGTTGTGGGCATGGTGTCCCAACAGCAGCAGCCTCTGACCCAAATCATGGCCCCTGGACCCCCAGCCCCACATACCTGGTTACGGCCAAGCTCCCGAGCCACTTTCGCGTTGTGATCACAGAGCTCAGCTAGTGGCCTACCAGCCAGGGCATAACGCTCAGCTGTATCCACAAACCAGCTCATGCTGCCACCACCAGACTCTGTCTCAAAGACACTGAGCGCACTGGAAGCCAGGCCAGAAAAAGGTTCAGCAGGATCTAACTTGCGCTTGAAAAAGATGGGGTGGCGCCGGTCACCAGTATAGGGTTTGCGCCCAGATTCAGCAGCCACCAGGCTCTCCTTAGCAGCAAAGGCCAGGTCCCCAAAGAGGCCATAACAGAGGCCCTCAGGGTTGGCACGCTCAACAGGCTGGCTGGCATCACGAAACAGGTGCTGGCATAATGTGCTGTCCTTGGAGCCAGAGAGTAGGAAAGAGGGATCATGTGGGTGGCGCCAGGCAATGCCTGTTGTGACATCTCGGTGCTCTTCAAACATAGCAGCTGGCACGAAGGGCCGGCGTACATCCCATACATAAATGTTGTGGTCCACCATCATGGAGCATGTGGCAAGGTGGTGGCGGCACTCAGGCCGCCATTTCACTCGGGCCACTGAGGCGATGGTCTGCACACAGTGCATCTCCTTGGCACGGTGTGTTGTCATGTCCCAGACCTTCACCATCTTGTCTCGTCCACCTGTGGCCAGCCAGCCCCTGGGGAGAAGGTTCCACTCAAGCTCTCAGTGACCTCTCAGGGGGAAAGGAGACCCTGCCACACCCCAGCCTTACTGCCCTCCTCACCCCCACACCACACCTGTCCTCTGGGTGCCAGTCACAGCAGAAGACAGGTCCGTTGTGCGCTGTGAACATCCTTTCACATCGGTCGGGTCGGCGGATGTCCCAGAGCTGCACGTTGCCATTCTCAAAGGTGGAGGCGAAGGTGAAGTAGTCGCGGATACTGAACTGCACATCCCGCACACTCTCAGACTGGCCTGTGGGCATGCGTCAGTAAGGAGGAAGTGAGAGGGCTGGCCCTTGGGATGCGGAGCCCTTAAAGGCGCTAGAACAGTGTCATTCACCAGCCTGTGGCCAAGCTGGGAAGGACAGAGAACTGAGGGAACACCATCAGAATCTGCCTAGAGCCGGGCGTTGGTGGCGCATGCCTTTAATCCCAGCACTCGGGAGGCAGAGGCAGGAGGATCTCTGTGAGTTCGAGACCAGCCTGGACTACCAAGCGAGTTCCAGGACAGCCTCTAAAGCCACAGAGAAACCCTGTCTCGAAAAACAAAAAACAAAACAAAACAAAACAAAAAGAATCTGCCTAGAGCGGGTCTCTGAAGTCTAGGCCAGAAAGAACTCCCAGGTCTCAATTCCCTGGATTCTGTGAGCACTGAGGGTATAGGAGCCCAACCCAGCTGGTTGTCTACACATCCCTGGGGCCAAGGCTTGTGAGACCATAAGAATGGAAGAGGAGGTTGCCTCATTCTCTGCTCAACACCTCTGTCAGCTGCCTAGTTAGTCCCAAACAACCGAAGGGCTCAGAGACCATATCCACCTCAGAAGACCACAATATCCAGGCTTCCCTGCCACAGACAGCTCAAGATCTATCTTAACCCACAAATTCTCCAAGGGTTCAATGCACTGCTTGTGCTTCATTTGATCTCATTGAGAACCAGGGAGAAAGCTGGGCATTATTGCCTTTAGTCCCAGCACTGGGGGGGGGGGGCAGAGGCAGGTGGATCTCTGTGAGTTCAAGGCCAGCCTGATTTACAGATCGAGTTCCAGGACAACCTCCAAAGCTACATAGAGAAACCCTGTCTTGAAAAACAAACAAAAGAACCAGGGAGAAGCCTTTCAGTGGTGACTCACGCCTTGAATCCCAGCACTCAGGAGGCAGAGACAGGCAGATCTCTGTGAGTTCAAGGTTAGCCTGGTCTATATAAAGCAAGTTCCAGGACAGCCAGAGCTGTTATATAGAGAAACACTGCCTCAAAAAACAAAAACAAAAACGCTCTACCTTCCGCAGCAGCTGCACCCAGTCTCAGTGCCCACCAGTCTGACGTCCTGCCTCCCCCCAACCATCCATCCCTCACTGGGACAAGCCCTCTCCCTCTGCCTCTGCCCCCACTCTCCCAGTGCTGTTCAGCCTCTGACAGTACAGCTGAAGACTCTGATGAAGCTTGTAAGGTCTACTGCCTGCAGAAACACACACCTACCCCACCCTGTGTCTGTGAACCTCACCAGAGAAGGTGCTGACAGAGTCTTTCCTTCGGAGGTCAAAGCACTTCATGAAGCCATCCTGAGAGCCACTGAGCAGCACATGGGCCTCAGTAGGGTGGAAACAGACTTTGTTCACTGTGCGTTTGTGTTCTGTGAACAACTGATCCTGCTTGTTTCGGGATGGCCGCCCTAGGTTCCACGTAACCACCACACCATTGGTGGCGGCTGTGGCCAGGAGATTCTCGTCCATCTGGTGCCAGACCACATCAGCACAGCTCAGATTGAGTGAAGGCTTCCGGCCCACACGCAGATTCAGCTTCTCTACAAACTGCTCTTCTTCAATGGCGTAAATCTTGAAGATGCTTCGGCCTGCCACAACAACCTGGGCTGCATCGCGGCATACACTGATGGCATTAGCCGGTGCGTCCAGGTGGCAGTGCATGGTGCGGCCTGTTAGTGCGCTGCCACTCAGGGCTGTGGTAACTCGGGACATCTTTTCCATGGCTACACAGGGATCAGGGGCAAGAGGTCAGTGAAATGTGCTGGTCAGCCATGGTGTCCTAACAGTTCAGGTTTGTCCTCTCGAACCTTCGGCCTGAGATGGTCCATCAGCCAATCACCATCACAGGAAGGTTTAAATTCCTTGGAGTTCTCTAAAAGGCTCCAACAGCTAACCTGAGACTCGTCAGCACTTAATCTGACCTCCCCAGATTCTATGTATTTAACCATCCATTAACGAGATCCTGGATGCTACTAGACCCTTGGTTGGTCGATCCCAGTGTGGAGAAAAGTAGCTCCTGACTTCACAGTTAGCCCCGTGCCTCCGAGGATTGCGGAACAAACAAACGAGAGCAAAGGGTGGAGGAACTGGAGGGGTCCGGAGGGCTGAGTTTAGAGACCTTGGGAGGCAGAAGAGAGGCCACAGCACTAAGTGTAGGTGTCTGGTTGCACCGGGCAGCGGAAACTGCCGGACCAGAAGCTGGTGCTGGGAAAGCTTCTGCCTCGGTGGCACGCCAGACATTTACCGAAAGCACAGAGTTCCTCGGCTACCGTACCAGAAGAGACGCACCTTTTCCCCGCCCATTGCCGGAAGTAGTCCTCTTTTTAGTCTTTCCTCGCCGGAAATGGGTACAAACTCTTATCCCATACCATAAAGGTTCCGTGTTTGCGTGCGGCGCTTTGGCCAAGCGAATTAACCAAAACTGGGGTCATCGGGCTCCCTGGTTCTTCTTTGGTGATATGTCTGCGTTTGTTTGGCTAGGGGTTTTTTGGTGCCGGAGATTGAGCACGAACAGAGCCTAATGCATACAAGACAGATTCTCTGTCAACTGGGCTATTTTACCGGTTCCAGTTTGTTTTAATCTCAATATCTTAATACCAGAATTTAAACCTCTCCTCCAGTCTTGCAGCGAGTCATTTTCCCCCTTACTCTGGCTTTTTTGTTTTGTTTTGTTTTGTTTTGTTTTTCGAGACAGGGTTTCTCTGTGGTTTTGGAGCCTGTTCTGGAACTAGCTTTTGCAGATCAGACTGGTCTCGAACTCACAGAGATCCTGCTGCCTCTGTCTCCCGAGTGCTGGGATTAAAGGCGTGTGCCACCACCGCCTACTGGCTTATATTTTAAAAATTAATTTTTATTTAAATTTAAAACAATCTTATTTTACATACCAATCCCAGTTCCCTCTCCCTTCCGCCCTCACATTCTCCCCACCCCACCCCGCAGCAAGTTATTTTCTAAGTAGATTCTGAGTTCCTCTACTCTGCCCCAGTGTCATATTCTACTCCCACAGACACACTTTCCACCGGTCCCTGGTACATCATTTCCCGCACAAGAGATCTTTGTCTACTCAAGGTCCTTACTGCACTGTTAATAAATCCCAGACCCCTGGCCCTGAAGGTCCTGGTGCATCCACAGCTGTTTCTTGGCTCCCTTTTCTCAGCATGCTTCCTTCCCATTCCCAGCTCCCTTTCCACTGAGCACTTTCTTCCTCTTCTGTATACAGTGTTCTGCCTCCAGGTCAGAAGAGGACACCAGATCTCATTACAGATGGTTGTGAGCCACCATGTGGTTGCTGGGAATTGAACTCAGGACCTCTGAGCCATCTCTCCCCCCTTCTGCTTTGGTAAGCTATGTAACTATGTCTTCTACCTATGCTTTCTACCCTTGCAGAATGTGTCTCCTTTCCAACCTTCAGCACTTAGCTCAAATGCCTATCATCTTAGATCATCCCTCCTGCCCAATCTAATGTGGTCTCCTTTGTCTATTGGGGGGGTTGTTTTGATTTGTTGTTTGTTTGTTTGTTTTCGAGACAATGTTTCTCTATGTAACAGCCTGGAACTCGATCTGCAGACCTGGCTGGCCTCAAACCTACAGAGATCCACCTGCCTCTGCCTTCTGAGTTACTGGGACTAAAGGTGTGGCCATCACAGCCGGGTTCTACCTGTTGAGGATTTTATGTGGTTACACCTGTTTTGGTACTTTCAGGGCCTGACAGCCAGTTCTATCAGTGGCCAGGTTTAGTCCCAGTTTCCCCTTTCTTTTGGGGTGGGCACAGTAGTCTTGGTCTTCTGGCACACTGTGATCTTTTATTTAATTTGTGTGTGTGTTTGTCTATCTGTGTCTGTGTGAGGTGGGTTTTTTTGTTTTTGTTTTTGTTTTTGAAGACAGGGTTTCTCTTTGTAACAGTCGAGGCTGTCCTGGAATTCACTTTGTAGATCAGACTGGCCTCAAACTCACAGTCTGACTGCCTCTGCCTCCCAATTACTGTCTGTGTGTGAGTTTTATGTGCACCATTGTGCATTCTGGATTCATAGGAGGCCAGAGGGCATCAGATCTCCTGGAACTAGAGTTACAGGCATCTTAAAGTCATCTTATGTGGGTGCTGGGAACTGAACCTAGGTCTTCTGCAAGAATAGTAAATGCTCTTAAACACTTCAGTGCCATTGTAACCTTTTAGAACATCACAATCCCTCATTTAGTGACCCTGTGCAATAGGCTAGTCTCATTTCTGCTCTTCTTAAAGGATGGTAGACTAGACCCTAGATCCCTTTGAGGGAATATACATATTGACATCAGCCTCATTACTCCCTGTTGTGCATTCAGGGCATGAAAAACCTTTTCTTGGTTAGTTGCTAAGCCTCTATATGTTTATGGAAGGAATGAGTAACTTTGATGAGTTGAGAGAGGCAGGAAAACCCAGAAACCTGGGTCATGGAGTCATCTAATGACCAAACACATCTAGTGACCAAAAAACAACCCAGACTTGTGTTTTTACAACTTTTTAATATATATTTTTATAAACAGGTCACGTGATAAAATAGCACAAGAAACACTTACCAAATATAAGGTTATATCTTCCGCATATACAGGAGAATGAGGTCGTTATGTACAATAAGAAAATGACTTTAGGGGTTGGTTGATTTTGTTTGTGTTCCTCTCTCCCCTTAAATTTTCCTCCTACAGTCATTGGAAATATCACAGCTTCAGTTGCATTAATACTTTGGGCAAATGGACAACTTCTCCCTCCCTGTTGGGGGACTGTGGGAAGAAGGGCTGAATCTGGCTCCTGACCACTTCAGCCTGGAGCCTCCCTGGCCAACACTTCAGGGGGCAGGGAACTCTTTGGGCTGTTGAACACTTCTTTTTTGTCAACAGCATCTCTCTCTCTCTCTCTCTCTCTCTCTCTCTCTCTCTCTCTCTCTCTCTCTCTCTCTCTCTCTCTCTCCCTCTGGCTCTCTGGGAATTAATTACTCTCTTCCAACCAGATAGGGATGTCCCAAGATTGACTGTGGGTGCTGTGTCTCCTGGGGCTCAAGGTTGGGAGGGAAGGGGTTCCCAGTTCCTTCCTCAGCATTGCCACACATATGCCAGGATCCCCGAGGACTTCCAAATGTCTTGGAACCTGACAAAACGTGGTCACAACCCATTTGGACAGGCAAATTTTTTGAAAGTTGGGAGAGGCCAAGGAGTACTAGAAAGGAGCCCTCCTTCCTTGGGGTGTGAAGGGTGTGCTGACCCCTGGAAGATCAGAATTACTGGTCGGTGCTGACCCTGACCCTTGGCCAGGCCCTCTGCAGATTCTACCTGAGGAGACCTATCCAGGGTGAAGCATAGTGCTCAGCTGGGGTAGAGGCTGGAGTGGGTGGGCTGCTCCCAAGGCCTGACAGCCTGGAGGGTGGCTCCAGATTGGGGTCTGTCAGGTGCCTATTCCACAGTTTGCACTTGGGTAGATGGGCACCAGTTAGGCTAACGTTGATTATTCCAAGGTCTGCATCCTAAAGCTGTCCCAGCCTGGCCAGGGCCCAAGGATCTGAGGGCCAGGGGGAAAGAAGGAGATGGCGGTACAGAGGACAAGAACTGACCCATATGGCAACAAGGAAGAAAGGAAGCCACTGGGTCAGGTGGGCATGGGGGAGTTGGGCTCCTCAGGGGGCCATGGCTTTGGCAGTGGCCTGTGACGCCTTATACCCCTTGGAGGGCTCCAGGCGAGGTGCAGTGGAAGATGTGGGAGGCCCTTGGGGCTCTTCCAGGCCCCTGAGTCCTAGGGGACCAATCCCTCCATCCCCTTGGGCCCTGCCCGGGATGGGGGACAGCGGGGGAGGCAGAGAGCAGAATGAAGTGGGGAAGTCAGTGAGGGCATCTGCACTCGAAAGCATCCCCAAAGGACCTAGCCCCTCCTCAGAAGGCGGGCGAGAGATGGCGGCGGCTGTGGCATGGTGGAGGGCGGGCGTGCAGTGCGGGCACGAGGGGCATGCACAAAGTCCCCGAGTGTGCGTGCGTGCGTGGGGGCTGGCCCCTCTGCCTCTTGCCCCAGGCGGGGATGGAGCGGTGGAGCAGAGGAGCAAAGGAGGCACGGGGCGGGGTTTCCCTCGGCTTGCCCCGCCTCCAGCGCAGGGCTGAAAAGTGGTAGCTCCAGCAGGGATGGAAGAGGGGCTACTGCCCAGGGCGTGGCGAGTTCCCGCGTCAGGTGGGGAAGCCTGCGCTATTCAATGACGAGGCAGCGCGGCAGGTGCTGCGAGAAGTACTTGAAGAGCTCCGGGGTGGCTCCAGGACAGTTGGTCAGCTCCAGCTCCTCCAGCTCTTGCAGCTGCACGAGGCCCGATAGCCCCGTGGTGGTCAGGAGCGGGCAGCCTGCAAGCGCGAGGCATGGGGACTGCCGCTCAGCAGCTCAGCTCTGCCCGGCAGAAGGGCTGGACTGGGCTGGGCAGGAGGGCAAGGCTGGAGAGGTCAGCAGCCTGCTGGGAGTGGGTCCTACAATAGGCTTAATGAGGCAGGTCCTGTACTGGCATGGAGGGGTGAGAATCTGACAGGATGGGCGGGACCTGCAACAGGGAGTGAACTACAGGATCGGCAGGGGCTGCCTAGAGTTCGTCCTTCCTCCCACCCGCCGCCTGGGACGTGATTTGCCAAAGTCTGAAGTGACTCTATGTGGGTAAGGGACCCCAGGGGAGTCACACTGAGTAGGCATCACTGCCCATGCGGCATGCAGGGGTCTCACCTGCTAGAGACAAGAGTCGCAAACTCCTCATGGCTAACAGGTGCTTCAACCCGAAGTCCTGCACCTGGGAAGAAATGAGAGGAAGTCGAGTTAACTATTTTCACTTGCCTGGAACCTGGAGCCACTAGAGGGGCAAAACGTGGGGGTTGAAAGCACCCAGGAGGGCCTTAGGGAATTTTGGCCTGGCAGCCAGACGAAGGGATCTGAATGGGGCCCAGTGTAGTTCAAGAATTGTTTGGACTGGTGCTACCCCACCCCACCCTCCGCGCCACCCACAGCATTCGAAATTGCAGATCCCTGAGGGCATGGCGGTACCTGGCAGCACCATCGCAGGTAGAGGCTGCGGAGGGACGACATGGTGGACAAATAGCTGAGGCCAGTGTCCGTGATGCGTACACACCTGTGGTTGCACCAGAAGGGGGACTGCCCACCTTTAAATCATTTCACCCAGTCCCCGCCTAGGTCCCTCCCTTCTTTCCAGAAGTGTTCCTACAGCAAGTCCCTACCCACCCACCCCTGGCCTACCCTGGTCTCACTACCAGACCTGCCCTCCCCGTGACTTCCCCTTTTGGAATATGCCCTTTCCTCCAGGCTATGCTGGAGTCAGGCACTCTGTTCTCTGTGGCCTTCCCCATCCCAGGAGCCCATGGAATGGCACTACCCACTCTGGGCTTCCTGGTCCTGGAGGTCCTACCAGTACCAGTCTGGAGAGTAGAGATGTGTGTACCTGTCCAGCACGAGCTCCTCCAGGCGGTGCAAGTCGCAGGCCACGTATTCTAGTGCCATGTCAGTGATCCGAGGGCACCAGGAGAGGTCAAGGCTGCGCAACTTTCTCAGGTTCTCAGCTACAAGCTCCACTCCGTCGTCTGTGACCTTAGAGCAGCCCGAGAGGCTGAGTGAGGTGAGGTTGGGCAGACTATGCACCACATTGACCACCCCATGGTTGGTTATCTCCCAGCAGGAGAGCAGGCGCAGTGTGTGGGTGCTGTGGCCCTGGCGTGCTGTGAAGTAGGCCAGTGCAGTGTCAGTCACGTGGTAGGCCTGAAGGCTTAGCTCTGCCAGGTTGGGTAGAAGTTGCGAGATGGCAGCAATGGCATCGTCCGCCACGTTGATGCAGTCACTGACACTCAGTGAGGTGATTCGTGCACTGAGGCTGGACCACAGGCCAGCCTCGGTGAAATCATTACAGCCCGACAGCTCCAGGCGCACCACTCCCTGCATCTGCTCCAACATCACCTACAGGCAGGCACAGATCAGAGGCCAGACTAAGTCAGCTCCCCCACTCACACGTGGTACCCAGCCTGCCAGTGGTAAAGAGAGTTGCCTAGGCAGAGCGGAAGAAGCTTCTGGGAATCTGGAAGCAGTGGTCTTTTACATGTGGGCTTGTGCAAGCATGCATCGAGCTAAACTCCAAGCAGTGCACTTAAACTGCCTGTTATACTTTGCCAATATTCCAAAAGAGAGGCAGGGCACAGGGGACCATGAGCCAGGGCCTGGCCAATGTGGGTGTTTGGAACAGATGATTTGAATATTAAAATTACAAGGGGAGGGGGAAACAGGGCAGAGTGCCCAGATACTCCTTCAACCGGTGCTCTTAGCAGACTCTCAGTTGTCCACTTCCTCCCCCTCCCCCTCCCTCTGACATCCCACTCACCAAGGCCAGCTTCACTAGTAATCAAGAACCCACACGTAATTGACTACTCTCTTGCCCCAACCTTGAAATTTTAATCATTTTTTTAACAAGCCCATATTTTCACTTTGCATTAGGCCCTGACAATGCTATCCCTGGTACTTTTTGTTCTGTGTACACCTGAGCATCCCCTTGGCCCTTCATCCTCCCATGTCCATAGGGTTGCTGTTGTCTGTGCCTGCCCCGCCCCACCAGCCCTGTCCACTTCTATCCAATTCAGACATACCTCTAGGCCAGCGTCAGTGATGGTGGAGCGTTTGAGGCTCATGGCCTTGACTCCCTTCTTAGAGAGCGCATAGTTGTCGATGAACTCACAGATGTCTAAATCAGAAACACCAACTAGGCAGAAGCCTTCAAAGCCTCTTGCAGCGAAGCCCTGAAGGTTCACAAACTCCTTCTCGCCTCCAGGCAGCACGTTGTACAGCTCCTTAGCATGCAGCACAGGTGTGAGGCCTGCCCAGAACTTGGGCTGGTAGAGCACACGCCGCCAAGCCTTGCATACCTGGGCTAGTATGCACTTCTCACATGCTGAGAAATACCAGAAGAGCCCGTTAAGGATCTTCTCATCTGTGGCCAGGGGTGGCCGCTCCACCGGGGGTCCAGGCACTGGGCCTGAGGCTGGTCCACTGGCTGGGGGGCATGGCCCCCCTGCCAGAGCAACCCGGGACAGTGGTGTAGCCAGGCTGGGAGGTGGAAGGGTGGGTGGGGGTGGTGGCTGGCAAGGGCGGTTCTTGGCAGCAGGTGTGCCCTTGGTGATGCTGGCTGCACCTAGGCCGTTGGGCTGGCCAGGCAGCTTCACCAGACCATTTCGAGGCAAGCATGGAGGCTTGGGGTCACCATCGATACCTGGGCTCGACATTTTCCTTGCACGTTCTGTGGGTGAGACAAGAGGAACAAATGAGTCTGCCATATCTGGAGGAGCTGGAGAGCTAGCCCTGTTCTCATCTTTGAGTGTCCTCTCCCACAGCACTTCCAGGATCACTCAACAGAAAGGATCCTAGCACAATGCCTTTTTCTCACTGCACAAGAGGCAGGTTGACCATATTCACAGCTGGCCCAAGTGGCCATGTCCTCTCTCATCATATTCTCACAGGTGCTTTCTGATGCTTTGATTCCCATTCAAGGTTAGGGAGAGATGAAGTCCTTAATTGCTCCCTCCTCCTCTGCTCTCTTGATGCCCACTATTGGGACCTACCCTGCTAAGCAGGTTCGGGAAAATTGAAGAAAAGTGCTTGAGCAGTTTCTGACTCCTCCTTCATGGAGTGCCAGCACCCCAAAGAGTCACAGATCAGCTCTCAAGAATCTGTGCACCTATAGTAAGCTCTGGCACCCAGGCATCTTCCCACAGTTGACTGTAGTACCAGTAGAACACATGCTTTTTCATATTTAAAAATTAACATTTTCAGTGTATAAGTATTTTGTTCATGTGTATGTATGTGTATATCATGGGTGCTTTGCATCTGTGGAAGTCAGAAGATGGCATCAGATCTCCTGGAATTGGAGTTACAGGCCCTCTGGTCCTCTGTAAAAGCAGCAAGTGATCTGAACAAGTGAGCCACCTCTCTAGCCCTGCGGGACACATGATATCTAACCCTATACCCAACCCAATGAGGATGGTGTTGTGATATCTGTTGTATAAACAAGGAAGTGGAGACCAAGGCCAAGTGAACTGCTTGTTTGAAGTCATGGCCAGTAGTTAAGTAATAGAGCTGAAGTTTGGACCAGAGCTGGAGGAGGAAGGGCATGGGGAAGGCCAGGGTCAACAGGTCTGGATCACTATTCATCTCAGGTCTTCAACTCCCAGTGCTGCAACTGGGTGACAGAGGTCATTGTGAACAGACACCATGGAGGGAAAGGGCATTGAGATTCTCATAATGTCATGACCATCTGCTCTGCATTCCAGATATAAATATCATGTCCACCACTGCCCAACATACAAAAAAGAGGTGGTTTTTCCATGGGTTCCACTTGCAGATCCAATTGCACTCTGGAGTCCAAATGGCCCCTACTTTGCTTTTTTCCTCTTTTTTTAATTTTTTTTCGAGACAGGGTTTCTCTGTATTGTTTTGGAGGTTGTCCTGGAACCCACAGAGATCTGCCTACTTCTGCCTCCCGAGTGCTGAGATTAAAGCACCATCATATCATCACCACCCTTTATGGTCTTGTCTAGCCACTGGTGGTTGGACATGAATCTGGGAGATAACACTACAGACTCTCTCCTTTGGGAGGGATTTATAGTGTATGGTAGAGTAAGGATTGTATGGGTTTTTTTTCTGTTTTTGTTTTAATTTTTTGGTTTTTCGAGACAGGGTTTCTCTGTGGCTTTGGAGGCTGTCCTGGAACTCACTCTGTAGACCAGGCTGGCCTCGAACTCACAGAGATCCGGCTGCCTCTGCCTCCCGAGTGCTGGGATTAAAGGCGCGCGCCACCAACGCCCAGCTGGGTTTTTTTTTTTCTGAATCCCAGAGCTAACCCAAGGGGAAGGCGTGATCTCACTGCATATATGTATAGGTGATCCCAGAACTGAACTGGATCCACATGTGAGCTAACTTCCTGCCCTACAATCTCAGGAAAGTCAGCAAAAGTTTCTCTCAGTTCCTCTGTTATACCCTCACACCTGGTCCTCTGTTATACCTCACACCTGGTCCTCTGTTATACCCTCACACCTGGTCCTCTGTTATACCTCACACCTGGTCCTCTGTTATACCCTCTCACCTGGTCCTCTGCTATACCCTCACACCTGGTCCTCTGTTATACCCTCACACCTGGTCCTCTGTTATACCCTCACACCTGGTCCTCTGTTATACCTCACACCTGGTCCTCTGTTATACCTCACACCTGGTCCTCTGCTATACCCTCACACCTGGTCCTCTGTTATACCTCACACCTGGTCCTCTGTTATACCTCACACCTGGTCCTCTGTTCTACATTCATACCTGGTTCTCCATCTTCCTAGAACAAGGTCTTCATGACCAACAACCCAGCTCTGTGTCTAAGGATGGTCATTGGCAGTTCACCCCAGGCCCTCAGTGCAATCTCCTTATCATTCCCCTCCTCAGTATGCCTCTGGGACCTGGGTGGTAGGTCAGTTTTTCCCTGAGGGGGGTTTTCAGTCTTTGGATGCTCTTTTGTGCTGAAGAACAAGCAATAACAGTCACACAAAAATAACATTCCCCAAATGCACAATGGGACGACTACATATTTCATTTTTACAGCAGACATCCTTCTGTAGGGGTAACCACTGTTGTTACACCAATATTTATACAATGAGCCTGAGGCTCTGAAGATCTACAGTTGGATGCCATGGCAAGGGAAGTCTAAAGTGAAGTTACTGAGAACAATATAAGGAAGGGAGCCTGTTGTAGGACAGCAGCATCCATGATGGGAAAGGATGAGGTTCTTCCTTGACTGCTCCAATTCTTGTCCAGCACCACCCACATTCCTGGGAACTGTGCTGAAGATGGAGAGAGAGCCCCAGACAGAATACTCGCCATATCCCCGATTCTCAGTCTGTGTAAGCCTAGATCGCCCATCTAGCCTCAGCCACTAGGCGTAGACCCAGCGCTTTCGGAGCCCCGGGAACAGTACCATGGACAGCGCCCGCGTTCCTTGGGGTCAGCTGGGCTTTCCGCACCACAGACAGAGGAGCGGAGGAGGGATGATCGGTGGCTCCGGCAAACCCGGCTCCACAGGAAGAGACAGGGGGAGAAGCCGCCCGCTTGGCTAGGATCCGGAGGAGGCTGCGGAGGCGGTGCCAGGGGAGAAATAATCCAAGAGCTGTGCCGATTTAGGCTGAAAATGCTCCCAGTCGCGGGTGTGCACGTGGAGCGCCTGAGTTGCTGGGGGCGTGTGGGGGGAGATGCACGTGGATGCCCCGGGCATCTGCAGGGCTCCTTCCTGCCCCTCGCTGCAGCTCTGGAACTCACGTTTGCAAAAGCACACGATCCCCTTCCTACCTTCCAAGTAGGTGAAACCAGGCCAGACTAAATCTCCCAACCAGGCCCCTGCCCTTTGTGGAAAGCACATCTCCACAGAGGAATTCTGCTGCTCCCCAGCTTTGTGCTGGGGGAGGGCTCTCACCGTTTCTCTCACGTGTGGCATAATTAGCTAAGCCCAAGAACCCCTGGACTGTGGTTCAAAAACGGAAACAGTTACACCTGGGCCCAAGGAAGGGCTGAGGCTTTCAGGAAAAGCTGAGCACACAGTGGAAGACTGGAACTTTCCGGCTAGGTAAGCAAGAGGTTATTGACTGGCTCCAGCAAGGATCTCTCTACCTGGCCCTGCTGTTTAGCCAGATGGTGACCTAGAGCCTGCTCCCAAGTGCTGTAGAAGCAGAATCTCATTATGTAGCTGAGATTGGCCTTGTATCTGCAGCAATCCCACCACTACCTCACCTGCTGGGGTTACAGATGTGCACTCCCATGTCCAGCTAAAGCCCCTTCTTGAGGATGCATCTCCTGTCTCCACCCAGGGCGGCTCCTGGAGCCTGTTTGGAGTTGCCTGCTAGGAGGGGGAAGGATCAGTGGCCAGGTCATTCAGGCTGCCTCTCACAGATGTGTACCTTAGGAGCTATTACTGGGGAGAGACCTTCTGAAATGATGGCTGATCTGGCACAACACTCAGGCTCAGGCTCCACATGTTTAGTGCTCAGTTTGGAGTGGAATTCTGGGTCAGCTCTAGGCTGCAGAGGAGCTTGTGGTCCCTGAGTCCATCCCACGCTAGGAGACAGTGGCGACTTTCTCATCTGCCATGCCTTCATCAGCACAAGCCTCGTCGGTGTACCCCAGGGAAGAGCTGACTGGTCTTTCCTCTCACTGGAGGACTCACTGTGGACACAGAGAGAATGGTGGGCACAACGGGGCTCCTGGGAAAGCTCCAGTACTTGGTGGTTTCCATGTTGACAGTCCACAGATCCTGGTGCCGAGCCGCAAGGACTTGTCTCTTCTGTGTATCCAGTCATTGGGCCCTGAGACCTGAGTATCTTCACAGTCTCACCTCCAGCCCCGAGTCCTTGCCCAACCAGACCTCTGTCCTTTCCTCTTCTCCTATTCCACCCCCCTCATCTGGCCAAATAATGGCCCCTGCTTGTTACATACATAGGCTTTCTCAGCTGAGGATGAGTGCTGCCTGCCTCCATAGCTAGGATCCCCAGTACTTTGCAAAAGACACCTTCAGAGTGTCACCCATCACAGGGGTTGTCATGGCTATCTGTCTTTTCCCTTGGCCTGGTAACTCCTTGAGGACAAATGGCATCATGACTGTGTGACTTCCCGGTACTTATGAAGGAATGAACAAGAACTGGTCACTCAAACTGCCAGGGGTGCAGTTTCCTGAGCCTTAGAGGCCTGGCTGGTCAGTGAGGCAGGAGCAGCTCAAGAATTCAATTCCATGTGCAACTGTGGTCAGTATTTCTAGAGAAGGAACCGGATTGGTGTTAGCACTTGACTCCCCAGTCCCAGTGAACTTGAGGTGCAGATACTGGGGGAGAAGAGCTCTCACATCTCTTTTTTGGCTAAGTCCCCTCTGGAGTTTCATGGCTAAAGAATATGGATGTCTGTTCCCTAAATATGGCCTGATCCCAAAGAAACAGAAGCCACCAAGATGATGGGAAGAAGGGCCTGTCCTCCCAGCACCCTCTACTTCATTACTGTCTGGAGCACCACTGAGGAAAACAAGGCTCAGAGAGGGGTCTTCTTGAAGCCAAATACAAGTGCAACATGTCCCAAGACTCCAGGGCTTTCTGATTCCCAAACGTCAGACCAGGAACACATCTGTTGGATTTTACTTCTCTCTCTTCTGCTTCACTGGGCCCTGTGTCTTCCTTCAATCTGGCTAGTGGCCTCTGCACACAGCTCTCATCCAACAGGGTCTCTACTGTAACCCTGGAGTCCTAAAGACTGCCAACTACTTGCCCACCAATGTCCCACTCCTCACAACTATCACTCTAGGGGCTCCCCCTGTCTCTGACATAGTCGTTTCTGTGAGCACCAGCTCAGGATGCAAGCCACCTTGGAGGCTGGTTCCTGGCCTGTATGGGACCTGATCATCTCATGCTTGGAAAAAAATAATCCAAATACTCACAATCCAAATAATCAAAGTCAGTCTGTGGTAACAGCCCCAGGGACTGGGGTGACAAGCAGGGTAGCTGGGATTGGGGGCACAGTGCAGGCAGCATGTTCTGTGACAGTGCTGTGACTCAGGCACGCTCACATCCCTGCCACATTGCACGTGTCAACAGCAGCACTCTCTCTGCTTCCACCCCCTGCTGTAGCAGCCTCTGGGGGTGTACCAGGGATTTCAGGATGGGAAGACCCTTGGCCTAGGAGGTACACACGCCTTGATGCTCCAGGAGACTGAGGCTCTGCAGCCAAGCTATGGGCAAATAGCCACCAGGCAGTGTGGAAGCCTGGCTGTAGCTTATCAGGTCTCTCCTGTTCTGGAGAATACGAGACCTCCAAGAGGTAGGCCCAAGGCTCCTTTAGATACCTGCCAAATGCAGCCTAGCTAGGTTCTCTGAGACCAGTGTGGCCACTGAACCACTAGCAGGGAAGGTTCAGGGCCACTCACCGGCCTCCCAGGGCTTGCTTAGCTGCCATCCGCACCCTTCCCTGTGGCTGCCATCCCCACCCTTCCCTGTGCCAGTGCTGGAAGGTACACCAGTGACTCCCACAGGTGAGGACAGTTGAGCCATGCCAGCCAGAAGCCTTTTCCTCTGTTTCTAGAGTCTACTTGCCTCAATCTCTCAGGACTTCCTGGATCCCTTATACCCAGAAGCACTTGCTTTAACCTCAACAGTGGGAGAGAGGACCCATTTGGGTGTCAGAAAGTGAGTGTTTGGGAAAAGGGGTGGGTGCATATGTGTCCAGGACTCAGGGGCAGGGGTGGCTGGGGAGTCAAGTAGTGAGGGTTGCAGGAAATGGGGCAACTGGATCCTAGGGTATTTCAGTACCACCCATGTTTCCAGCCTTGAATCACCCAGCCCAGCCCTCAGACCACTTCTAGACAGGACCACTAGGCTCCGGCAGGCTTCTGGCCTCGTCTAGACGGCCCCCAATCATTCCAGGCGCTTTTCTCAACCCCCACCTTCTGCTCCAAGGCTGCTGTCCAGCATCACATCAAAGTGACAGGCTGGAAGGAGAGGGTCCTGTGCCCAAAGGGGCACCAGGGAGGCCCGAACAGACCCTGGTCAGTGGGCCATGGTACAAGGTGGCAGTGGGAGTCATCCCTCAAGGAGGGAGCAGGTGAAGTGGCATCTGCCATCTGCTCCTGGGAGGTCAGCTGCTGGCTCAGGCTGGGAGGGGCTAGCAGGAGGGCTGCTAGGCCAGATCCAGGCCTCAACAGTGCAGCCTTCTCTCCTGGGATGAAGGGTGGGGAGGATCCCCCACTGACCTAACATCCCAGAAGGACACAGAAGCCCTGTTCAGCAATCTCGGGGTGCCCATTCCCCATATTGAAGCCTTCCAACCTTGGCCAAGGCCCATTCCCTTCTCTAGAACCAAAGACGTGCCAGCCCACTCCCTCTGCCTCCTTGTGGGCGGCAGTTCTACACCAGCTCATGTCCAGAAGGTGTCCAAGGCCCCTAGGCCACATATTCACATGGCTCCCCCCATTTAATTGTATGAACACCTGTCACGTCCTCCAGTCCGAGGCTCATAGAACTGGAGTGGGGAGAGCCTAGAGCCAAGCCAGAAGGCGTGGGGGCTGACCGCCTGCAATTTCGCGTCCTCGCAGCCACCGTGCTGCCTCTCAAGCGGTTGCATGGTTCCGACCCACAGCCGGACCGCTTTGCCGATGGCGAGCGTGGTGCGATGAGGCCGGCTGTTGGACTAGGGACTGTGGAGCGATCCGCTGGCCCAGCGGCCGGATGGTGAGGTGGGGAAGGGGCTGCGATTACGTAAGCCCTGCTCAGGCGGCGGCGGCCGCGGCGCAGTCCCTAGTCCCCACCCCGCCCCCTCCTCATTGTAGCCTCCGCGGAGGCAGTGGCTCGACCTGGACCCTCCCCTCCCTGCAGCCCGGCCGCGCGCGCACACACCTTACCTCGGCCAGGGCTTCTGGCTCATGCCACGCTGTCCGCCGGGCGACCTCGCGTCATGGGGAGCCCAGCACCAGAGCCGCCAAACGCGGAGGCGGACGAGGTGCTGGACTGGATAGCAGGGCCCGACTGCGCCCGGTGCCCGGCGCTCCGCGCCAGGGCCCTCTCGGCAGAGCCCAGAGCGGAGCTCCCCGGTGGGAGAGGATCTACCGCCCTGAGCCTCCCACCGGGGAGGCTGAGGCTGTGCCCAGATAAATAAGGCCGCTTTGCAGGGAGCCCGGCGGGCGCCTCCTCCCTCCCCTTGCCCTCCTCCCTGCGCTCCTCCTCCGCGCTCCTCCCCGCGCTCCTCCGCGGCCGCCGCCGGCGCCGCGCGTGCCCCCCGCCCGGCCCTAAGAGCCGCGCCCTCGCGCGCTCTCGGCGTCCGGACCAATCCCGGCTCTCGGGCCAGGCTGAGGTGTCGAGAATCCCGAGCCCCGCCCCACTCCGCGCAGCGCGCTCCCGGTGCGGTACCGACGGGCACGCGCCAAGCACCAGCACCCGTTCAGCGGCCGGTGCTCGCACAATAACAAACCCCGCAGGCCGCGCGTCCGGGAGGACATTCGAGGGGAAAGCAGGGCGCGCGGCAGAAAAGCAACTTCGAGTGCCCATCTGCACGAAGCGGTGGCAACCCAGAATCCTCCTGCTGAAGAGAGCTGGCGTCCTTGGCGTGAGCGCTTGACAGTAGAGTTCTGAATTCTACGCAGATGCAGCCGGCCCTATGTGCTCTTGCTTGGATTGCCACCTGCGAGGGCGAGGAAAGGGAGACATCAGCACGATCGCACCTTCACACACACCCCTTCCGCATGGCAGAGGGCAAGCCTCTGGGATCTCATATCCCTTCCGTTCCTGCTGCTGAAGAATGCTCCTTCCTGGTGACATAGTCACGCACCTGCAGAAGCCTGCAAGCAAATGACTAAAGCGAATGTCAATGAAAACATAAGACAGTGTAGTCATATTGGGAAGGGGTTACTTCTGAGAATGTCACAAATGATTTGAGACAACCCACTTCCCCGGGGGATGAGAGACAGGGGACAGGAATGGTTCAAGAAGGGCTGTGCAAAGATCCTAAGGCCTTAAGGAGTTCCACAGGTTCCCTCTGGAATGAAGTGAAGGTCAGGTGGTAGCAGCCCATATGGCCCAGGACAGGCGGTTTGTATGGAGGACCCTGCAAGCACTGCTGGATAGCCGGGCCTTCCAGCAGGCTAATGGAGCCCCAATCTGGGGGTCTCTTGGGAGCAGGGATGACAGATGTGGAGACAGCAGAGCAGCGTCCCGGAAAGGAGGAGATGCAGGGTGAAGCGTTCTTAAATGAGACCAACTGGCATTGGGAAACATGGCCTTGTGGGACTGTGAGAAGGAGAAGTAACCTAGAGCCTGGCTGGTGTGTGTGTGTGTGTGTGTGTGTGTGTGTGTGTGTGTGTGTGTGTGTGTGTGTGTGTGTGCATGGAGGTGAGAAGTTAATATTACAATCCTCCTTTACCATTCTTTTAACTTTTGTTGTTGTTGTTTTGAGACAGGGTTTCTCTGTGTAGCTCTGGCTGTCCTGGAACTTACTCTGTAGACCAGGCTGACTTGGAATTCACAGAGACCCACCTGCCTCTGCCTCCTGAGTGCTGGGATTAAAGATGTACACCACCACTGCCCAGCTTTTACCCTGTTTTTTGGAAACAGAATCTCACTGAACTTGGGGCTCACCATTTATGTTAGCCTGGCTGACCTGTCAGTCCTCAGGATCCTCCTGTCTGTCCTTCAATGCTGGGGTTGAAGCAGGCACTTCACCCACAGAGCTTTTCCCTAGCCCATCACACCTCCCCCCCTTCTCTCTCTTTCTGTTTTTTTTTTCTTGGGGTGTGTATGAAAGTGCAGGTAGGTTCTCTTCCTGGCTTGGAACTAACTGACCAAATAAGCTAGGCTGGCTGGTCACTGAGCCCCAAGGATACGCCTATGTTGCCTTTCCAGCACTAAAGTTACTTATAGCCACATGTCACAAAATTCAACTTTTAATTTTTTTAAACCTGGTACTTGCAAGATACTTTTCCAACTGATTTCTTTCTTTTCTTTTTTTCTTTTTGTTTATTTTTTGAGACAGAGTTTCTCTGTGTAGCTTTAGAGCTTGTCCTGGAACTCACTTTGTAGACCAGGCTGGCCTCAAACTCACAGATATCTGTCTTCTTGCCTCTGCCTCCTGAGTTCTGAAATTAAAAGTGTGCAACACCATTGCCCAGCTTACAGATGATTTCTTTCCAAGGCTTTTTTTAAAAAACATGATGAAGCACTGGGGTCATTGGGTCCAGCTTGCCATAGCCAGGATCATGGCGAGCATCTGTGTGGCTGGGACTGGAGTGTCACTATCTTGCCTGGATATGGATCAGACAAGGTGGATTGGCATGGGACAGAGACTAGTGTAGATATTGAACCACCAGAGGGTGTCCTTCCCACTTGTCTAGTTATTGTCCTTGGACAGGTAGCCAGCCAATGGGTGATAGGAGGGGCCCTTGTGCAGAGGGTACTGTTCTGGAATATGTGTGCCTTGGCCTGGCCTTATGATGAACATACCAAGTGTGAAGAGCATGAGAGAGGCCTAGGCACACAATGGCCTTGGAACGGGTCCCAGAAAGTGAAAGTGGTCCTGTTTTTGAGAAAACAGCATTGAGGACACTTAGAACATATTGAGCACTAATCTGGAGGGGGGTGGCCTCTCCTGCCTCCTCACATCAAGGGACCCACCAACTTCCCTCTACCTCTGCCATACTTCCCAGATTAGGCACCCGTTTTCTCCTTCATGACATCAATAGCTTCCTCCTCACTGGTCTCTCCCCCTCCTCCTGCCCCTATTTTCCCCAGGGTTCCCAGGGGTCAGTTGGTATGCAGTAATGGTCCATCTGTCCTAGCCTGCTATCTTCTCTACTGTGGTCTGTAAGACCCTGGTTCCTTGGGCTCTGTACGAGCCAGGAGTGGACCACATCCCTTATCCGCAGAACCTCTCTCACCTGGCCCCTCACCTGGAGCAGCCTCTTGGCACCTGCCCTGAATGAATCTATTTAGCTCTTGGATTTGGCTGTCCTTCCTAGAAACTTTCACTTCCATGTCTGCCCACAACACTGAAAGCCTCCTCTTCTGAGCCTGGGCCTGCTGGCTTTCTGATGGAACAGAAAGTTACAGCGGGCTGTTAGCTGACAGAACCCAGAACCCCTAGAGGGCCAAGGTGGGGTTCCCTGGGCACCCAGCAGAGCAGAGGGAGGTGCACACACACATGTTGTCCCAGGGACAGGGAAACTGGCTTTTGAAGACCCTTCCACCAAGGATTCCTGATTGCTTTTGGAGAACAGTTTACATCCTGAGAGAAGTATGCCAGATAAGGTCCAACTGGCTGTACAGGTGACTTTTCGTCTCTTTGCAGAATAGGAGATAGCATATAGGACCAGTTCAACCAGAATGCTCTTTTCCTGGGTTAGTCTCAAGGGACTGATATGGGAGCATCTATGAACTTGGTTCCTAAGATTACATGTCTCTTAGTGGAGCACCCCCTCAAGTGAAGCACCCTCACCTGGAGGACTCCTCACTTGAAGCACTCTCAGTTGGATCATCTTTTAATTGAAATACAGTTAACTGGAGCAACCCTCATGTGGAGCATGCTCAAGTGAAGCATCCTCACCTGGAGGACCCCTTGTTTGGAACACCCTCAACTGGAGTCCCTTTGAACTAAAACACACTTTACTGGAGAACCTTTCGCTGGGAGCACTCTCAGTGGGAGCACTCATTTCCTGGAACACTTCTCACTTGGAGAACCCCTCTCTGGAGACATCCCTCATTTAAAACTACTCCCACCATCATCACCCTTACCTTGATGTCAGAGCACAGAGGACTGTCTCCTGTCCAGGCTTCTGGTGTCCAACTCTACAGTGATGGGTACTCTGCAGACCTGGGGCTGCGGGCACATTTGGCTTAGAGGGCTGAGGGAGCATCAGGGGTCCACTCCCTGGGTCTAGAATGATGACTGCACATGTTCCCTAAATCTTATCACAGAAGATCCCCAGGCATGTCCTTATGAAGCCCTAGTGTGGAGAGGGAGACACATGGCTGGGTCTAATCCTTCCCTGAACCCTTTCTGGGAAATGTGACTGGGCTCTAAGGAAGGATGCCCTGAATACTTTAGCACATTATTTGTGTCGAGTAACCCCCTCAAGGACAAAATGAGTCATCTAGGGACTAGATAGGTTCTCTGTGGCCCTGAGCCTCTCTTCCTACCTCTCCCTCCTTTACCTACTCTGTGCTCCTTCCCATTCTTCTTCCTCTCACCACCTATACCCCTGGGCCCTCCTGCTCCTCCACCCTGTGCCCACCCAGAGTCAGAGGCTCAAGAACACCGGAGAGAAGCAGTGGGACAGCTGTCATCTAACTGTTCAGATGACAGGGTGAGGGCACCAAGGTTTTCTGGTGGCCTCTGCTCTGGCCTGGCCCGCCCCCTGTCAAGGCTGAGGATGACTCAGGGCCCAGCTGTCACCTCAGCAGCACACGTTGTCGCCTAGTGATGGCGGTTTCCCAGCAACGGTCGTCTCCTAGCAATGGGATATTTTCCCCTGGCCCTGGCTGGAGCCAGTGGCTATTTTTAGCTCAGCTTCAAATCAATCAGCAACTGCATTTGGACTCCTTGGGAGATGCAAGGTGTTACGGAGTGGGTTTCTCAGCAAAAATTGAAAACAATTAAAAAAAACAGATAGAAACCTTAATGCCCAACCCCTTGAAGTGCTTGGCTGAAGGTGGGTGCAGCCAGCTCCCCTGCGCAGTCTTGGGAGCTGGCAGCTATGATTATGTCCTGGATGAGGTCTCTGTGTTCAAGGGGCTGATGGCTGGATCACCCTAAAGCTGCTAATGTCCAGCTGGGTACAGTAACCAGAGGCAGTGCTCACACTAGGTGCCACTGGTGCACTCCACAGGGTCCCCCAATATCCCCTGCCCATCAGTCGTAGGAACTATCTCTCTTGTTTACACCACCCAGTAGCCCCACCCATGCTCAGTCCTGGCTGTAGGGTCCTGGTGTCACAGGTCTAGCTAGAGACAAAGAAGGGTCTCTGGTCAGCTACATCTAGTGCCCATCTGGCTTCAAATGAAATTTGAGACCTGTGAAGAGGGGAGTCTTGGGCAGTGGGAAGACTTGCTATCCTTTTTAGGTTTTCTCACAAGATCAGGGAGGAACCTAAATTCACCCACTGCCAGTAGGTGTAGAGAGCTGACACTATCATCTTTCCCATTTATAGTCTGTGGTTGTTTGCTCAAAGCTCTATGGTCCTGGGGCCATCGTGTTCCCAACCCCTGTCAACTCTCCTACTTGTATCTCTTCCCCGAATCGCCTTGTTAGATGGCCTGCTCATTGTGAGTCAGCTGCATATCTGCCATCAACTCTCCTGCTGCGTGTTGGGACTGCCTATCCTCTGCTCTCAGGGTCCGGCACACTATGGGTATGGCATCAATGTCCTCAACCGGCAAAGGCCCGTGTTACAGGGGACAGCCGTGACTGGAGGTGGGCAGCCTGAGCGGTGACACTTGACATAAGGACTGAGGCCTCCCTCTGCTGCTGCCCACTTCATCCTATGACGTGTAGTACAAGGCTCTGGGGAAGCCAGAACAGGAATCAGGTGTCAGGATGGTTTCCAGATTGGACATCCCCTGTGATGGCTAATCTTGGTTGTCAATTTAACACACTTGGGAAGAGAGAAACTCAATTGAGGAACTTCCTCTATCAGATTGACCTGTGGGCGTGTCTTTGAGGCATTTCCCTACCTTGGAGCACCCCTCTCTCAATCTTTCTCCCCCCTCTCTATATATAGTAACAATAATAATAAAGGAAAAAGAGGCATCTTAAGACAGTTTCTCTGTGTAGCGTTGGCTGTCCTGGAACTCACTCTGTAGAGCAGGCTGGCCTCAAACTGAGAGAGTCATTTGAATTGGCATTTTCTTATTTCTTTTTTAAAAAAAAGATGTATTTATTATGTGTACAGCATTCTGCCTCCATGTATTCCTGCCAGAAGAGGTCACCAAATCTCATTATAGATGGTTGTGAGCCACCATGTGGTTGCTGGGACTTGAACTCAAGACCTCTGGAAGTGCAGTGCTCTTAACCTTTGAGCCATCTCTCCAGCCCTGAATTGGCATCTTCTTAATTGCTAACTGATACAGGAGAACTCAGCCTACTGTGGGAGGTGTTATTCTTGGGTAGGTGGACAAGCCAGAGAGAGCAGGCCAATAAGCAGAATTCCTCAATGGTCTCTACTTCAGTTCCTGCCCTGGCTTCCTTCAATAATAAACTGAAACATGAAAGTATAAGCCAAATAAACTTTTTATTCCCCAAATTTGTTTTGGTCAGTGTTTTACCATAGCAATAGAAATTAACTAGAATACCCTCTTTGGGTCAAAGGTCTTGAGATGCTGTGGCTGTTGGCTAAAGCCAATAATTTGAAGCCATCATTCTGGTTTCTAGTCTTCTACAGGAGGCCATACGCTTCCATTTCCCATTTCCCAACTTCTTGAAGTACACCTGTGTTTGATTTGAATTCCTTTCGTGGTTTTTGTTCTGAGTTGTGTGGGATTAATGACCCATTCCTTAAGGCAAGGACACTAAATTTTGACACACTCAAGGAAACCCCCAACTAGAGCATAAATAGGTAAGAGTTACCTGGGATTTGGGGTGCCCTCATTTATCCATCTGCTCCCTTTCCTCTGGGTTTCTATCTACAAGCACTTGTACCAGGTATGCTGGATCCTGAGGCCAGTCATGGCTTTCTGGGACCTATGCCCATGGGCAGCAGAGTTCTGACAGCTAATGATGTTCAAATGTCCATTCCATGACAGTTGTAGAAGCAGCATCTGTCCTGCTCTTCTCCCAGGGTGACAGAATCATTGTCGTGTTGTTTAAAGATGAAGATGAGGAGGGAAAAGTCTAATATAGGGATCCAGGTCAGATGAGAGCTTCTTTCAGATCAGGTTACCTCTTGGAGTCCTTCTATTGCTGGGACTCAAGTCAATTCTCCTGGAGAAGGCTAGGGTGGGGGAGCCAACTCCCTGAAACTGGTCAGCTCACGCCCTATATCACCATTAGAGGGCGCCTGCAGACTACTGTCTGCCTCAGAGGCCTGGGCTGAGGAGACCGCCAAAGAATAACCAAAATGCCCTGCTACCTCTTGGGCCTGGAAAGCTGTGGTTGACCCCTGGACATCCAGAGTTGACCCAGGTGTCCTGTGCCCTTCTGTAAATGCCTTGGCATCTGCTATGATTTCATCATGCTGTGTGATGACTTTTAATTGAAAATATTTTATGATTTATTTTTCATTTATTTTTTAACGTGTGTGTGTGTGTGTGTGTGTGTGTGTGTGTGTGTGTGCCTGTTTGTGCACGCATGTGAGTGTATGTGCTTGTGGAGACAAGAGTCGTTTGTTCTCCTGAACCTGGAGTTACATCCTGTTGTGGTCCTCTTGACGTGGATGCTGGGAACACATGCCCTGGTTCCTCTGTAAGCTAAGTAACATGTTCTTAACTGCTGAGCCATCTCTTCAGCCCATTTTATTTTATTATTATTTGTTTGTTTGTTTTCAAGATAGGGTTTCTCTGTAGCTTTGGAGCCTGTCCTGAAACTCACTTTTTAGATGAGGCTAGCCTCCACCTGTCTCTGCCTCCTACGTGCTGGGATTAAAGGCATGCGCCATCACTGACGGGCTTATTTGTTGTTTATTGAGACAAGGTTTCTATGTAGTACTGGTTGTCTTGGAGCTCTCTAAGTAGCCAGGTGGGCCCCAAACTCACAGATATCCTCCTGAGGTAAGCAGATCTCTGTGAGTTCGAGGCCAGTCTGCTCTACACAGTGAGTTCCAGGACAGCAAGTGCTATGTACAGAGACCCTATCTCAAACAAACAAACAAACAAAATAAGCAATAAATAGCCAGGCATGGTGTTATATGCCTTTAACCCCAGCATTGGGGAGACAGAAGCAGGTAGATCTCTGTGAGTTTAAGGCCAGCCTGGTCTACAAAGAGTTCCAGGACAGCTAGGGCTGTTACACAGAGTAAACCATTTACATAAAAGTCTCACAAGGTGGGGAGATTAGAAATTTGAAATCAGGGGCTGGAGAGAGGGCTCAAGGTTAAGAGCACTGACTACTATTTCAGATGTCCTGAGTTCAATTCCCAGCAACCACATGGTGATTCACAACCATCTGTAATAAGATCTGGTGCCCTCTTCTGACCCGCAGGCATACATTCAGACAGAATATTGTATATACAATAAATAAACCTTCAAAAAATTGAATTCCTTACCATAACCATATGTTTATAGTATTTGAAAGAAAAGATTCATATTTAATCTTTCTTATACTCAGACACACCACACTTTGTTTATCCACCCATCAAAAAGGCTGTGGTCATTTTCACCTTTGACTATTACAATACCTTGTTTTGACCCTCTTGCTTGGAGCAAGAAGCTAGCTGCACCTCCTGTTGCTCTGAAAGGGCCTTGGAGCCAAGGACAGGGTCATCAGTGTTTCTAAGCTCTTCTGTAGGCTGGCAGCTGGACCAACTGCTTCCACCAATGACATCACTGGATCTCATTTGTCCCTGAGTCCAGGTTCAGGCCAACTGAAGGGTTTCAAAAGGAACCAGGAGGACAGTGGATACAGAGGTAGAGTCCTGGGGTTGGAGATGCTCAGGGACTTCCCAAGGCCTCCCTCTGACTTCAGTCTCCTCTGCCCTTCCCTCAGCTCAGAAGAGCTCTTCTCTTTTGCGGGGGTTTCAAATCGACTCTGGCATATTTGTTTGTTTTTCTTTCTTTCTTCCAATTTTTTTGGAGGGTTTTTGGTTTTTCAAGACAGGGTTTCTCTGTGGCTTTGGAGCCTGTCCTAGAACTAGCTCTTGTAAACCAGTCTGGCCTCGAACTCACAGAGATTCATCTGTCTCTGCCTCCCAAGTGCTGGGATTAAAGGTGTGCACCACCACCACCCGGCTTGTTTTTTCTTTTAAGAGGGTCTCATGCAGCCCAGGCTGGCCTTGAACTCACTATGTAGCCAAGGATGACCTTGAACATCTGCTCTCCTTCCTCTACCTCCTGAGTGCTGGGATTACAGGCATGACCCACTACAATCAGTTCAACATTATTTAGAAGATCAAGCCCAGGGCTTCATGCCTGAGTGGCAGGCACTGAATAACCTAGCCACATTCCCCAGATCTCCTGAAATTCTGTTTCAGATGATCTTGCAGGATCTGCACTGTGGCATCAATAAGTACTTCCAGGCTTTGTTTCCAGTCTGTGCAGGAATCCAGAGTGCCTCGTTTTTCATCTTCATTTAACACTCACAAAGGTGGGTTTGAAAAAGTATGGTGCAGAAGGAGACCCACCCTGCCCGTGCTGCTCCTTGTAAAGCTAGCCAGTGCACTTCTTCCCCAAACCCAAGGCTTGGTTTAGCTTTAGGATTCAGACCTTAGGCTAATCAGGACCCTCTGTATCCTCCCTTATGGGACGCAGGAACACAGGCGTTCTAATCCCTCTTCCCTGGAGTACCAGTAACAGGGTACCAGAGTTCACATGTTGGCTGCAGACTCCCTTTCCACTCTCAGGAAGGGACAGTCCTACCACCTACGAGGTCCATTGATTGAAGGCCAAATGAAGTGAGCAGCCTTCCAGACTTCAGCCGACAGCGAACCCCCCACCCACCCACCAAAGGTTCTTGGGTACCGGAGATCGCCAAATGGGTAGACAAGAACGCTACAAACTCCAACCCAGTCCTGGACCGCGCTCCCGCCTTCAGCCCGCCCCGCCCCCACGAGGGCGCTGCAATTGGCGGAAAGTTCTGGGGCTTATGGCGATTGGTCCAAGGGCAAAGGCCCCGCCCCCATCGTCCGGGAGCTCAGAGAGAGCTGCGCCAGGGGTAGCGGGTTGTGGGGACGCGCCGGGCCGGGCGGCCGCGCCGCGGGCTGCTAGCGCTGCGGCCCCGACCTCCCGGGGCAGCAGCCCGAGGCCCCGGCGCGTCCCCGAGCCATGTCGGTAGCCGCGCTTCTCTGCGCGCTGTGCTGCGGTCTCCTGGCCACGTCTGCTTGTGCCGGCTACTCCAAGGACCGCTGCAGCTGGAGGGGCAGGTAGGGTCCCTAGGAGAGACTATGGGGATGGTTTTTTCATCTTGTGTTGGGGGCCTCCCTCCCACTGGAAACTGAGTAAGCACACACCTCAATATCCTGTTCCACAGAGTGGACGCAGGTGCTGGTGGCGGCGGGACAGGGGGTGGTGAGTCGGGGAAAAAGGGCTACCCGCCTGAGAACCACCGTCCTGTCCCCAGCGGCTTGACCCAGGAGCCTGGCAGCGTGGGGCAGCTGACCCTGGATTGTACTGAGGGCGCTATCGAGTGGCTATATCCAGCCGGGGCGCTGCGCCTGACCCTGGGCAGCCCCAATCCGGGCACGCAGCCCAGCATCGTCTGTCTGCGCCCCGCGCGGCCCTTCGCTGGTGCCCAGGTCTTCGCTGAACGGATGGGCGGCAACCTAGAGTTGCTACTGGCCGAGGGCCCAGGCCTGGCTGGGGGCCGCTGCATACGATGGGGTCCCCGCGAGCGCCGGGCCCTTTTCCTGCAGGCCACACCACACCGCGACATCAGCCGCAGAGTTGCTGCCTTCCGTTTTGAGCTGCACGAGGACCAGCGTGCAGAAATGCCTCCCCAGGCCCAAGGTCTTGCTGTAGATGGTGAGTGATTAGACTGACTGAGGAGGAGGTTGGTGCCAGGAAGTGGTTCTCTAACCAGGCCTTGACACTCCACTGCACAGAGGGTCCGTCCATAGCTCGACAGAAACCACTCTGTTGGAGAGCGGCTTCCAGGTCATAGGGAGTTGGGTGGGAGTGCTCCCTCCTTTCCCTCCTCCTCTAAAGGGTTTTAGGGAACGAGCAGGAGGGAGCAAATGCAGGAGAGGCCAGCCCTGTGCCTCTGGTTTCTGGAGGGTTGGGGGGGAGGGATGGGCTGGGGCAAAATCAAAGCCTATGGCCAAAGCTGTCCAGGGCTCCCTGGCCTGGTGGTGACCTCCCTCCCCTCCCCCAGCCCAGCCAACAAAAGTCCACTGTGCCTCTTGGTCACCATGGAGACGCCTGCCCTGCCTCCCTGCAGGGCACCAGGCCCAGTATTCTGCTCTTCTGGAACTTGCAGCCTGACCCTGCAGGGGCTGGCTCTCTGACTGTTCTGCCCTATCCGGGGACCCCAGAACCAGAGTCCACCAGAATGTCCTGTCATCCTAACTGGGCCTGTGAGGCAGCTCTGAGAGGTCACAGAATGTTCTTCGGGATTGGTATGAGTTTATCAGATGGTGTGCAAGGATGTGTATAAAGCAGGGGGTGTCATCGGTAGGCATGTGCCTGCAGGGTGCACCGTGACTGCTGGTGCCTTCAGGCTGGGTGGTTGCTGGGAGAAGGTTTAACCACCAGCTGAGACCTTTTCCTGCTGGGAGGAACAGGCTGAGAGCACAGGCCTGGCTGACGACCTGCCTTGCATGCTAGGTGCCTGCAGGCCCTGCAGTGATACCGAGCTCCTTCTGGCTGCATGTACCAGTGACTTTGGTGAGTATTCCCGTTGTGGGACAGCGTAGGGTCTGCCCCACACTCCCACATTGCCCACCACTGGCCACCGTGTCTCTCCACAGTGATCCATGGGACCATCTACGGGGTCGCCCATGACATGGAGCTGCAAGAGTCAGTCATCACTGTGGTGGCCACCCGTGTCATCCGCCAGACACTGCCACTGTTCCAGGAAGAGGGCTCAGAGGGCCAGGGCCAGGCCTCCATTCGTACCCCGTTGCGCTGTGGTGTGCGTCCTGGCCCAGGCTCCTTCCTTTTCATGGGCTGGAGCCGATTTGGTGAAGCCTGGCTGGGCTGCGCTCCCCGCTTCCACGAGTTCAGCCGCGTCTATGCAGCTGCCCTTACAGCCCACCTCAACCCATGTGAGGTGGCACTGGACTGAGAGACCTGGGAGCAAGCCCCCACCAGACCTTCTGGGGATGGGGTGCTGGGGCAGGGTGATAGGAGGGAGGGTGGGAAGGGTGTGGCTCAGACTGCACACTGGTGCCCACAGTGAGGTGATAGATACTAAATGACCTGGATCACACCAGCCGCTGCCGACTTGGTCTTCTGTGACACACCCAGCTCTGCTCCTGCCTCACTTTACTTACTCTTTTCTCTGCTGCACATCTAACCCTTCTTGGCCTGCGTGCCCTGCTGACCCAGCTCACTGGTGAGCCCGTTTTCCTCTAACTCCAGGATATCCTTGGGTCTTAGAGCAGCAGTGCTGAAACTCTCAAGACTTGGGCTAATTGAGGTCCTTTAGGGGACCCGGGGGGGCAAGCAGACAGACACCACTTCCAGGTCTGAACTAGGTCTGTTGGGGGGGGGTGCTGAAGTCTGGCAGGGTGCCATTCCCTTCCGTGGTCCTTGTGAGCCTTACAGTCATCCTTGGCCTGGTCCCGCCCTTGGGGAAGAATGGGCCCCTCTGTCCGGAGGCCCCTGCGACGTGCTGAGCATCCAGACATGGCAAAGCGCCTGCAGGGTGTGGGGTCTCCACTGCAGGATCCTGCTTGGTCGTTTCCGGCGGGAGAAGTGCACAATGGGGTCTCTAAGGAGTATTTCCCGCCACTGGCCCCATTGTTGCTGTCCCTGCCTTCCTCCTGGGCCTCTTTATTTCATAAAGGGCAAGCGAGACCCTGGGCAGACAAAGCCAGTGGCCTGAAATCCTTAAGTGAGGTGTGCACTAGGTTCCTCAGGCACCAACCAAGCACATTCCTGCCACCTCTCCCTCAGTTCTGAGAAACTGCTTCAGCTCCAGTGCTGAGTGGAGTGGAGTTCCAGAAATGGCTTTCTGTCCTTGCGCCCTCCCTTTAAGCCTTTCACCCATAATCACCCCAGTGGGCTATTCATTCTTTGGTAAGAAACAGACTGAGAGTGGGACACGGCTGGGGAGGGACCAGACATATGGTTCCTTGCTTCAGACTTTGCCAATGAAGGTACCTGGTGGTGGTGTCACACCCTACACAGACCCTGGAATGGCTACCTCTGAATGTTTATAGGCAGATCGCTTAAATAGCACCTGTGCATATTCTGGGGTTGGGCAGAGAGCATGCTCCTTTCACTGAGACTGCCTGCTGATGGAGTGGGAGGGGGATGAGGGCAAGAGATCACTCCTGAAGAGCAGGTGACACCATTTTCTTCCACCATCTATCTGCCTCCGAGCTGGCTCCCTGCTGCTTGCTGTCATTTCCCCAAATTCCATGAAGTGCTAAGGGCTTAGCCCAGCTCCTTTCCACCTGGGTGTGGGGGAAGACTGGCCGGATGGTCTCATGTTTGCTCTAGGGAACAAGCGATGAAGGCCCCCAGAGTGGAAGCAGAGACCGCAAAGGGGGATGGTGTTTGTGAGCAGGTGGACTGAAACCACAGGAACTAGGCTGGGAAAACCTGTGTGAACCAGAGCCACCTCCAAGTAGAGCCCTGGCAGCTGAGGAGCAGGGTGCTTTGTGTGGGTGCCAGTGTCAGGTAAAGTTGCCAGGGCTTTCTGGGTGCTCCAGGCCTGCGAATACTGCCAGGAGCAGCAGATAAGAATAGCTGTGCCCAAGCAACCCTGTCTAGAATTCTGTGTGGGAGGGCCCCATTACAGTTCTTCCAGTGACCAGATTCTGAGCTGGACGCAGCAGAGCCTCTCAGCAGAATACACATACTCCTGCTGCCTCGGCACAGCCGTCCTTCAGACTGTTTTGGAGGAAAACATTCTGCACCTGGGAGACAGGGGGGTGGTCTTGGGCATGCTCTATTTGGGAGTCTCACTATCTCTGCTGGAGATAGCTGAGGAGAATCAGGTCAGGACTGTGCATAGACAAGGAGGACCTGACGTTTACTGCCATTTAGCAGTGATTGACTCAAGCCTTTCTCTATTTCCATGCTGGGCCTTACTAGGAGTCACTCAACCCTTTATTTTTGAAGGAAGGAGATCTTCCGGGCTCCTGGGCTGTCTTTCACCCCAGGCTGGGCCAGCTGCCAGCACCCAGCCTCTCACATCCGGCCGCCTCCCTCCCTACTCACTAGACTGCCAACATCTGTCTGTATCTGCCCGCCCCTCTCCTTCGACCCCAGAACATGCTCTATTTCCCTCTTAATTGTCGTCGCTGCCGGAGGGACTGAAAGGACGTCCTCCGTGGGTTGCTGTCGGGTGTTTGGTAGGCTTCAGGAAGTGTTGGTCAGCAGAATCCACATGAGAATGACTCACAATAATATTGTCCCCTGTTTTAACAGGGGCTGCGGGGCAGGAGCAGTATGGCCTTAGGGAGACCCAGAGCTGAGATTCCATATAGTTGTCTGCAGGGTAGACCCAGAGGCTGGCTGGCCTTTGCAGATCTTGGTCCTAAGACCTACAAACCTTGTAAGGCTCGCCTATCGCCTGTGTCACTGGGATCCAATACCATTCCCCGGAACCCACAGGAGGGGTCACGCCCAGCTGGGCGGAGAAAAATGAGTGACGGACTGGCCCCACGGGCTCCTTCCACTTCCGGCATCTCATAACCACCTCTTCCTAGACTTACACGGTCGCTGTCACGGTTGGGTAGGCACCAGGCAGAGAGAGTACGGCTCAGGCCGGCAGGGCAGCCACCTCCAGCTCCCGGCTGGGGGGCCTTGGAAAGGACGGCCCTGAACTGCGTGTCTCTCAACCATGGATCATGACGAACCGGCCGAGGCCTTGACTGCGCTGAGTGAGAGGCGGCTGGGCTTGCTGGAGCTATTGCAAACGGCGGCAGGCTCCGGGTTGGCCGCCTACACCGTGTGGGCGCTGCTTCTGCAACCCGGCTTCCGCCGCGTGCCTCTGAGGCTGCAGGTGTGACGTGGGGCCTTAGAAGGGGTGGGACCAAAACTGGTGCGAGACAAGCACCAATGGGCGAGATCGAGGCTACTGTACGTAGCTTGTAAAGATGGGCAGGAACCTAACCAGGGACCAGATGTACGGAGAGGTGTAACTAGCATGTTGTAGGGCCTGGACCTACTTTCGCGACCAAGGGGATATAAATGAAGCTAGGATTGGATTACTGAGGGGGGTACGGGTAGTGGTGTGCCTGGAGGGTGGGTGGGGCTGCCACTGGGTATGGCGGATATCTAAGGAAGGAAAGCTAGTAGGCACACAACGGCCCCCGATGTGGTGCTTTGGTCTGTGTGACTCTAGCCTCAGCCCACCAACTTCCTCATTCAGGTGCCCTACGTTGGCGCGAGTGCCCGGCAGGTTGAGCACGTGCTGTCATTGCTGCGAGGCCGCTCTGGAAAAATGGTGGATCTAGGCTCTGGTGATGGCAGGATCGTAAGGCCCGTGTGTCTGTTCATAGTCCCTCCCGTGATGGCCCCTTCCCTACATCCAGGTCCCCCACTCTTGGCTCTCATAGGTGCTGGCGGCCCACCAGTGTGGTCTCCGTCCAGCTGTGGGTTATGAGCTGAACCCGTGGCTTGTGGGACTTGCACGGCTGCATGCCTGGAGGGCTGGTTGTTCTGGGAGTGTCTGCTACCATCGAAAGGATCTCTGGAAGGTAACCTATCAAACTTCATTTTCTTTATCTTTTTTGGGGGGGTGGGGCCAGGGGACTTGGTCTCTAGTTCAGGCCTACTCAAACTCATGTAGCCTAGAATAACGTTGAACTCCTGCCTCTACCTCATGAGCACTAGGGTTACAAACATGGGCTATCAGACCTACTTTATGAAGATCAAACCCAGGACTTTGTGTACGCTGGGCAAGCAAGCACTCCCCCCGACTGAGTCACATCTCCAGGTTTCACACTGAGTGCTGTCACGCCGATACCTGGGTGGGCTGGAGGCTAGAACTCAGTGACCCCATGTCCTCCAGCCTTTTATCTTTCTTTCCCACAGGTGAGCCTCAGAGACTGTCACAATGTGTCTGTGTTCCTGGCCCCCAGTGTGGTAGGTCTTGGGTCTGCTGTCCTGCTGGGAGGTCAGGGCCACCATCTTGGCTGTTCTGAGGCCTGGAGTAGGTTCTGGGCCTAGCTGGATGGGGCAGATTCTTCTTACCTGCTCCTGTGCCCTCCTCCCTCCTGTTCTTTCCTACAGCTGCCACTGCTGGAGGACAAGCTGCAAGCAGAACTACCTGCAGGGGCCCGTGTGGTGTCTGGACGCTTCCCCCTTCCCACCTGGCAGCCTGTGGCTGTGGTGGGTGAGGGTCTGGACAGAGTCTGGGCCTATGATGTCCATGGTAGTGGGCCAGCCGTGGCTTCTTGTGGGATGCCCATCAAGGCCATCCCAGAGTCTACTTCTACCTCCATCCTTAGGACTGTCGTTTGACAGGCTGGCTGACTGATATAATAAAAACTCTGAGAGTTCAATTCTGACTCTTGTTTGTTTCAGGAATCACTCCATGGGCTGGGGTGTGCAGTGGGTTCCATGTTGCCTGTGAAGAGGTTTGATTTGTGCTGTCTCTGGGAGACAAGCTAGCTAATGACTCTGGGTCCTTGGGCGCCAGGGCCTAACGGAAGCCATAGCTTCTACTTCCTGGGGATCTCCTGTGTTCACCAACTTCCTCAGTCTCTGGATTTCCTGCTTGTACCTGATTGGAATGATCAGACAAATCACCTGCTGGCCATGGGTTCTTTCCCTTCCACCTAGATTAGAGCCCCGGGATCATACCCGGCCTACCTGCCCAAGTGCTGGTCCACATACTCTTGTAGCTCAGAAAGCTGCTGCTCTGCCATGGTGGCCCGGACCATCAGCTGTGCCCGCTCTCGTTCTAGCTCTGCCTGGTGGAGCCATGAGCCATGAGCCAGGGCAGGGTGTAGGGAGGAGTCCCCACCATTCCTTGCCCACTACCTGGGTGTCCTGGGAGAAGTCCTGCAGCTTCTGTTGGATTTGGGCCCTGGATGCAGTATCCAGGGTCCTGTGAGGGGAGGAGGGCAGGAGGGACAGTCTCCAAGGCAGGCATAATAACCTGCTGTGTGATTTTAGCACGGCTTGGGGCCCTGGGGACCCTCTGGTCTATTAGGCGTCCTCTTCCCCATGCCTGCCTGCTATACAGCAGGTGTAGAGGCTCAAAGCCAGGGCTGGCCATGTCACCAGACTGTCAGCTCCCACCAAACCCAAGTTTCACTTGCCAGATGCTTACCAAAGCAGCCATCCATTTTTTTCTACAGTTGCCAGTGACCCCTATATAAACTGAGATAGCCCAGAGCAGGGACAGGAGACTCCCAGCCAGCAGCATGGGGTGCCAGAGTGGATGAAAGCTATGCAGCCTGACTCCTGGACCTCCCCTACACCAACAGGAGGGCACTCACACAGGCTGTGACCGGCCCTCCTTGGAAGCTTCACCAGATGCCTTTTCTGGGTAAAGTAGCAGTGTCCTATGTCGGCCATACTGTAAAAGTACAGGATAGGTTCCCTTGATTGACTGAACAAGGCCCAAAGGTTCTGAGCTTGAGATGAAGCCTAGGGTGAGTGCTAGGGCTCTGGGCTTCAAGGCAGTTTCAGGCAGCAGGGATGGGGCACTTGGGTCCCAGTATTACCTCATCTTCCCTTCGGTGGCCGAGTTCAGTGGCCCACTGCATGGGTAATGGTTCCAGGTTGATGGCTGTTGCAAAAGTAGCCCTGGGAGTAGCATGTGCCCTGTTGGGATCTATTTGTGTCTAGGACAACTCCTGCAGCATACTAAGCTGCAGTGCAGGTCATATGGGGCCACCCCACCCCAGGTGCTTGGGTCAGAGTGGAGCCCACCTGTATGTGGTTAGCAGCAACTCCTGCCTCCAGCTCAGATCTGCCAGGCGCTTGCGGTAGGTCCGGGCAGCTTGGGCCAATTGTTGCTCTCGGCTCCGGTGTGCAGCCCGAATGTCCTGCAGAGTGGCCTCCAGGAATGTTTGAAGGGCTGCCTGGTCTGTGCTATTGGCAGTCTCCTGGAGGAGGTTGGATAGAGTAGAGCTAGGGTTGGGGCTGGCTTTGGACTAGGTTAGGCAGCTACGCTGAAGGAGCTGGGCTTGAGTTGGGCAGGGTAGCACTGATTGAGCCCAACCTCACCACCTACCCCAACTGGCTGTGCAGGGACTTGGAACCACAAAGTTTCCCCTAACTGTCCAGCATGCCCAGGCTATATTTGCACCCCTCAAGACCCAGAGGTTACTTCTGACCACCACTAAGTACTCACCACTGTCTCTTTGGCATAACACTGCAGTCGGACAGCATACTCCTCATTCAGCTTCTTCAACTGCAACTGCAGCTGAGCATTTTCAGCCTCTGCCTGCCGGAGCTGACCCTGACAGGTAGACAGCACCTGGGAGTGCACGAGGGGCTCTTGTTCTGTTTGTAGGACTCCCTCCTGCTAGATCTTGAGGCTCACAGGGTGGCTAAGCCCTCACCATGGCTTGGGCAGCCAGTCGCTGACCAGCTACCCTGGCTTCCTCTTGGGCTCCTTGTAGCTGCCGGCCTAGGACTGCCCTGTGAACGCAGTACAGGCTCAGCTGGTACTCCCTAATTCCCTGAAGAGGGATCTTTCTGGGAACTGGGTTCTGCTGGTTCTAGGTGAGGTGAAACTCACACTCGTGTCTCCAGTGCCTGCTGCCTGACTCCATGATGCTCCAGGACCCGCTTTAGTTCTTCCTGCAGCTTCTGCTGGCCTCCTGATGGCTATAGGGTGAGCAAGATCTGGCTATGTGGGAGACATCAAACTCTGGAATCCCTGCCGCCCCAAGCAGGTAGACCCCTGTGCTAGGTGTCTGTGCACTCACATTGCTCATGCTCTCACTCCCAGAGAATCTGTCTGGTTTGAGCTGCACCTTCATGGTCAGAAAAGGAGTGGGGGGGAGGGGAGGGAAGGGAGCAGCAGACACCCGTTTCACTGCCCCTGTGGAGCTGCCCAGCGCAGCTCTCTAAGTACTCATGGTAACCTAGAGTCTGTGGTAGGTGACATCCAGGCCTGGGTTTCTCCACTAACCTCTTCTTGCAGTGGCACCTGGTGGTGCCCCGAATTGACTGCTGGTGGGACTCTATGTCTCCAGCAGTCACCATTTCCATGCAGCTCTAGCTCTAGCACCCGACTTTCCAGTCGAAGAACCTGTGGACGTCAAGGGTGAGCAGGGCTACCACCTGGAGCAAGCAGGTATTCACCTAGGCACATGCAGGAGCACATATACAGGGGCCAGGAAAAAGCCTACAGACACAAAGTACATGTTTACTCAGAGGCACCTGGACCCCATAATGGCTGGCGCTTGTCCTGGGTGTGCACTCCATTCCTGAATGCACTCAGGCTGACATATGGCTTGTGTGGCTACTCACTTCCCTCTTCAGCTCGAAGACTTCAGCTTCATGCTGTTCACGAAGGTGATGGGTTGCAATCTGAAGATCAACTAGCTCCTTGGAAATCTGTGGGTAACCGGGGTAAGAGATGCTGCCCATGGCTTCATGGGCTCTCAGTCAGTACCCCACAGTCTCACACCCACCTGCAACCACTGCTGCTCACTCAACTCTGGATCTGGTTTATATTCTGTCTCCAGGCTGGCAGCCCAGGCTGGGTGTCCAGAAACTCTTGGCAGCCAGTCGTCAGCTCCTGGAACGACCTGGGAAGGTACCACCACCCCACATTTAGGTGGGTCTCCAGCCTGGCCTGTGGACCCCACTCTTATAGAGCCATTCCAGTCCTCCTGAACAAGGTCAGCTCCTTCTCTGGGCAGGAACAGACACAGGATCCAGGAACTTCATCCCTTCTGGTCTATGAAGAAAAGGAAGGACCCCAAGGCAACATCAGTATCCTAGGAAGACTTACATTCTCTGTGACTTGAAGTGGGGCCCCTGGCCTGGGGCCTGGGGCTGCCACATACTCCATAGGGAAGAGGAACTCTAGCCCAGGACTTGTCTGATGGAGGTTTGCTTCCTGACTGTTGCAGTGAGTGTTGCCACTGTTGCCAAGGTCTCTGTTGATCTTAGAGACTACTTATCCTGCCTACAAGGAAGGGCAAGGCCGTCCAGTGCTTACGAAGAGAGGAGAGTGCACAGCTCCTTCCACATTCCATTCCTTCGTGGGCCCCGTATCATCTGGGAAATACAGACAGGCACCCCGTTTACTTCAGGCCAGTTGGATCCAGGAGTGCATGACAACGCCAAACCTATACCTGTAGCTGTGGGCACTATTTCTCTTTATATGGATGTCCTACGCCGTCCCCCACCCCCACCCTGTAGGGATTTGTAACTCTAGACTCTTGCATATCTTCCTGTGTCAGCCAAACTCACACCAGCAGGTGAACAAGCGGGACGAACCCCACCACCCTCTGTCTGAGAGAAGTGGGCATGACCAGGGGCAGTGGACCTCGCGAGCTAGCTCAGCCTGGGCACCGAAGGATAGCATGAGGAGGTGTCCTTGCCTGATGCTGAGTTGGAGCATGCTCACTCAGCCATACTGTGTCCTCGGTGCGTGTATTCCCTTTTGCGCAGGCGCAATTCCTGCGGCTGCCCTTCAGGTCTCGGCAGCACTCAGGATCGTGCCTGGGGAGTGAGGGAGCGTGGGGATTCAGGGACGCTAGATTGGCGGCTCAAGTGTAGGTGAGGACAGCAAGAAATGAGGCCAACCCAGGCCTTGGAGTCCCACTGTAGCTGAGAGAGGCGGGGCCTGTGGAGGAAGGCGAGGCCTACCGGCACCGTGGGGCGGGGCTAGAAGAAATCCGCATTGCTGTGTAGCTTTTGGAGGAAGCTGAAGCTGGGACAAGGGGCGGGATCTAAGGTGGGCAGGGCCGCCGGTCCCTGAGTCTTGCTTGGAGTTTGGAACTGAAGCAGTCCTCTGAGGAGCTCCTGGGCAGCGGATCAACTCTTTCTTTGTACCCCCGGTGTGTGTGTGTGTGTGTGTGTGTGTGTGTGTGTGTGTGTGTGGTACCCCCGGTGTGTGTGTGTGTGTGTGTGTGTGTGTGTGTGGCTGACCTGCCTCGAGCAGCTCAGAAGAAGAGATTCGTTAGACTGGGGCGCCTCTTTTGGAGAAGGTGCGGATTCACTGAGGTCTGAGACTATGAAGGTCAAAGTCATCCCGGTACTTGAAGACAACTACATGTACCTGATAATTGAGGAGCACACACGGGAGGCAGTGGCTGTGGACGTGGCTGTGCCCAAGAGGGTGAGGACAGACAAAGGAGGCCATCAAGGGACCCAAATCTCTATATTTTTACAGCATTTGATGTATTATCTTTGGGCTCCCCTGATTGTTTGTAGTACTCCAATACTTGTAATTGTCCGATATCTCCCCTAACCCTTGCTGCTCTGAGTCCTGAGCCTGCCTGGAGAACTAAGCCCTGAGCCTAGTGCCCCAGTATGGGATGGGGCGCCCCCCCCAATCCCGCACTACAATTCCTTTCCTTTTAGCTGCTGGACATTGCAGGCCGCGAGGGGGTGTCTCTGACCACGGTGCTGACCACCCATCACCACTGGTGAGTAAAGATGGTGTTCTCCGAGGCCTAAGGCAGACAGACTCCTCGTCTAGCACTCTGACTTGACCAGGCTCCTGCACTTCCACAGGGACCACACACGTGGAAATGCGGAGCTGGTGCACCTGCGGCCAGGACTGGAAGTCATGGGAGCTGATGAGCGCATCTGCGCACTAACCCGCAGGCTGGCACATGGGGAGGAACTTCGGGTGAGCGTTCACCCAGAGGGGTGGGGAAGGTCCTGGCCTGGGCCTGTCCACCAGCCCTCACAGGTCCAATGCCTCACCATCACAGTTTGGGGCCATCCACGTGCGATGCCTCTTGACGCCGGGCCACACCACTGGTCACATGAGCTACTTCCTGTGGGAGGATGAGTGCCCGGACCCACCAGCCCTCTTCTCTGGTACCTCGCAACCTGGACTCATCCACTGTGCAATTCCACTTTGCCCATCCTACCCGCTTCTGACCCTCTCTCCTCTCTAGGGGATGCTCTGTCAGTGGCAGGCTGTGGCTGGCATCTGGAGGACACTGCCCAGCAGATGTACCAGAGCTTGACCAAGATCCTGGGTACCCTGCCACCCCAGACGGTGAGAGAGCCTTTTGTGGGGTCCACATGCTTGGTGCTGAACTTTTTTTTTTTAAAGGTTTATTTATTACATATACAGTGTTCTGCCTACATACCAGAAGAGGGTACCAGATTGAATTGTAGATGGTTGTGAGCCACCATGTAGTTGCTGGGAATTGAACTCAGGACCTCTGGAAGAGCAGCCAGTGCTCTTAACCTCTGAGCCATCTCTCCAGCTCCGGTGCTGAACTTCTTACTATGCTTCTGTACCTGTCCTGCTTTGGTGGACCCGGTGGGTTGGATGCTAGGTTAGGGATGAGGGCCTGCCCCTTCCTTGGCTTGGGGCAATGTGTGTTCACTGAGCTCCCTCTTCTTGCAGAAGGTGTTCTGTGGTCATGAGCATACACTGAGCAACCTTGAGTTTGCGCAGAAAGTGGAGCCCCGCAACGGCCATGTGCAAGCTAAGCTGTCCTGGGCCCAGGTACATCCATTTCTGGCTCCACAACAGGGGTGGGGGCAAGAGCAGTCTTCCTCAAGTTTGGGGGAAGTGCAGAAGGGGAGCCTCTGGAGTCAGAATGACACTTCTGCTGGCTAGGCCAGGTTCTGCCTTGCTGCAGACTTTCTGTCACCTACCTTAATCTCCTTGTGGCTGTCTGTGGAGCCCAGTTGTGATCAGCGACCTGTGTTCTTTCAGAAGAGGGATGACGATGATATACCTACTGTGCCCTCCACACTGGGAGAGGAGCTCTTGTACAACCCTTTCTTGAGGGTGACGTAAGTATGGCTGTGTCCTGGGCCTTCCTGTGGTGGGGCCTGAGCCATACCAGTGGGTGGGGCAGCTTCAAGAGGCTGTGTGCACTGCCAGCTGGAGTCTCCCCATGGAGCAGTCTCAGGACTAGCCTGGCATCCTTGGGGCCTCTTTGGCAGTCATTTGGGTAGTTAGGAGAATATCTAGGGACTACTTATTGAGCTCAATGTCCCTGGCACCAGGGAAGGGCGTTTGTTAAGGGCCCTCCTCCTTCCATCCACTGCCCTGCTGGGCCCCACCCCCATGGGCAGCTGGCCAGCCCCACAATTCCCCAGCATACTCTTCCCTGTAGAGAGGATCCAGTTCGTGAGTTCACAGGCCAGGTGGCACCTGTCCAGGTCCTAGAGGTACTCTGCAGGGAGCGAGCACGCTTCCAGACTGCTTTGGAGCCACCGCAGCCCCAGGTCCGGGCACTCCTGGCCTTGCAGTGGGGACTTCTGAGTACACCCCAGGAGAAATGAGCCACGTGGGAAGCCTGCTTGTCTCCACACTCCTTCTCCTGACTGTAAATGACTTCAGTTCAGTTCCAGCCTCAACTTCAGGCTGACTGGAACCCTGACCTCTAGAACATGCCTCTGAGGCCCTGCCACCCTGCTCTGAAGAACCAGCAAATGGTGCTCTCCTTGTCTCTACTGCTCATGGTGCCACACAAGCAGGGTCTCTGAAGGAACTCTTGTGGGCCCTGAGACATGCATGTCCTGGGGACTGAGAAGGGTGAATAAAACTTTGAAAGGTTCAGTGTGGTGCCAGACACACAGCAGATGCTTCCAGAGGTGCAGACCTGTTTATTAGTGGTGAGGCTGGGTGAGAGACAAGCTCAGTGAGACTCATATGGACTTCTCACGGCCATACAGGCTTGGTGCCAACAGACTGCCCAGACGGCAAGGCAAACAGTTTTTCAAGAGGATCAGGTGCCCCAATAGGTTCAGGCTTGATACCTCCCTTTACATTGTAGATTCAGAGGTTAGCCACAGAAATGAAACTGTGCTCATCATACTCAGGGTACTACACCCGGAGGCCTGGACAGGGAAGATGCCCATGGCCTTAGGCCAGCAAAAAAGATTCTGGAACCTCATTGAACCTTTAGCCCCCTTGGCTACCCGGATCCTGCCTGCACTCCTACCCTGAAGAGCTCAGTGTGGAATCTGCAGGTGCACAGGCCATAGGCAACGTTACCAACCAGAGGCACACAGGTCATGTACTGCCAAGGACCCAAGTGCAGCTAGTGCCCCACTTTAGCACAGAATCCAATACATCCTTGAATTTTGAAGGTCTCTGGTGTGTTCTCTGTTGCTGGTACACACATGGTCTTCATGGGAGTCTTGGTGCTGGTCCCTGGGGCTCTCACAGACTCTCAAGGCCTCCTACCACCTGATGCTGAGGCCTGAGTTGGTCTTCTCCACGGCATGGTACTGTGTGTGCAGCAGGCGGCTGGCCCGTTCGGAGCCCTCACCTTGCAGCCAATGCTGGTACAGCTCCTGGACCCCTGGTGCATCTTCGGGCGCCTCATTCCTCACCATGCTGTACAGTCTTTCCACTTGCTGGAGGAGCTCCCTGCCTTGCATGTCTGGAGCCTTGAGCTGGCCCCCTCCATTCAAGCAGCCTGTAGCAGAGCACAGGGCATGGTCGTGGCAAGCCAGGGTTTAGCCCTCTAACCCCCAGTGTGTGTGGAGAGGGGACATGTTCCCCTCTGTCCAACCCCTTCCACCTTCCATTGGTGGCAGGCTTCTGTGCTATGTTAGGAGGAGCTACCTGAAGGGCAGGCCATGACTTCCACATAATGGTAGGGACAGCGGCCTCGCTTCAGCTTCTGCACAAGGTTCTGGATGTTGCGGAAACCATAGGCCACAGCAAAGCGCAGCAGCACCTGGCCTTCCCTCTCCAGTGTCACCTCCTGGAAGTCCTTGTTCCTGAAAGTGTAGGAGTTGCCCTGCAAACCTGTCCCTGCCTAGGCGCAGAAGCATTCTGGGGTTCAGCACACTACCATCTGGCTGTCGTTTTCTGATTGCAGGCAGGGGAGGGATGATGGAGAGGGGGGCACAGCTTGCATCCATGGGCCCAGAAAACCTCACCCCAGCCTTGACCTCCTTAACTAACAGGGTTTCCCAAGGGCAACCATGAAGCCCAGCAAGGTGTGACACTCCAGCCCCAGGTGCTGTACCCATGCTAGGCATCTGCTAGTCCTTGCATGCGTCGCCCAGGCTCAGGGTCTCTGCTGAGACTGAGGAGAGTACACTGACCTGCTTGCTCATGCCTCGTGCTCATAAGAGGAGAGTCAAGGGCTCCAAGGGTCTTTCCCCCAAGTTCACTTCAGTGCCTGCCCCACTAACCTCATGGGTTGGTAGGTAACTTCAGTCACATGGACTCCAAAGAGCTCTTGGGCTGCGTGCCGGAACACATGCTCCAGGTATCCTCCTGAGCCTCCACCCCGATGGCTGGTGGGCTCCTCAGCAGACACACTACTGGTTCTGGGAGAGGGGCAGGTCAGTGCAGGAGGCTGGGGCTCAATACAGCTGAGGTCTCTTGTAGTCAGACCTTAAGAACTGTTCTTATGGTGGCCCTGGGAAGCTCAGATGGCTTCTAGAGCAGGCTCTGCTTTGACACTGTAACTCAGCCACTCTTGGGCCCCAGCCAGGCTGTGGGGAGGTCTGGAGTCAGCCAGAAGGCAGCCTGGGTAGAAAGGAGGGGACAAGACACTGCCCCACCCCACAGGCAGCATCTGATCCCAAATAAAGGTTCTCAGTCCCCACCACCAACTCACAAGCCATCCAGGGGCATAGGCTCCAGCTCCATGAGTGAGACTCCTTCTTCCTCCAGGAGTCTAAAGACTTCTCCTACAGAGGACACAGTACATGCTCTAGTTGGCCTCAGAATGCTGAGCTGTCTGTCTCCCCAGAGGGACACTCACTCCCATTTGTGGTGGGATGGTTGAGTTCAGCAGCCTCTGCAGACCCACCAGAAGGCATTCCTTCCTGGAGCTCTGTAAAGGCAGGGCCACTCTGCCAGTCCAGGGGCAGGCTGTTTAGCCTTCCAGATAGTTTATTTTCCTGATTCTTCAGTAAGACAGGCTACTCTACTCAGAAGTGGAGTGAAGATATGAGCCACAGGGACTAGACTTGAGATCATGTTTCCTCTCAAGACTCATTTTTAAACCAGCAAGGATACAATACTGGGGCTCCATTGGTCACAGGATCCTGAGAGGCACTGTGGGAAGGCCCAGCTGTCTGCTGGACTCTAGTGCTTGGCTCTAGGGGAGCCCTGGAGACAGCAGAGGGTAGTTATGCATGGTGCCTGCACCTGTTGTAAGGACACAGTCTACGTCACGGGTCTGGTACTTCTGGTTGAAGAAGTCAGGTCTGGACGCTTCTAGCTTTTTGTCGTAGCAGGGCATCACTGTCACATGGTAGATCTTGTCTGGAGTCAGATGCTACAGAGAGAGTACAGAAAGTTTCAGTTCCACCTAAGTCAAGCTCAGAAGTGACCTCACTGAAAGGTGAGGCAGAGTGGCTGCCAGGCGTGACTGGAGCAGTTACTCACGCCCACTGGCCATCATATAATGATGGTCACACATTACCTCTCCTGCTTCTGTGGCAGGAGAGGAGATAAGCTCTCACTGTCTTGGAAAGAACGAGCACATCACAGTGGAAAACGCACGGACTCAAGGGAAGGGTGGCTGTGCACGTGTAGAGGGACCGCAAGCGACTGATGCCAGTGCTTACGGCTTCAGGTACAATGGAGGCCAGCTGCCTTCCTCATCTTCCATCAGTGGGGGGCTGGGTTCAGTGGATCACTGGAAACGACCTGAGATGAGATCTGGTTCCTTCATCCAGCAGCCTGTGAACTGTGCTTCTAGCCCTTGGTCTCCTGCTCCCTAAATGTGGAGTCTAGCCACCTCTAGATGCAAGAAGTGCCTTTATATCAGAACTGGGCCCCCTGGTATCTGATAAAAGACAGCCCAGACAGTGACAGGCTAGCTGGGCAAGACTGATACTGAGGTAAAGCTTACTCCACCGGCAGCTGCCATTAGATTCCAGTCACCCAGACGGATACCTCCGTGCCATGGTCAATGGCCAGCCAGTGGGCCATCTCTTACTCCTGCGTCACAGATCACCACTCCTCATTATGTTGTCTGGGGATGCCCAGTCCTCTTACCTGTTGCTGGGCAAAGAAGTCTTTGACCAGGGAGCCCATAACCTGCTGTGGGGACCGGGCTGTGCTGATGTAGGGGAGGATGAAATTGCCATGTGTCTTCTCGGCATAGCAGATCCAGCCTGAGCCAAAAGAAGAGAGGTCTGGGGTGTGCATAGGGCAGGCTTGGGGGTGGTTAACAAGCTGCTGTTCTCCTCTTGGCAGTGACTGACATTCCGGGGGTGGACCGAGTCATACAAAAAATTACTGTGGCATTAAAACATTCCTCTTGTCATCACTGTCACAAGGAAGGCTGGCATCTAGGTGATCACCAATGGGAACTGGTGACCATAAGTGGTGTCTTCAGCCTTATGTACCTCCTAGGTACTGACATTTCTACCCTTCTTTCAAGATACCACCCCTGCCCGTCATTCCCATTGTTCTTGTCAAGATGTCAGTATGTTATCAAATCCTAACTTCAACTGAACAGTCATTCAGCCACGGACATACCTGGGCAGGCAGAAGCCAGCATGGGCAAGGCCTCTCTGGAGTTGGTTTGCCCTCGGAATCGCTGCACAAACTCTCTCTGGCTTTCCAAAAGGCTGAAGTTCCTTGCGAAGGCAGTATCAAAGACAAAGTGTACCCCTGGAAGGTGATGGAAGGTGAGCATGTGCCTTAGCCTTAGCCATGGCAAAAACCAGCATCTGAACAACTCTGTCCAGAGCAGAGCAGCTCTATGGACCACAGGCCAAGAGCAGGGCTCTGCCCGAGTGGTACCACAGCATGTCATTTCTGTGGGGGCTCTAGGAAGCACTGTTTTACCAGGTACAGCACCTACTGTGTAGATGCCCTGAGAGCTGTTCAGTGGCCCCACCATTGCCCCCCTATAGCGAATTCCTAAAGAATATACTCTCCTTGGCACCATCCTAAATGTGTTTAAATCTTTCATGCTAGTAGGGTATGGCCCCTGGATGCTTTGGCCTCCTCCAGAACAACCTGTGGTGCATACAGAGATCTCTGCCTTATTCAATGGCCTCCTCCTGAGGACTACAACCCTGAGGGCTAGGGCCACCACACTGTGCTGCACCCCTGCATGGACTATGCAGATGTGTCTTGGTGGCCTCTCAGCCACAGTGAGATGCTATAGACTTCTGCCTGCCTGACTGCCTGCCCTAAGCCAGAAGCTGGAGCTCCTGCAGAGCCCCAGTGGAAGACTGTGCTCCTGGCTGCTCAGTCCTCCCCAGGACTAGGAATGGTCCTGAGGTGATGCAGGACTGAGGGCTCTAACTCTTCTCAGAACCATGCTAGCTTTTCTTAGGACTCTGGGGACTGAGGATGGCTCCTATTATCACAGCAAGGGTCAGAACTCATGATACACATGTGTCACACAAGAGCATGGGGTACCTATCAGTAGGTGTCCCCTGCGAGACTACTGGTCATGCTACACAATAAGTTGCCCCAGGTCATCGAACAGACAGGAGCAGAATTCTGTGAGGTGGAGCCATGAGTGCCCATGCCCAGTCCTTCCACTTCCCTAGGATGAGCTGCTGGTCACTCTGGTACTGAGACCCCCAACTTAGCAGGGGATTTCAAAACACCCATGTCCTCCTCCATCCCAACTCCTGGCACAGAGGTCAGCCAAAGCTGACCCAAGGCAGAACACAGCAGATGTGACAACATGCCTGACAAACGGTGATCAGAGCCAGTGAGATGGTTCATCAAAGAGAGGTCCCTGCTGTCAAGCCTGATGACCTGAGTCTGATGCCTGCTACCCATGTGGTGGAAGGAGAGAACCAAGTCCTGAAAATGGTCCTGTGACCCACACATACATTCACACACACAAATAAATATGCAAATAACATGTAAAAAAATAGTGGGGCTGGAGAGATGGCTTAGTGGTTAAGAACACTAACTGCTCTTCCAGAAAACCTGAGTATAGTTACCAGCAACCACACAATGGCTCACAAACCATCTGTAATGAGATCTGGTGCCCTTTTCTGGCCTGCAGGGACACACATGAGACAGAACACTGTATAACATAATAAATAAATCTTTTTTTTTTTTTTTCAAGACAGGGTTTTTCTGTGGCTTTGGAGGCTGTCCTGGAACTCACTTTGTAGACCAGGCTGGCCTCGAACTCACAGAGATCCGCCTGCCTCTACATCCTGAGTGCTGGGATTAAAGGCGTGTGCCACCAACGCCCGGCAACATAATAAATAAATCTTAAAAAAACAAATAGTAACTGAAGTTGGGTACAGTAACACATATCTGTAATTCAAGTACTAAGGAAGCTGAGGCAGGAGGATTGTACGTTTGAGGCCAGCCTGGACTACACAGTGAAGTCAAGGCAAGCCAGGGCTACAAATACTAAACACCGAAAACCTAAACCAACCAAAGCGCCCAAACCAAAGGTAGCATGTTCATGTAATCTCAGCACTTGCTAGGTGAAGGTAGGGGACCAGGTCCAGGCCAGTGTCCTCTGTGATCTAGTTTCCAAAAACCAAACACTAATGACAAAACCCAGGAGACTCAAGGGGACGGTGTAAACACACAGGGGATGGTGAACAGCCAACGGAAGCACAAGTCAGAACTCAGGTGGCTCCTCCCCTAAGGTCCTGATCTCAACCATCCGAGTGAAACTTCAAGCTCAAGTCAAACTAGGGAGAGTGCCCCTGTGCTCAGTTCAGGATGAGTGACGTGTGCCCTGTGGGTGGGAGGAGTCCTGGTACCAGCCCCCCTCGCACACTCCAGGTTCTGCACCTACCTATGTTTTTGAAGAATGAAGTTAATTTCCTGGCGGTGTCTGAGGGGTCCAGCTGAAGCCGGGCGGCCAGCGATGCTCTGGACTGGGGTGAGATGGAAACGACCACCAGCCGCTGCTGACCGGGCGCTGCCGCCTGGAATGCAAAAGTCTCTGGCTGGGCAGGCTTTGTAGATGGCCAGAGGCCAGCCTCTGCAGTCAGATGCCATCAGTCACATGGCAGTCAGCCTTGTTGACGTTGAGAACTCAGCCCAAAGCCCCAGACCTAACACTTAGTGTCAGAGAACACTGACACCAGAGCCAAGAAACCTAAAGATGCCGGAGTCACCGGAAGCCAGATGGGTGGACTAGGTGAGTTTCCTGGGGAAGTATGTGTAGGCTGCCAGAGATCCCCACGGCTTACCTTATTAGCATCTAGAACCTTCTTCAACTCCTCATGACTCTGCTGGGTGATGAGCACCGTCTCTGCTGAAGTGACACAGCCACTGCACGCTAGGCAGTCATTCAGGGAGACCTTGGCTTTCTCCAGCTTCTGGGTTCTTCCATCCTGCAGGGGAGCAGAATCTGGAGCACAGGGTCTTGAGGGGGATGGGTAGGACATTCATTCCACATAGCTTTTTTTTTTCTTTCTTAGAGACAGGGTTTTTCTGTCTCTGGCTGTCCTGGAACCCACTCTGTAGACCAGGCTGGCCTCCAACTCACAGAGATCCGCCTGCCTCCCAAGTGCTGGGAATAAAGCACCACCTGGCTCCAAGAAGCCTTTTGACTTCCACTCACACCACCAACAGCCAGCATGAGAGTCAACTGGGGGTTTATTTGCCTCCCACTGTTCATTTTTATTTACTTTTCTCTTCTCATTACAGTAGACTGAACCTAGCCTGAGCCCCTCAACCCTCCTACAGATGCAGGAATGGTCTGAGCTAGGGCCATGTGAGCTACAGGGGTCCAAACTGACCAGAGGAGTAAGGCTAGAGGGTTAGAAGTCCCCTGAACTGTTCTCTGAGCTTCTCTACACCAGAGCCCCAACCTGAGGTTAATCCACACCAAGAGACCCAAAAAGGCCCACAGGCCTGGGCTGCAGCAGCACCATGAAGATGAAGCCACTTGTTCTTAAAGCACAGCCCAATGGTGATGGGCGCCTTCCTCTGTCCCTCCATCCATGGGACCCCTTGCTGAGAACCAGAGCCTCCTGGTGCACTGGCGTCTAGCTGGTACTATGGTGTTACAATGTCACTGTTGTGGACAGACAGCCTTTTCTGGTATAGCCTGATCCTGCTGCTCTTCACTGTTCACAGGGATCTGCACACCATTCCCTGAACCTATCCAAGGTTCCTCCCCTACTCAGTGTTCCATGGCTGGGCATCACTTTTCAGTATGGTGGTGCATGGGATTTTTTTATTTATTACATTACAGTGTTCTATCTGCATGTATGCCTGCAGGCCAGACGAGGGCACCGGATCTCATAGTGGATGGTTGTAAGCTATCATGAGGTTGCTGCAAACTGAACTCAGGACCTCTGGAAGAGCAGCCAGTGCTCTTAACTGCTGAGCTATCTCTCCCGGTGCATGGGATTTTGAAGGCATTCTTTAGAATACAACGGGCAGCTAGTCAGGGTTAATTTTCATTTAGAGAGGAGGAAGGGCTTGAGGGGACAAAACCAGAAAATCTTATGCTACTAGAAGCAGGGGCAAGAGGTGGTGGGCAGAATCTTCCATCTCCACAAAAGGGCCCCGTGCAGAACAGGACAGGCTGGATGCTCAACCTGGGCGTCCCTACTCACTCTCCCAGCTCCCCAAGGTCAGCGACTGTGATCAGTGAGAGAGAACTGGTAAGGTGCAGGGAGTTTCAGGGGGCCACATCTGTGACTGGATGAGGCAGAGGAGGTGTGTTTCAGATCTGCACCCCAGCACCCCACTCCCACCTGCTCCCAGCCCCCCAGCAGGGACGAGGTGAGACCTCTGGCTTCTTACTGGGTTCACTTGGAGGTAACTCCCATCATCCTTGATGTGGATCTTGGCTATGCCACTTCCTGGCTTCTTATCCACCTTCACAGGCTTGATACAGTCCTACGCCAGGAAGAAACCCCAAAGCAGGCTCTATCAGGGGAAGGCAACTGGAGGATGCTGGGCCTCAGGGATGGCTGGCTGCTGGCCAGGTTGAAGCACACCACCGGGGCCAGTTCTACCCCGTTCTTGCCACTGAAGCCATGCTGAGCTCTGGTCGCCCCTCTCTTCTGTACGAGGTGCGGCTATCACCAATGTCACTCACTCTCTGGGTCCCGATCAGCATGAAGACCGGTGCTAACGATATGCAAGCGAATGACTGCAGAAACCCTGACAAACCCGTCCTTCCTAAGTGCAGACAGCAGCACACCACCACACGCCTCATGTCAAGAAGCCATGGCCAGACCGGAATGCTTTCCTTGGAAACTCTGGAGGTCACCTCTAAACCCACTGCCACAGATGGAATGTCAAGTCTCTCCCCCTCCCCTTAACATCTCCTGTCACTGCCTCGAGAACCTTGGTGGCCTTCTAGGAGGTGGTCTTCCACATGCCCAGTCCCAGGCAAGATGCCCAGTTCATCCAGCCAGAGCGGCAGCTCCACCTCTCTTCCATGGATCATGGGACTGGGCTACAGAACTACTAGCCCTGGGGACAAAGGAAAACCCGGGCAAGGGCACCGGCTCCTGCTTTTAGGTGTGGCTGTCTAGAGTCCCTTGTACCTTCCTCAAGGTAAGGTCAAGAACTTGTGGCCCAAGTGGACATCTCACCTTCCCCTTCAACATGGCCCTTCCACTGAGATGATCAACCAGGCTCTGAGACAAGGACGGGAAGGGATGTCTCACAAGTGTGTGGAGGCTGTGCAGCCCCAACCATGTCTCTGCAACGCGGTTGGGTGACACACGACTAGGAACCCTTGGGGTCCAGTAGCTGGCTGTCCAGCCCTCCCTGGCCTCAGTTGTCTGTGTTGGTAAGAAGGGACCCAGACTGACTGAGGCCCTGGGCCCTGGGTCGGGTCTCGTGCTCAGGAAAAGGCACGGGTGGGAGAAGTTTCCTGCCGCGCAAGGCCAGGCCCGGCCCCTCCTCCTGCGCGACTTGCCCTTGGCCGGCCCACCTGAGATGGCCCGATGAAATCATCCAAGTCGGTCAGCTGTAGTACCCCACTGAAGGGCGACGCCATGATAGCCTCACTGCCGCTGAGCGCCGCACGGAGGTGTCGCAAAATGACACCAAATAGTAGGACTGTTCCGCCACGCTGCCGGAAAACGAAAATTCCGGCGCATGCTCATTCCTCCCCACGGGCAAGCTTGGGAAAGAGTGCGCGCCCTCTGCTGGCGGTCTTGAGCGCTCAGACCCGAGGACTCAAATACCAACTTGCACCACGTTCAGTGCCTCCCTTGGGTTGTGGTGGTGAACAGGGGTAGTGTAGACAAAGAACGCAAAGAATGAAACTGCAGAGTCAGAATCTCTCCCGCATCACGTAGGGGTAAAGATTCGGGTTTCACTCATCTTGGTGCTGTACCCGAGCAAGGACCCAGATACAGTCAGTGCCTGCATCAGGAGAACACGTTATTTGCAGTAGAATACAAAAATTAACTTTGGTTTACTGGAATGCTTTGGAATGGGCTTACCTAAAATGATCGACAAGCGCTGTTGAGATTTTAAGACAGGAGTGTGGGAGAACATTAACAGAGGCAGGTTCTTGGATAGGACCAGGGCCAGAGAATAGATTCTGTTTGCGTGGGTGGGTGGGGAGCAGAGTTCTAATGTCGGAAAGAGAGTGATGCGATCTCCCCTAATCCCAAAACCTTTAAGAACAAACATTGTGGAGGACTGGCAAAAAGTGAGGATTATCCAAGGCCCAAAGCAGACATACAGCGGAACAACCTGGGGCAATGGAAAGAGCGAGTCCTGACATTCATCTTAAGGTTGGTGACCCTGAAGACATTACGGTCAATGAATGTGGATGAAGCCAGTTACAAAAGACCACATGTGTGACTTCATTCAGCAGAATGTTCAGAACAGGCAATCCCATAGATTGAAAGCTGACCTCAGGTGTTGGGGAGAAGGCTTCTGACCAGGGTGGTAAAAGTCTTTAGAAATTGATGCTGCACACTGTGGTGTCTTTTCTGTTTTTGTTGTTTTGTGATAGGGTTTCTCTATGTAACAGTCCTGGCTGTCCTGGATGGAACCCATTCACATTCACAAAGATCCACCTGCTTCTGCTTCTGCCTCTGCCTTCCCAGTGCTGGGACTAAAGGCGTGTCATACCATACCTGGCCTTGTGACATCATTAGTGCCACCAAAATGACTATTAGAATGGTTACAATCAGGCTGAAGATGTGACAGTTGATAAAGTGCTTGCAGTGCAAACAGGAGGAACTGAGTTTTACCCCGAGCACTAATGTAAAAACTGGGCACAGTGTCATGTGCCTGCAGTTCCAGAACTGAGAAGGTAGAGACAGGGATTCCTGGGGTTTGCTGGCCAGCCAGTAAGTAAAGGCTCCTCCTAGCAAGCCTGATAACCCGAGTTCAATCCCCAGGAACCATAAGATGGAAATAGAGAACCAACACTGACTGCCACAGGCACAACATACCATGAATATACGCATACACATATATGTACAGACACAAATAAATGCAATTTTACAAAAGAAAACAAAAACCAACGTGCTAAAATCAATTAAATCCTACACTTTTTTCTTTTGGCTTTATTTTCCTTCCCCTAACAGAGACTGTCACTGAGTAGCCCAGCCTGACTTCAAACTCTTGATCCTCCTACTTGGCTTTCTGAACACTGTGGTTACAGGAGAATGCCACCACTCATAGTGAATTGTACCGTTTAAACGGGGGCAATTGTACGGCATGTGAGTTTGTGTCTTAATAAAGCTATTAAAGACATGGCAGAGCTGTGGCCAGGTATAGTGACTTATGCCTTTAATCCTATCACTTAGGAACTGGAGACAGGAGGATTGCTTCAATTTTTAAAAATTATTTATGAGCCAGTAGGTAGTGGCACACACCTTTAATCCCAGCTCTTTGAAGGTAGAGGCAGACAGATCTCTGAGTCCAAAGCCAGTCTGGTCCACAGAGTGATTTCCTGAACAGCCAGAGCTACACAGAGACACCCTGTCTTAAAAAACAAACAAACAAAACAAAATATTTATGGGACAGGAGAGATGGACAAACTGTTAGGAGTACTGGCTGCTCTTACAGAAGACCTGGGCTGGGTTCCCATCTCCCACATGGCAGCTCACAACTATCTGTAACTCCATTGGGGAGCCAATGGCCTCTTCTGACCTCTGTGGAACAAGGTATGCACACATGGTTCACATACATACATAAAGGCAAAATACTCATGTACATAAAATAAATATAAATGAATCTTAATCCCAACACTCAGGAGACAGGCAGGCGGATGTCTGTGAGTTCGAGGCCAGCCTGGTCTACAAAGTGAGTTCCAGGACAGCCTCCAAAACAATATAGAGAAACCCTGTCTCGAAACCCTCCCCCCCAAAAAAAAACAAAAAGAAAAATAATTACTGTATGCATGCAAACGTGTGTGCCTGTGTGTCAAGACAGGTGTTTGCCATTATGAAGAAGGTGAGCATGTGGGTGAGCATGTGGGTGAGCATGTGGATGTCAAATAGCAACTTTGTAGCATTGCTTCTCTTTTCCCCACTTGATAGGCTTCCAGATTGAACTCTGTTTGTCAAGCTGGCAACCTGCTGAGCCATCTTGTCAGCCCAATTGCTTCAAGTTTGAGGCCAGCTTGTGCTATGTAGTGAACATAGGCTAGCTAGGACTACACTTTAAGACTCTTAAGAAAATAAACAAACAACAAAAGGGTGGAGATTGAAGACTCAGTGACACCAGTTTCTGGAGTGACCTTGAATCCAGGACATACGTTCTCAAGTCAAATATGTCTATCATCTACAAGAGACAGAGTAAGCTGAGAAGTTTTGCTTTATTTCAATACCTGAGGATGAGAACTCAGCTTCCCGCATGTTGGGTAAGTGATTTCATCAGCATCATGGCTAGTTTCTGGTTCATAAAATATGACGACAATTTCTAATTTTTTTCTCTCTGTCTTACAGACACACACACACACACACACACACACACAGGTTATTCTTCTGCTGGGGGCTTGCCGTCCCTCAGACATCTTTCATTAACTCATTTCCCTCTGGGCACTAGCTCTGTGCAGATGTCAGGCCTCTGGGTCCCCAAGCTCCTATTTTGCAAATTGTTTCATCATCACCATTAGCTGGTATTTACCATGTGCTTCCCCTGTGCAGGTCCCTAAGCTAGACTCTGGGAACTGTAGGGTTTACAGACGTCAGGGAGGGGAAAGGAGGACACAGGGGCCAGCCAGGGACACTGGAAGAAACCATCTGTGTCTCAGCTGCCGTAACACTGTGCCCCATTGTGGCACTCCTTTCCTTGAACACCCCTGGCAGCCCTGGGTACTCTCTTGTCCACAGGTACCAACTTGCCACCAGTTGGGGGGAGCAGCCATTTCCTGCTACCCACGTGGTTGTGTCCTGAGGCTTGCCTATAGCCCTGTCTCTTCCCTTGACTGTGCCAGTTTGACCCTTTGTAAGGATGTGCGATGTGCTAGTACCTCGAGGCTGCTATAACAGATGACCACAACAGGGTGCTTAGTAATGACAATTTATTTGCACAGCTCTGGACATGAAAAGCCTGACATCCTAGCTGTGCAGCGCCTCACCCCCTCCCCAGACTGCGGGCTAGACATTTTCCTGCCTTGTCCCTCTTCCAGGGGTTCCAGGTGGCCTCAGCGTGTGAGCACACAGTTCCAGCCTTTGTTTTCACATGATCACTTCTACGTGTCTCTGAACTTCTCTTGTCAAACTCCTGTCACTAGACTTAGGGTCCAACTTAGTCAAAGATCACCTGGAGACCTTCGAAGTCACCATACCTTGTGGAAATAGTTGGTGGACTGGTTAGTTTTCCTCAAGTTGACACAAACCAGAGTCACCTGTGAAGAGGGCTCCCCACTGAAGGGTTGTCTCCATCAGATTGGCCTGTGGGTATATCTGTGGGGTTATTTTATTTATTAATGATTGGTGTGGGAGGGCCCAGTCAACTGTGGGCAGTTCCACTCCTGGGCAGTTGGTCCCTGGTTGTACAAGAAAATAGGCTGAGAAGCTGGGCGTTGGTGGCGCACACCTTTAATCCCAGCACTTAGGAGGCAGAGGCAGGTGGATCTCAGTGAGTTCGAGGCCATCCTGATCTACAGAGAGAGTTCCAAGACAGCCTCTAAAACAATACAGAGAAACCCTGACTCGAAAAACCAAAAACCAAACCAAAAGAAAAAACCTGGGTTAGATAATAGTTCAGTTGACAGTGCTTGTCCGCCTGGCACAAAATCTGGGTTCAATCCCTAGCACTGCCTAACCCAGACGTGAGGCGTGCACCTGTCATCTTAGCACTTGGGAGGTGGAAGCAGGGAGATCAGAAGTTCAAGGCTATGCTCAGCTGTATAGCACAATCAAGGTCAGACAGGGCTACCGTACATGAGATGCTTCCTCAGTGTAAGTAAGTAAAGGAAGGGACCGTGGGGAGGGCGCTACCAGAGGAAGACACAAAGAGTGAGTGGAGGGAGGGAGGTTTCAGCCCTGCATTCTCCAGCAGACCCTCCCAGGCTGTGTTTGAAGATGCTTTGTTAAAAGAAATTCAGAAGCCGGGCAGTGGTGGCGCACGCCTTTAATCCCAGCACTCAGGAGGCAGAGGCAGGCGGATCTCTGTAAGTTCGAGACCAGCCTGGACTACCAAGCAAGTTCCAGGACAGCCTCCAAAGCCACAGAGAAACCCTGTCTCGAAAAACCCCCCAAAAAAAAGAAATTCAGAAAGGAGAAGTGGGGGTTCCCCCTTCAAACTACTTCAAGCTACACTTGCCTGTGGTCTCCAAAGCCCAAAGGATACTAATGCTGTTGTCACCCTGAGGCCCTGCAAGGGTGGGAGGAGGCCTATGCCCATGGAGCCTCCTCAACCAGATTCTCCCTCCCACCTGTCAGAGATCATCCAGCTAATGGTTCAGGTCCCGAGAGCTGCTAGACGGACTGGTGGCAGCACATCCCACCTGTGTCAAACGCTGGGCTGGAGGTTTCCTTCACCTGTGTCAAACGCTGGGCTGGAGGTCTCCTGCACCTGTGTCAAACGCTGGACCGGTGGCAGCACATCCCACCTGTGTCAAACGCTGGGCTGGAGGTCTCCTGTACCCGGTCAGACCAGTCCACGCTCAGGGCAGGTGGTGTGGCTCAGACAGCCTGTGCCGCTCACCTGCTCACCCTCCACGTGTTCTGTGAGCGGGCACTTACTCTTTTGGTTTATTAGTGTGTGTGTGACTGATATGGTTTGGGTCTTGAAAGTGCCTTTAAGTCCATGTGTAAAGACCTGGCTCCATGGAGCTGTGAGAGGCACCATCCTAGGGGTAGGCTATGTGGGAAGTTGGTTGCTCTTAAGGGTCCCTCTTTCTGCTTCCCAGATGCTATGAGGTGCATAGCCACCATGTGATCACACACACACACACACACACACACACACACACACACACACACACACACACACACAGTAAGCCTGAAGGTAATAGACTGAAACCTCCAATACTCAACATCTCCCTTCCTCCCTTCCTCCCTTCCTCCCTTCCTCCCTTCCTCCCTTCCTCCCTTCCTTCCTTCTTCTCTTTGAGACAAGATTTTGTGTAGCTCAGAGCTGGGCGTTGGTGGCGAGCACCTTTAATCCCAGCACTCGGGAGGCAGAGGCAGGAGGATCTCTGTGAGTTCGAGACCAGCCTGGTCTACAAGAGCTAGTTCCAGGACAGCCTCCAAAGCCACAGAGAAACCCTGTCTCGAAAAACCAAAAAAAAAAAAAAAAGATTTTGTGTAGCTCAGACTAGCCTCAAACTCACTATAGCTGAGGATAGCCTTGAACTTGTGACACTACTGCCTTTACCTTCAAGTGTTGAGATTACAGACACACACCAGCACTCAGCTTATACAGTCCTAGAGACTGAACACAGGGTTCCATGCATCTAACATAACAGTCTTTCTTTTTCTCTACCGTGTGTGTGTGTGTGTGTGTGTGTGTGTGTGTGTGTGTGTGTGTGTGTGTGTCCGTCCTTGGAGGCCAGAAGAAGATGAACTTTGAATTCTCTGGAGCTGGAGTACAGGCAGTTGTGAACAGCCTGATGTGGGTGCTGGGAACTGAACTCAGGTCTTCTGGAATAGCAACCCACTCCCTTAACCACTAAACCATCTCTTCAGTCCCTCTTTTTTTTTTTTTCTTTTCTTCTTTGTCTTCTCCTCCTTCCTCTTCTTTGCGACTATTTCAGGATTTTGTTACAGTGACAAAGCTGATTGTTACAGTGGCTGGTAAGTTGTGGGTGAATCAGCCTAGGTCCCTGATGGTGATGGGGTCATCGCTCTTGTGTGGGTGGATGTAAGGTCATCTTGTTTTATCCTATCCCTTCCTTAGGACTTGAAGTGTAGGAAATTCCCCATGGGAAAGGCCCCACTGGGGTGCTGTGCTCCTTGCAAAGGGTGGGCTCCCCACCACAGCGGCATCTCTCTCAATATAGAGATAAAGTAACTGTTTGTAGCAAGATTTTGCAGTGGTGCTGGTGATATCGAGCCTGAACCCCCACTGGCTTGTATTCATCTTACTGAAACACTACCTACCTCATTAAAGCCCAGTGTGAAGATTCGAGATAGAGGCTGAACTGCTGAGTTTTATTTGTTGAAGCAACTACTGCTGGGCAATGAGTGCATCATTAGTGGCATAACCAACACATGGCTTTGTCCTTCTGGGGCAGCTACATCTTGTCAACAGGTGGGATCCCAGCAACCATCCCGGGGGAAGCCTGAGCAGGCAACAATTAGTAACTAATGAGAGGCCTGAGTGGCTGTTCAGCCAGAGCAGTGGCCTGAATGGGACATGAGCTGGGCTGTCGCTGTGGTTTGTGTACCCTGACAGCTGAAGTGTCTGGTTAGGAGCAATGGTGACTGGGGGCAGTGTATTATTCGTGTATAAGCTTCTTTTACTGTTATTTTTACATTTATTTTTCTATTTAAAAATGTCTGTTTACTTTCTTATTTATTTATTTTTATGTTTGAGCAAAGATGTGGAGGTCAGAAGATGATTTTTGGGAGTTGGTTCTCTCTCCACCACATTGAGTTCCAAGGATTAAACTCAAGTCATTGGTCTAAGCACTGAGCATCTCATTGGTTCCTATTATTTATTTAAGTCAAGTATTTTCTTTATTTTATTCTATCTTTTTAATTGAAAATAGATTTTTTCCATATACTATATTCTGATTATGGTTCCCCTCCCCCCACTCTTTCCAGTTCCTCCCCAACTTCCTTCCCATTTGGATCCAAACCCTTTCTGTCTCGCCCGGCATTGGTGGTACACACCTTTAATCCCAGCACTCAGGAAGCAGAGGCAGGCCGATCTCTGTGAGTTCGAGACCAGCCTGGTGCACCAGAGCTAGTTCCAGAACAGCCTCCAAAGCCACAGAGAAACCCTGTCTCGAAAACAAAAAACAAAAAACAAAAAAACCCAAAACAAACCCTTTCTGTCTCTTGTTAGAAAACAGTCATCTAGCTAGGTCGGGGTGGCAAACCCCTTTAAGCCCAGCACCTGGGAGGCAGAGGCAAACCAATCTCTGTGAGTTCAAGGCCAGCCTGGTCGATAGAGAGAGTTTCAAGACAGCCAGGACTACATAGAAAAACTCGGTTTCACAAAACAAAAACACTCCCCACACACACACCAAATAAAACAAAAACAAATGAATCAGAATAAACCACAAACAAGAAAAAAAGTCAAGGAAAAAAGCACAAGAAACACATGTAGACACATGTATTTGCACAAACAGAAATCCCATAAAAACACAAATATGGCCGGGGCGGTGGTGGGTCATGCCTTTAATCCCAGCACTCAGGAGGCAGAGGCAGGCGGATCTCTGTGAGTTCGAGGCCAGCCTGTTCTACAGAGCGAGTTCCAGGACAGCCTCTAAAACAATACAGAGAAACCCTGTCTCAAAAAACCAAAAATAAATCCCCCACAAATATGGAAGCCATAATATACATGCAAAGGACCTATAAGGTAAGAAAAATAAAATCCCTGATTTAACACTAGGAGACAAAGAACCTCCAAAGATGACTGCCATCTGCTGATGGGCATAGGGCCTACCCTTAAGGGTGGTTTGTTTCCCAGTGAGACTCCCTTGGAGAAAAGCAATTTTTTAATTTGAATTTGGAGCTAGCTTCTGGGTGGGCCGTGTGTCCACTTCTCTGAACTCTAGAACCATCTGGTGCAGACCTGTGGGGGCTCTGTGTATGCTGCCTCAGTCTCTGTCTGTTCACATCGTTTAATTTTAAAAATTGCTTATATTAATTTATTTATTGTGTGTATGCATGTATGTATGTAAACACCAGCATGAAGAGTTCAGAGGACGAGGTATGGGAGTCTGATCTCTCCTTTCACAATTCGGATCCTAGGGACTAAACTCATTTTATTAGGCTTGGCAGCAAGCCTTTACCTGCCAAAACATTTCATTTGCTCTTATTTAGTAAATGGTTAGTGTGTGTGTGTGTGTGTGTGTGTGTACACACGCACTCATGCATGCATGTGTTCCAATGTAGCAGACAAAGTACAACTTGTACTCTCTTCTCTCCTCCTGTGTGGCTTCCAGAGATAAGCTCATGATGTCAGGCTTGTCTGTCTCACTGGTCCACTGTTTTGTTTCTGAGACAGCACCTCGTCTAGCCCAGGTTGTCCTAGAACTCACTCTGTAGCCCAAGCTGACCTTGAACTCATGGCAATCCTCCTGCCTCAGCCTCCTGAGTGCTGGGGTTACAGGCACATACCACCAAGCTCAGGCCTCCTGGGGTTCTTAAGCAGGGCTCACATTAAGCCCACATTCTCGAGCAGGGCCCAGGAGCTCATGGACGGTGCCTTACCTGGACGATTCTCTATGATGCTGCGGGATGAAATACGGTAGCTGGGGGCTGTGTGCAGCTCACCCTACTGCAGAACCACCAGAGGAAACAGTGCTTGGGTTCCTCTGGTCATCCTGTCTTCTACACACTCTGAACAGGCTCTGTGGGGTGCTTGGAGGGGTACAGAAGCACCTCAGTTTCCCACGGAAGGTGATGCATCATAGACCTGCTGGGAGGGTTGCCATGACTTTTCTTTCAGACAATGTACAGAAGGCAGGAGACCCTGTGAAGGTTTCAGTCACCCTGCCAGCCCCATCTACTAGCACGTGACTTATCCCCTTCCTCTGTCCCTGAGGGGGTGTGGCCTAATACCTGGGCACTGCTCAGAGTATGTAGCAGTAGCCTCTGAGGGCACAAGCAGGTCACAAGAGGGCTTTGTACTGTCCCCTCACCTGTGTCCCCACATCTGGACACCCTGTGATCCTGCCTGGATTGCTACTAGGTAGCCTGGGCCCTTCATTCACCACTTGACTCTCAAGGTTCCCTTTGCTGGGACTCAAGGCCTCAATCATCTGAGCTTCAGTGTCATCAGGGCAGGATGGGAAAATGGAGGGAGGGGTAAGGGGAGCCCCGCTCTTCTTGTTAATTAAGACAGCCCACCTTGGTCCACATCTCTGCTCTTGGGCCCTGAGAGTAATGAAGAGGTGAGAAAATGGAGGTCATATTCAGTATACAATAACCAGATGGGAAGCATTCCCTGTGATCCCAAAAGTCAACGTAGCAATTCATACTTGATAGAAGCGGTTGGCCACCATGGGGCTGGCACTGTTCTAGGAACTCCTCAATAGGAAAGAGGACCCCTGAGTGTTTCTCAGCCCAGAGGCACCCGAGGACCACTGCAGGCCAGTAGGACATTCCTGCCATTCTGGGGGGACAATATTGAGATACCAAAGCAGAAATCCAAGCTCAGAACGTGTTCTTCTGCTATACACCTGCTGCTGGCTGGTCTCCCATGAGCCTCTGTAGGATCCTCAGGTTAACTCAGATGCCTCCAAACCAGCAAAGCAGAGCCTTCGGCTTATCTGTATCCTCAGATGGGCCTAGAGATCGCCTGCCAAGGAAGAGGTCTGACCACGTGAAAAACCAGCAAGCAAAACTCAAACTCTGTTTTATGTCATCAAAGAGAGAAGGGGACTTGTGCAGAGTCTGGCAGCACACATACTTGGCAGGAGGCCTTCTGTGCCTGTGGGCAAAGCTTATGGATCTCCAACCAGAGGGTAAGAGTGAACAACAGGGACTAGAAAGCTGCATTGTGTGTCCCTTCTATATGTCAAAACATCCAACCATTATTTTTTTTTCCCCCGAGACAGGGTTTCTCTGTATTGCTTTGGAGCCTGTCCTGGAACTTGCTCTGTAGACCAGGCTGGCTTCAAACTCACAGAGATCTGTCTGCCTCTGCCTTCCAAGTGCTGGGATTAAAGGTGTGCACCACCAATGCCTGGCCATCCCATCATTCTTTGCTCTTGTATGTGCAATTATTATTATTACTATTATTATTATTTTGTTTTGTTTTGTTTTTGGTTTTTCGAGACAGGGTTTCTCTGTATTGTTTTCGAGGCTGTCGGTCCAGCCTGGCCTCGAACTCACAGAGATCCGCCTGCCTCTGCCTCCCGAGTGCTGGGATTAAAGGCGTGCGCCACCAACGCCCGGTTATTACTATTATTTTTTGTTTTTAGAGACAGGGTTTCTTTGTGTAACCTTTGCTGCCCTGGAATTTACTCTGTAGACCAGGCTATCCTGGAACTCACAGAGGTCTGCCTACCTCTGCCATCTGATTAAAGGCATGTGTCACCTCACCTCCTCCTGGCTGTATAAATGCACAATTTTATTTGAAGTTCTGTGTCTAGCAAGTCAAAGCCCTGTCCGTAAACCCACCAGCTGTTCAGTCTTCTGTGAAGTGCTACCTGGTGCCTTTGGCTCTGTTGCATCTCTTGCTCAGGTCCTGTTACTTACTGGGCTTTTAACCCATTCAGGTGGTGAAAACATTTTTCTCCTATTTGGCATCTCCCACTATTGCCAATTTGTTCACTGAATAACCACACTGGTAAGATTTCAACACGTTTCTTCTGGGGGATTTCTGTTTTTTCTCTATTCCTTCTCTCCTTTTAATTCCTGAGTTGTATCATACATGCCTTACAGTCCCAAACCTGCACTGTGCTGAGGTTTGAACCTGGGACCTTGCATATGCTAGGCATGAGTTCTCCCAATAAGTCACAGTTGGTACTTGTTTTGCTTATAATGTGAGCCAGTGCCTTGCTTTAATTTTCTTTTCATAGTTCATCAGATTTTACAACACCATTTGCCCAATAGGATTATGCAGCATTTGAGGACACCCTTTCTCCTGGATGATGTTTCCACATGATGTAAGTGTGTGTGTGTGTGTGTGTGTGTGTGTGTGTGTGTGTGTGTGTGTGTGTGTGGCTTTGCCTTTTAACATCTGGTAGCGTGTGTCTTCTTTTTATAACATGAATATTATTTATTTATTTTGTGTGTGTGTATGTGTGTGTGTAAGTGTGCACTAGTGTAATTGCACATTCCTGGGGAGGCCAGAGATGGTGTTGAATCTCCTGGAACTGGCAGAGTTACAGGTGGTCGTGAGCCACCTGATGTGGGTACTGGGAACTGAACTCAGGTCCTCTGGAAGAGCAGCAAATGTTCTTAATCACTGAGCTCCAAGCATGCCTTTTATTGTGGTAAAATATATTTAGCATAGAATCAACCGTTTGATCAACTTTTGGTACACTGTTTGGTTGTGTTAAGTATTTTCATCATGTGACCATCCCCACCATCCAATTCCAGAAAACTGTCATTATCCTACACAGAAACTCTGGACCCAATAAACAACTCCCCACCCCCTTCACTGTTCTCCAGCCTCTAGGGACTTCTGTATTTGTTGTCTCTGGATTTTCCATTTTATTTAAGTAGGAACATGTGATATTTGTGTTTCTGTGACTGGCGGCTTTCTCTGAGCACAGTTTTTCTAAGGCCATCTACACTGTAGCATGTATAAGAATGCGGCCCTCGGAGTTCAATAATGGCCTTTTGTATGCTGTAGTTTGTTTGCCCATGATGATGGGCACTCACATTGTTTCCAGATTCACTGAGATGTAATTCATATGCTGCACAACCCACTCTTTCAGGGTGTTCAGTTCAGTGTTAGTAATTATGTTGATGCTTTCAAATAAGCATAGCTCTATCTGCGTGCCATCTACATCTAGCTATCTCTCATTTGTTTGCTTGAGACAGGGACGCACTGTGTAGTGCTGGCTAGCCTGAATATCATTATGTAACTCAGACTGTGCTGAAACTCACAGAGATCCGCCTGCCTCTACCTCCCAAGTGCTGGGATTAAAGGGGTGCACCACCATACTCAGCCACCTTCTCCCTCTTCCTGAGGTTGCACCTTACACCATTGATTTCAGACTACCCTTTTTTTCTTTTTGAGATAGGATCTCATGTAGCCCAGGCTGTCTTGAACTTACTATGTAGTTGAGGCTAGCCTTGAACTGATCCTCTTGTCCCTACCTCCTATTTCTAGATTACAGGTGTACACCATCATGGTCAACTATTTAAAAAACTTTTATTACTTTATTTCTTCTGTGTGTGTGTGTGTGTGTGTGTGTGTGTGTGTGTGTGTGTGTGTGTGTTGGGAGGGGCATATGTAGAGTATGTGTGGAGGTCAGAAGACAGCTTTTAGAAATAGCTTCTTGCCGGGCGGTGGTGGCACACAACTTTAATCCCAGGACTCGGGAGGCAGAGGCAGGCAGATCTCTGTGAGTTCGAGGCCAGGCTGGACCGACAGCCTCCAAAACAATACAGAGAAACCCTGTCTCGTAAAACCAAAAAAAAAAAAAAAAAAAAAAAGGAAAAGAAATAGCTTCTCTCCTTCCACCAAGTGGTTAAGGGGTTAAACTCAGGTTGTCAGATGTGGTGGCAAGTGCCTTAACCCACTGAGTTATCTCAATGGCCCTAATTTTTGTTGTTGTTATTGTTATTTTGTTTTTTGAGACAGGGTTTCTCTGTGTAGTCTTGGTTATCTTGGAACTCTCTCTGTAGAACAGGGTGTCCTCGAACTCATAGAGACCCATCTGTCTCTGCCTCCCAAGTTCTGGGATTAAAGGCATGTGTTACCACTGCCTGGCTTGAATAATATGTTTAAAGATTTATTTTAAATTATGTGTATGTTCTTGTGGTGTTTGTGAAGATCAGAGATGTTGGATCACCCTGGGGCTAGAGCTGCAGGTGATTGTGAACCACCTGACATGAATACCGAGACCCGAACTCAGGTCTTCTGCAAGAGCAGTGTGAGCTCCTAACCACTGAGCAATCTCTCTAGCCCCCTGAATAAATATTTAAAAAATATAATTAGTTCATTTATTTCATATGTGTGAGTGTTTTGCTCACATGCATGCCAGGTGAACACAGAGGTCAGAAGAGGCTGCTGGGCTCCCTGGAACTGGGGTTACGGGTGGTTGTGAGCCACCATGTGGGTGCTGAATATTGAACCCAGAACTTCTGCAAGAGCAACCAGTTCTCCAAACTGCTGAGCCAACTCTCCAGCCCCCATACATTTTTTTCAAGATTTATTTATTATGTATACAGTGTTCTGCCTGCATGGCTGCAGGCCAGAGGAGGGCACCAGATCTCATTATGGATGGCTGTGAGCCACCATGTGGTTGCTGGGAATTAAACTCAGGACCTTTGGAACAGAAGTCAGTGCTCTTAACCTCTGAGCCATCCCTCCAGTCCCTAAATTTGTTTTTGTTTTTTGTTTTGTTTTTGAGACAGGGTTTCTTTGTGTAGCTTTGGAGCCTGTCCTGGAACTTGCTCTGTAGACCAGGCTGGCCTCAAACTCAGAGATCCGTCTGCCTCTACCTCCCAAGTGCTGGGATTAAGGGAGTGTGCCACCACCGTCCAACTCCCCACAAATGTTTTTAACATACATATTTTAATGGCTGTCTCCCTGACAGGGGAGATGGTTCAGTGGGTAGAGCACTTGGTGTGCAAATGTGGGACCTGAGTTCGTGTGAAAACCACGTGACTGTGTGATCCCAGCTCTCCTGTATCAGGGTGGGAGGTGGAGACAGGAGGAAGGTTTTCGGGCCAACTGGTCTGGTTTATGAAGCTGCAAACAACAAAGAGATCCTGTTTCAAACAAGGTGGAAGGCAGAGGCCAATACCTGAGGTTGTTTTCTGGTATTCACGCCTGTGCACACACATCAGATACAAGATAAAGATAAACTAGGAATGCATAGTACATGTAGGTATTTATGGGCCCGGTGTAGCATTTCAGTCCCAGTGTGCGGTGGGCCTGTCACTCAGACTGATCACTCTTGTGTCGAGAGCAGTTACAGGCTTCTCTGGCTGTTTTGAAATCTGTAGTTAACTGTTGTCAATCATAGGTACTGCAGGGTGCTGTAGACTCTCCCAGGTCATTCCTTCTGCTGCCATCCTCTCTCTCCAGCTCTCCCCTCCCTTTCTCCCCCTTTCCTAGTCATACTGCTTTAGCTATAGAAAACACCTTGTGTTTGTTGAGATGAAATCTGATCTCCCTCGCCTCCTTCCTCCTTCCCTCCTCCTGTACATCTGAAACTCCAGGACTCAAGTAATCTCAAGTAATCCTCCTATCTCAGTCTCCCAAGTAGCTGGGATTATAATAAGTACACAGTACCAATTTACATCAAACAACTTAAAATTTTTAGGCTATTATTTTTAACTATGTGTCTGTGGATGGGTATTGACACATTGGGTTCTTGATGAGACCAGAGACACTGGATGCCCTGTAGTTGGAGTTATGGGTGGTTGTAATCCCTCCAATGTGGGTTGCTAGGAGCCAAACTCGGGTCCTCTAGAATAGCAGCATGGCTCTTAGCTACTGAGCCGCTTCTCCAGCCTTCTATAATCTTTTTTCTTCCTCTTCCTTCTCCTTCTTCTTCTCTGTTGTTGTTTGTTTCTTTGTAGCCCTGGAACTTGCTCAGTAGACCAAACTGGCCTCAAACTCAGAGATCCACCTGCCTCTGCTTCCTGAGTGCTGGGATTAAAGGTGTGTGCCACCATTGCCTGCTCCTCTAACAACTTTCAGGTCAGGGTTGTTTGCTAATTTATTTAGTTTTTTTGTTTCTCTGTATTGTTTTGGAACCTGTCCTGGAACTCGCTCTGTAGACCAGGCTGGTCTCGAACTCACAGAGGTCCACCTACCTCTGCCTCCTGAGTGCTGGGATTAAAGGTGTGTGCCACCAACGCTCGGCTTTTTGCTTGTTTTTATGTGATTCTGGGGATAGAATCCTGGGCCTCACTCATGCTAGGTAAATGCTCTACCACTGAGCCTCACGCCTAGCCCAAGCCAGATTTAATTACATATAATTTACTCACCACTCTCACTTCAGTGAGGATCTGTCTCATTGTCATTCAGTGAGAAATATCATATTTCCTATCTAACTTCTTTTTTTGAGACACTGTAGCCCAGGCTGGCCTAGAACTCACAGAAATCTGTTACGCCAGCCTCCTAAGTGCTGAGGTTACAGGGGTGTGTCATTACTCCCTGTAGTAACTTCTCTGATCTTTGGATCACTAAATTGGGATTTTTCTAGCTGGTTACTGATGTCTAATCCTGTTGTAGTCAGAGAACATTCTCAATAATTTCTTTTTCTTCCTTCCATTTTTTCTTCCTTCCTTCCTTCCTTCTTTCCTTCCTTCCTTTCTCTCTCTCTCTCTCTCTCTCTCTCTCTCTCTCTCTCTCTCTCTCTCTCTCTCTATTTCTTTCTTGGTCTTTTGAGTCAGGGTTTCTCTTTGTAGCCCTAGCTGTTCTGGACCTTGCTTTGCAGACAAGGCTGGCCTCGAACTCACAGATATCCAAGTGCTGAGATTAAGGCATGCACCACCACTGCCGGGCCACACTCTACATCTCAATCCTTTTAAAGTGGAGACTTGTGTAGAGCTCCCCATGTGGTCTGTGTTGGTGAATCCAAGCGTGTGTGCTGTGCTCAGAGCAGTGTGCTTTGCCTTAGTCAGCTGTGGTCTTCTGCACCTTCTGGGAAAGGTCATCCCATGTTTTTATTTGGGGCAAGATCTCCTAATGTAGCCCAGGTTGGCTTCAGACTCCCAGTCCTCCTGCCTCTGCTTCCTGAGTCCAGAGATGACGGGTGCGGACTTCTGCACCCAGCCTTCTTTTATCTTTAAACGCTTGTCCTTACATTTAAACTCTGTCTCTTATTGACAGTTTACAGTTAAGCTTCACCCTCTTCCCTCCCCCATATTCCTGCCAGTTAATGTGTGGGTTAAATTTTTTTCTTTTGGTGTTTTTTGAGGCAGTATGTTTTTATGCGGCCCAGGCTGGCCTCCAATTTGTGATCCTTCTGCTTCCGCTTCTTGACCGATATATCAATTTTGTCTTTTAGATTTTGGTGGGGAGGACCCAACCCAGTGCATGAGCATGCTAAGCATACCCTTTACCTCTGAATAGCATCCCCAGACCCCAAATGCGCACTGGCGTTCAGCTTTGTAGGCATGTTTGATGTACGTTGTGTATGCCTGTGTGTAAGCAGGGCGCAGAAAAGTGTGTTGGATTCCCGAGAACTGGGGATAGGGACAGCTGTAAGCTGTCACATGCATGCTTGGATTTGAACCCAGGTCCTTTGCAAGAACAGCAAGCACTGTTAAGCACTGTGCTGTCTCTTCAGTCCCCTCACCCTGGGATGTACCTCTACATTTTTAAAAAGTTAAAAACCTAAGAGGATAATATTGGTGATGCATGAAAACTGTCCCTAAATATAGTTTAGTTGCCACACAGTTGTGTCACTGGTAAGGTTTCAAGGCTCTGCTCCCACAACCATGGAGTGGAGTGGAAGGGGTGGGCTCCTTGTTTTGCTTGGCTGCCTGACGTCTCCCTGGGGATCACAGCAGCTGCAGAAACACAGCACGCTGGGGCCACATGTTCTCCATTGTGACATCTATGTTCTTCTATTACTGGGGCTCATCATGTGTGAAGGGAACCCTGACTTTTTGGCGGACTGGCCTGGCAGTGTCGGTCAGAAGGGAATGCTGCCCAGCATGCAGCAGGCCCAGCGGTTCTATCTGTATCGATACAAGACAAAGAAAAGTCAGTGGCGCTGCATTTAGGCTGTAATGACACCGCAGCTGCTAGCATCACAGGAAATGTTCCCGCTCCACCGGAAAGCTAGTCAGAAAAATTAGAAAATTTAAAAATAGAACAGATTACCATAGCAGAACAACTTCACAGGAATAAAAATTTAAAAAAAAGAAAAAGAAAAAATGAGGCGACAACCTAATGCCATTCATTTGTAAATCAAGCAAGAAAAGTTAGATTGCAACATTTGAGGAGGTAAATTCAGAAGAAATACCTTTGTGTACGGATATTTGTACAAAAGCAGCTGTTCTGAGAGAGAAGGACGTTCATTGTCGGACTCTGGGAAGCTGACTCGGGGAAGGTTCTCACAAGCATGTGGCCCTGAGTTTGATCCCCAGAATCCATGTAATCCCAGCACCGGGGAGGCAGAGACAGCCAACTGAGACAGTGAGCTCCAGATCAGCGAGAAAACATATCTCAAAGTAAAACTGACCTGAGTGCAATCCCTGGGAACTCGTGGAAGGAGAAAGCTAGCACACAAATTGTCTTCTCTCACACATGTGCTGCAGAGCGCGCGCGCACACACCCACACCCACACACTCACAGAGTCAATTATAAAATAAGCAAGTCAGGTGTACAGTTCAGTCCATGACATGATCCCAGAACTCAGGAGGCTGAGGTGAGGGCAACAAGTTCAAGGTCAGTGTGAGGGCTACATAATCAGTTACTGTTTCCAGAAACAAACAAGCAGACACAAAGTAAACTCAAACCTGATATTTTAAGTGATTTTTCTTGGCTCATAGGAATTCACAGAATCCATGGTCACCAACCATACAGCCTATTTACCGAAGGAATCGTCTATAGGTTGAGTTGGGGGGGTGAGTGGGAAAGAGCCTCTTTGTCCAGCCTGATGAGTGATCCCACAGGCAAGAGCATCCCCAGGGCTGTAAACAGTGGAACCTGAACGGGGTCTGCCTTCAGGTCTTCTGTGTTTCAGGTGATGTTGGAAAAAGTGTGTGGAAAGAGAAAAGACTGAGGGGGACTGGTCTACCCAGCTGGGAGTTGGGAAGTGTATACAGGTGCTCCTGGTTCTCTCTGTGTTATTTTTCCAGCATGTTCCCTATGGGAAGTATTTGAATGCCTCTGAATTTCTGAAGTCAACTGTGCATTTCCCCTTCATCAGTTCCAAGACTTTTTATCAGAAGTGGATACTGAATAACAGCCTGACTTGCCCTCCCAGGATGGGCCAGGTGTGCTATGGTTCTGCCACCAAGAGCAGGGGACTCTCCCGAACAGGAAAGACCTTGGGTATGGACAGCTTCAAAATCAATGTTTCTTTTCTTTCTCAGCTTACTATGTAGTTCAGGTTGGTGTTAAACTCAATGGCAATTCTGCCTTCCTGCTTCCTGGTGCTGGGATTTCAAGTGTGAGCCACCACACCCAGCTTACAATGCTCCTTAATGAATTCAACATAAAATTGCAAGAGAAAGCAGTCCTTTCATGAGAAGCATGTACTAGTTGTGGGAATTCCTTCTCTAGGAAGATGAAAAAAACATTTACTCCTTCCTGATAGGCCCTGAGAGGACTCTGGCCAGCCTGGGCAGGGCGAGCATGGCTCTGGCAGGCCTTGCCCTTCTCTTCATTCCCTCTGCCTTGCTAAAAACCATTCGATTAGGTTCCTAAAGCTATCCACCATGATCTATTCCCTTATTTGGCCACTTCCTCTTCCTGAGGCTGATTACCAAGGTCCAGCTATCAAACTATTTGATGTCTAGCAATCAAAAGCCCTCTTTGGCTCGCCTGATGAACATGTTCAATTAAAATAAGTACCTCATGCTGGCATGGGGTTTCCCCTTGAACCTCTATAAACTGCTGTTTGCCTATGTCTCCTCTCTATCTAGAGGCAGTCCAGAGGATAATACCTCTTTCCCCTTTCCCTTGTTCTCCTTCCCTTCTCCCTGTCTCCTGTCTTTGTCTCTTATTCCCTACCCTGTATCCCTTTGGAGTAAATAAATCTTTATGCCGAGAACTTGGCCTTGGGGATCCCAACCACAACCCAAAGTGCCACTCTACAGAAACCACGGACCATGAATTTACTAGTCTCTCTCTCTCTCTCTCTCTCTCTCTCTCTCTCTCTCTCTCTCTCTCTCTCTCTCCCTCTCTCTCTGTTTCAACAGGGTTTCTCTGTGTAGCCCAAGCTGTTCTGGAACTCACTCTGTAGACCAGGCTGGCCTCTAACTCTCAGAGAGCCACCTGCCTCTGAGTGCTGGTATTAAAGGCGTGCACCACCACCGCCTGGCTTTATTAGGCTTTCTTAAAGGGTATGGATGAGAGGTTATGGACGGAGGGTGGGTGGTTCTAGAGCTACTGTGCTGGAGGGGCTACACCCAGCATAAGTGACAGTGCCCTTATGGGCATAGTGATGGAGTTTGTGTGTGTGTGTCCATTAACCCATAATACTCTGAGGCCCCATGGCAGTTGGAGTAAAGATGCATGTAGGGGAGGAGCAGCTGGATACTCAGGTGAGGCTGCAATGCACTTCTCACACTCTGCTTCTGTGGGGGAGTATAGAGGCCCAATTATGGTTGCTGTTTGCCAGCAGACACAGCTCATTTGATGACGATGGCAGAGGTTTGTCACCTAGAGGTACTCTACAACATCATGGAAGCATGTAGCATGGAAATATGTAGTGTGGGAGCATGTGCCTTGGAAACATGCACTGTGGAAGCATATGATGTCCTTGCCATCATTTCAGCAACCAACACTGTTGGAATGACAACATGCTTCATGTCCATCCTATGTGGTCAAGGTTAAAACAAGTAGTGACTTCCATTCCCATGCACGCTTGTGACAGGCATTTCATTTATATTCCTCAAAGCAAATACAAAAGTGCGTTTTCACATTACAAAGCTTATTCACCAATGTGAACCTGGAAGAGGGGCGTCCAAGTGATGAAGTGTGTAAACTCCCATCACAGATCGGCGAGAACAAATGGGACATCTGTAGCACATTTTTACGACAAGAAACCATAACTATATTCTTATTACATTTATCTATTTACTGTGCATATGTGTGCCAACATGTGCATGTCTCCTTCCTGAATCAGGGTTTGTTTTCCTTCATGTGATACTGGGGACTGAACTCGTCATTGGGTTTGGTGACAGATGTCCTTACCCAAGGACTTATCTCTTTGATCTAAGCAACAGCAACATTGACATCAGGGAACACTTGTAATCCCAGCACGTAAGAAGTGGAAGCAGGAGAACCAGAGGCTCAGGGTCATCTTTGGCTATTCATCAAGCTTGAGGCCAGTCTGTGTTACTTGAGACTCTGTTTCAAAAATAAAAACAAGCAGCCAAGTGTGATCAAGCACACCTTTATTCCCAGCAATCAGGAGTCATAAGCAGGTGAATCTCTGTGAGTATGGGGCCAGCCTGGTCTACAGAGTCAATGCCAGGCCAGCCAGGGCTATATTAGACTCTGTCTCAAATAACCAAGTGTTAGCAAAGTGGCTCAGCAGGTAATGGTTTGATGCCTGGCAAGCTGAGTTTGATCCCTGGGCCCCACACAGTCGAAGGAGAGAACTGACTCTCAAATATGACCATAATTTTAGAAAAATCAAAACAATAAAACAACCAATATAATTATTATATTTTTGAATTTTACCAGTAAAAAGTGTGGGCATTGTTTCCCACCAGGTGACACGTTTGATCTGGCATTTTTTAGTGGCTACATCTCTGTTGATTTTGTAAGCTGACTCTTCTCCCTGGCAGCCTTGTTGAATTCTGGGCAGATTAGGGTTGGGGCCAAATGCGTAGAATAGAAACTCACTCCTGGAAAAAGGTCAGAGGTGGGAGCTGTGTAAACTCAGTTCTGCAAACAGAAGTGTTTGTAGGTAGGTTTTTGTCTTTGTGTGTGTGTGTGTTCGGGAATCCAGGACTTCCTGTGAGCATGCTGGGCCAATGGGCCACAGTCTAGTTCTTAATGTAGCTATTAAAAGCAGGGACAGACTCCATGCTGGGAACTGGCAGTTGCTAATTTTAAGAAGGGTTGCAGAAGTGAGGTCCTTTAGCTTTAAGCTCACCCATCTGGATGCCCACCAGGTGGGTTGAGTCCAGTCATCTCAGCTCCATGGATTTAGCGGGTCTGACCCCGAATTGGGTCTGAGTTTCAAAGCTTCTCGCCTGCCCATTGCTTGACCTCTGTGATGTTCACAGCATGGCTTGAATCTGGGGGATCTGAAAGGAGCTGTGGCCTGGCTGTATGCAGCTCCCCGCTCTTAGAGATGAGTATGGTGTTTTGCTGGGAGGTCATAGTCTGTCTTGCCCTGTAGCTCTGGCATATGCTTTCTCAGCATCGCCTCCCCTCCCCCAGAAAATGGAACAGTAAGAAGAAAGCCCAAATCTGGCTCTCCCCTGAAGATGGAGGCTGAGAACAACCCTCTTTCCCTCTGTGATTCAGGCCTGGCCAAGGCTGCCTGTAGCTCTGTACAGAATCCACACCCACACATTCCCAGGGCATGAGAAGCCTCACTCCCAGATGCCTGTGCCAGGACAGTCAGAGAGGCTGCACAACCTGTCAACACCTACTTCCCAGATGAGGAAACTGAGTCAGAAGATACCAGTTCATTAGTGTTACCATGGGTAGGGTCAGCCACTGGGGACCCTAAGGTCCTGGGGGCTGTGGTGGGCACTAGAAGTCCATGCTCAGGGCACACTAAGATATAGGGAGATATAAGGACTCAGCCGTCTCCCTCCTGGTCAGCTGCCCTTTCCTCTTGCTGGACACAGACCATCGGCATTTGCCAGGAATGTAGACTGGCCCACACCCTGTTGCCCCAGTTCACCACCCCACACTCTGCCTGGCTCCACTCCAGCCCTTGGAGATCTTGACAAGGGGCCGCTTTCCCTGTCTCCCCCCACCCACCAGTATGAACAGTGTGAACACGTCTCCTGTGAGTGACTCCAGTCCTTTTCCTCCTGCTGCTTACCTGGAATGGGAACTCCAGTTCAGCCGGGGGCTCTCATAACAGGATGATAGGGACTTTCCTGGGAACCATATTTCCTAGAACCAACCCAAGTGTCCAGACCCTTAAGGGGCTCACAATGGCCTTAAGGTGGTCACACTGAGGGGGTAGCCTATGCTAACTCAGAGGTCAGGAGTTACACATATCCAAAGGGCATTGTGGGTAGGAAGAACATTCAAGTGCATCGGTGCCCTTGGCACCTCTGGTCCAGCTGCCCATGGGTCAGGACAGGAGTGTCCCGTGTTCTGGGACCTCTCAGGAGAGGGGCCAGACAATCTCGTCCACCATGGGTGTTCTTCCCTGCTGCACAAAGGGGAGTGGCAAGGACTCACTTCCTCTCCTGCCCTCTCCAGCTCGCCTCAGGACATCCCTGTGTTTTAAGCAGAGCCAAACAGCCCTGTGTTGAAGACCCATCCCTGGTTTTTGGTCCCACCCACCCTCACCCAAGTCTGACCTTTACAAGGAATGTGGTCTGACTTCATTTCCTATCATTCCTGGACCTGGACTGGGCTGGAGGGAGGTTGTGCAGGGGACTGTGGAGATAGTTGGCCAGGTGGTCCTGCGACCCCTCACCTGCCCCATCCTGGAGGGAGGAATTGCCAATGCTTTGCCGTAGACTCAGCCGCTTCACCTCATACTCCATTCTGAGGAGCTTGTGGTCTGCTTAAAGTCAACCCAGGGGAATAAGGATCGATACCGTCTGACAACAAGGGAAAGCCGGGGTCAGCCTTTCCCATGGCTGCGTCCCATCTTAGCATCCTGAACAGGACCTGAGCAAGACTGGCATACAGTTGGTGCTCAGTAGGTGTGTGTGCGATAAATGAACAATGAATGCTGAGAGATGCTGACCATGGACGGTGAGGGGTGAGATGCATCTAAATGACTCTCCTGTGTGCTCCCATCCCTGAGACTCCATAACACAACGCCAATGGAACCATTGTGGTATTTCTGTCTCACACTGAGGTGTCTGGCCTGCGCCAAATCTGCACCACCTATGAATGATCTTGGATTGTATGTGACTGTAGGGTAGTGGCTCCCATCTGTCCCTCTTAGGATGTGGGTAAGAAAGATGCAGATTCCAGGGCACACAGCTGCCTGCAGAAAGGATCCCTCCCCCCAAGGATGATAGACAGGTCCTGACTCACATAGGGCTGGGCTGCAAGCTGCATAGTTTCCTGGGTTGAGGGGAGGCACTGAGACACTCTTGCCCGGGCTCACCCACCCTGCACATCGCCTTCTGGGCCACAGCCTGTTCTACCTGCTCTGGGACTTCTTAGCTGTGGGGTCTGGGGCTCCCCAGACATTCCCTGATGCCGGGCTGGTCAGGCAACTTAAACATGAGCTCATGAGACAAAGACAGCTAGAATACAGCCCCACACATGTCCAGGAAGACACTTCTCCACAGGGCTCTGAATACAGCCCCACACATGTCCAGGAAGACACTTCTCCACAGGGCTCTGAATACAGCCCCACACATGTCCAGGAAGACACTTCTCCACAGGGCTCTGAATACAGCCCCACACATGTCCAGGAAGACACTTCTCCACAGGGCTCTGAATACAGCCCCACACATGCCCAGGAAGACACTTCTCCACAGGGCTCTGAACCCCACCCCAGAGGAGACACATGGATCCTCAGACGCCCACTTATCCACCTGCTGTCCTTACTTATCAGCACTTGAAGTGTTCAGAGAAACCATGAAACCCCAAGGGACTGATACGGAAGAGGCATTGCCTTCCCCTACAGCACTATCTGCCTAATGGGGACTGCATTTGTGCAAATCACAGATACCTTCAGCCTTATGCCCAGGGAAGAGGGTGGCTCAACATAACCCCCAGCCTGAGCCACTCAGCCACCCTAGTACAAATGGGGACAACGGTGACATCCTGAGCAGGAGACAGTCCTGTCTCCTGGTACTATTCTTCCCTGCTCTATAGTGACAGAGGGTGGCTCAGTTGTCCACTGGGCCTCATAGCTGAGGTGCCTAGCTGACTCAGACCCAGTGCCCCTCCCTACAGGAGGGCTGGTTTTCCTAGGGGCGGGTCTGGCAAGCGGTCTGTGTGGAGATTCTGCCTGGTAGACACTACTGCAGGTGCCCACAGAGGTTGGACAGGTGCTTTCCCAGGCCCAAAGGCATCTCATTGTCCCTAAACAGTGGTGTGGGGTGAAGGCTGGACAGTTGGGAAAGTCAGAACCATTGTTATCCACAGACCATGGCCTTGCCAACAGCTCGACCCCTGCTGAGGTCTTGTGGGGGCCTCATCTGCTGCAGAAATCTTCTGCTACTTCTTCTTGGTCTTGGTGAGTATGGGCTGAGCTGAGAGAGGTAAGGGTGCCCAGGCCTTCATGGGTAGGGACCTTGGGAGAGGCTCTACCTGCCCTATGCTTTCTCCTTGGGCCATTGCTAGGTGGCCTGAGTTCCAGGAGGGTTAGGGGCTGAGAACAATGAAAGGCCTGGAAAGTGGTATCACATTCCTAGCAGGGAAGACCCCTGGGCCTGGGGAGTGCAGGCTGCATGACATAACAGGGTGCAGAGGCCTTAACTCTTTCTATACCTAGTGGGGTGTGCAGAGGGATGGGACCAGGGAGCAGCCCAATTTTGCCCCGGTCTGTCCTCTAGTTTTGTACCCTCTGCCCACAGGGTGGATGCCAGTTTTGCAGGTCCAGGCTACAAAGACGGGCCAGGTGAGATCCTCTGCAGGACCCAGAAGGGTTTTCTAATTTGGGGTTGTGGGCTTTGTTTTCTCTACACGTGGGTTCACAATCTCTGAGTGCCAGTTTTCAAGGATGGCAGTGGATCAAAGTGTTGCTGAACCCAGAGAATAGCAGAATCTTGGCTGCAGCTCGGCCTTGAAAGGAGTGGAGTTGGGAAACAGTGAGGCCCTTGGAAGTTAATTCACAGGCCCCAGAAGTAGCCAGACTCAGGCAGTACCCAGACCTTGAAAGAGCTGAGACCAAGTTGATAGGCAAGGAAATACCGGTGTGCTTGGGGAGAAGTCAGCCAGGTCTTGTCCCGTAGGAGGCTGCACTCCTCCGTGCTGAACGGACCGGCACCCCTGACTTTACCAGGTGGGTTTAGCAGCTTTTGGGGGCGGGGGCTCAGGATGCCTGTGGGCTGAATAAAGTTCCCAAAATTTCGTTCTTCACTGTCCTCTGTCCTGTCTGATCTCTCTACCCACCTCCCTCCCCACCTGGCTGGCTCAGGACTGGGGGAACGATTTGCTCCAGGGCACAAGCACTGTCCCTTCGAGGCAGCTACTAGTCTCAGGAGGGCTCCAAGAACTCCAGGGTCCCTCTGGGCAGGGAAGCACTTTGAGAGGGACAATGTCGGGTACAGACTCTCAGCCCTGTCCATAGTCTCCCCGCAGGCCTCTTCCTTGGCCTCACTTGTGAAGAATTGTCTGGTCTGAGCATGGCGCAGGCCCAGGCGCTGGCTGTGGCTGGGAAACAAAAGAACATCACACTCCGAGCAGATCAGGTCAGTCCCCTGCATGGTCTTTGGGTGGGACCATGGCTAGGAACTTGCCTAGTTTCTACGATGCCACTGCTCCCTTCATCCCAACACAGGATCTCATCCCGACTGGTGGCTCCCCTCAGAGTCCCTCTTTCCCCTTAAGTTGACCACTAGGTGTGTGTTTGTACGGGGGCTTAGCTCTATGGGTGTCTGAATGTCTTCCCTCTGGGCCTGCTACCGTTTCTTAAGTCTGAGATGACTTTCCTGTCCCTCTCCGGGAGACCTTGCCACATCTTTCAAGACTCTGTCCTTAACACATGGTCAGTGGTGGCATGGTCAGGATGGGGAGAGGGAGGCCAGCCTGATGAGCCTCTCTGGATTCAAGACCAAGGCGAGCCTGTCCCTGGCTCTTGATGCAGTGGGATGTGCATGCCACAGGCTGTGTGGACATAGTCAGGGCACAGCGTGTGGCCTGTAGGGTGGAATAGAACTGGGGTGCCCCAGGCCATCCTTGAGGGTTGTGGCCCAGAACATTCTGAGCTTCCTGTCCTGGTCTCCTGGCAGCTGCACTGTCTGGCACATCGTCTTCCTAAGCACCTCACCAGTGAGGAACTGGATGCCCTCCCACTGGACCTGCTGCTCTTCCTCAAGTAGGTCTCAAGCTGGGGACTTGGTCTCACCTCCCATCCCCCAACCCCCACCTCACCCTGGACGACAATGTGCAATGACTGAGTGGCTTTGCCAGGGAGGCACACAATGGAGTGAGTGAGTGTGTGTGTGTGTGTGTGTGTGTGCATACACAGTAATCCACACACCCCCTCTCCACAGCCCAGCCATGTTTCGAGGGCAACAAGCCTGTGTCCACTTCTTCTCCCTCATCTCTAAAGCCAATGTAGATTTGCTCCCACAGAGATCTCTGGAGCGCCAGAGGCTGCTGCCTAGAGCTCTGGAATGCCAGGTATGGGATGGTACTGTCTACTAGAGGCAGAGACAAAGCACAGAGTGGGCCTGGTGGTTTCCCTAAGGTTCTGAAGCTGGCTCTGTGTGCAGGGCGTGCATAACTTTCAAGTGAGTGAGGCGGATGTGAAGGCTCTCGGAGGCCTGGTCTGTGACCTGCCTGGAGAATTTGTGATCAGATCTTCGGAAATCCTCCTCCCCTGGCTGGCAGGCTGCCGAGGACCCCTGAACAAGGGCCAGGAAGAGGCAGTCAGGGAGGCTCTGAGGAGTGGAAGATCCCCATATGGGTGAGTAGGAACGGCTTAGCATATGGACAGATATGTGGGAGGATATCCATGGCCAGAATGCATTTCCTAGGGCCATGCATCCCCTGCTGTATCCTGTCAGGTCTTGTTCCCTAGGAGGCTGCACTCCTCGACCTCTCAGCAGAGGCGTTGTCCGACCCAGTTTCTGTTTTCCATGATCTGTCTGGGATCACATTATGGGTCCCTGAACTGGTCCTCTGTTTCTGGACAGCCCCCCATCAAAGTGGTCAGTCTCCACCCTGGATGCCCTGCAGGGTCTGCTGGCAGTGTTGGATGAGTCCATCGTCCATAGCATCCCCAAGGTAAGGCCCTGCTACCTGGCCTGTCATTGAAGTTGCTGGACTTTGAGGCCCAACCTACTATGCTCCATCCTCAGGATGTCAAAGCTGAATGGCTGCAACACATCTCCCGGGGCCCCTCCTGGCTGGGGATTAAGCTGACTGCCATGCTTCCAAGGTTCCGGCGGGACACAGAGAGTGAGTCCAGAGCCATGTCTATTTGGTAGCAGCCTGAGACAGGACACTAGGGATAAGGGCCTAGCATTGTAGAGTTTCATTTGCGACTACCAGTGGCTCCTCCAGGCTCCTCAGCTTGGTCAGTTGTAACTTCACAGGGTGAATAGAATCACACCATTTTGTCAGCAGGTAAACTGAGGCCAATGTGCTGTGGTAGTTGTGGGAGGAGGGAGAGTTGAGAGGAGCATGCTGCCTCTGACTCTCATCCGTCCCTCCAGAGAAAGCTTGCCCTCCAGGGATGGAGCCCCACGATGTGGATGAAAACCTCATCTTCTACCAGAATTGGGAGCTAGAGGCCTGTGTGAATGGTACCATGCTGGCCACCCAGATGGACCGTGTGAATGAGATTCCCTTCACCTATGAGCAGCTCAACATCTTCAAGCACAAACTGGACAAGGTAATTCATAATGGGCTTCTATCTGTCTGCCACGCCCAGGGCTCTTTCTCCAATGGCCCCAGGAGTTGCTCTGACCCTCATTGTGCTTTCTTCCGTAGACCTACCCGCAAGGTTATCCGGAGTCCCTGATCCAGCAGCTGGGTCACTTCTTCCGATACATCAGCCCCGAGGACATCCACCGGTGGAATGTGACCTCACCAGAGACAGTGAAAACTCTTCTCAAAGTCACCAAAGGACAAAAGATGGATGCTCAGGTAACATCTACCCCAGAGGACATGTGGCTGGACAAGGGGATGCATCTTTCCCTGCCCCAAGGTGCCTTAGTGGCTTCTTCCACAGGTGACTGCCCTGATTGCCTGCTACCTTCGGGGAGGAGGCCATCTAGACCAGGACATAGTAAAAGCCTTGGAGGACATCCCTTTAGCCTTCTTATGTGACTTCAAACCCGAGGACCTGCACTCTATACCCTCCAGTTTTATGTGGTGAGTTCCAGTTTGCTCTTCAGGTCTGAATGGATATTCAGAGCTTCCTAATCTAATCCCTGCCATGTCTCCATGTCTCACAACATCCCCCAGGCTGGTTAAGCCCCAAGACCTGAACAAGTGCAGCCTGAGGCATCTGGATGTCCTCTATCAAAAGGCCTGCTTGGCCTTTCAGAATACGAGCAGGCAGGAATACTTTGAGAAAATCAGGACATTCCTGGGTGAGTCAAGGCACACACTGGTGGGTACAATGGAGCACTGTAGACCCCACGGCTATATGCCAAGTCCTAGCCTATCCTCTCCACGCCACACCCAGGGCTTCCTAGACCCCACGGCTATATGCCAAGTCCTAGCCTATCCTCTCCACGCCACACCCAGGGCTTCCTAGACCCCACGGCTATATGCCAAGTCCTAGCCTATCCTCTCCACACCACACCCAGGGCTTCCTAGACCCCACGGCTATATGCCAAGTCCTAGCCTATCCTCTCCACGCCACACCCAGGGCTTCCTAGACCCCACGGCTATATGCCAAGTCCTATCCTATCCTCTCCACGCCACACCCAGGGCTTCCTAGACCCCACGGCTATATGCCAAGTCCTAGCCTATCCTCTCCACGCCACACCCAGGGCTTCCTAGACCCCACGGCTATATGCCAAGTCCTATCCTATCCTCTCCACGCCACACCCAGGGCTTCCTAGACCCCATGGCTATATGTCAAGTCCTAGCCTATCCTCTCCACGCCACACCCAGGGCTTCCTAGACCCCACGGCTATATGCCAAGTCCTATCCTCTCCACGCCACACCCAGGCCTTCCTAGGCATATGTGGGATCTGGCATTGATGACTGCCTCTCCCATCCCTTCTGACTCTAGTGGTCCAGGTGGTTGTTGAACATAGAAGGGCCTGGGCATCAGGAAGAGGATGATCCCTGAGAAACTGAGTATGTTATAGCCAACGGTGGCACTATACTGTGCTGTGAATTTTCAACCTGGGGCTCCGATTCCTGCAGGTGGGGCCTCTGTGGAGGACCTGAGGACTCTCAGTCAGCAGAACCTGAGCATGGACTTAGCCACTTTCAAGAAGCTGCAGGTGGATGCCCTGGTGGTAAGTGGGGGTGGGAGCTCAGGAAGGAGGGGCCCAAGAGAGGTGCTAAAGGAAGTGGCCAGGCCTCCCGAGGAGAAGGACTTGTATGTGGGGTCCTTATGTGGGACAGAGGGCCTTGTAGAGCCTCATGAGGAAGGCCTGGTGTAAAGCAGAGGTATATGAGGGACAAGAAACAGGACTTCTTGAGAAGGGGTTGAGCCTCATGAGGGAGGAGTTTGGACAGGCCCAGCTGGAAGAGGCATGGTGGCCTCGCAAAGGGTGCCTTGTATGCAGGAGTTGAGGTATTGTGGGCTGCAGTTTACTCACAGTGGACCCTCCAAACTTCTGGGGGCTTAGAGACCCTGATGTCTACCCCAAACTCTGGCAGGGGCTGACTGTGACTGAAGTACAGAGACTTCTAGGGCCACACATTGTGGGTCTGAAGACCGAGGAGGATAAAAGCCCTGTTCGGGACTGGCTCCTCCAGCAGCGGCAGGAAGACCTGGACAGGCTGGGTTTGGGACTTCAGGGTGGCATCCCCAATGGCTACCTGGTCCTAGACCTCAATGTCCGAGGTGAGCTGGGCTGCCCAGGGGCAGGGTGGGGGAGGGAGTCGAGAGCCTGAGTTTCCTCCTCTCCTTGCAGAGGCCTTCTCCAGTGGAGCTCCACTTCTTGGACCAGGATTTATAATTGCATGGATTCCAGCTCTGCTCTCAGCTTTTATACTGAGCTGAGACCACCACCCCTAAGGCTCCTGGCCCCAGCCCTAATGTGGAACCCCATCTTGACCAGGAGCAGGTCTCAGGGGTTATTGCCAAAGTTTGAGGACTCCTGAACTCAATAAACAGTGGCATGTGCCCCCTTGAGATGTCCTGTAGTGTTCCCAAGCTCAGTCAAGAGAATGACTTTGAAGTTTTTTGTGATCACAGAAATCACATAAATACAGCTCCCTGTGCTCATCCCTCCCACTCTCTTAGAAAGAAAGCCGTGGCCTGGATAAATGGTTCAGCAGTTAAGAGCACTGGCTGCTCTTCCAGAAGACCCAGGGTCAATTCCCAGCACCCACACAACAGCTCACAATTGTCTGTAACTCCAGTTCCAGGCAATCTGACACCCTCACACAGACACACATGCAGGCAAAACAATCAATATATAGAAAATAAAATAAATACTTTAAAAAATGAAAAAGAAAGAAAAAAGAGGGATGAAAAATGGTCCTGCAGGTAGGTGGCAGTACTCAAGGCCTCCCTGGTGGGATTGCTGCCATCCGAGGAAGTCCCGAGACCCCAGCTGAGGTGTGTGGGAGGCCACCACAGTCTCGCTCTGTCAAGAGGATTCTGTCCCCAACAAGGCCCTAGTAGAGACATGGGCTGTACAATAGCCTTGTGCTTTATTCAGATACACCAGTGAGGGCAGTGACATCAAAGTGACACCAAGTTCCATTTGTCTTGGAATAGGCCAGAAGATCTGGACCTGTCTCTTCCTACCAACCTTTCTTGTGGCTGGATAGGTCCTATCTCCTTTCCAGCCCAGGTCCTTAGAGCTGAGGTGTGTACCAGAGCCAGTCTCCTAGGATGTGGAACACAGTAGGTCCCCTGGGGTCTGGGACATGTACTTCAGCCTAGGTGTCTCGTTCCATCTATCAGCTCCGTTGCTCCTGTATCTGATGTTCAGGGGTCTGACTGCCCTGGGTCAGCACCATTGGCAGTGTCCAGGGTCCTAGTGCCTTGTGACAAGTGCCTATTGGTCCCGAAGACGCCTGACACAGTAGCAGCCACAAGAGGCTGGAAGACAGAGCCACAGCAAGTGACAGGTACCCCAGATGAACTGGAGGACTTCCTGCTGATAGAACAAGGAAGGGACCCATTGATCTTGATTAGAAGATTCTCCTAGAGTCCCTTCTGTCACCCTTCCTTTTGTGGTGGTGACAGCTATCAGAGTCAGTGAGGACTGATCCATAGCTGCTCTTCTGGTCTCAGCCTGGTCCCTTTTTGTGTTTTTTGGGGGGAGCATTTGTTTTGTTTCTGTGGTGTTGGGGATTGAACGTGGGTCCTTGTACTTGGCTAGGCAAGTTCTTTCCACTAAGTTACACACCCAGCTCTACTCACCCCCACATATGTGTGTGTATATACACGTACGTACACACACATCTCCAAGTTTCCCAGGCTAGCCTTAAGCTTTCTCTGTAGCCCAGGCAAGTCTTGAATTTGCAGTCCTCCTCCTGTCTTAGCCTCCTGAGTAGCTGGGATTACAACCTTGGGCCACCAGGCTTGGTCCTCATTTAATGGGGTTTGGAAGGAGGCAATTGTATCACTATAGATGGTTCATCAGGCAATGACCTGTGACATATGGTAGAACACCCAGGAGGCAAGGACAGCCAGGGGTCTGCTAAGGATGGGAACAAGGGGTGTGGACATACCTGAGGCCGGGGCAACACCGTCATTCCCTGGAAGATCCAAGGTATGGATCAAATCGGATGGTGGGTAGGCAGTGTTAGGGGGCCTGTTGGTCACATAGGACAGGGTGGGACTGGTGTCCAGGCCCATTTCAGACAGGTCTGACATGTTGTGGCTGTGCATCCACAGGATAACATTTGGGTGGTTACGGGCCTTCTGCAGGTCCCCCACATTCTGGCCCAGCAGATTCCTCACACTGTCCACACTCATGTTCTGTAATTGAAACCAGGGTTTTCGGGAGAGATGTGAGGATCCATGGGGCTGCCTTCCCCAGTCCAGGACCCAGCAAGGTGAGAGCTGCTCTCAGGACTGAAAAGGGTGAGGACTGTGAGGCACAGAGGTCACATGTCACCTGCACCCCTCAGGCTTTGGAACACATGGGTCCGAGACCTCGGGTTCTCAGCTTGGCCAGCCCCACCCCAGAGACAGACTCCAAGCCAGGCAGTGTGGTGTATGTCAGTAACCCAATCATTCAAGACACTGAGGCAGGAGGATTGTGAGTTCCAGGCTAGCCTGGGCTACATCTCAACAAAACAAAACAAAACAAAACAAAACAGAGGTAGCCCCTGGGCCCACCTTCAGCATGAAGGGGTTGAGGTTGGTGAATGTATCAATGTCCATGGAGATGTTGGCCTGGGCCAGGTATTGAAGTTCCTCCAAGGGGGCGCCACCTAGAGAGAGCAGTGATAAGAGACAGCAGAGGGTGTGTGTGAGTTTGTGTGTGTGGGGGTGACACACAGGGCAAAGGTAAGGGGTGAATTAAGGAGAGGCAGAAGACTTAGGGGAGAGGAGACAGCCCAGAGCTCACCAAGGTAGGGGCGTATTAAGTAGTAGTATTCTCCTACAGTACTGGTGTTCCTAAAGACCTCGCGAGCCTTGGCGAAGAGCACATCCTTCCGACTTTGAGGGCAAGGGGAGATGTCTGGAGCCCCAGCCAGCCTGGGAGTGAGATGAATAGGCTGAAAGCCCCTTGACCTGGACCATTGAGTATAGCCTCTAGCCATTGAAACACAGATTTCTTCTTGTCCCTTCTACTGGGTGAGAGTATAACCCCCCAAACTGAAGTCCACCTGGCACCTCAGAAAGTGCCTTTATTTGGAAATAAACTCTTGGCAGATGAAATCAGAGCAGATGAAGGTCCACTGGGCTAGGTTGACCTAACTTCCTTGTGTTCTTATGATAAGCAGGGCTTTTGCATACAGACATACAGATAGAGCAAGAAAGGCCTTCCTGTGAGGTTCCGAGGGGCCTGGCCCCATGGACACTCTGACATCGCCCTTCCAGGCTCTAGAAGTCCTAGAGAATATATTTATCATTTTAAGTTACTTGGTTTGTGATACTTCCTTTCCTTCATTATATGTATTTTTTTATCATTTTTATATTATTCATGTCTGTGTGCACATGTGCGTGGGCACCACAGTCTATGTGTGGAGATCAGAGGAAAGCTTGAAGAAGTCAATACTCGCCTTCACCATGTGTGACCCAGGGATTGAACTTGGGTTCGTATGACTTGGCAGCAAGCATCTTTACCCTCTGAACCATCTTGCTAACTTTCTTTGTGTGTGTGTGTGTGTGTGTTCATGGGTGTGTGTTCATGTGTGCAGGCTAGAGGGCAGAGGTTGACTCCAGGTATCTTCCTCAATAGCAATTATTTCCGGGGGCCATTGGCCTGGGGTTCATCATTTCAGCTAGACTGATCAGCTAGATTGCTGGCATCACAGGTGTGGCTGTCAGCTTCAGACTTTTACGCCGTGTGCTGGAGACATGAATTCAGGTCCCTGTGCTTGTTCCACAGGCTCTTTACTAGCTGTCTCCCTCACTGTTTGTGACATTTTCTTATGGTGGTCCCCTATGTCTCTGACAGCCTGGCTCAGTCAATTCCACCCTCTGTCCCCAACCTCAGTTTCCCCTATGCCTCTTGCTGGGAAGGTGGTTGACTGGGAGGCTCACCGGAACTCCGAGGGCTGGATGATCTGGATCTGCTTGAGGCTCATCCAGCAGAGACGGGAACCCCCGATGGCCACCAGAAGAGCGCCAGTAACCTTGCCGTTATGGTCCAAGTACTTCTGTAGAACTGCCTAGGGGCAGGCCCAGGGTCAGTGGGTCTGGGCAAACCAGAACAGCCAGTTTCAGTCCCATTGCCAGCCCTCACCTCTGTCTGGTTCTCCAGAGCTGCATCTGAGGCCAGCAGGACCATCACCGTGTCCCCAGACGTGATGTTCCACTGGCCTATTTCAGCGAGGGAGTAGAGGTAGACCAGCGAGGTGATGAGGTGCAGCTGGTCCTCAGGGATGCCGTGTGGGTAGATCTGAGGCAGGTGGGTAGTTTAAGTTGTAGCTGAGCCCTCTAGACTCCACCCCATAATGACCATCCACACACCTGAGCGAGCTTGGCTTTGACAACACGCTGGCACTCTGCAGGCAGGGGGTGTTGTAGTAAGGGGTCCAGGTTGGCCCTGAGCACACGTGTGCCCAGGCAGGACTCCAGCTGGGTGCAGTCGTAGTGCACCAGGAAGAGGTCATCATGCAGGGTGGCTGCTGTGATGTTGCCACGGACACAAGCGTTCCCTGCAGGGTGTGCTGATGAGCAGGCTGGCAGGTGAAGCCCAAACTGACAACTTGCTGGTTTGGGGACCCATCTTAGACCCTGGCCTCTACTTTTTTCTTGTCTGTTTGCTTTTGGGGGACAGACTCTTGCTATGTATCCCAACCTGGCCTCAAACTTAAAATCCTCCTGCCTTGGCCCCTTAAGTGCCACCATGCCCAACCCCATCTACTTCTGATTGTAACCAGACCTTGACTTGCTCCTCATCTTGGTCTCTAGCCAAGAGCTTGACCCAGACTAGGCCAAAATTACGGAGACTGAGGGAGGCATAGTGTCCCTAGTACACCCTGGTCTCACTGACCTGTGCGCCGCTTGAGCCTTGAGGACACTGAATTGGCCTTGGACTCCAGGAAGTTGGTGATGAAGCGCACGGCATCGCGCCTGTTCAGCTGGCCTGCCCGGTATGCAGCCACCACACTGCGGAAGAACTCCAAGCCCACAGCCTGCCAGGGGCAAGTGTGTCCATTCCCAGTCACGGGAAGGGTCAGTCTAGTCCCTCCTTTGGCCCCACACGCCATCTGTGCTGTGATAGGAGCACCCAGGGCCACCACTCCAAGCTGAGTGGCTGTGCGGCACTCTTGGTCCTGGAAGGACTAGTGGTACCCACAGCCAGCCCCACTCCAGGGGCCTTCCTACCTCCTGCACCTTCTCCCACAGGTGGGGGCTGATGTAGGTGGCCAGAGGTCCTAGGGCCTGCAGCGCCTCCAGGTTCCAGGAGCCAGGGGGCCTGGTGCAAGGGAAAGGGTGCTGTGTCAGAATCTAACATGTCACCCCGCCCCTAAGCAGGCTGGAAGAATATTCATAGGCCCTTAACTCCCAGCTAGTGCCCACAGTCTGGGATCTGTCCTGCCGTGAACCCTGTGCCTCCATGCCTCAACCTGCAATGTCAGAGTGAGGGGTGGGGGCTGCGTCAGAGTCCAAATAGCAAGAGTGTAGAAGGCATTGCTACCACCCTGGGTTCAAACCTCAAGCTCCCTCCCATCTTATCTCAAGGAAGGAAGCCCTCTAGCCTCCCTGGCCCCCCCCTTACCCTGATCCCCAGGACCCCCTACCCACCCAATTTGTGTCTTCCCACTGGCCAGCAGGGTGTTAAGGGCAGTAGTCTGCATGAAAGTCAGCCTTGGGCATCGAAGCAGGTTCTTCAGCACATGGGGGTCTGAAGTCACGATTTGGGGTGCCTCCATGTCACATACCAGGACCCCGAGAAGCCCCAGGTCTGAGGCACTGAGCTGTAGGTGGGGTCTCCCCCTGCAGGGACAGTAGGTCAGTGCTAAACAGATGGCCTGGCCTCACTGCCCAACCCTGTCCTCACCTGAGGCACCTACCAGACAGGCCAAGGCGGTGTGCTGTAGGGCAACTCTCTGGTTGGGCAAGTTGGCCAGCAGTTCTGTGTCCCCTTGGGCAGCATGGTGAATGAAGGCCCGGCAGTTGGCTTCGCTCACCTGGCTCAGACTGAGGACAAGTGGAGGGATGTCAGGGAGGCTGGGCCTTCCTAGCATCTCCAGGGTGGCCCAAGACTAGAGAAGGCCCAACCACAGCTGTCAGGCACCTAAATGATGAGAAGGCCACAGCAGGGACACTCACTTGTAGAAAAGTAGGAGGTTGGGTGGGTGGAACTCAAAGTCCTCCTGAAGGCCTTGCCGTGCAGCGAGGTTGGCCAGGCAGCTAAGCTGAGCAGGGGCAGAGTTTGGACAGTAGGTCACCATCTGTCCAGGGTGGACTGGCCCTGGTGGGACACTGCTAAGCCCGTACCCCCCTCAGCAGAAGGGACACTTTAAGAAGGAATTGGAGATACATGTGAGGAAAAAACTTGCAGTAGCTCAGAGATGAGAAGGCAGATAGAAAAACAAGGTCTGAGACAGTCCCGAGAGAGGCAAATGAACCGACTGCCGCAAAAGTCAGAGATGAGCTGGGTGTGGTGGCGCACGCTTTTAATCCCAGCACTCTGGATGCAGAGGCTCGTGGATCTCTGTGGGTTGGAAGCCAGCCTGATCTACAGAGTGAGTTCCAGGGTAACTATGTGGAGACCCTGTTTCAAAAACAAAATCCACAGGTGTTCAAATTAGATTTGCAGTCATTCAACTTTACAGGTTACAATGCTCATCTAAGTAAGACAATGGCCCCATGGATATTAAAAGTAGGTCAGTTTTGCCTAGGGAGTGTTGATTTCTCTCCCTCCCTCCCTCCCTCCCTCCCTCCCTCCCTCCCTCCCTCCCTCCCTCCCTCCCTCCCTCCCTCCCTCCCTTTCTTCCTTCTTTCCTAGGGGTTTCACTGTGTAGCCCGTCTGACCGTGAACTCAGGACTCTCTTGCGTACAGAGAGGACAGGCATACAAAATCACACCTGTTCTGATGACCTGTCTCCATGTCCCCGTGTGGGTGTTGACAGATTCTGCCTTTCCGGGAACTGGTTCATTACATCTAAGCTGGCACAGCTGTGCGCACAGATAGACATTTCTTTGCAATCCCTTTATTTTCAGGGTGTGCAACAAATGGCCCTTGCTCATTTCCACTATTGGTGATCTGGGTCTCTTCCCTCTCTGTTAGCCAGGCTAGGGGCTCTTCACCGTTTCACAAGAGCAGCTTGCGACATTGATGATTTCCTTCCGGTTTCATTCATTTTTACCTCCAGCTTTCATCCTTCCGTCTCTTCTTTTACATTTCTATTTCTCGTCTTCCCCTGGTTTCCCAATAGGAAACTGCACCACTGAGTTCAGATCTTTCCTTTTAACACTTAATGTTTTAAAATGTATTGCGGTGGTAGAGGGGTTGCATACAAGCTGTGGCATACATGTGGTGGTCAGAGGACAACTTGCAGGAAACAGTTCTCTTCCTATCATCTGGGTTCTGGGGTCAAACTCAGGTTGCCAGACTCAGCGGCAAATCCCTTTACCAGCTAAGCCGTCTTGTGCCAAAGAGATGGTTAAGCAGTTAAGAGTACTGGCTGCTCTTCTAGGCGACCTAGGTTCAATTCCCAGCACCCACATGATGGCTCACAACCATCCATAACTGCAGTTCTGGGGCATCCAACACTCTCTTTGGACCCCTTCAGGCACCGGGCACACATGTGGTGCATGTACATACCTGGCAGCAAACAGCCACACACATAAAATAAATCTTTTTTTCTTTTTACAAAAAAGAGCCTGTTGTTCAATTTCCATGTATTAGTGAGTTTTCCACATATATATTTGTTTTGTTTTGTTTTTTTGAGACAGGATTTCTCTGTGGCTTTGGAAGCTGTCCTGGAACTCACTCTGTAGACCAGGCTGGCCTTGAACTCACAGAGAGTGCTGGGATTAAAGGTGTGCACCACCAATGCCTGGCTTCCATATATTTTTCTGCAACTGATTTCTTGTTCAAGTTTGTTGTGCTCTGAGACCAGATACTGGATGCTGTCTACATTGTAAGGCTGGGGGAGGTGGATCTTAGAGGCAGTGATGCGTCTGTCTTGGTAAGATGTGTTCTGTTGTTGTGGGTTAAGGCTGTCTGCACATACCAGCTCCATGTACCTGACTGAGATGATGAATGAACTCTTCATGGTTTTGATTCCAGCTGCTGCACCTGTCCTGGTCTGACAGGAAGCAGACATCGCTGGCTATCTCAACAGATTCACGTGTTCTTTGTACATTCTATCAGTTTGTGTCATGTGTATCTGGGCACTTTGAGGCACACACATGTTAAGACTTATGTTTAAAAAAATAGAGGAGTGCCGGAAGCTGGTGACACATGCCTTAAATCCCAGCTCTGTGAGCTCGAGACCAGCCTGGTCTACCAAGCGAATTCCAGGACAGGCTCCAAAGCTACAGAGAAAGCCTGTCTCGAAAAAAAGAAAAAACAAACAAACAAAAAAAAAACAAAACAAAACAAAAGGAAAAAATAGAGGAGCTTTCTACACAGCTCAGACTAACCTTAAATTAGTTCCTCTGCCAAAGCCCCTCAAGTGCTGAGGTTAAAGGCTCATGCACTGTGTCTAGCTCTTTCTTTCTGTTAACATGGACAGGTGATGTTGGTCAGATGTAGGGCTAAGTGGGCTCACCAGACTCCTGCAGCCTCAGTTGGGAGAGAGGCTAATGGCCTGCAAGATCCTCCCTCATGAGTCCTGGGGCTGGACCACCCAAGGAGGCACCATGTCCTAGAAGAGCATGGAAAGGGGCCCGAGGCCATGGACAAGCCTGTGGTCGTTTCAAGTCAAGGCAGAAGCACCCTGTAGACAGATTTGCTAGAGCTACCCAGTGTGGGTGCTCATACAGATCACCCTGTAGGGGAAGAGTCGCCTGAGAAGGGCCAGACTTCTTGCCACAGTGGGGCCACCAAAAATTCACATTCTAGGGGCTGGAGAGATGGCTCAGTGGTTAAAACCACTGACAGTTCTTCCAGAGGACCCAGGTTCAATTCCCAGCACCCACACGGCAACTCACAACTGTCTCTAACTCCAGTTCCAGGGGACCTGACATCTTCACACCAGCGTACATAAGATAAATTTAAATAAATTTAAAAACAGCAACAAGCCGGGTGGTGGTGGCACACGCCTTTAATCCCAGCACTCGGGAGGCAGAGGCAGGAGGATCTCTGTGAGTTCGAGGCCGGGCTGGACCGATAGCCTCCAAAACAATACAGAGAAACCCTGTCTCATAAAAAAACAAAAGAACAAAAAACCAAAAACCAAAAAACCAAACAAAAAACAAACCAGCAACAAAAAGTCACATTCTAGGTGGTTTTGAGGTTGGCAGGATGACTTGGAGCTAGTCCTTTGCTTCAGGGAAGCTGTGTGCAAACGTCAAGTCCTTGCAAAGATGCCCCTCTACCTGTGTACTCTCCAATGTCCTGGGTAGCCCCCAACACCTGTGCTCGCTCAGCCCTGGACACGCTTACCTGCCAGGCTTTGAGTGGGACCCTCTTCGAAGCCAGGCTTCTGAGTAAAGTGGAGAGCTCTTCCCGGGGCAGCTGGCTGGCTGGCAAGCACCAAAAGTTCTGCGAGAGGTTGGTGTTGTCCCTGTATAGAAGGAGGGGCTATGCTGGGTCCAAAGAGGAAGACCCAACCCAGCAAGGGGGACTTGGTCACTCATCTGTCTCCACTGCTGAGGAAGTAAGAGGCAGGCAACGCCTGTTATGGGTAAAACCTTCCTTCCTTCCTTCCTTCCTTCCTTCCTTCCTTCCTTCCTTCCTTCCTTCCTTCCTTCCTAGAGGACCTTGCTAGGGCCAATCTGTCAGCGGGATGGGTCTTTAACATGGGTCCTGTTATCACTTCTGGGGCTCAGGCTCAGTTGACTTTGAACTCAGGCTTGGACCAGTCCTGATAGCTGTTGAAGAGTATGGGGTCACATGCTAGGTGACCATGGGTGAGGCTATCTTCTGGACCTTTCTCAAGGTGTGACATGAAATCCACCTATTGGGTGGGAGGCGGTCTCTCATACTAACCCAGGCTTGGCTAGATCTACTTGGGATCCTGGTCCTGCCTGACCAATCATCACATTAACTGACTGGCCCATTGATGATCATCACTTCAAGAAAAAGGGGAACATCCAAGTCCAGGCCTGAGAGCCTGGGACAGAAGGAAATGACCAAGCTTAAATGATTTGGGGTATAGCAATGGCCTTGAAGGCCCTGGGCCTGGCACAAGCAGTAAGGGGTGATAGCCTAGAGCTCCAAGGGGGGGAGGCCTGGGGGGCACTGACTGAAGTTGCAAGTCTCTGATGGTTGAGGCTTCTTGTAAGTATGCCCACACATTTGCTAGTGGACAGGGACTTGTCGACATATAATTGACACTGGATCCTAGAAGCAGGCCAGCAAGTGATGCTGAAGTTAGGCTAAGCCCCCTAGGTTAGAGCTGGCAATCAGTGACCCTGTCCGGGCCTTCTGTGTAGACTCTAGACATTGTCCCTGCCCTGGGACCACCAACAGAGGACTCAGGACCACTCCTCTTCTGCACGCTCTCTCACAGAAAACAATTTGCTGGACTTGGTTTTGCTCACCTGACCCATGTGTTGGCTTCACTAGTATTCAGCCCTCCCTTGGGGAAGCCCTTAGTCTGAGGACCAGAGCAGTGGGCAGTGAGGGACAGAAGGAGAGCGAGACCCGGACTCGCCAGGGCACCTGCAACAGAGTGTCGGTGAGGGTATGAGTACGGGCTCCCCGTGACCTCCTCAGCCACAGTTCCTCCTAAAACGGAGGACCTGGAGGAGGCTTGTAGAGCCATACCAGCTTCTGTGTACACAGCCTGAACCTGCATGTGGTATGTGACTTCCACAAGTGTGCATACATTTTCTGGCGAGTGCATGTGTGTAAGTGCCTCCCTGATTGCTGCCCTGGGTACTCATAATTGAACACCGAGACCCCAGAACTCAGAGACAAGGATTGGCTCCATATTCTCCCAAGCCCCTTGTTTCTGTAATGGGACATGAAAAGCCTCTGGTCTAGGAGGAGGGGGCTTGTTTCCAGGGATGCTTCTCTCATCGCTCAAAGCATACACTTAGCAAAATCCCTTCTGCAGCAGCAACACAGCAGGACAGGGCCTACGGAAGATGGCTATACTCTGATGTCCTTTGTGGACCATTCCCCTCCCTGCCTCCTTGGGGCCTGGCCTGGCTTACGCTGGGACTACCAAAGAGGACTTGGTCTATGTCCTGCTGCCTAGACCAGCGGTGGCTACTTCTGGTCACAGTCCTGCCTTGTCTCCACTAGGACCCCCAGGTCTGTGTTGGTGAGACCTCACTCTCCTCCCTTCCTTTCCCTGCTGCAGGTCCCCAAGTTTGAGTTCCTGTGGACGGGGTGGCTAGAGCATGCCCCACCTCTGCGGCAATGTGATAGATCCACAGCCACCCAAGGGCCCAGGGAATCCTCTCGGTGTGGAAGTGTTTCCTCACCCAGTCTGGCACCCAAGGCTGACTGTCGGAGAGTTCTGATCATCCTGGCTGGAGCGTTTCAGGGCAGGGAAGCCCAAAAGCTGTAGGTTGTAGGTCCAGGTCTAGCTGGAGTGACTCAGCTTAGTTTCATGGGAGACAGAGGGAGAGCGAGAGAGAGAAAGAGAAAGCCATCATCAGCATCTCGCAGGGTGCCTGACCCTGCCTGGGGAGGAAAACAACCCCACAAACAAGAGTCATAACGACAGGGAGTGGCAGGGGAGGGGAACTAGTGAACCTGGCTTTCTTATCACAGGTTGGGCCCTGGGGACCCATGGGTGCATTGTCTCCAATTAGCAGATCTCACAAACAGCAAATCTCCTAGGCAGTGGGGGAGAGGTGCCCCCCACACCTTGTGACCCAAACCTGTCTCTAAGATCCCAGTTCTAGAAGACAAGAGGGGACCTAGCCAGAGCTGCCCTGTGCCACTGACGCCCCCTCACTGCTGCGTGTACAGTATAATGACTTTTGGGCCCCTATGACCTGATTCTATGTGGTCCAAGAGGCGCACAGGAAGGTCAGTGCCCTATTTGGGGGGTAAAACAGGCTCAGATACCTAGCAGCCTGCAACACTGTGGTCTTCTGTCCTCGCAGGTCTTACCTGAGCAGGAATGCGGTCTCTGGTAGAGAAGGTGATGTCCAGGACCCAGGGAGGAGGCTACTCCTGATCACACGGCCACAGGATAGAGTAGACCAAGCAATCCAGATGCCAGTGATCCAGGCTCAGGTTCTATCAATCCTTGCAGCTGAGCCTCAGGATGCAGGGCAGGTGTGGGTAAACCTGCCACGGTTTCTGCTCATCTGCAAGCCTGGCCCATTAGACAGCATGGGACTTCCCTGCCCAGTCAATCCACTCTGGCAGTGACATCTGCCAGGCAGGCCTATGGGGAGGAGACTAGACTGCCAGCTGATGCTTGAATCAACCCCGTGGGCCCCAGGCAGAGCAAGCACCTGCTCTTCAGCCCCAGGAGAAACTCAAGCTGAGCTTGGGCTGAGCTCAGGGTTGGCAGGCACCCAGCACACACCCTCCCCTTGAGGCCCCCAGCCTTACTCAGGGTGTGTGTCAGTGTCTCTGTGCACATAGGTGTGTCTCATTCTGCACATTCTGTGTAGCCCCAGAACTTCCATATGCAAGCTGTCCCCACACAGGACATTAGACGCACACAGACAAGTATGGTGGCTGGGTGTGGCCATCCTATGGGTGCTAAAGCACAGTGCCATGTAGACACATGTGGGCTGTGGGACAGAGTGAGGATGCAGAGAGGCATACATTGGACACCTATTCCAGCCCATGGATCTACCCAGGGCCTGCTGCCAAAACCTCAGGGACACAATCATTATCAGCACCAGGGCCAAGATGATGGCAAATCTCGGAAGTGCCTAGGTAAGAGGAAAGTCTGCAAGGGGGATTTTCCAGGATACCTGCTGGGAAGCTGCCTCTGGGTTGAAGTGTGGATCCTGACTGTCCCAGACTGATCCCTGGCTCCTGGCACTCACCATGGCCCGCTTGAAGCTCTGACTTTGGAAAGGGCTGTGGAGGGCAGGAAGGCTCCAGGGCCCTGAAGTGTGGTTCTGAAGTTACATAATCAGTCTGCACTCAAAATACCAGGTGACCAGCAAGCCAGCTTTGCAGCCCCATGTGCGGCTTGCAGCTGTAGAAACAGCAGACTATAGCCTCCCAGGAGTCCCAGAGGACCGGCCAGGTGGGACCCCTACTAGGTTGGAACTCAGGTGGCTTGACTGGCTCAGAGCAATGGGTCTCACAGAGCTCCTGTCAGTGACATAGTGGTTTCCAGCAGCTACATTTCGTGCTTGTGAGGGGCACTGAGGCTCAGGGGCCTCCATTCTGAGGAGCAAGCCCAGGGACAGGCTTGGGAAAAAACCTCAAGCATAAAGTACAAACAGCATCAACCCGAGGTCAAGGACACACTGCCACTGGCACTCTGACTCCAGTGCTGACCTGGGAACAGGTTTTGGTGAGGAGTTTTTGTGTTTGAATTTGTTATCCTGGTACTGAATCTAGGGCCTTGAGCACGCTAGGCAAGTACTGTATCACTGAATTAATTACATGCCTGCTTTGGCTTAAAAGGCTGCTCTGGACACCGAGATACCTGTCAGGAAGAGGTGTCATGTGAGGGAGGGGTCTCCACCTACCTCCAGGTAGGCTGGAGGAGACTTCCCACATTCTAGCTTGGACAGAAGCTGCCCCACTGTAGGCTTGGCCTCTAGGGCAGTCCTAGGCCCAAGATGAACAAATGACTATATGATAGAATCATGGCTGGTGGCGTCACAGTCTATCCCTTGCTCTTGTTTATGGCTAACTGAATCCTCCCACAGCCTTGGGAGAGTTCAAATCCTTATTTTCCAGATGAGAAAATGGGGGCCCAGGGAGGCTGAGTGAGTAGGGCACAGAGCAAGTGTCACTGCCTTGCAGTGTGCCCGGGCAAGGCCTTCAACACCCTGCTCTCCATTTGCTTGAGTCTGCCTGGAGTGCTGGCTGTGTTGGCCTTGCCTCAGGAGATCCCTCTTCCAGGAAGCTTGTCTAAGGCTCTGTCCTCTGAACCTTGTCCACCCTTTGAACCTGCCCACCCCATAGCCACAGGATGAGGGTAGACGTGCAAACGTGGGTATCCTATTGGGACTCTGGAGCCTCAACTGGGGGATTTCCCACCTGGGATGGGAGCAGGTGCTGGACCACGTGGGTAGGTACAGAGGATCCCGGGAGACCACGAGGGTCGGTTGGGGTTTTCTAGACAGACCTAGTAGTAGAGTGTTTTCTGGAGCAGGGCCTCTCCCAGGGCCTCTGTTCTGCCTTCCCTCCAGCTTGTCCTGTCTGCTTACCTGTCCATCTATCCCACCCCTTTCCCCATGGCCTCAACTTGTGTGCCAGGCCACTGTGATAGTTCAGAGACCTCACCCATCCTGCATACTGGTCACTGGGGTCCCCCCTGATGGCAACCCAGGGCTGGCATACTGGTGCTACCCTACGCCACTTGGCATTTGGCGCTAAGCTGAAGTCTGGCTGTGACATGAGGGTACATTCTTTTGCTCCTACTGGTTTGTCCTTTGGGAGGCAGGCTGGGTCATGGAGGTTACAGAGGTGCATTGCCTGCCTGGGGACTCATCTGTAGCTCCCGTGCCCTGACCTGCTTTGCTTCCTGCTCCAGACACCTGCCACGGAAGATCTGCTTATTTTTCTTTATAATCTCCCCCCCATGTGTGTGGTGTGTGTGTGTGTATGTGAGTATATTTGTGTTTGTGTGTATGTATGTGAATGTGCGCGTGCGTGCGTGCGTGCGTGCGTGTGTGTGTGTGTGTGTGTGTGTGTGTGTGTGTGTGTGTGAGAGTGCACATATGTGTGGATATCAGAAAACTATCTCATCAGGGTTAGTCCTGGCCTTGTCTCTTCCACCTTGTTTGAAATAGTCCACTGTTGTGTTCACAGCGTGCTGGCCCATAAGCTTCTGCAGTCTCCACCTCCCATGTCACTGTAGAAACTTGGGACTGTGAACCCCATATCTGGCTTTATGTGGGTTCTAAGGATTGAAACTCAGGTCTTCACACTTGTGCAACAATATGTTACCCACTGAGCCATCTCTCCAGCCCCTCCAAAAAAATGTTTTTTTAAAAAACGGTCTCTTGAGCCAGGCAGTGGTGGCGCACGCCTTTAATCCCAGCACTCGGGAGGCAGAGGCAGGTGGATCTCTGTGAGTTTGAGATCAACCTGGTCTACAGAGCGAGTTCCAGGAGAGGCTCCAAAGCCACAGAGAAACCCTGTCTCCAAAAACAACAAACAAACAAACAAACAACAACAAACAGTCTCTTGTGTCAGGCTGACCTCCAACTTGTTATGTTGTTGAGGATGTCCTTGAGCTTGGGATCTCCTTGCTTCCAAGGCCTGAGGATTACACGTGTGCACCACCACACAAAGGCTTTTTTGGTTTGTTGCTTGCTTGAATGTACTGTTGGGGTTGGAACCCAGGGGTCCATGAATGCTAAGCTGAGCTACATGGCCAGTCTTATTTCCTCTTCAGAATGGTAAAGTTTGCCTTTGGTGGCTTATAGAAAGAAGCTGGCCTGGACTCTCTGAGGCAATGGCTCTTTCCTGTACGAAGACAGCCTCCTTACTCAGGCACTGCCCCGAGGTCTCTGGCATGTGCCTGTCAGTGCTGAACGCCCTGGGGGAAGTCTTGGTGTATCCATGCCTGAGGTCTGGCCGGGAAGGACCCCTGAGAACTGCAGAGGTATGAGGCTGGCCACATCACAAGTTGAGGAACCCATGCCTTAGGGTCCAGGTGCAGACACACTGGTGACAGGACTCAGCAGTGCTCCCGTGTGGCGATAACTGGCATGACAGCTGTTGAACTGTGGGCAGCGGCTTTGGAGTTGGCTGCTAGGGAAGTAAACTCCTAGTGCCAGGGTCTGCAGAGACATCCTTCCAGGTCACCTCTGTGACTAGGCCTGTGCTGAGTGAGGGACATCCTGAGGCTAAGGAGACAGGAAAAGACATGGATTTCCCCACAGAAAGACAAAGAAGCATGTGAGTGCCCAATGGGGGTGGGCATAGCCTCCCAAGCTACTCTTAAACTCCTCTTTTACAGACTGGGAAACAGGCACAGGAAGTAGAAGCAACTAGCTCAGGACCTCATGGCCCTGACTTCCATGTAGTCTTTACCAAGGTCCAGTGAGCAGTGGCTTCTGGTCTGGCCCATCATGGCAGCTGTAGTCCAACCCAGAGCGGCAGTCCGGGAGACGTATGGCAATGGGGCGGGACTGAGCAGGGTCCAGGGAATGTTATGTCCCACCCATGAGCACTGGGACTCTGGGCACCTAGACTGGCCACTGGCCAACATGAACAGTGGCTCTTCTAGGGACCCTGGTTGAAAGCTGCTATATACAGTAATGCTTCTAATTGGGAGGGACCTTCTAGGGACTGGGTATATGACTCAACTTCTGGTCCCTATTAAGAACCCCCAAGCCCTTCCTTCATGTTTCTTATTGCCTATGGGTTGAGGAAGGGCAGCAGACATGACCTTAAGGCCTACAGTGGATCCTGCTAAGCAGCCATGGGATAGAGACTTGCCAGACTCAGCAAGGAAGGGTCAAGGGTACCCCACATCAGATATACTTGTGGTCACTCTCAGGATTGATTACTAAACATTTATTCTTAATCCTAGACCCTAGCTGCAGCGAGGGTGCTGTGGCCATGTTGTGGGAGATAAGTGAGGCCCAGAAGGCTTCCAGGAAAGGACCCAAAGGCTGACACTGACAGTCTATGGCTATGTGGAAGCCAGGCAGGCGGTGACACGGCAGAAGCTCCAGCCAGGAGCCCACAGAGCAGAAGCAGCATCCACACCAGGCTTGGAGAGATGGGCATGCATGGAGGATGCTTCTGTGGATGCCCCAACACACTCCCATGCATTGGGGCCAAACGCTGGATGTGGGCAGAGGAGGTGAGGCCCTGGCAGAGCTCAGCAAAGGCAAAGGCACATGACAGTGGCAGGCAGCAAGAGGCAGGTTGGGGGCTGCAGGTAACCTAGCCCAGCTAGGCTAATGCCAGGATGGCCCTTCCCAGGCACCATGGGGCCCAGGAGGATCCTGGCTCTGCCCCTCCTGGCTAAAGGCTTGGGCAAGCCTGGGGTGACGCTTAGGAGGCAGAAAGCTATTCCATAGGAGAGAACTTAGCTTTCCCTGGAAGAATGCTGAAAGACTTGCCTACTGGACATCTGTCCCACAGCCCGAGTGCCCTGTCCTCTAGCCATCACGGCTGCGGAGTCTAGCAGCTCTTAAACCCCCAAAGCCCAGAGGCCCTCAGTTGTCTGGCTCTAGTGTCCACTCTGATAGCCACTGCAGGCACGATGCTCGCTGTGCCTCAGTCTCGGGAGGGGGCCGACCTGGCCCGGGCAGGGGTGTGGAAGGACTGTGGGGTCTCTGCCCTCCATCCATAGGGTTGGGGTCAGGGTCAGTCTGTAGGGCTTGGATGAGCTGTTCAAGGGGCTGAACGCAGGTATGGGGAGTCCAGCAGGCATCAAGGGCAGGCAGGAAGGGGTCAGGTGTGCAGGCCTCCACACACTCGGCCTGTGTGGGAATGCGCAGGTAGAAGGCGTGCAGCATCATGCGGAAAGGTTGGTCCTCCTGGTCCTCAGCCTGTCCGTAAGTCAGGTCACCCACGATAGGGTGGCCAAGGGCACTGCAGTGCACTCGAAGCTGGTGTGTTCGGCCTGTGGGGTCAGGGGATGGGAGGTCAGGCTGGGATGAACCATTCTTCGTCATCCCTACCTTGATCATACAGTATCCAGCAAGTTCTCTGGGGTGGCTTTAGGGCATCATGGCCGCCCCTTGCATTTCTGTTTTGTTTTGTAGTGCTGGGGCTTGAACCCAGGTCCTTGTTCATGCTAGGCAAACATTCTACAGCCACACTGTACCCCCAACTCTCTTTTCTTTCTCTCCTTAAATTTTTCTTTTTTTTTTGGGTTTTACGAGACAGGGTTTCTCTGTGTTGTTTTGGAGGCTGTTGGTCCAGCCCGGCCTCGAACTCACAGAGATCCGCCTGCCTCTGCCTCCCGAGTGCTGGGATTAAAGGCGTGCACCACCACCGCCCGGCTCTCCTTAAATTTTTTAAAGTACATTTTAATTGTGTGTGTGTGTTCCTGGATGTGCTCGCATGATGCTGCAGTGTACAAATGAAGTCAGAAGACAACTTCTCTCCTTCTGCCGTGATGGTCTGGGGATCAAACTCAGGTTGTCAGGCTTGGTGGCAGGCCCCTTCATCTGCTGAGCCATCTCATTGGCCCTTTTCTTTTTTTTCTTGAGACCAAGACTCATGTAGACCAGGTTGGCTTTCAACTCCATATATAGCCAAAGATGGGCATGAAGTCTGACCTTTCTGCCTCTACCTTCGGTGCTGGAATTACATGTCTATGCCACCACACCTTGTTTGCCCCATCTTCTTTTTTAAAGAGAAAATCTCCTACCAGGTGGTGGTGCACGCGCCCCCCTCCTTTTTTGGGGGGGCAGGCTTTCTCTGCAGCTTTGGAGCCTGTCCTGGAACATGCTCTGTAGACCAGGCTTGTCTCGAACTCACAGAGATTCATTTGCCTCTGCCTTCTGAGTGCTAGGGATTAAAGGTGTGTGCCACCACCGCCCAGATCAAGGTCCTTTCTTGTATGACCAGATTCCTGCCCTCCCCTGCCCTGGACATACCTGTGAGTGGTTTCAGCAGCACCTTGGACACAGGGTCTCCAGCATATAGTCCATGTTCCAGGACCAACAGCTCTGTGAGACTTGGCTTAGGGTTCTCACAACCTGTATGCAAAGGCAAACATGGGGGTCAGCTGAGCTAGCCCTAGGGCTTGAGCCAACTCCAATCCACACTTGTCTGGCTGTTCACATCCATGCAGGGTGCAGGCTGGAGACATGACCATGGCTCCCATCCCAACCACTATACCGTGTGTGCCCTCGATGCACATGGTGTGGGTTCGCCCCTCTGTACTGTTCCTGCCAATGGCATAGTTGATTGTCACCTGGCTTTCCCGGACATGGCCCCGGACCTGTCAAGCAAGGACAGGACAACACTGCCACCTCTGACACGGAGCTTGGGTTAGAGGGACATGCTGGGGTAGGCTAGGAGCCTTGTGTCCCCATACTGTATACATCTTAGGAACTGGCCAGGCCTTACCAGCGCAAGGTAGGCTTTGGTGACTCGCCGTTCCTTGAAGCATTTATAAGCGCTGCCCGCAGCTGCTTTGTTCAGGGCCACACACAGAGCCCCACTGGTGGAGAAGTCCAATTGGTGGCAGAACCTGGGAAGGGCAGAGAGGCAGCAGTGGCTGGACCCTGTTGTGTTCTGGCCAGCACCTTTGCGGCAGAGTCCAGGGTCCCAGAAACCTTTGGGAGGATGCTGTAGTGGGGCTCTCTGTGTTGGCTGTGTACCTGAACCCATAGCAGGTGTCAGGGTCAGCCAGTTCTGGGAAGCGGTGGCATAGTTGCTTCTGTAGGGTTAGGGTCTCCCGCCAGGTCTTGCTATCAATGCGTAGATCCCAATGCTTGTTCACCACCAGGAAGTCGCTGCTCTGGTACACGATGGACAGATTTTCAATGCTGCCAGGCTCCATGGTGGGGCTGCACGCAGGTGGGAGTGAACCTGGAGTGGGAGGGTGCCTGACTTACTGGGTACCAGTACCTGCTTGGAACCCTTCATGCCTTCCATAAGGGGACAAGCTGGGGTGTTGGGAGTCTAGCCAAGGTCAGATTCTGACTTGCCCTGAACTCAGGTTGAGGGGAGCTCTCCCTGATCCGGACTTGGAATTAACAGCCTGGTTGTCCAGTTCAGCCCTACACCTAGGTTATGAACTTTCCCTGAGCAGGCAAGGAAGAGGACTGCGGGTGCAGCTCCCTATTGGCCCTGGACCACCCAGAACTGCAGGCGCTCCCTAACTTGCCTTCCACCAGCCTGTGACCACAAGCGGACCCTTTAGGACTTACCTGCAAAAGGATCAAGGGGCCAGAATGTCACTGCTCAGTCCTGCATCCAACCGAGCTTCCCTATTATACTAACCAGGTCTTGGCCTGCTGGCGTGCAGCCCCGCCTTCACCCTGCCCACTCTACCTGCTGATGGATGGCCATACTGGCCAATGGCATTCCTGCTCAGGAACTCCGCCCATTGAAGGATAGTGAGGCCCCGCCCAGACAGTTTGCGCACGCACCTTCATAGCCCCACCTATTTCCCCCGCCTCCCGGGAAATACAGATGGCTGTATAGGCCAATAAAAAGTATTCTTGGTCCTCCGCTTCCACCACTGAACTTATTATTCCTCTCCTCCCGCCCTTTGCGTAAGAAGACCCGCCCTGCCCCCTTGGCCAATGGCGGGCGCCTCTGGGAACGGCTGCTGTTGATTGGCGGTACTGAAGGTTCGCGGGGAGTGGCGCGCAGTAGCAGTGGCGCGGGAAGTTCTGAGGGTGAGTTAGCTGTGGGAGCTGCGGTCTGGCTACGCTGGAGGCCATGGAAGACTACGAGGAGGATCTGTACGGTGTGGAGGATGACTTCCACAGCCAGTTCGCGGCCGAGCTCGAAGTGCTGGCGGAGCTGGAAGGTGGGTGCGGGTCCTGGGTCTCGGCCAGGTCGTGGCTGCATCCTCCTGGCGGTGTGGAGAGCTGCGTGGATGGGATAAGCAGTGGCTGGGATACGCTTCTTGCAGTGTGCGACTGCTGTGAACCTCTGTCTCAGCAGGGACACAGGACCTGGCACCCTCTGGGAACCTCCAGACTCCAGCGAGCCGTCCCCCATTGACGTTTGAAGAGGCCATTGCTGGTGGGGACACTGCCCCGCGTCCCTGCCCTGTCCGGTCTCCAGCAAATGACTGCCGCAATACCAGAAAGAATGTTCGTAGGGACCGGCCTGGGCCCTCCAGTATGTCTAGTTGGGTACAGGGCACACGGGTAGGGGATGTTGAGGACCAGCTTTCTCTTCTCTGCCTCCTCTTCCTGCCTCTGTCTCAGCAGGCCCCATGATCAAACGACCCAGGCTGGAGGTGGTGAAGAAGCTGAACTTTGAGCCAGATATGGAGGAGCTCCTGTATCCTGATTCCCCTCCAGGGGACATCACCCCCCCACCGAGTCCTGAGGTCTTCCCTGAGATGTTGGATCCTGGGTGTGTTGCTTGAGGGAATGTGATTTATACCTTGGAAAGCTGCTTGTTTCTGGATGAGGCACTGGGAGTGAAGCCTATGGGAGAGCAGAGGGGTGAGTGTGGGTCCAGGCTCCCCATTGAGGGTGACTGGAGATGCCTGTCCTTCCTAGGCCCTCAGACGCTAGTGCTGACAAAGGCACCATGCAGGCTTTGCCAAGTCCCCGCAACCCTGTCCTGAGACGTCCCCCTGTCTTAGAGGATTACATCAATGTGACCTCCACAGGTGGAGAGCGAGCCTTTCTGGTGCTTCGGGCTGACCTCGCAGGCACTGGGGTGCAGGTGTGTGACCGCAGCACGGGGCTAGTCATAGCATTGGTTCCTTTATGTTGCCAGTGGGCGTTCAGCAGGTTCTGGTGCCGGTTTCACCTGACTGAATTGCTAGAATTTGGCATGCCCAGGTAGTCCAATGCTGGGAACAGCAGTGTTACTTTGGGAGTATGTGACATTAGCGTGCCACCCGGTACCCCAGCTGTTAGTTTTCTCCTCCTCTGTTTCTCTTGCCCCACCCTACAACTGACCTCCCTTGGACCTGGCCTATCCACGTGAGGCCTTTCCTCTCTGATTAGGCATGCTTTCGTCTCTCCCTCTCTGTCAGCCTCTTTGGGGAAGGGCATTGTGGGTGCTCCCATGACCTGGGAAGGTTACAGAGATGACAAACCTGTCTCTCCCAGAACCCTGCTCTGAATGTCCAGTGGCGAGGCCGTGGCCAGCTGGACCTGCTGGGTGTTCCCTTCACTTCCTTGAAGGAGCAGGTTGACAACGTGGTGAGTTTAGTGGAGTGTGGGGAGCTATGTGTATTGTGTCCAGGTGCTGGCTGGACTTGTCCTGATGCCAGCCTATCCTGTTTGTACAGCGACGGCAGCAACAGCTTGAGGAGGCCCAAGAGCTCTCAGACACTCTACATAGGTGATTTGCATACTTCCCACCCCAGGCACCCCATTTGTTCTTGGACTGATCTTCTGGCATGTATGGTGGACGGTCACTGGGACCCCTAGTTGACTGTGACTGTGAATCAGAACTTGATTCTCTGCAGCCTCGGGTCTGAAAGGGTAGAGGCTCTTCTGGAAGGGACCCCTGAGGAAGAGCCAGCGTCTGGCCAGGACACTACTCAGCACTGTCTCTGGGTGGATGAGTTTGCACCCCAGCACTACACGGAGCTGCTCAGCGATGACGTGAGCTCTTCTTGTTCTCACTTAAATGTGTCTAGCTTGCCTTAACAGCATGAGGGAAAGGGTCAGATTCAGTTGATGGCTGTGGTGCTTGGCCACTGGGTGCTAAGGATGATGTGGGGACTCTGAGTGGTAATGGGGAAACCGAGTCAGCACAAAACTGGCTTACTGCTAGTTGACTGTGACCTGCTGTTAGAGGTCGATGTCCTAGCCCCATGGTCCTCACCTTCCTAATGCTGCAACCCTTTAATACAGTTCCTCATGTTGTGGGGACCCCCCCAACCATAAAATTATTTTCACTGCTACTTCATACCTATAATTTTGCTGTTATAAATCATAATGTAAATATGTGTTTCTTGATGGTCTTGGGCAACCCCTATGAAAGGGCCGTTCAACCCCCAAAGGGGTCATGACCCACAAGTTGAGGATTGCTGTCCTAGCCTGCCCTTTTGCTCACCCTCAGCAGTTGGTGGTGGGTTGGGCCCGGGCTAAGAGATGGAGGCCTTAGTGAGCCTGGGTCTTCCTTTTGAACCTCAATGTCCCTGTCTCTATTGAAAATGTGGGCTTGGCAGGGTCTCTTCCCTTAAGCTTTTTTCTTAACAGTTCACCAACCGCTGCCTCCTCAAGTGGCTGAAGCTGTGGGACCTTGTGGTGTTTGGCCACGAGAGGCCTGCCCGGAAGGCCAGGCCCAGTCTGGAGCCAGCCCGGGTTGGGAAGGAGGCCACAGCCCCTGGCAAGTGGAAAAGTCATGAGCAGGTGCTGGAGGAGATGTTAGAAGCTGAGCTGGACCCGAGCCGGAGGCCCCGGCAGAAGGTAAACCCCACCTGAACCTGTGTGAGCATAGCTGAGCCCGGGGCTGTGCCCTCTGGGTAGCCAGCGCTATTGCAATAGACTTGGGGGTCCATGAGGCATCCATAACTTTCCTGGAGTCTGTGGGTACAGTAACATCAGGTTTGGCATCAAGTGCCAATGTTGTGAATTTGAAGTTGAATCCATTCTCCTAAGGGTTTGGATAAAGCCAGCGCTTCTTGAAGGCTCAGTGCCTCACCAACAGTATGATGGGCAGTGGGAAAGGGGCACGGGCACACTGGGTTGGTCTTGGCATTCCTGTCGAGTGCCCACATAATTTGCTTCCTCAGGGATTTCTCTTACTCTGAGTACTCTGGTGGCTGGAGTGTGGGGAGCAGCCTTGTTTCTAGTCCCTGGCTACTAGCCGGGGGTCCCCTGGAGGCTAAGGGATCAGCGGTCTGTCCTCTAACTGTAGGTGGCACTGCTGTGTGGCCCTCCAGGACTAGGCAAGACCACACTGGCACACGTGGTTGCACGGCACGCAGGGTATTGCGTGGTTGAGATGAACGCGAGGTGAGTGGAGGAGACCCAAGTCTGGGCTTCCATGAGGTTGAGCCTGTGCTGCGGCTCTAAGACCCTGGCTGGTGGCTGGGCTGGGGTTGGGACGTATCCTTCAGGGCTTGCTGAGCTTGGTGGTAGCTACATCCAGTGGGAGCCTTGGCATCCTGCTGGGATGCTGGCTGCTATCTATAGCTCTGTCTTGGCCTTGCTGTTCCAGTGATGACCGCAGTCCTGAGGCCTTCCGTACACGCATTGAAGCAGCTACGCAAATGGAGTCGGTGCTGGGTGTGGGTGGGAGACCCAACTGCCTGGTTATTGATGAAATCGATGGGGCCCCCACGGTAGGCCTCCCTGCTGCTTAGGTGGGTGCCTAGGAAGGCATGTTGGTTGCACTGGGGCTCTGGCTCACTGACGTCTTCTGTGCCTCCCTGAAGGCAGCCATCAATGTTCTCTTGAGTATCCTGAATCGCAAGGGTCCACAGGAGGCAGAGCAAGGCGGCACAGCTGCTCCTGCAGGGGGTCGGCGACGCAGGGCCGAGGGGGGCCTCCTAACAAGGCCCATCATCTGCATCTGCAATGACCAGTCAGTGCGGCAGTGGGACTGGGCCTCCCTGGGCAGAAGGATCCCCTGGCTTAGCCCCCGTGCCTGTCCCTGGTGTGGTGACTGCAGGTTGTGTCCTACAGGTTTACACCTTCCCTGAGGCAGCTGAAGCAGCAGGCTTTTCTGCTCCACGTTCCTCCAACTCTACCCTCCAGGCTGGTGCAGCGACTTCAGGAGGTCAGCGGGGCAGGGAGGAGGACAGCGCCCAGTGTGAGATGCAGCCTCTGTCCTGACCCGCCTTCCCATGTTCCTTCCCCCTGAGTGCCCTGGTGTTCCCACACTGGCTGTGGCGTTGAGCCGTCAGGTTGTAGTGTAGGCCTACGGTAGGAACTGCACTGCACTTTCCGGCTGTCCCAGCCCAGGACTGCTTACAGTGTCCAGGGGACCAGGTTGTGGCCACAGGGTTGGCTCTGAGGATGCGTTAGACTGGACATGGGTCCTCTCAGCCGTGGTAGACGCTCTAGTGTCCTCCCCTGCCCCCCTTTAGATCTCACTACAACATGGCATGCGGTCTGACCCGGGGGCACTAACTGCTCTCTGTGAGAAGACTGACAACGACATCCGTGCCTGTATCAACACCCTACAGGTGGGGCTGTGGCTCGGGTGGGGCAGGGTGGGGTGAGGAGGCTGCTGCTTACTTCTCCCTTTGTCCAGTTTCTGTATGGGAGGGGCCGGCGGGAGCTGAGCGTGAGGGATGTGCAGACCACCCATGTTGGCCTGAAGGATCAGCGCAAGGGGCTATTCTCTGTGTGGCAAGAGGTCTTCCAGTTGCCCAGGGCTCAAAGGTAGGTAGTCCAGGTAGTATGAGTGGGCCAGACTTGTTCTGGACGCTCCTGGTGCCGAGACACCACCTAGTGATGCCAGGACTCCAGGAAAGCTGTTTAGTTTCACTTGTGTCCTGTGGGTAGGGACCTGACCTGGGTTGGGGTCCAGTTAGTGTCTCAAGAGGAGCGGCCCAGAGGGTAACCTTCCCTGACCTTCCTTAGTCAGTCAGAGTCGTTTGCTCCTAGATGGCTGTTCAGAGATTCTTGTTCCTTCAGAGTGATGTAAGACAAGCCAGCCAAGGCTTCACTCTGAATATACAGGGTGTGGCTAGGATGCTGGTAGCATCTTTGCTTTCAACAGGGCCTGGTGTCAGCTTCAGCACCCTCTACTTGCAGGCGACTTGTGGGCCAGGACCTGATCCTCCCAACCCATGCTCTCCTGCTCAATGATGGAGACAAGGGCTCCCTGACCCTGGCCTCCCAGCGCTTCTACCATATCCTACGTGTGACCACCTCTGCAGGCGAGCATGAGAAGGTTGTCCAGGTACCTGTGCTCACCCCGGCTCTTAGGATCCTGGTACTAACAGAAGATGCCCTGGGTCAGTTCCAAAGTGTGGGTGGATGGGCGTCAGGCATCCAAGGGGATGGTAGGATTAAGGACAGGGGCCACAAGGAAGGACCCTCAGATCCAGGAGGGGGACTGAAGGAATAAATTTGGAGGTGACAGAAGACAGCTTAGGAATCTAAGGATGAGTTTTGGACTGGTGACTAGGAACCTTTTGGGGATCTCTGCGAGGTACATGGTTGGGTCAGGGACTTAGAGACACTAAATTCTAAATGGAGGGTTGCACATGGGGTAGAAAGCATGTAGGGAGAGGTTTGGACTTGAGTAAATGGCATAACCTGCACTATTCCCCAGAGGCCTGGCTTAAGCTGCTTTCAAATCTAAGCAGCTTTGGATTAGCAGTTGGGAATCCACGGGCAATCTAGAAATCTGCAGTTTGGAGGGGCTATGTGGTATGGCCAGTGGGAACTGGACTCACACGGGCCAAGCTGGGCTGCTGTGCCCTGGATTCTGAGGATATAGCTTTCTGCCACATCAGGGAAGGGCTGGGGACTAGACCGTGTGGTCCCCTGGAGGCCCTCCCCTTTGTCTCAGGGTCTTCATCAGACAAGTAGATCTTTCCCTGGGTGGGCAGCTAATCCTACACCTTGGACTTCACAGAGTAGGAGCTAGAGAAAGGATCCTGAGGCTGGAGCTTGTGCTGTGGGGTGGTGAGGGTCAGAGGCTCTGGGCCTTCCCACTCCTCAGGGGGTCATGGCCTGCTCACTACTCTTAGGGCCTGTTTGACAACTTTCTACGCCTTCGCCTTCGTGACTCCAGCCTAGGCACCGTGTGCTGTGCCCTTGACTGGCTGGCCTTTGATGACCTGCTGGAGCAGGCTGCCCACCATGGCCAGAGCTTCCAGCTGCTGCGCTACCTGCCCTTCCTGCCTGCGGCCTTCCATGTGCTCTTTGCCTCCAGCCACGTGCCACGGATCACTTTCCCCAGCAGCCAGCAGGAGGTGTGTCATCTGCTGCGTTTGTACTTAGGGTATGGCCCTGGGGGTCCTGCTCACCTGGCCCTAGCTCACTTTGTGTCGTAGGCCCAGACCCGGATGAGCCAGACAAAGAACCATATCCAGACGTTGGTGTCGGGTATGGCACCATCCACCCGCAGCAGGGCCACACCTCAGGCCCTTGTTCTGGATACCCTCTGCCTGCTCCTGGATGTCCTTGCACCCAAGCTGCGCCCTGTGAGTGTCAGGTTTGGAGGAAAGGATGGAGTTTGTGGCTGGTGTGGCTCCTGGCATTGCTCAGTTGCCTTGTCTGTGCCCGCTTGACCCTAGGTGAGCACACAGCTGTACAGTGCCCGTGAGAAGCAGCAGTTGTCCAGCCTTGTGGGTACCATGCTTGCCTACAGTCTCACCTACCACCAGGAGCGCACACCCGACGGGCAGTACTTCTACAGGCTGGAGCCGTGAGTGCCCCTGGGCCTGGGCCGGGGGCAGGGGAAATACCTGGGGACCTGCAATTTGGGTGCCAAAGCCAATGTGGTCTTGGTGAGGTGTCCAAGGGGTTGTTGGTTGCAGTTTAGGTTTGGCTCAGATGTGACTGGCACTGTGCCCTACCCCAGGTCAGACACTGTTCTGATGTCCAAATTTCAGTATGGCGTTCATTAACCTCTGGCCATCCAAAGGTGGATAGTCTTCTGTGTCTTTGTATCTGCCGCTCCCCGGGGCTCCAGAGGGCTAGAGTGACTTAAGGCACAGCAGCAGCAAGCTGGACAGCCTGCAGGTCCTGTGGGGCCCCAGGGCCCCTGCCTGTTCTTACATTCCCCGGCAGCACTGTGCATTTCTTTGCATTCCCACTTGTAATTGGGGGAACTAAGGCTTCAAGTAGCCAACCCCCAGCTGCCACTGTGTGGGATGTAGTAGTGTCAGGAACTTGGTGTATGGGTTAGAACAGGCAGACCTTGGCCCTACTGACTCCACTCTCTAGCTCTTGAACTTGGTTTGTGGGGTTGATGCAATATGTAGACCCTGACACTGCTGACTGGTATCTTGCCTCGCCCACCTGGTCAGGAATGTGGAGGAGGTCTGCCGCTTCCCTGAGCTGCCTGCCCGAAAGCCCCTCACCTACCAGGCTAAGCAGCTTATTGCCCGGGAGATTGAAATGGAGAAGATGCGGCGGGCAGAGGCTTTGGCCTGGGCTGGAGGTGGTCCCCAGGTAAGCTTGTCCCTTGGTGCTGAGATAGCATAGACTATCTGTGGTTTGTCCTTGACCAGCCAGCTCTTACCATACTTCCTTTCAGGTGGACCAGGGTCCCTCAGGGCCTGCAAGTCTGCAGACGAACAGTGGGGATAAAGGGGCCAGGCAGCCTGCTCCACATAACCACGAGCAGCGGCTAGAACACATCGTGAAGAAAGCAGTCGTGCAGGAGCAGGTATGGGGGTAGGGCTGGGGCAGAATGGTGACTGGAGGGTGGGGCTTGCTCCAGGTCCCAAGGACCCACTTGTTGCTCCCAGAAAGTGGGCAGTGGGTTAGGAGAGGTACTCCTAGTTGCAGGCCTAGCATTGAAGTCTCCTCTCCCCTGGGAAATGCTTGGGTGTGCCCGCTTGCCCACATACCAATCTGGTGGTCCCTCTTCTCTGCTAGCCCGAGAGGGACTTCTTTGGACGTGTGGTCATGAGGAGAGTGGCTGTCCCAAGCAGAGGTGTGTATGAGTCACAGAAGGAGGAGGGGGGTGGAGACATGGGCTGGGGTCTGCTGAGGTGAAACCCTTTGATCCCTGCAGAAGCTGAGGCCCCAGAGAAGGACACAGACGAGTGGCGCATGGGTGTGGCTGTGGGCAGGAGTGAGGTTTGGTTCCGGTTCAACGAGGGTGTTTCCAATGCTGTGCGACGCAGCCTGTACATCAGGGACCTGCTGTAGCCCCCGCTGCCCTAGGACATCAGCTCCCAGAGACTCCCACAGGGAATGTACACAGGCAGAGACACCTGGAGAAGTCTATTTATAAAGTCACACCTTACACAGAGTGTGGGTCAGGCTCATAGGATGGTACACTTGGCCTTCTCTACCCAAGGGTTGTTCTTCATCAGGTCAGGGTTCAGGAAGGGGTCCTTGGGGATCCCATCCTCGATCCACTTGAGAAGCCTGTGGGTGGGGAGTTTTCGGTGAATGTCGGTCATTCCCATGGCACCTGCCCACTGGGGTGTGAGGCCCTGGTTAACACAAGGGGCAGTGGCAGGACGGGCTAATGACACACGTCATAGGGCACTCACTCCGGGATCGTCTTGGAGGACATCTCCCTCTTGAAGGCCAGTTGGTACTTGAGGCTCTCCACCTCCTTCTTCATCTGGGGTACATCCCACTCCTCCATAGCGTCGGGGGCGTCGGAGGTAGCCAGCCTGAGGCTGGTGGGCAAGAGAAGCAAAAGAGCTGGGTCTGCAACCCCACCCCTGGCCCCACAGAGGAAATCCCACCTGCCCCTGGAGACTACTGCCCATTGGACAATACCACCCACTGGGTCTTTGGAGGTCTGCAGTGATGTTGGGGAAGAGAGCTTGGACAATGCCACAGGGACCTACTAACGAGGCCCCTGGGCCTTCTCAACCCAGTGGGGCTGATTAGCAATAGAGCAAACTTTCCGTTCTTGGCAGGGCAAGTGAGCCTGACAAGGCCCAGCCCTGGGTTTGTAGGGCAGCCTCATCCCTGCCTAGGGAGCCTGCAAGATGGACTCCTGAGTTTCCAGAGCAGCCCCAGCCCATCCTCGTTCTGGTCCCACTTCTAACTCAGACCCTGGGTGGGGTGAGGGTCCTGAGAGGCTGGGTGCTGCCTGGCCTTCCTGGGTGCCTGTTTTGCATGGGTAAAGAGGCCAAGTTAATCGCGGGGCTGGGAGGATTTGGCTGCGATTTGCATGTAGGGTGGGGTATGTACAGAAGGCCTGGGGATGCAGGCCTTCAGCAAGCCCAGGACTTGGGAGGTGGGTATCCTGGGACCACTGTTCCCAGAGAGTCGGCAGTCACCGACCTGACTGGGAAGGACTGTCAGTGGGGACACAACAATGGGCTTTACTTTACCCCTCCCTATCTGGGTGCACTCCAGAAGACCAAGTCCCTGATTCTCCCTCCAATCACAGCTTCCTCGACCTTGAGAGGGGTCTGGCACCGTGTGCCGGGCACTTCCGGGCAAAGCCTCTATCCTGGGATACTGCAGCTGAACCGGCCTTGGGGGAAATCTAGGACCTGATGATGGGGCTGTCTCTAGAGTTGCCCATCCTAAAGGGGTCCTGGGAGGGCTCGAAGGAATGGGTGAGAGGTTGTATAGATCAGTATCTCCCTAGTGTAAACGGCCGCCTGCAGAGTACCTTTCCCAGAGACCCCAAGTTACAGTGCCCCACCCTGCCAGGTTCTCCCGCGCCACACGCCAACAGCCACGTGGGCGGAGGACCAGCTGCGGGTCCTCCACAAATTGGAGCACCTGGGCTGGGGGCATGGCCCATCACTGGCCCTACCTGCGCTGCTGCCGCCGCCGGAGCCCGGCCGCCGGTGCACCCCGAGACGCCCCCGGCCAGGCGCACGGCGGCGCACACGGGCACTGCGGGCGGCGCGCACGGCGCAGGACAGACGCGCCCCCGCCGCGCAGCGATCGCTCCTGCGCCGCTGGACTCGATCTGTCGGCCGCCCCGCCCCTGAGGCCCGGAGGCAGTTGCCCTAGTCCCGGGAGTTAGGGTTAAGCTAGGGGGACCCACCTGGTCAAGCGCTAGAGCCCTGGGGTCTGTTTTCCCCCTAGGTGAGGGCTCTCTGTTCATTGGACTTACTTTTGAAGGAGGCAGCAAAAGCAGAGATGTCAAAGGCCGAGGGATGTGTGGAGTGAGGCTGGGCTGTCCGGAGCCAGGGGAGCCCAGGCAGGCGCCCCGCCCATTTTTGCCACCTGGGGCCTTGGTACCGCCTTCACGGGGCTGGGCTGACCCCAAGAGCTCCCTGGGCTGCTCTTACAGCCTCTGCAGGTCTCCCCTGGGGTGGGACGTGCAGCACTCCAGGCTTTCCTGGGTCGGGTAGGATTAATGACTGCCCACTTGGCTGGGTTCTTGGATTGTCCTATGATGCTGGGACCAGGGTCCTAAAGGGCAAAACATGGCAACACAATGAGGCTTCTCTGATCAGGGTCCTCCTATGCTACCAGCCAGCTGGGAAGAGGGGGGAGGAGGAAACAAAACGCTTCGCCACTGTGGTCTTTGCAGCCCACTGGGTGCAGGTGACCTTCAGTGTTGTCCACTTGTGGTAGGCTAGGAAATGTCCTGTAGAATCCCAGGACACGAGCCCCTCCTGGCAGGGGCTCAGGCCTCCATAGCACGGCTATCTTCCCCTATTCCCAGGCAATGACCTCAAAACAGTTACCCTTTTAATCTGCCCAGAACTGGACATGAGCGACCCTCCACACTTGGAGCTCCCATGCCATGTTCAACCACGGACTGCAGAACCTGATACTTTGGGAGGGAGGGAGGCCAGTTTCTTAGCTGATGCTGGATGGTCTTTGGGACCCCTGGGGAGGAAGAGTACTTCCTCAGCCACAGGACTTTGGGTCCTGTGCCCATCAGTCAGCTCCCCACTCCTCAGGGATTGTAATGGGGCTGCAGTGGGTTAGCCCTGCCTTCAACTTCCCAGGGCAGCTCCTCCCTCCAGCTTACTTACCTGTGTCACTCTTGTCATCATTACACTTTACAAGCTCTTGGGGCAGCTATACCCTGGGGACCTTCATATGACGAATGCTGCAGGCTGCAACCTGGACAGGGGGCCCCAGGTAGCAACAGCAGCTCCTGAGGGAGGGGTGGGCCAGGCTGGGGCTCTGGAAAGGCAAGCCTGTCCTAGGAAGCAGGGCCAGGACCTTGCCAAGTACTCTGGGTCTTCTGTGGGATGGAGGTCTATTGAATGGCTATTCTGCCCTTACCTGTACACGATAGGTCAGAGTTAGAGGAACTGAAATAGCTCAGGAGCCTCCACCGCCCAGCCTGCCCAGGAGATGGCCTAGAACCCAGTCAAGGTCCCCTATTTCTTGAACTCCCAGGACCATCGGTCACCCAGCAGGCTTTCCTGGAGTGATCAGTGAAGTGGGGTAACCGTGCTTCCCTGGCCCCTGATGAACACCAACATGTGGTTGGATCAGGAGTCATCTCTGGAACTGGGGCACGCTAGGAAGCAGAGATTACTTACGGATTTTGGAGATGGGGAGCTTAAGGCTAATGGTGCCAGGCCTGAGGGCAGATGGCCACTCTCGCTGGCAGGGTGGAGGCAGTCATCTTCTGGGACCTGTGTGTACCCTCCCTCCCCAGGTCTTTGGTGTGCCCCATTGCTGGGTGGGCACCCTAACACTTAGGCTACTGTGGGTGTCTCCTTGTGGCATGAGAGAGTCTGGGAGAGCCACCAGAGAGCACAGTGACAATGGGGAGGAAGGGGACTAGCCACTCCAGAGGCTGCAGGACAAGGTGACCTCCAGAAGACTCCAGGGTGCCTATATTCACTGGGATAAGGTCATGTTTCTGACTGGCTCCAATGGGACAATCTGAACCCTCAGGTGAGTCCCAGGTCTTGGGGGAGTTCCTGTTGCCGAGGATAGTAGGCAGTGGACCCAACCTGCCTTAGTGTCTCCTAACCCAGCCCTAAGGCTCTGAACTCTGGTTTTATGCAATTAATTGGGGACTCAAGAGAAGTTAGCGAGGGGATGATCAAGGTGAGGAAGTGAGTCGTCCTGGAGCAACTACAGGTTCTAGAGGTAGTCAGGCCTTGAACCAGATGAGAGGCCTCAAGATACCATCTGTTAGCCAGGTGTGGTGGACCCTTTAATCCCAGAACTTGGGAGGTAGAGGCAGGAGGATCTCTGTGAATTCTAGGTCAGCCTGCTCTACAGAGTTCCAGGTCATATAGTGAAACTCTGTATCGAAAACAATAACAAAAACCCACCATAAAGAAAACAAAGGGACTGGAGAGATGGCTCAGAGGTTAAGAAGACTGCTCTTCTGGAGGTCTTGAGTTCAATTCCCAGAAATCACTTGGTGGCTCACAACCATCTATAATGAGACCTAGTGCCCTCTTTTGGCGTGCCAACAAACATGCAGACAGAACACTGTATACATAATGAATAAGTAAATCTTTAAAAACAAACAAAGGAAAAAAAAACATACCGTCTGTTCTGAACACTTGAGTCCCTGTCTGGGTTAAAACAGGGATCCTAAGACTCCTTAGTTTCTACCCTCCGACCCAAACTGGACTTGAAACTTTCTAAATGTTCATCCCAGTTCTCTCAAGCAGGAGGCAGCCTGGAGGGGTCCTGACGCTTAGGCCACAGTAGTGGTATGCTACAAAAGTTTTGTGAAAGATGCTGGGTGTTGTGGCATGTAGTTTTATTCCCAGTACTTGGGAGGCAGGAGGATCTCTCAGTTTGAGGGCATCATGGTCTAGATAGTGAGTTCCAGACCAGCCAGGGCTTTGTAGTGAAACTGTCTCAAAAGAACCCCCCCCCAAAAAAAAGTTTGATGGAAGGAGGACTCTCAGGAAAGAATACAGTATCCTCCTGCTAACCCACAAGTGTGAGCAGCCATCCCTTGGGCTCCTTTATGAAATGAGGGCATTAAGTGGGCCGTTGGACGAGTACACACAAGGTTCCTTCCACTGGCCTAGAAATGGCCTCCCCAGGCTAAAGAGCTCCTAATAGGAGCTGAGATCGCTAACCGGCCACCTTGTCCCGGCCCAGCCAAATCTGGAGCTCCAGACTCGCTGGGTATATGGATGCCAGTGGCTGGGTGCAAGCTTTCACCGTAACACTCATCTGGTTGGTTCTCTCAGAAACAAAAGTACAAAGGTCGGGGCTGTGCCCAAGCCAAGGAAAAAGAACTCAAGTTGGCCATTCTCCTTCTATTGAAAAGGCTGGGCATGCGACCTGTGACCCTGCAGACCACCAGGACCCACGAAGCTTCTTTTCTGGGAAACATGGTGACAGAGCTGAGCCAGAGCCAGGCCTTTTGGCCTCTAAGTCAACTCTGTTCCTATCCCTGCAGGCCACAGAAGCCAACCTAGGGATCAGGGAAATGCTGTTTCATGTTAAACAGCTCTTAACAGACTAGATGGCTTTTTATAGCATCTTAGAAAGTGTAGAAGTGGGCTTCAAAAATAATCTAGACAGCTACAAGAAGCAATGGTGTATTGAGGAGATGGTTCAGTGATTAAAACTCTCACCTAGTGTGAGAATGGGGGTTTGGATCCCCATTTCCCACATAAGTGCCAGGTGGGTGTAGTAGCTGCTCAGTAATTCCAGTACTCATAAGGTAGAGAAAAGTGTGGTGGTTTGAATAAGAATGGCCCTCAAAGATTCTTATTTGCATGCTTGGTCTCTAGCTCATGAACTGTTTGGAAAGGATTAGGAGGTGTGGCCTTGGAGGAGGTATGTCACTGGAGGTATGAAACCTCAAAGCCCACTCCAGGCGCAGTCTGTCTCTCTCTGTATCTGTCTGTCTCTCTGTGTCTACTGTCTGTGGATCAGGATGTAGAGCTCTCAGCTACTGTTCCAGCACCCCTGGTTAACAGCTCTCTTTTGTAAGAACTTTCTTAGTCATAGTGTCTCTCAGCAATAGAACAGTAACTAAAACATAGAGGATCCCTGAACACACAGGAGGAAAGGGGGGGTAATGTTATTCCAAGGAAGACGTATGTGGGTGGATCTTATCCAATTCCACCCCTGGAGACAGTTAACAGTAGCTTAGGGACACAGACTCCACACCCTGTCTTGGGAAGCATGCCTCTTAACTGGGCTGACTGAAGTCTTGGACACCATGGTAATTATGGTGAACTGAGGATCCTGATCCAGAGAAAAGCTTGCTGAAGACACAGGGGTCTCTATGCTAACAACTCTGCAAGTTGGGCATGGTGGTGTGTGTGTTCAGTCTGGCCCTTGGGAGGCTGAGGCATGATCATCTGAAGTTCAAGGCTAGCATAAGCTATACTGCGAGACCAGAGAGAGAGAGAGAGAGAGAGAGAGAGAGAGAGAGAGAGAGAGAGAGACAGAGAGATCTACTTAATGTGGGAGCAGGAGCAGGCATTGGGAGACTGCAAGGACAAAACCCATGCCCAGTGGTGGCACCATATGGGTCTCCCTGACTCTGTGGTTCCTGTCCAGAACCACAGAAGATGGACAGCCCAGGAGAGAGGACCCCAGGGCATCATGTGTACAAAGAAATGACCACAGGTGACTCTGCTGACATCCTGTCCAAGTGACCTTAGACTGAGTGGGCTGAGGTATCTTATTTGCTGAACCTTTGGGGTCTTGTCTACTCAGGTGACCCTCTGTGTGCTTCTGGCCCTTCCTGCAGAGGCCTGTTTGATAAAGGGCCTGATGAGGTACTGGTCCTCATGGAGACAGACATGTCACTAACAGCACAGCTGTCAGGGGCTGTAAGCCACCAGGACGGACGAAAGGCATTGACTTGCAGGGCATCTGGCCTTTACTGGTTCATGCTTTCTAGTCTGTCGTCAGCTCTAACACAGGCCACTTAAGCCAACAGAGAAGTCACCATTTTCCGTCCTGTAGGGCAACCGACTGCGGGCTCCTAAAAGTGGTCGTCAGTTTGTGGTCACTCAGGATAGCTTCAGGCCAAAAGGTGGATGGACATAATAAGGTTCTAAGGACTGGTTTCCATCTTGTGTGTCTATGACACCCACCCAGAGGGCCTCAGACTTGAGAAGGCCCCAGACCTGCTGACCTTGGAGCATGTGGAGGAGTCACCTGGGTTTCCTTGTGTCCGGGATCTGGTGTTCTGGTAATACTGTGTGGGTGGAGCCGACCCCATTCAAGGATCGCTAGGCCTCCTTGCTATGATGTGCTGAGGGCTCCTTTCAGCAACTGATGGCTTTGATTGTCCAGTTTTGAACCTGGAACAAGACAGGTGGAGTGAAGGCAAGGCCTAAAAGAACTCATGAACATCAGTGGGGAGGACAAGTTGCCACGGAGGGCTCCTTGGTCCATGATCTACTCAGGGCTTCTCTGTGGCTCAGCCATTGGTCTCAGGGCAGTCCCAAGCAATGACCAACATACAGCAAAGTAAACTGCCCAGGTTGGGAGACCATCTTTGTGAGAACTTACAGGGGACACCCTTTGCTGTGTAGCTCACCTGTACACGTTCCTGTGCATGGCTCCTCCCTGCACAAGAACAAATGGGATGAGAAACTGTGTGATTCTAACAGAAATGGAATTTGCTCCTATACAAATGTTCCAGCATCCTTCTCAAGGCAAGTGTAAAGTCTAGAAAAGTTGCTCTGCTCAGACACCCAGAGGGCCAGCCACCCACACCTCAGCCAATATCTGAACACCCCAGAGCTATCTCACTTCTCCTTGTACCAACTGGGTGGGTACAGTCTATCCAGAAAGGCTCCCTTGTCAAGGGCCACAATGCTGGGCCTATGTCAGAGGAGTCTTTCCATTGTACCCTTAGAGTTGCTGTGGCATCTGGCTCGTTTTGCCTGGGGGTGTTCCCTCTATTCTGAACCCTGGGACCATGCAAACCCCTGCACTGCACTGTATATCTGGGCCAGTGAATATAATCTCCAGAGAAGACAAAAGCATGCTCAACAGTCTGAGCTACAGAGAAGAGCAGCAAACGGAGCATGGGACCAACTTAGAGCTCCTAGAGGAGGATACCAGGCCCACCAGCTGGACCTGGGGTGGGGAAGCCTCTCACCACCCCTCTAAGGAGCGCACTTGGGCTCTGGCACCAGCACAGGTTTGGCTCCTCAGTCCTAGTTCTCTGGAAGGCCAGGAATTCAGTGGGAAAGCGCTGCGGGACCACAGAGCCAGATCGAACCAAACCATATCCCACAAGTTAGAAGACAAGCAGTTGACAGTTGATGGAAAAATAAGGGAAATGATGATGTCGGTTGATTGTTCCTAGTATTTCTGGATAAATCGACAAAGGAAAAGAATGAGGTCTGGGATAAAATTAACTAATTTTTTTTAGCATCTCAGAATGTGGTGACGGACAACAATGAGCTCAGAGAAAACACTGATCAGCTCAGATGCATATAAACAGCTTAAAGGTTTCTAAGAATCTTCTGTCCAGCAGCCATGGAGCTCAAGCTTTGGAGAACCAAACCAAAGCCCTTATTATAAGGTTGACTGAATTACAGCTAAAATTCAAGTCCCAGCACAGGAGGTGTCAGCGGCTAAAGTAAGGGCATTAATTGGTCAAGAGTGAGACCAGGTAACTTGGGATGGGGATGAGTGGGGGAACCCTACTGGAGCTGAGGACTTTGAACCCCCAGGCTCTCAAGGGTTTATCTCACCTGAGGCCATCTTCTCCCCACCTCAGCAGAGGATACACACCCACCCAACACTCTGAAATACGGCCTATTCTGCCTTTGAAGGAAATCAATCCTCCACTGCCTGCTCAACCAGCAGTGACTATGTCTGAAGGAAATGCCAGACAGCACAGTACTGATGTCCCTCATGGCCGGCCAACAGTTGCCTCTAGACCTATGAGGCCTAAGGCTCAGCAGGCTCTGGAGGGGAGGTAGAGAGTGCAGTCCATGAGGTGCACCACACCACTAAAGAGCTTAACGAGCTTGTTAATGCGATCAAGCACAAGTCTGGGGAACATGGTGGGAATGGATTTTAAGGGAGTGGGATAATGGTGGGAGGAACATACAACTGGGTGAGGCTGAGTTTACTGATATGAGCCCACTGAGTGGAGATTCTAGGTTTAATATGGGTGCTCGCACAGTTTTTAAAAATGCGTCAAAGCTTTTTTTAATATTTGGCTGAAGCATTTGTCAAAGGATGGCCTACTGAAAAGGAGTTGGAGATGCCTGATATCCCTGGGCTTAGTGTTGATGAAGTTAAGACTCGGGGAAATTGGAATGCTAGAGTGGGTACACTGGCTGGTTTTGTGTCAACTTGACACAAGCTGGAGTCATCAGAGAGGAAGGAGACTCATTTGAGGAAATGCCTTTATGAGATCCAGTTGTGTGGCATTTTTTCAATTAGTGATTGATGAGGGAGGGCCTAGCCCATGGTGGGTGGTGCCATCCCTGGGCTGGTGGTCCTGGGTTCTATAAGAAAGCAGGTTGAGCAAGCCAGGGGAAGCAAGCAAGAGTGCTGAACACTATGGCTTTTACATCAGTTCCTGCATCCTGATTCCTGTCCTGCTTAAGTTCCTGTCCTGAACAGCAGCAGGAAGGTGGAAGCTGAATGAACTCTTTCCTCCCTAACCTGCTTTCTGGCCATGATGTTTCATTACAGCTATGTGCATTCTTGGACCTGAACCTCGGTCTTGCCCAAGAACAGCAAGTCCTCTTAACCACTGGGCCATCTCTCTAGTCCCAGCAGTCTTTATAACAAATATCATCAAGATATCTAGGATGGGAGGGAGAGGGAACTGGGATTGATATGTAAAATAAGATTGTTTATAATTTAAATAAAATTTATAAATAAATAAAAAAAAATTTTAATTTAAAAAGATAAGAAATCCAATGACTTTAGTATATTTAGTGTTAGGCAACCATCACTATTTTCCAACCATCATCTAACTAACATTTTGACATCCCAGATTAAGCCCTATACTTATTATGTACTTAAGTTGTAATTCCCCTTTCCTAGGAACGCTGGAAATCTTTTTTTGGGGGGTTTCAAGACAGAATTTCTCTGTGTAGCTTTGGAGGCTGTCCTGGAACTAGCTCTTGTAGACCAGGCTGGTCTCGAACTCATAGAGATCTGCCTGCCTCTGCCTCTGAAGTGCTGGGATTAAAGGCATGCACCACCACTGCCCAGTTAAGGCATTTTCTTAATTAGTGATTGATGTGGGATGGCCCAGCCCATTGTGGGTTTTGCACCCTGGGCTGGTGGTCCTGGGTTCTGTAAGAAAGCAGGCTGAGAAAGCCATGAGGAGCAAGCCAGTAAGCAGTACCCTCCATGGCTTCTTCATCAGCTCCTGCCTCCTCCAGGTTCCTGCCCTAAGTTCCTTCCAGGGTGAACCACGATATGGAAAATGTAAGAGAAATAAACTTTCCTCCCCAAGCTTTATTTGGCTATGGTGTTCAGTCATAGCAATAGAAACCCTAACTAAGACAATCTGCCAGTCTCTATCACCAGCATCCATGCCTCCAGATTGGAGCCTTTGTGGGTGTGTTGCCACTGACAAAATACAAAGAGCAATTTAAAAGGAGAACATATTTGTTTGGGTGCGTGCTTTCAGAGGGTTCAATCTGGTCATTTGCACCACTGTTGTGTTGAGGCAGAGCACCAAGGTGTTGTAAAGCAAGCTGCTCTCCTCGTGATGGCCAGGAAGTAGTGAGAGTAAGACTGCATGCCCCAGAATGAGGTACACTCTTCAAAGTCACACCTCCAGTGACCCACTTCCTCTGCCAAGGCCCCCCTCCTACTTTCCACCATCTCCCAGAATGCCACCATATTCAAATCCTTGAATTCATCGAGTGTCAGAGTCCTCATAACTCAGTTGCTTCCCCAAAGCTCTACTGGGTATCGCACTGGGGGCTATATCTTCCATAGCTGAATCTTTGGATTGGGAAGAGGGGGAACCTCATATCTAAACTCTACCAGTGCAGTATAAACATCTCAGATCTCTTGCAGATCTAGCAACACCTTGAAGTTGGTCCGAGATAATTTTCAAACCCTCTACCTGAGATCCCTAACCACTTGGCCCAGAACAGACACAGAAAAGGCAAATCAGATGTATCCTGACATTGGAGGCAGAGGCTGCATGTGAGGACAGTCCAGGGACCCACACAAGGGGATTTCCAGCCTAGGAGAACCATCAAAGAAACTTGGAACATCATGTTTTAAAGACCCAAGGAAATTTGGGAGTCAAGAGCATCTAAGATACAAGAATAGGTACACACTGGCAAAGAGAGACCATCTCTTATTTCCATGTCATCATGGGGTAGGGCACAGCAGATGAGGGATGGACCACAAGATGGGGCGATGGAGGGATGGACCACTCAGAAGAGATGCCCAGAGTTGGTGCAGGGGCAAGTGTGGGAGAGGGGAGTGGAAGCATGAGGGGCTAATAGAAGATTCACAGAGATATGAGAAAAAGCTGGAAAACTATAGAGACCAAACATGTGAAACCCCTCCCCCAGCCCCGGACCTGTCAAAGATGAAAAGCAAGTCTCAGAGAGGCACATGGTTCAGAAAGTCCCCCCGAACAAGAATATATACACAGAGTAGAGACACCTACAATTTTACCACCGAGAGCGGCAGTGGTTTTTACATGGGTAGTTCTGGCCCCAAGATGCACTGTGAAGCCTGAAGATCCTGCATCACAGGACTGCTTTAGGCATCTGATAGTGGAGGCAAGGAGGCCACTCAGCACCCCTTGGCACAGAAGGGGAAACCACAGAGGCCACTCAGCACCCCTTGGCATAGGAGGGGAAACCACAGAGGCCACTCAGCACCCCTTGGCACAGAAGGGGAAACCACAGAGGCCACTCAGCACCCCTTGGCATAGAAGGGGAAACCACAGAGGAAGACCAGGTCCAGATGAGCAGTGCTCAGTGGACCAGCTTGGTGTTGGAATTCAATGGGTCACCCCGGCTCTGTGCACTGTTGTGTTCACCATTACCACTAGATGGCACCTCAGACCCATTGGATCAATGCTCCCAGTTCCAGAAGGATTGGGAGGCCCCTTTAAGTGTGGGCCCAGTCCTCACTTAAAGTCTGGTCTCAAGACCCTGCCACAACCTAAGTTTGTGAATGTTTAATACATGGGTAATTTTGATGAGCATTCAGTATATTAGAAATTTTAAAATGTCTACTCTCTTGAAAACAGCAATTGTAAACCCTTGGACAATCTAACAAAAACAGTGATATTTACTTAAAGGATTCCCACATTTATATGGTTTGTATAGAACTTCTCTTTGCTTCTCCTCTGCAATCATGCAGCTTCTGGAACATTTCATCAACACTCTCAGGGACACAGGTAATTTGTGGGTCCCTGAAAGGCCTTCCTGAAAGGTCTCTGGGACAGCATGATCATAGTGACTCCTGCCCCTGGGAAGGAATTCACAGCTGGCAGCAGCAAGACCTTGCATTATATCCTAGCACCAAAAAGTTAATAGTCTGTGTGTCCTGTCGTTCCCCCTCCCCCACCTCCGCCCCTCCCCCATGCTAGGGACCAGCTCAAGGCCTTGCTCATGCTGTGCAAGTCTACTACTGAACTGAAGCTCCAGCCTCTTCCTCCTCTCCTCCTCTTCCTCCTCTCCTCAACAGCACTTGGTCTACAGAAAAACTGGGTTAGCCATTCAGGCTCAATGCTGTTTCTCCCCGGAGTGAGTGAATCTAGACCCTGAGCATCTGATGATCCACACGGGTTCCTCATCATCCTATCCCCAGAAGTTATCCAGTGTCCTTCCTTCCACCTCAGGGTTCTGCCCAGGACACCACTCAACTGTCAGCTCCCAAATTCTGCAGGGCTTCTCTTGAGGAGGTCCCCGCAGGCTTTGTCAGGTTTCTCTCAGGGTTCAGGGAGCCTTTACCCTCCCCACTATTCAGAACTGGAAAGCTCTTTGTTGCCTTGGTTCCAGAAGGGAGGGGGGTTGGGGGAGAGCAGAGCAGCCCCAGTTGAGCTAGCAGCAGGAGTAGGGCTGAGCGAGAAGGAGGGGTGTGAGCCCCCAGGAGAGGGGAGCAGCAGGAGTGATGTGGAAAGCCACTCCACGCCACTCAGATGTGTCCCCTTTGCCCTGAGCGGGGCAGGAGGCCTGGTGGCTGTTTGGCACTGTGTGACTCCTCCCGTGACTATCCCAAGGGAGCAAAGACTCAGCTCAGGTGTGTGTGCAAGTGTGCTCAGCTTTGAGCTCCACAGAAGAGAACCAGTGGCCAATCCCCTCCACACCTGTTCCTCATTCTTTGTTCCATGTGGCAGGCCAGCTGTCAGCTGTCAGGGCTGCCGAAGTCTGCCTGCTCGAGGTTAGGGCACAGGGAAACAAGACCCCTGGAGTCCTGGGCTATCCAGCCCATTAAGTCCTGGGGATAGAATACTCATTTGACCTATAACCTACTGGCTAGGCTGGCATCCTTCCTTCTTTCTTTTCTTACCTTAAAATTTTTTTAATTAAAAAATTGCGTGTGGCCGGGCGGTGGTGGCGCACGCCTTTAATCCCAGCACTCAGGAGGCAGAGGCAGGCGGATCTCTGTGAGTTCGAGGCCGGGCTGGACCGATAGCCTCTGAAACAATACAGAGAAACCCTGTCTCGTAAAAACCAAAAAAAAAAAAATTGCATGTGTGTATGTGTGTGTGCGCGCGCGCGCGTTTGTGAACCATTGATATGGGTGCTGGGAATCAAACTCAGGTCCTTTGCAAGAACTTTTGTTTGTTTTATTCTTGTGTTTTGAGACATGTTTTTTTCTGTGTAGCCCTACCTGTCCTGGAACTCACTATGTAGACCAGGCTAGCCTCAAACTCAGAGATCCACTTGCCTCTGCCTTGAAAGGGCTATGAGTAAAGGCATGCGCCACCACTCCCCAGCTGAGTACTAAACAGGCCAGAGCCTGCTTAGCTTCCTAGATCAGGCTGGTTCAGGGTGGTGTGGCCTTAGGCTTCTGCAAGAGCTTTTAGCCAGTGAGCTGTATCTACAGCCCTATTTATTTATATATATATATTTATTTATTCTAAGTGAAATTTTTACTGAGCTCATTGTTCGATTTATTTTACATTGTGCAGAACAACACAAGAGGACCCACTGCCCACCACCCTGTGTCTCCAAAGGGACATTCCTCAGAACCAGACCCAAGGTGTTTTTGTGGCTGTGGGCCACCCTTCTGTGTCTGTGTTAGATACCTGCAGTGTGGACAGTTGCCACATGTCAGTGTCCTGGACACTACAGTCAGGTTCTGGAGCTTCAGCTTGTATCTTTCTAATTCCTTCATTAGAAAATCAGAGAAGTTCCAGCGCTTGAGAGGCTGAAGCAGGAGCATCCTGAGTTTGAGACTGCCCTGGGCTTCATACCAAGACCCTGCCTAAAAACAAGCAAACAAACAAACAAAAAACAAAAACAAAAAACCAGGACAATCACCTACAAACTAACACACACAATAAATAAATAAATAAATGTGATCAAACTGAAACAAAACCAGAAGCCAGTGAGACAATTCAGTGTGTGAGCATTTGCTGTCAAGACTAACGACCTAAGTTTGATCCCCAGGACACTTGATAGAAGGAGAGAACAGACTTTCAAAAGTTGTGCTCTGTGTCGTGCCTTTAATCCCAGCACCCAGGAGGCAGAGGCAGGAGGATCTCTGTGAGTTCCAGGACAGCCTGGTTTACAAAGTGAGTTCCAGGACAGCTAGGTCTACACAGAGAAACTCTGTATTGAAACGCCCCCCCCACAAAAAAAGTGTGGTCTGAAAAGAAGTGTGCTCCACACACAGCAGAGCATGTGGACACCCCCTCCATACATGCATAATAAATGTAATTTAAAAAAACAAACAAACAAAAAAGAGCAGGACGTGTAGGTCTGTAATACCAGCCCTTGGGAGGTGGAAGCAGAAGGATCAGGAGTTCAAGGTCATCTGTTGTGGAATATTATTTTAATTAGGCAAAGATGTGTTACATTTGTTTATACCACTGAGCGGCACTTTAACTAAGTGAAGGTATGTTACATTGTTTCTGCTGCCTTTGCTTAATTATGTAAAGATGTGTTTCTGTTTCACCTTGCCAGATTGATCTAATTAAAGGCTGAATAGCCAATAGCTAGGCAGGAGACGGAGAGGCGTGGCTGGTGGACAGAGAGAATAAATAGGAGACATCTATGCTCGAAAAGAATGAGAAGAAGAAGAGGGAGTGAATGTGGGAGGAAGACAGGGAGATACCTGCAGACCGGCCAGGCAGACACCAGAGAAAGCAGGAAAGTAAAGACATACAGAAGGAAAGAAGGAAGGTAAAAAGCCCGAGGCAAAAGGAAAAAGAGAAACAGGCTAATTTAAGTTAAAAGAGCCAGAGATGAATCTAAGCTAGGCTGAGCATTCAATGTCTCCATATCATGAGTGGGGAGCTGGTTGGTAGCCCAAAAGAAAGTCTGGTTTACACAGCAAGTTAGAGGGTAGCCTGGAATACTTGAGAGCCTCTCTCTCTCTCTCTCTCTCTCTCTCTCTCTCTCTCTCTCTCTCTCTCTCTCTCTCTCTCTCTCTCTCTCTCTCTCTCTCTCTCTCTCTCTCATTTTTCGAGACAGGGTTTCTATGTATGGTTTTGGAGGCTGTCCTGGAACTCGCTCTGTAGACCAGGCTGGCCTCGAACTCAGAGAGCCTCACTTAAAAAAAATCAGGTTTTTCCTTATTTTAAGGACTATCATTGATTGGATGTATTCTGTATTTTTCCTTATTTTTCATTTTCTTTGATAATAAAGCTATGCTGGCTTCCAGAGTACCACAGAGCAGGTTTCTTCTCCAGGCATCTTGACTGAGGAGGAGAGGTTTGGAGTTCCTGGGAGAGGGAAGCAACAGGAGTGGTGCAGTGAGCTTCTGGCCACCTCACAGACTATATCCTTTTGCTCTAAGCGGCACAGGAGTCCCGGTGGCTGCTCAACACTGAGTGGCCTCACACTCTTCCCATGACTGTCCCAAGGGAGCAGTGTGTGTGAGTGAGTGTGTGTGAGTGAGTGTGTGTGAGTGAGTGTGTGTGAGTGAGTGTGTGTGAGTGAGTGTGTGTGAGTGAGTGTGTGTGAGTGAGCGAGTGAGTGAGCGAGCGAGTGAGTGAGCGAGCGAGTGAGTGAGCGAGCGTGTGAGTGAGCGAGCGTGTGAGTGAGCGAGCGTGTGAGTGAGCGAGCGTGTGAGTGAGCGAGTGTGAGTGAGCGAGTGTGAGTGAGCGAGTGTGAGTGAGCGAGTGTGAGTGAGCGAGTGTGAGTGAGCGAGTGTGTGTGAGCGAGTGTGTGAGTGAGCGAGTGTGTGAGTGAGCGAGTGTGTGAGTGAGCGAGTGTGTGAGTGAGCGAGTGTGTGAGTGAGCGAGTGTGTGAGTGAGCGAGTGTGTGAGTGAGAGAGTGTGTGAGTGAGCGAGTGTGTGAGTGAGCGAGTGTGTGAGTGAGCGAGTGTGTGAGTGAGCGAGTGTGTGAGTGAGCGAGTGTGTGAGTGAGCGAGTGTGTGAGTGAGCGAGTGTGTGAGTGAGCGAGTGTGTGAGTGAGCGAGTGTGTGAGTGAGCGAGTGTGTGAGTGAGCGAGTGTGTGAGTGAGCGAGTGTGTGAGTGAGCGAGTGTGTGAGTGAGCGAGTGTGTGAGTGAGTGTGAGCGTGTGTGAGCGTGTGTGAGCGTGTGTGAGCGTATGTGAGCGTGTGTGAGTGTGTGAGTGTGTGTGAGTGTGTGAGTGTGTGTGAGTGAGTGTGAGTGTGTGTGAGTGAGTGTGAGTGTGTGTGAGTGTGTGTGAGAGTGTGAGCACGTGAGAGCGTGCGTGAGAGCGTGCGTGAGAGCGAGCGTGTGAGCGAGCGAGCGTGTGAGCGAGCGTGTGAGCGAGCGTGTGAGAGTGTGTGTGTGAGAGTGTGTGTGTGAGAGTGTGTGTGTGAGAGTGTGTGTGAGAGTGTGTGTGAGAGTGTGTGTGAGAGTGTGTGTGAGAGTGTGTGTGAGAGTGTGTGTGAGAGTGTGTGTGAGAGTGTGTGTGAGAGTGTGTGTGAGAGTGTGTGTGAGAGTGTGTGTGAGAGTGTGTGTGAGAGTGTGTGTGAGAGTGTGTGTGTGAGTGTGTGTGTGAGTGTGTGTGTGAGTGTGTGTGTGTGTGTGAGTGAGTATGTGAGTGAGTATGTGTGTGTGTGCACGTGCATGCTCCAGTGTGTCCTCAGTGCTGTGGTGCAGTGTCTATGCCTGCTGTGGACTCTGTTCTATCCCACAGACAAAGGAAAAAACAAAACAAAAATTAACTCCCAGGCTCTCCTGGAATGTGGAGAGGCCTGAGGCTCCGTGGGCTACCTGTCCTACAGGTGGGGGAGTACCACGCTGCACCCTGTCCCCTCCATCACTGCTGTCGTTGGGCTGGATTTTTCACACTGTCTGTTTTGCATGTGTTTTGTGGTTTGGGGATCATGTCTGATGCTCCCAGTGTCAGTTCTTGGGGTTCCACCACAGTGATCCCTAACTTTTTGAGCACCAAGTTCTCTTGTTTCCCATCATCTTTAGTGCCTAAAATGATCAGTCCTCTGCTCTCACAGACCCACAATGTCTGTCTGTCTTCATCACTTTCTAGATTATGATTTCCAGGTTTGCTGTCCACCGTGATTCAGGAATAAGCTAGAACTCCACCTTCTGCCTTCTGTCTTGCTAGTCCTCTCTTCATCATCTGCTCCCATTTCCCTGTGTTGTGATGGTAGTGAACAAGGCTTGTGATACTCGCTCTTCTTAGATTCAGCTTCCTGGGGCCAATGGTCAGTGTGGACTGTGCCTGCCTCTCGGCAGGGGACACCTGCCTTTGGCTACTGAAAGTCTGTCCTGGCTTTGGATCTGAGTTGTGGCTGCATCATTGGGCTAGATACCCATTACTAGCCACAGTCTCTGGGTAAAAGTCAAGGGTTAGAGGTCAGGAGTCAAGACAAGATGCTTTTGGTTCATGGCCTTGGGAGCTTCGTTGGGACCCCATCTCAGGGAGGCAGATCTCTACTTTGGCAAGGGGTCCCCCTGAACTTTACGGCTGGACTCTATCAAGGATTTAAGTTTCTTCCTGGTCTCAGTCCCTGATGGTACCCCCTACCCCATCCCAGGACACCCTCACCTGAAAAGTCTGCTTGTCTTTATGGGACCTGCCTTGCAATCTGTGGGACCATCAGACTTCCCTGGGCCTTTCTGTAGGACATTGCAAGGGAGAGGAGGAGGTTCCCCAGGGGCTTTCTTAGATTCAAGGGCTTCTTTCTTTTGCTTTGTATCAGGGCTCCATTCAGGTAAGGGCCCTGATTCTGCTGTTAAAGTCCAAAGAGCAGGCCATGGCTGGATAGGGTGGCTCATGAGGACAGCTATTGCCTGTTGAGCAATACAAGTGTGTAGATGCATAGAGATGTGTGGCAGGGGTCAGGACTGGATCAGGAGGGGACAGAGGCAGGGCTGGAGGACTGAAGTCCCCTGCTCCTTCCCCATTTGGCCCCACCCCCATCCACTGTGAGAAATGTGGTGGAGGAAATGCGCTCTTGGTTTTTCATGCTCCACTGCCAGGTCCTTAGAGTGCTGGTGGGGCCTGCTGGCGTTTAACAGACGCTGCTAACAATCTCTGATCTCCTGTCTCTTAGATGCAGGCTGATGGACAGGTTTATGCTCCTCTAGTGAGGCCCTGGATAGCCTGGCAGGATGTGGCCATGCATTTCTACTTCATTTGGCAAGGGTCTCTCTCAGCCCTTCTTTTCTGCGGGCTCCCAGCTTCCTGCAGACCCCCAGCCTGTCTGCACCCCTCCCCCGACGCCTAGCTGAAGTTTCCTCTAGCATCTAAAGCAGGAAAGAACCGGCTCTGCTCCCCGGGAATTGAACTTTCGTGGTTGTCTCTTGAAAATCAAACCAAATGTTGTGCTGGGCTGTCTGGATCCCATCAGCTATGGAAGAACAGACAGACCTTCCAGTGTTGGTGCTCACCCTCCTACCTCCCCAGCAGTGTAGACACAGGCCACCTCACTGCCCTCAAGGGGCAGGAGAGAAAAGCAAGGTGTCTGATGACTGTGTGCTACAAGCTTCCCTGGTACCAGGACAGATAAGGCTTTAGGCCTGTCTTGAGAGAGCCAGACAGTCCCAGGTCATATACTTGTTTTTGTTTGTTTGTTTTTAAAGATTTAGTTATTTATTACGGATACAGTATTCTGCCTGCATGTATGCCTGCACACCAGAAAAGGGTACTACATCTCACTGTAGATGGTTGTGAGTCACCATGTGGTTGCTGGGAATTGAACGCAGGACCTCTGGAAGAACAGTCAGCGCTCTTAACTGCTGAGCCACTTCTCCAGTCCCAGGTCATATACTGTATCATCACTTCCCAGCTCTGGGGCTCTCCATTTTTGTGCCACAAGGTCCTTGCTTGTGAACTAGGGTCAGTGACGCCTACTTCACAGTGTGTAAAGATTAAGTAAATCGATACAGGGGGAAAGCAGGTGTCAATTACACATGACTGTATTGACAATGATAACGGCGACTACAGTAGTGGCGGTGGAGATGATGATGGTGTCAGTAGAGATGGGTAATGGTGACAATGCTGGTGATGGCAGTTATGACTGTGATGGTGATGGTTGTGGTGTGGTGAGGGTCGTGGTGATGATGAGGTCGATGATGATGGTAACAATAATGACAGTGGTGATGGTGACAATCTTCACTGCCAATCTGAATGGATGCAATCACCTGGGAGACCCATCCCTGAGAGTGCCTCTGAGCATGCTTTCAGAAGAAATAGCTGAATAGGGAAGATCTACCCTGGCTGTGAGCATCACACTCTCCTGGGCTGTGTGTCCCATTTTGAATAAAAAGAGAAAAAGGAAGAAGTCAATTGAGCACTCCCATTGGTCTCTGCTTTCTTCCTGATCTGCCCAGATGTGAGGGAGTTGCCTCACTCTCCTGCTGCCACCCTTCCCTATTATGACGGACTATATCCACTCAAACCACAACCCAAAATAAATCTGTCTTGAAAAACAAACAAAAAACCCCAACCAACCCCCCCCAAAACAAAAAACAAAACCAACAACATCCCAGCACTCGGGAGGCAGAGGCAGGCGGATCTCTGTGAGTTCGAGGCCAGCCTGGTCTACAAGAGCAAGTTCCAGGACAGCCTCCAAAACAATACAGAGAAACCTGGTCTCGAAAAACCAAAAAAAAAAAAAAAAAAAAAAAACAAGCAAAAAAAAACCAACAACAGCAAAACAACAACAACAACCCCCACAAAACCCAAAAAGGGCCAGGTGTTGGTGGCGCATGCCTTTAATCCCAGCACTCAGGAGGCAGAGGCAGGTGGATCTCTGTGAGTTCGAGGCCAGCCTGGTCTACAGAGTGAGTTCCACGACAGCCTCCAAAGCCACAGAGAAACCCTGTCTCGAAAAACAAAACAAAAAACCAAAAACCCCAAAAGGGCTGGGTATGGTTATGCACATGTGCACACTTGTTGAAATGCCAGCTGCCGCATGAGCTTCTGGAGGGCTGAACTGCGAGACCTTCCTCGGGGATTCTGGGATCCAGGCACCACCCCCAGTGCATCTGGGCCTCATTTTCTCTGACCATTTCCTGAGAAGGTCAAGGGACTCTAGGACAGAATTAAAACCTGCCACCATGCCACACAGCTTCTCCTTGGCAGGTAGAGCTAGAGCGAGCTTTGCAGGCAGCATGACATCCATCGTCCTGGCAGTCTCCAGGGAGTGCTACATTTCAGGGACCCTCTGCGTGTTCATTAGGTGTTCTCACTGGAAGGATGACAGGTAGATCAGGTCACTGGAAGGAAGGCAGATACAGTCAGATGTCTTTGTCCTAACTAAAGTCCTGCAGGGCTTTTGGCCAAAAGGAGCAGGGTGTGTCTGTGTCCTCATCAAAGCATAGAAACCTATGAAATATTTTGCTTCATGAAAGAAATTAATTGGTTTTCCAATGGCTCCTCTTCTCTCCTCCCTACTGCCTGGTGTGTTTGACCTGATGCCATATCTGAAGAAATAGAATTAAAGCCAGGCATGGTGGCCCACATCTGTAATCTCAGCACTTAAGAGGCTGAGTCAGGAAGATTCTCATGAATGTTAGACCCAGCATGGGATATGGAGTACACATTTTGTCTCAATTTCAAAAGGGGAGGGCTAGGGCCATAGGATTGACTCACTTGGTGAAATTCTTGCTGTGTAAACATGAGGACCAGAGTTAGGTACCAAGAATCTACATAAAAATGCCTTTATTCTGGGCAGTAGTGATGCATGCCTTTATTCCCAGCATTTGGGAGGCAGAGGCAGGTGGATCTCTGTGAGTTTGAAGTCAGCCTGGTCTACAAAGTGAGTTCCAGGACAGCCAGAGCTACTCAGAGAAACCCTGTCTCAAACAAACAAATAAGCAAATGCATAAATAAATAGAGAAATAAAATTTAAAAAGTGTACATGTGTAACCCCAGTGCTGGGGAAGTGGAGACAGGAAGACCTCTAGGGCTCACTGGCTTACCAGTCTAGCATAGTTAGTGAGCTACAGAGTAACGAGAAACCCTGTCTCACAGGAGATGGATGGCGTTTATGAGGATAACATCTGAGGTTGTCCTCAGCCAAGCCTACACGCATACACAGGTGTACCTCTTCCCCACATGAGTACTCCCTGTCTTAGGGGTTCTACTGCTGTGAAGAGACAGCAACTCGTATAAAGGAAAACATTTAATTGAGTTGGCAGCTTACAGTTTCAGAGTTTCAGTCCTTTATCATGGTATGACATGGAGGCATGCAGGCAGACATGGTGCTGCAGAGGTAGCTCAGAGTCCTACATCTTGCAGGCAACAGGAAATGATCTGAGTGTCACACCGAGGGAAACTTGAGCGAAAGAGACATCAAAGCCCGCCTCCATGGTGACACACTTCTTCCAACAAGGCCACACTTACTTCAACCTCCTAATCGTGCCATTCTCCCTGGGGGCCATTTTCTTTCAAACTGCCCTCTTATAACAACAATAACAATAGCAATTAGAATTAAGAATCTGCCCCGCCGGGCGGTGGTGGTGCACGCCTTTAATCCCAGCACTCGGGAGGCAGAGGCAGGCGGATCTCTGTGAGTTCGAGGCCAGGCTGGACCGACAGCCTCCAAAACAATACAGAGAAACCCTGTCTCGTTTAAAAAAAAATCTGCCCCAAGCTTGCTGGCCCTGAGCATATCCTGTCTGTTCTTTGAAGCTGCGAGATGGATGAGGGTTTAGAGCATGCACAGCTTCCAACCACACCCACTAGACACACAGTGGTAGAATCCCAAGGTGTCCTGTGGAGGCCCTGGTTTCCAGGGTCCACAGGTGTGGTTGATGTTGCTCATGTGTATATTGATTAAGTACACCTTCTAGGGCCAGTTTGCTGTACAAGGCTTTCTTCTCCCAACTCAGCAGGCTGACAACGCATCTCTACAGGTTCATGTCCATGTGCCCCTGGATATGGGGAGATGCCCTCACAGCAGGTGCTGGAGGAACCTGGGTAAAGAGGATCTGGATCCTGCCTTTCATTTTTCCTTGGGTCTGGTTTTCACTGTGGTTCTGATCTTGGTACTGAAGACCTGCAAAGCAACCTGTGGCACAAGTTCTGATTTGTCTTAATAAAACCTGGACTTAGATATCAGAGGGGAAAAGCTGAAAGACCAGAGATTCAGAGCAGCCACTACAGCTCTTACCTCTACAAAATCCTCAGACCAAAAAGAGGCTGAACTCCTGCCTCCTCCCACCTTATATTCCCCTCTCTGCCCAGCCATATCACCTCTGTCTGTCTGTACAGACCTCTACGGTTAATGAGTGGCCAGCTCCACCCTCTGATCTTCAGGCCAGCTTTATTTGTTAGAGTGCAGACAAGATGTCGCCACAGCAACCCTTCCAAAAAATGCTCTTCTGGGCTGAGTGGGTGAAACAACTTGTTGCCGAGCCTGACAGCCTAAGTGTGCTCCCGGAGGAACTAGCTCCCAAAAGTTGTGCTCTGACCTTCAAAAGCATGTCACAGCATGTGTAAATACCGACAGACAGACAAACCACACACAAGAGGCTCAAGGACAGTTCGATTGGCGTTATGAGCCCTCGCCCCCTGAGCAGACCAGCTTTAGATCTCAGTAGCTGACCATAGGAGGAGATGGAGACGAGAAGGAAAAGGCGGGGCAGCCACATGGCAGGGAGGGGCCTTTAGAGAAACAACAACAAAGTCCCAAAGCATCAGAGAAAGTAGACTTCTGGCCAGCATCTGAAAGAGACAGAAAAAAAAAAAAAAAAGAAGAGTTGCATCTTTCTTTCTTTCTTTTTTTCTTTTTTTGGTTTTTTGAGACAAGGTTTCTCTGTATTGTTTTGGAGGCTGTCCTGGAACTCTCTCTGTAGACCAGGCTGGCCTCGAAACTCACAGAGATCAGCCTGCCTCTGCCTCCTGAATGCTGAGATTAAAGGCGTGCGCCACCAATGCCCAACTGAGTTGCATCTTTCTGATTTAGGACTCAGAAAGGCTGGCAGACCCAGCCAGACCTCATGGGTGCTCAGCCTATAGGGTGTGCATGCGAGTGGGAGGTGGGGTCAGAATTCTGGGAAAGAAAGGTACAGTGTCTCATTAAAGGAAAAATTATTCCATCTCTTTATCATGGCTTAGGGTGGGCCCACCTTCTAGGATCGTCCCTTGGTCAGGTAATGGACCCAGCCCAGTTGGAATGTCAGGTCACTACCCAGGCCAGAGACCCCAATCTTTTGGCCAACAGTTTTTTTCTCCTCCTCCTCCTTCCCCTCCTCCTTTTATTTTTCTTTCTTTCTTTTTCTTTTTTCAAGACAGGATTTCTCTGTGTAGCTTTGTAGACCAGGCTAACCTCAAACTCACAGAGATCCACCTGCCTCTGCATCCCGAGTGCTGGGATTAAAGGCGTGCACCACCACTACCTGGCTTCTTCCTCTCTCTTTCTTTTCTTTCTTAGACAGGGATTTTCTGCATAATAGTGGCTGTCCTGGAACTCTCTCTGTAGACCAGGTTGGCCTTGAACTCACAGAGATCCACCTACTTCTGCCTCCTGAGTGCTGGGATTAAAGGCCTTATTGATACTCCAACAATGGTTCATCATACATCAGGATAAGTTTGGATTCTATTGGCCAGGAATAAGTGTTTAGCGGACGGTTGTCTCCACAGGGCTGATGGGATGGGCCATTAGTGATGGAGGGCATCCCAAGGTGAGTGAGTTGTCCTTGGACTATGGCATATGGAATCCAAGGCTAAGGGCCTGACCTGTGACCATTAGCTGGGGTGGGGGATGAGGAGAGGAGAGGGGAGGGAAGGGAAGGGAAGAGAAGAAAGGGGAGTGGAGGGGAGAGGAGAGAAACAGATTCTTGGAGGCTAGAGACACACAGGGCTCTGTGTCAATCATCAGGACAAGCTCTGTTGTTGGATGCCTTCAGTTTTCAGGCTGTGGGACTGCACATTGCCTCTTGACGATCAAAGAGGCCAGCTGAGAACAGTAGGGTAGACATGGCTGGCATCTGGTGCTTCGGCTCACCAACTGATTGCTGATTTTCCCCCATTATTGGGACTGGACCTAGGGCCTCATGCATGCAGGTCAAGAGCTCTGTCATTGAAATACATCCCCAGCAGTCATTCAGCACCTGCCATCCCTGGAATGTGAAGCTCAGTATCTACAGAGCAAGGGGCATTTACGTCACTTAGAGCAGGGGGTGCCCATCATTTGCTGAGTGGCAGTATCAAGATGCTAAACAGCAGTGAATGAACCAGCTGGGGCAGGAGTTGGGGACAGGAGTGGATGTACCTTGAGGTTGTGCTCTTCCCTTGCTTGTCACTAAAGAGACTAGCTGAGATCTCTGTAGGGACTTTGTTCTTGTACAGGCTGGAGAGCACACTGCTCATCCAAGCATCTCCCTGTGGAGCCCCCAGGCATGCAGACACAGATCAGTAGGGATGAGGGGGGACTCGGGGTGAGTCCTGTGGTACATCCCTGTTGGGTGTATCCTTGGCTTCTTAAACAGCACTGTGTGCCTTGTGGGAGGGTGATCCCCATCAAATGGTGGGGCGGGAGAGCCCCAGAACACAAGAAATCAAAGACTTTGCTCAGCACAGTCTGGGATGAGAGGATGTGAGGGCTGCATGGAATCGGATAAAAGAAAATGCAGCCAAGTGCAGGAGGCACAGGTTGGAGGATGCTACACCAGCGAGGCCTTCATCCTGCCTTTGATCTCAGCAGGCCATGTCTCACAAAAGACCAAGGGACTTCCTGACTGCTCCGCAGAGCAGTTGCTGGCTGCTGCTGCTTTACAGAGATGAAACCCAAGTATTCACTGGTGTGTGTGTGCGTGTGTATGTGTGTGTGTGTGCACGTGCGCGCGCATACGTGAGTGCATTGGTGTGTGTGCATGTGTGTGAATGTGCATGCATGAGTGTGTGTGTGCATGCCTGGGTGCATGTGTGTGAGTGCATGCATGTGTGTGTGTGTGTGTGCACATGCCCATGAAGGCCAGAGAACAACCTCAGGGGTTTCCTTTGTTTTTGAGACAGGGTCTCTCCTGGGCTTGGAACTTGCCAGGCAAACTAGGCTGGCAAGCCCTAGAGACCCTGTAGTCTCCACCTCCCCAGCATAGGCTTATGATTTCTCATCAGCACAGTGGTTCTTTGTTTTTTTGTTTTTGTTTTGTTTTATAATGTAGGTTCTGGGGCTCCAACTCAGGTCCTCATGCATACACAGCAAGCACTCCACTGGGCGTCTCCTCAATCCATGTATCCACTGTGTCAAAGTGAACAATGTCATGGCATTTGGTGCACTGACCACTGCACAGCCCTGCCTCTGTTTAGTCCCAGAACATCATAATGGATCCAGTAGAAGCTCTCAGGTTCAGAGTTTTATGTGGACTCATGAGTGTGTCTTGCTTGGCACAAGCTTAGGGACACAGTTGCTGGGCCACATGGCAATTCTACATGTGTTCACTTTTTAGCATTTTAGGTAGTCCCTTTCTCTATGAGCCTGGTGATCTGCTGCTTCTCAGGGTTAAAAGTTTCTTGCAGTACAGGGCAGCAGCAGCCTAGCACAACAAAGAAAAAAGGTCCTACGCTATATGGGCAATGTCTGAGTCCATGGTGAGGATCTTGGGGACAGGTCTTTCTGCAAGACTTGCTGGTTATGCAGGATGTCAGGAGGTTGGCACTGAAGCATCTCAAGAAAATGACGTCAAGGTCAGTGTTTGTCACAAGAGCCCATGAGCACCACCGTCCCTTCCCATCCCTGTAGGCATCTGGAAGCCTGCTTGTGAGCTGGGGTCGCAGTCTGTACCCACAGCCACCCCTGCCTTCTCATTGGACTCACATTCACATTCCTGGGACCGTGAGCTGCCAGGAGTGTCCCCTGGGGAGGCATTTTTTGAGCGGGGATGGAAGGTTCCATTCTTTTCTCAGTTCCATGGCTTCAGAACAACAGACAACACAGAGCAGCCACAGTGGTCCGCAGGATGCCCCAAGATCTCCAGAATCTCCAAGATCTGCCTCAGTGTCTCCACCAAGGACAGAGGGCAGATGCCAAGGCCCTCCCACAGAGGGCTGGGTAACACAGGACAACTGTTTAGAGTTTAATGCACCCAAGTGACTGGCTTCTGTCACTACAGGCTACAGACAGAAGACTTAGTTTCTCAGTTCTGGAGATCAGAGGCAGGGCAGAGGCGGGGCCTGCTCCACCCAATGGATGCTCCCTGTCATGTCACTCCACCCAATGGATGCTCCCTGTCATGTCACTCCACCCAATGGATGCTCCCTGTCATGTCACTCCACCCAATGGATGCTCCCTGTCATGTCACTCCACCCACGCCACTCCACACCATGCTCTTCCTTGGTTCTAGTTTCTGTTCCTTTGCTGTGGTAAGATATCGTAAGGAGGAAGGCTTTATATAGCTCACAGTTCCAGATTAGAGCCATCCATCACATGGAAGTCAAGGAGGAACTAAAGTGTTACATCCACAGTGGAGAGGGGAGACAGCCCATGTACCCATGTTGCCTATTTGTTGTGATCCCTGTCTAGGGAGTAGTACCACCCCCATTCAGGGTAGGTCATTCCACTTCAATTGACCATCGAGACAATCCCCTCACAGGGGGATTAGATCTAGATCAGTGGTTTTCAACCTGTGGGTCTCGACCCCTTTGGAGGTCGGATATCAGATATCCTGCACATCAGGTATTTACATTATGATCCATAACAGTTGCATAATTACAGTTATGAAGTAGCAACAAAATAATTTTATGTCTGGGGTCACCACCACACGAGCAACTGTATTACAGGGTCGTAGCATTAGGAATGTTGGGAACCACTGAGTAGATAACTTCACAATTGAAACTTTCTTCCTTTTTTTTTTTTTTTTTTTTTTTGAGACAAGGTTTCTCTGTCTTCTCGGCTGTCCTGGAACTCACTCTGTGGACAAGGCTGGCCTCAAACTCAGAGATGCACCTGCCTCTGCCTCCCGAGTGCTGGGAATAAAGGTGTGCGCCACTGCTGCCTGTCTTGAAGCTTTTCTTCTCAGGTGATTCTAGGCTGTGTCAATTTGACAATTAAAACTAGCCAGGCCGGGCATTGGTGGCGCATGCCTTTAATCCCAGCACTGGGGAGGCAGAGACGGGTGGATCTCTGTGAGTTCGAGGCCATCCTGGTCTACAAAGCGAGTTCCAGGACAACCTCCAAAACAATACAGAGAAACCCTGTCTCGAAAAACCAAAAAAAAAAAAAAAAAAAAAAAAAGCTAGCCAGAATATCCCCCTGGCCATAGCACTCCATCCTGCACTGCCTAGCCCAAGTTGCCCCCTCCCTTGAGACTTCACATCACCCCCATTGCACAGCTCTTGGTGGCTCTCTCCTGCCTCTGCCTCCTGTGGCAGCTCTAGCTGTCCCTTGCTTTGTGGCTGCATCCCTGGTTCTGTCAATCACAACATCTTCCTTGGCATCTGCCTCTCTCCCCTATCTCTTATTTGGACAAGATACTCTAATTTTGGTTGTTTTTTTTTTTTTTCTGTTGTTGCTTTTGAGATAGGGACTCATTTTATAGTGAGACCTGGGCCTTGAAGTCACTGCAGTCCTCCTGCCTCAACCTCTTGTTTTTGTTTTGTTTTGTTTTGTTTTTTTGGTTTTTCGAGACAGGGTTTCTCTGTATTGTTTTGGAGGCTATCCTGGAACTCGCTCTGTAGACCAGGCTGGCCTCGAACTCACAGAGATCTGCCTGCCTCTGCCTCCCGAGTGCTGGGATTAAAGGCGTGCGCCACCAACGCCCGGCCTGCCTCAACCTCTTGAGTTCATATATTGTAGGCATTTCTGGCCTGTTTACTTTTGGGTTTTGTTCTGGGTTTTTTGAGATGGGGTCTCATTATGTAGCCTTGGCTAGCCTTGAACTCATAGAGATCCATCTGCCTCTGGCTCCCCAGCATTTCGAGTAAAGTCGTGTGCTATGACACCCATCTTCATTTGTTTTTAGACAGGGTCTCAGGTAGCCGAAGCTGGCATTGAACCCTTGACCATCTTGCCGCTACCTTTCTGGTACTGAGTTCAGAAGTCTGAGCCACCATGCCTAGCTAAGGACATCTGTTGAATGAAGGGCAACCAGGATCCCTCATCTTTACCTGATCACATCTGCAACAGACATATTTACAAAGTATTCCCCCGCTGATGTTGGTATGAATTTGGGGAGCTGTTCAATCTGCTTCACCAACTGCAGCCTCAGTGACAGTCTGTGCTGGGAGCAGGGGACTCAGGATTCTAGTTGCTAGCAGTGCTGTCTACTGTCCCTCTCCTACTGGGCTTCCGCAGCCTGATGCCCCAGGACCCCGGGAGGCTCAGCCTGGCTGTGGGGCTGCCAACTCAGCACCTCTGTAGCAGGGCAGGAAGCCCTCCCCCCTCCCAGGGAAACCGCAGGCTATTTTTATTCAATTCCAGCCGTTCTGTGGTTTTTGGAGATGGCCTTTAAGATTTGTTTTTTGATTTTTATCTCAAAGAGGATGCTGAAAAGCATGGATCTGGCTCCAGGAAAAACATGCATGAAGAAGAGAGGAATTGAGTTTGGATCACGCTCAGCAGTGCGTGGCCTGACTGGCTGGTCTCTGGGGAGGAGCCTCAGAGTGCCCTAGGGAGTAAGACCTTTGACCTTTGCATGGAAAGCCCAGGCCCAGCATTTCTGACAGTAGACATGGGCAGCCCTTGTTTTCTGCACGTGATGTGGCTATGTAGGCTGGCAGCTTGTTCCCTAAGTCCCAGCCAAGCCACCTTCCAGGTCTCCTCAGATGTAACCTCCAGGTAGGTGAGTTAGTCCTGGCTGGAGATCAGGTGTGTCGTGTGTTTCTGAGCACCCTGCTCAGTACTCCACAGGCTGCCTGGAGCAGGAAGGCCGAGTCATGACAGTGTTTGTGGGCTCCATCCTGTGCCATGTATAGATGGATATCTGGGAGGGGTGGCCCAGTTTTCCCTGGAGAAATGTTGCAGCTGAGACTGTGACCATGCTGATGGCCTTGTGTACCCACTCCAGTATAGATAATGCTTTCGGTGACCACCCCCAACTCAGTTTCTTCTTATTTTTCAAGTCAGGGTTTCTGGAACTTGCTTGTAGACCAGGTTGGCCTCAAACTCACAGAGATCCACTTTCCTCTGCTCTAGAGTGCTGAGATTAGAGGCGTGTGCCATCACCTCGTGGTGCACTCAGTGTCTTGTCTTCTGACAATAGACTAATGCTGCACTTAGAGCAAAACAGCATTGACCGTGGTTGATTTCCTGAAGACACACCTCAGAGGGTAAGGTTTTGTTTAGGGAGTGTGTGTGTGTGTGTGTGTGTGTACCCTCTTAGAGAAAAAGTAACATAACTAACCTTTGTTTTGCTTCTCTTTGTATCTAGGCTAAATTCTTATGTTAAATGCTGGGTGTTAATGCTCATGTCAGATACTAGATGCTGATGCTGGAAGCTGATGCTGATGTTGGATGCTGGTTCTAGATGCTGATGCTGGGACCTGATGCAGATGCTGGAAGCTGGTGCTGGATGCTTGTCCTAGAGCTGGGAGCTGATGCTAATGCTAGATGCTGGATGCTGGTGCTGGATGCTGATGCTGAGAGTTGATACTAATCTAGATGCTGATGCTTGATGCTGCATGCTCTAGCTCAGGGGCTCACAACTTTGGTGAGTGTACCTTGCTCTCCATCTACTGGGCTCTGGAATAGAATGTTACCAAAGGGAGAAGGAAGGGTCAGGGCTGTGTTATTGCCCTTACTTTGCTCTGTGAACAGTGGGAATATGGCCACACTGGAGACCTGGCTTCATCCAATACAATCTGAGCCTGTGGCCCAGTTTCCTTATCTGGAAACTGGGGCATTAAAATTGTCAACCTCCTTGGGATAAGGTTTTTTGTGTAAAGACAGAAGTGATGGTTGCTGTGTGGTGGGCATTGAAAACTGGTGTCTGGGTGTGTACATGAATGCAGACAGACATGTATACCTGTGTGTATGTATGCTACAGAATGAAAGTTCTGGTATTTATGGTAGCAGGTGATGCCATGTGGCTGCTTGTCACTTCTACACCTGCCATTGGAAGGCAGGGCCCCCAGACTACTTATCTGCCCCCTGCTGAGGACCCTGGTGAGCATGAGCTATCTCCTGGCTGTTTACACAACCCTGCTAGGTGTTTCTGTCCAGCAATGCTGTTTGTACCAGGTGGGTCCTTCTAGGAGCTGGCTGCTCAAGGTACCACACGTCATTTGAGCTACTGCTGACATGGTGGTCTGCCGAGCCTGTGGTTGGTGAGGCTTCACCCCGGCTTTCAGCCACCCTGATGTACTTTGCACACAGATGTGGAGTGGGCTGGGTCCTTTCCTTCGGAGGAGTTTCCTGTCTGCCTGTCTCTTCTGCATCCTCTGGGCTCTGTGTTCTGCAGCTCCTTTCTTCTCTTTCCTTTCTGGGGGCCTCCTGTGCATCCTCATTAGCATTTGAAAGAGTCTCATTTACATTTGACAGGCAGAGGTGGCTTCAAGCTCGGGTGGATTTGGGGAGGGAGCATAGCTCCGGCTCCACGTGCTGTGGACAGAAGGAGGTGGCTGTGCCTGGCCTCCAGCAAGCCCGACTTAGGACCTGGGCAGGCTCACAGTCCGTGGTTTCTGCTAACTAGCACCCTCCTAGGACTTAGACTCTGTCTTCCTTTTTAAGGGTTCCCTTACTTGAGTACTGTGAACTAGATGTTTAAAACAACAGTCTAGTAGCAGACACCTGTCATCCCAGCTGCTTGAGAGGCTGGGGCAGGCTAGCCTGGTGTCCCGAGATGGACATGTTTGTGTCTTTCTATGATGGCAGAATTTATTGAATGACAATAAATTCACAGGGCTCAGCAGTTTCAGTGACAGCATTTTGTCATATAATCCAGCCCAGGATAGTGCAGGTTCTTTAATTCTAACCTTAATGACTAGCATTAACACTCACACCATATAGCCTACAGTAAATATACGTATGTATGTATGTATGCATGTATACACATATATGTGGCTTACAGGGGGAATTAGAGGCTGCAGCAGAATTCAAAGGTTGCAGAAGTGGGCTGAGAGAGGGTTTGTACTGATGAGGTAATGGACAAGACCAGTGCTGCGAGGGTGCTGCTACTGGAGCTATTGGAATCAGGGATGGAGAGAGAAGCTGTGGAGCCCAGCTGTGAGGTGAAAAGCCAAGCCAGGTACAGAGCATAGAGAGAGCAGCAGGGGGCCAGCTGAGCCAAAGCTCCAGGGACAGCAGGGCGGTCCTCTGCTGCTTGTCATTCCCCGAGGAACACACCAGGTATCAGATGATAGGTTGGCATGGGGCCATACCATCTCAGTATGAGGTGCCCATTACTTTTGGGAGTCCTGACACATGAGTTACAATTTTTTCTTCCTCTGGTGTGTCTAATAAGTTCTTGGGTTTCTGCGTTGTGATTTTTAATATACCCACATACCCCTACAGTCTCAATTCATCTTGACAAACCTAAAGGGTGACTTCTTTTCTATTCCCAAATAAGTCACTTATTTAGTCTCTGCTGGGTGGTGGTGCCTGACAGGAGGTGCAGTCCACCCAGGGGCCACCCAAGGGCTGCAGTTACCTTTCTCTCTCAAGATAGAGTAAAGGGCTCAAGAGATGGCTCAGTGGGTAAAAGCACTTGCCACCAAGCCTGGGGACCTGAGTTCAATCCCCAGGCCCCACATGATGGAAGGAAAGAAATTCTGCAAGTCCTATGCTCTCCACATGCATGCTGTAGAACATGTATGCTCAAACATGTTCACAAATAAATAAACATAATAATTGTTTTATAATACATTTTTTAAATGAGTAAAAAAAAACCTGTTTGTAAAATGGAGTCTTCCGCCAGGCGGTGGTGGCACACGCCTTTAATCCCGGCACTCGGGAGGCAGAGGCAGGCGGATCTGTGTGAGTTCGAGGCCAGGCTGGACCGATAGACTCCAAAACAATACAGAGAAACCCTGTCTCATAAAAACCAAAAAAAAAAAAAAAAAGGAGTCTTCCAAGGAAAGGTACAGCCTACAAAACCACTGCTTTATATAATACGGAATAACTTAGAGGAGGGTATAGCCTGATAACAATACCTGGGCTACAGAGAGTTCAAGGTCAGCCTGGGTAACCTAGTGGGATTCTATCTCAAAACAAAGGGTAGAGAGAGGGCTAGGGATGCTTCCTAATGATAGAGTGCTTTTCTATCATGCAGGAGGCCCTGGGTTCAATTACCAGTGCTGCAACAAAACAACAAAACCCAGATGAATGCTCTCTTAGTTTTAGAGGCATTAGTTTTCAGGCCAAATTCAGCAGGGCCAGACTCCCTTCTGAGCCCTGTAGAGGGCACACTGCCAGCCTCAGTAGTGTCTGGAGCTGTCAGGGCTCTGGGGACATGTTCCTAGACTGGAGTTTCTGGTCAGCAGACGCCAGTTCACCTTCTCAGCTTTTAAGTTAAAAATCAAATCGCGTGTATTTATTTATTGTGTATGTTTATGTGTGTGCCAGAGCTTGTGCGTGAGGTCAGGGGATGAGGTGTAGGAATTCCTTCTCTCGTTGTACTACGTGGGCCTCAGGATTTGAACTCAGGTCATCAAACTTGGCAGCAAGTGCCTTTGCCCTCTGAGTTATCTCTCCAGCCCAGTTTTTATTTTTATTTTTTTTAAAGAAAGAATCTCTCTATTATGAAGCCCTGTCTGTACTGAAACTCCTTACATAGACCAAGCTGGCTTTGAATTCACAGCGATCCATCTGCCTTTGCCTCCAGAGTGCTGAGATAAAGGCACACACCACCATGCCTGGCTTTTCCATCCCAGTTGTTAACTTTTTTCTGTTGTGGTAATCTGACTTAGACTTTACAGAAACAGTAGGATGATTTCCCATGTTGGGTCATGAGCCAAATGTAGGTACCAGCAGGATGTTTCATCTGCCCCAGAGAAACTGCCACAGCCTGGCACCTTCCAGGGTCCTGCACCTTTGCGAGTGGGCATCTGCCCAGAACCATGTGACCTGCACAAGGGCACAGGTTTGCACATTGTCTGACCCACTTTGCTCCTCAGACCCCCTCATGTGACAAGTTTCATACTCTTCTTCTTCACTGAGTTGAGATTGTCTAGGGTTGAGATCTTCGTGTAACCATAACACTGTATGTGTCAATGACGTTAAAGTCAATCTCACATCCTTAGCTGTATCCCTCAACTTAGTGTGGACATGAGAAGTACATGAACAACCTCGCTCCAGGGAGGTTCAGGCATGACCTGTAACCTGCAGCCTGTACATGCTAACTGCTTCACTTGAAAATTTTTATTTTCGCATCTATGCATACAAGTATATATGTAGTGTACATATGTGTATGTGTGTGCATGTGTGTTCAGGTGCCTTTGCACATGTATACATATGGGTGTGGAAGCCCAAAGTTAACATTGGGTGTCTTCCTCAATCTTTCTATTGAGGCAGTGTTCCCTGGTCAGCTTGCCCTGGGGAACCCCATCTCTGCAACCATTTGTCAGCTTTTACATGGGTTTTGGGGATCCAAACTCCAGTCCTTATCCTCCCAGTAGTGCCTTTCAGGTGTTTTGGTTCTCCCCAGCACCTCTGTAACTGTCTGGGACGATTCCTCCAGTTTATGCTGAGCATCCTTGGGCGTCTGCCTTGTTCTTGGTCATAGGGCAAGCAGGCTAAGAGGAGTGCTCCTAAATGCTTGGAACCAGAAGCCTTCAAACTGAGATGCTGTTCTTTCTTTTTTTCTTTCTCCTTTCCTTTCTTCCTTCTTTCTTTTTTCTTTCTCTCTCTCTCTTTTTTTTTTAGAGACAGGGTTTCTATGTATTGCTTTGGAGGCTGTCCTGGAACTCACTCTGGAGACCAGGGTGGCCTTGAACTCACAAAGATGCACCTGCCTCTGCCTCCAAGTGCTGGCATTAAAGGTGTGCGCCACTAACGCCTGGTAGGACATTGTTCTTTTATGTGGCTGTTTTGGTAGACTCTGTCCACTAAGTCTGAAACCACCCCTGAAGCATTTTTCATTCTAGGTTTTTCAGATTGGAGACACTCAAATGGCACTGGATTTTCCTCAGTCGATGAGGTAATGGGCCTAGGACACCCTCCCACTGTGTGTGTGTGTTATTAGAAATAGGGCTGGAAGTCAGGTGTGGTGACACACACCTGTAATCTCAGCACTTGAGAGGTGGAGGCATTTTGTGGATCCTGATAACCATCCAGGTGGGAGGATAGGAGATCAAAGCCTGTCCAGGATACTTGAGACCTTATCTCAAACCCCAGTACAGAAAACAAACCAGGACCAGGGAATTAATGGTAACACACTTGCCTGACATATGTGAAGCCCTGGGTCTCATTCCCAGCATCACTCCCCCAAATTCCTGTCTCCCTTACAGTTTATATGTACAAATACTTATTTTTACTTACATATCTATATCAGTGAGTCTTTCTCTGTCCTGTCAGCCAGTTCCCAAATCACAACACAAAGACTTCTTATTAATTATGAAAGCTGGCCTTTGCTTAGGCTTGTTTTTAACTAGCTTTTATAACTTAAACTAACCAATTTCCATTAATCTATCTAAACGACTCGAGGAGTTTACCTCTCCTCCTGCATGTCTTGTTTCCCCTGCATCTGGCCGGCGAATCCCACCTTTCTTCTTCCCTGAGACTTCTCTGTCCCCAGATGTCCCACCTAACTCTTCCTGCTTGGCTATTGGCCATTCAGCTCTTTATTAAACCTATCACAGTGACACATCTTCACACAGTGTAAAGGGGTATTCCACAACACCCCCCTTTTGTCTAAATAAAAAGGAAAGGTTTTAATTCTAATATAATAAAACTAAAAACAATAAGAATAATCATCAGGTAAGAATTACATTCAAAGATAAATAGAGGAGAGCAAGAAAAGAGACACATCAATAGAGGGAGCTATTATAGGCTTAAAGAGAAATCTGGCACTAGGGAATTGTACAGAGATCCATAAGGATGACCCCAACTAGGAATCTAAGCAATAGTGGAGAGGCTACCTTAAATGCCCTTCCCTTATAATGAGACTGATGACTATCTTATATGCCATCCTAGAGTCTTTATCCAGTAGTTGATGGAAGCAGAAGCAGAGATCCACAGCTAAGCACTGAGCTTAACTCCTGGAATCCAGTTTCAGAGAGGGAGGAGTGATGAACAAAGGGGTCAAGACCATGCTGGGAAAACCCATAGAAACAGCTGACCTGAGCAAGTGGGGGCTCATGGACTCCAGTCTGACAGCTGAGGAACCAACATAGGACCAAACCAGGCCCCCTGAACATGAGTATCAGCTAGGAGGCCTGGGCAGTCAATGAGGCCTCTGGCAGTGGAACCAGGATGTATCCCTAGTGCACAAACGGACTTCGGGAGCCCATTTCCCATGGAGGAATACTCTCTCAGCCTAGATGCACAGGGGAGGGCCTAGGCCCTGCCCCACATGACTTGACAGATTTTGATGATCCCTCATGGAAGGTCCCAGGGATGGGGGTGCAGGTGGGAGTCATGGGAGGATGGGAGGGAGAAGGAACTGGGATTGATATGTAAAATAAGATTGTTTCTAATTTAAATAAAATTTATAAAAAGAATTACATTCAAAATGTCCAGTCTATTTGTATTTGGCATAATTGGAAAAAATACTTTATTATCTATCTTATCTTGAGGAGTTAAAATTTTATACCTAAACCATCTTCTATCATAACTGTATTATCATCTTAAAACTATCTTTTTAGACTTCAAAACATATTATAGATAAACAACTTAAGCTTTTATGTCTCTCAATCTTATATATTTTATATCTCTTTTGTGAGTTTACTTTTTGAATTTGTTAACAAAGAAAACTGCAACTATAACCATCTCATCCATCTTCAACTCCATCAGAGACCCAGGAGGGATAAAATATTACCTGAGTAAATAGGAAGTGCAGTGCAAGCCACTTCCAAAACTATACAAATGATAGAAACAGCTGGCTGCCCGGACAGTCACCCAGTGTTCCTCTGTAATGTTGGGACATCCATCTTCAGCCTACAGGCCTAGAATATCTGACAAACTTTTCTGTGGAGTAGGATTTTTTTTTTCCTTTTTGGTTTTTACGAGACAGGGTTTCTCTGTATTGTTTTGGAGGCTGTCAGACCAGCCCGGCCTCTGCCTCCCGAGTGCTGGGATTAAAGGCGCGCACCACCACCGCCCGGCGGAGTAGGAATTTTTGAAGGACTGTCTACCCTGTCTTGGCAAAGTTTGGAGTTATTTTCTTTTGTGTCCTGCTTGTCTAGTTTGGAGAGCATTCTGTCAGCAGTAGAGACATGGACTGTTTCTTGGTCAAATGGCTAGCTTTTGCCACAAAGAAAGAAACTCTATTTGGAGATTCTTCAGCTCCCATCATCCTGTTTTGAAGTAAATTGGTGCTGCCAGGAGCAGATGTGTCTCACTGTTATGAAAAGTCTTATGTTATTAAAACATTTTAAATTCCATATTCTGTAGGTCTTTGAAGTGTTTGAAGATCACCTATAATATATATCTAAAAGTTTGATTGTTATAGATGACTATTAACCTGTATTTCTTTATTATTCTAAATATATTTCAAGGATTAAAATTTCACATTATATTTCTAAATGAGCTGTATTGGTAGGTACAACACCTTAAACAAGAATAGAAACACATATTACACAGCATAACAAAAAATAACTTAAATTTGTATCAATATACAAAAATCCATACCAATGTAAAATATTTGAGACTAGTGGTTGCTCAAAAGTAGGCTCAGAAATCTACCTTTTTATCCTATCATTTCTATACTATAGCCCCTCCCTTTTCCCTTCAGAAAGAGAGCCCCTGAATCTAACTTCCTTTGTTCAACTTTTTTCCTGATCATGACCAGTAAAAACTTGTAACCAATTGTCCTAAATGGTGACAAACATCGATAACCCATGGAATGACCAAAACCATCCACACTACCTCTTGGGAATGTGGACATTGTGTTTTCTTGACTGCTTCCTGTTGTTTGAAGGCACTGGAATCTTTAGGGGACCCTGAGAAGACTAGGATAACGGTCAAGTCCTGGGAGAGCTAGCTGTAACATTTGTCACAGTCTCTGTGTAATGGAAACGTGCAGGGCTTGTCTGATGTCCTGGCTAGAACAGTCTGTGAGGCCGGACCATCTCAGCAGCCTTGAAGCTGTTCTGGATGTAGAACTCTGAGAAAATTGCAACAGAGGCACCCCGAGAGGCTGGATCACCTGGGACACCTGTCTTCATTTCTGGTCCCTTTGCTCTGAAAACACAAACTTTCAAAGGTAATATACATATCTGCACTAACACAAATATGGATTGTGTGTTGTACGCAAGCCAGTCAAAGATGAGTTTTGTTTATGTAAATAAACAAGGCAGGTAAAATATACATCACCTGTCTTGTTGTTTTTCTAGGTTTATTTTTTATGTCTATAGCCAGGATTTTTCAGGAGGTCTCCCCTGATCAAACCTGATCCTCCTTAGCCTTCCCCAAATACACTGTATTTTTTTGAATTCCATTTTAAGGTTAAGTCATTCCTAAAGTATCTGGTTTAATACAGCAGTCCCTCTTATAATCCCATGTCTCTCAACAGCTGTTATTTACTCAACAATCGAAACATTTAAAGTCAACAAGACACCATATAGACTCTTTGTGTATTTTCCATCTTTATATGACTTATCATTTTTATATTATTTTATTTTCTCTTTAAAGACTTTATCTTATTATTTATAAACTATTATTTTCCTATGACTATCTAGTTTCTTCTTTAAGCCTACATATATTTTTTAAACACACTGTTACCTGTTTAGAGTTTTTTTTTAAAATCTGGATCTATCTTTACTGAACACCTTCAGTGTTCTCTGACTGTGTGAGACAAATCTTAAATTGCTACACTGCCATGTCAACCACCGCATGTCTCAGCTTGGCACATGGTGCTGGCAGTTGGTGCTGGTGACTGGCTCCAGCCTACAGTCAGCAGCCAGTAGTCACACCTCTGTATGCCACTGAGCATCAGCCTGTCTGGGAGGCTGCAAGACTAGGAAGCTATATCCAGCTCCTTGTCCAGAACTTTTCTTGACTTTCTCAGACCCTATGTTGGGCTATTCGAGCCCCCATGTTGGACATCATATGTAGTGAGTCTTTCTCTGTCCCGTCAGCCAACTCCCAAATCATGACACAGAGATTTCTTATTAATTATGAAAGCTTGGCCTTAGCTCAGGCTTGTTTCTAACTAGGTCTTAAAACTTAAATCAACCCATTTCTATTAATCTGTGTGCTGTCACATGACTCATGGCTTTTACCTCTTCTCCTGCCTGTCTTGTTTACTCTGTGTCCAGCTGGGAACTCTGCCTTTCTTCTTCCCCAGGACCTCTCTGACCCCAGAAGTCCCACCTGACCTCTTCCTGCCTATCTATTGGTCATTTGGATCTTTATTAAGCCAATCACAGAGACACATCATCACACAGTATATGTACTATGTAATGCAGTGCCCCTGGAGGCCAGATGAGGGCATCAGATCCCCTGGAGTTGGAGTTGCAGGCTGTTGTGAATCATCTGATGCTGGGAACTGAACTTCGGTCCTCTGCAAAAGCAGCAAGTGCTCTTTACTGCCAGGCCATTTCTCCAGCCCGTTTATATTTTTATCACGAATGGCTATTATATTCTGGCTTTTTCTACACCTAGGGAGATAATGCTATGATTTTTCTCCTTCAGTATATCAATATAGTAGATGTTGTTAGTGCACTTTATTAGTGAATGGACTAGGATTTTTGGTATAAAACCCACTCATGGGATGTGTGTGAGGTGCTGTAGTCTATTTTGTTTAGCACTGTTGCTTCAACACCCATGTGATATGTTTTTGGGGGTTTTGTTTGGGAAAGGGTCTCATGAATCCTAGGTTGCTTCAAATTCACCTCCCTGTCCCTTGCTGGCATTATAGGTGTGTTTTCCTACACTTGGGCTTTTAAGCTTTGTAAGCTAAGAAACTGTTTTCATTAAAAAAAAAATAAAGCTCAACACTATGGATTTTTCTGTAATTAGTGATTTAAGTGAATTTTATAGATTTTGATATTGTGTTATTGTTATATTTTTAGAGATTCTTCAGTTTAAGTTGTATTTCTGCATCCATCCAAGTTTTATTTAGTGGTTTATTTATTCAAATTAATGATTATTTTTTTGCTGGTATATATGCAGAATGATAATTTTGGGTGCTGGGGATATGGCTCTGTTGATAAAATGCTTGCCTAATGTACCAGTTATTTTCCTGTTGCAGAGAGAAAACACCGTGACCAAAGAAATGGAGATGAGAAAGGGGTTTACTCAGCTTACATTTCCAGATTGTAGTCCAGAAAGTCAAGACAGGAACTCAAAGCAGGCCTGCTGGCTATTCCACAGCAAAGAATTCACTTCACAGTCACAGAAGTGTGGCAGGAATTATAAAGGATGCTGCTTGCCTGCTGGCTGGCACACAGGCTCATGCTCAGATAGATTTTTATTCAGTTTAGGACTAACTGCCTAGGGAGTAGTGCTGCCCACAGTGGGCGGCACCCTCTCAATATGATAGTCACATTCTCTGCCTCCAGGCTAATCTGATCTAGGCAAGTGTTCAGTTGAGATTCATTCTCAGATAGTTACAGGTTGTGTCAAGATGACAGTTAAAACTAGCCACCATATCTGGGTTTAATCCCACCTTTAATCCCAGTACTCAGGAGGCAGAGGCAGGTGGTTCTCTGAGTTCAAGGTCATCCTTGTCTACAGATCGAGCTCCAGGACAGCCGAGGTTACACAGAGATACCCTGTCTTGAAAAATAAAAACAAAAACAACAAAACTAACCATCACACTTAGCATGCATGAAGACTGGGCTTCCCCAGGTCCCCATTAAACCAGTGGGAGGAAGAGGAGAAAGCTAACTCAAAAGGACACAAGTCTTTTGAAATCCCAAAGCCTGCCTCCAGCTTTGGAATGGTCACAACAGGAACCCCATCCATTCATCTGTGTGTGATATAGCACCCCTGGGAGCTATCTGTCCATCTATCCATCTGTGTGTGATAGTGTAGTGATATATTGTTTATGATTTGCTAAAGCTTGCCTGAGGATTCAGAAAGCAAAGTCAGTCTCAAGCTATAGAGATCAGGCAGTGGTGATACACACCTTTAATCCCAGCAGCCATAGAACTAGGTGGTATTGGTACACACATTTAATCCTAGGATTCAGGATTAAGAGGTAGACAGATCTCTGTGAGTTCAAGGCCACCCAGATCTACACAGATTGACCCAGTCCTAAAGAGAAACAGCTCACACAAAGATGATCTCAGTACCTGGGATCACACGCCTTTAATCGCAGCACTGGACAGGAATAAAAGATAGGAGCAGGGTCTTCAGTAGTCAGTGTCAGGAATTCATTCTCTAGCCACACTGAGGACAGGAAGGCATTGAAGTCTCAGGATTCTCCAGCCACGCTGAGGAGAGGCAGCAGTCTGAGGTTTGGTGGAGCCAGAATTGCCTTTCATTCTGAGGTAGAGTAAGAGCCAGTGACCAGCTGCTGTGCTTTTCTGATCTTCAGGTTGAAGTTTGAACCCCAATATCAGTCTCTGGGTCTTTTTAGTTATCATGCTACATGGCAGAGTACCCCTGGGAGCTGTCTGTCTATCCATCCATCTAGACTATAAACTGTTGTCTGTGAGTAGTGAATGGACCATAGGTTGTGTAGGCCCAGGATACAGGACTGGTCTCTCCTGCTTAGCCCCTGGTCTGTAAAGAGCAGAGGGATGACCACTGGCCTCCCAGGCTAGACGGCTGGGCTCTTTACTCAGTCATCTAAACGAGGGCCGGGCAACCTGGAGCTCTAATGCTGAGCAGTCCAAGGGTGCACACTCACTGCTTCCATCCAGTCCTAGAACACTCAAAGCAAGGAAATGGTCCCCTAGTGTCTCTCCTCCCTCCAGGAAGCTGCTGGGCTGCTTTTTGCCCAAGGATTTTCCTTTGCTTGGTATGTCACATGAGCAGAGTCTTATGGTCTGTGGCCTTTTGCATCTGGCCTCTGTTGCTGAGTGTGATGTCCTAAAGGTCCACTGAGCTGCGGGAGCTGTGAGGGCTTTGTTCTTCTTCTAGACTGAATAATATTCTAGTCTAGGAGCTGGGCTGGTGGTATACCGTGCCTGTAATCCTAGCATGAAGGCTGAAAGAGGTGTCTGTTAAGTCCCAGGTCAGCCTCAACTACATAGTCCACTATAGGGAAGATACAGTTTGAGTATTCATGTACACTCAGGCGATTTCCATATTTGGGCTGCTGTGGACAGTTGTGTGCACATGCTGGGACCACTTTGCTTCTTCTGAGTGTACACAGGATGTGGGGCTGCTGAGATTGAGGTGATTTGGGTATTTTATTGTAGCATGTCTGGTGCTATGAGGGGCACTTGGAACTGTGAACAGATGGGATCCTCTGAGCTGGATCTTATGGTGGCTTCAGCCTCTGTCCATTCTGTGGTGACTGGCTTCAGCATCTGGGGGCAGTGGGTCCTGAGTAACTTCCCATCCATGTCCACCCTGTGGCAGAGGCTGTTTCCTGGGACTGCAAGAGCTAAATTCCCTCCAGTGCAGGTCGGTGAATCTGTCCCCTGTGGGAGACGCAGGCCCAGCTGTTACAGCCTTGTAAAGAACTGATGGCAGAGGAGACAGCTTGGCAATGCTGGTCACATCAGTGTCAGGTGCCGGCACAGTCACAAGCCATCCTTTGTGTGTGACTCTGGGCCCCCGGCTCCAAGTTGGCACTGTTGCTCTAAGTTGGCACTTCCTGCCACCTTCCCAGGAGCAGCCCCTCTGCGCTGTCACAGTAGTGGGCTCCATGTGCAGATGGCCTGGACCCTGGGTAGGACTCTTGCAAACAGAGCGTGTGCAGTTCAGAGTACCCAGACAGGAAGGGGAGCCCTGACCACGGCTGGAAGGCCAGAGGTGGCTGGAGATAGAGCTGTGCCGTGATGCCCATTTGGACAGGACAGTTGTCACAAATGGCCATATCTTTGGTGGCTCCAAACAGCACATATTTGTTTCCCAGATCTGAAGACTAGAGGTCTGGGATCATGAGGTTTGGTGCTATACACTCACCTGGAGGGTACGGGCAGGTTCTTTCCACAACTGTGAGGAAGCTTCAGGTGTGTTGGACTTGTGGCTGCATCACCCCATCCTCTGTTGTCTCTGGCTGGAGGTGGCGCCAGCCCACCCTAAGATGCTCTCCTCTCACCCTTCTCATCTCAGCCCAAGTGCAAAAGTCCTTCTCAGAGGGACCATACTTGGGTCATGGGTCGGGATGCACACAGACATTTCTGTATCGGGGAGCTTGGGCCTAGTCTCTGTTTGTAACCGTGGGTTGTATATTGTTCACAACAGAGAAGGGACACTTTCTGTCCTGCCCCAGTTGTACCCAAGACTATCACAGGTAGGGAAGGAGGTTCTGGGCCCTAGAGCCTTTGTTGGTTCTCTGTCAGAGGAGGGGTGTGGGAATCAGTGTAGCCCCTGGGTCGGTCCATAGCCTCTTTCCCCATGGTCAGGTCCCACCTTACAGGCACATGAGTGCCACACTCTGCACGGCTCTCTGCCACCTGTCACCAGGGTACTTCCTTCGCTTGGTAGTGGGGTCCCCGTTGTAGCATCAAGGGAAGGGATGGGGCCCCTGCCTCACACAGCTTGCACTGGGCACTGTCTGTAGGTCTTTGGGTCCTTCCTCCCTGTACAAGCTACTGGGCCTCAAGGGGCTTTGTGAACATCCTGCCGTCTAGGTCTAGGTGGACAATGCAGCCTATGTCACCTGCAGACCTGTCCCTGGTTCTGGTCACCAGTCAGAAAAGCACAGAGTAAAGTTCCAGGCACTGTCTTTGTCATGTCATACCAGAGTCCTGGGCACACGGTGTGGCACAGCTATGGTGACAGGGCCTGCTGATGTCCTACTGTCCTGCCAGGCTCAGGGGTGTTTCTGTCACCAAGAGTTTAACTCTTTCCTGGGTGGCACCCCCTACTGCAGAGGGGGCAACTGGTGTCCCTGGATCCTGATGGCTGCTTCCACACTCCTGGAGGAGGGCATCTTTCAGACCTTGTTCCCATGAGTCATGCTGGGGAGAAGCAGAGCACTCAAGAAGGTGGATCCTGTAGGCACAGGGGTCCCAGCATCCTCTCTAGGTGGAGGTAGGTGCCGTCATCCGTGTGGGTGGCATTTCTCCTGCAGCTCTATCTATCTGGCTCTTAAGAGGTAGCAGGACAGGACCAAGGCTGACAGGTGAAGGGTAGAACCCCTCTGCAGCTCTAGGGAGCTGAGGCTATGATCAGTAGCTGCTTCCCGGAGGCCCTCCAGGATTGGCTTCCTGTGAAGCCTTTCCTCCCAGCCCAACA